>NC_088379.1:74563846-75180192 GCF_037993035.2 Macaca fascicularis | reverse complement strand
AAAATAGGCATCATAATGTCATAGTACAATGCGTTACTCACGTGTTTGTGGTGATACTAGTTAAACAAACCTACTTCATTATGAATTATTGATAATAATATTGTGTACGGTACACAATAATTGATAATAAAGTAGAAATGAATACATTATTAGCTTGAAGCTAGCCTATAGCGGGAAAAAGTATTATCAAGTACAGTGCATAATACTTGATAATAAATTACTGTTATTTATTTGTGTATTTACTATGCATTTAATCATTATTTTATAGTATACTCCTTTTAGTTATAAATACAAAAAGTTAGCAATAAAATAGCCTCAAGCAGATTCTTCAGGACATACTCCAGAAGAATACATTATTATCATAGGAGATGAAAGATTTATTTTATTGTCCCTGAAGACCTTCCACTGGGACAAGATGTGGGGATGGAAGATGGTAATATTGATGATCTTGACCCTGTGAAGGCATAGGGTAATATGTGTATGTTTGTGTCTTACTCTTAGCAAAAACGTTTTAAAAGTAAAATTTTAAAAATAATTTAAATAGAAAAAAGCCTACAGAATAGGGAAGAAAAAAATATTTTTTACATTTATACAATATGTGTGTGCTTTAAGCTGTGTTATTACAAAAGAGTGAAAAAAATAAAAAGTTCATAAAGTACAAATGTTAAACTAAGCTTCATTCATTATTAAAGAAAATATTTCAAATAAATTTAGTATAACCTAACAGTACTAACAGTACATTCTTTTTTTTTTTTTTTTTTTTTTTTTTTTTTTTTTTTTGAGACAGAATCTCGCTTTGTCACCCAGGCTGAAGTGCAGTGGCACAATCTCTGCTCATTGCAACCTCCACGTCCCAGGTTCAAGCTATTCTCCTGCCTCAGCCTCCCAAGTAGCTGAGACTACAGGTGCGTGACACCAGGTCCGGCTAATTGTTTTGGATTTTTAGTAGACACGCAGTTTGACTGTGTTAGCCAGGATAGTCTCAATCTCCTGACCTTGTGATCCGCCCCCCTTGGCCTCCCAAAGTCCTGGGATTACAGGTGTGAGTCACCGCGCCCACCCAAGGGTACATTGTTGATAAGTCTATAGTACTGTATGCTAATGTTCAAAGACTTCACCTTCAGTCACCACTCACTCACTGACTTACCCAGAGCAACTTTAATCCTGCAAGGTACATTCATGGTAAGTGTTCTATTCAGGTGCACCATTTTTTAAAATCGTTTTTACTATATTTTTACTGTATTTTTTTATGTTTAGATGTGTGTGGATACCCAAATATCACAGTTTTAAAATGGTATATAATAGTCGGTATAGTAACATGCTGTATAGGTTTGTAGCCTAAGAACAATAGGCTCCACCACATGGCCTGGGTGTGTAGTAGGCTACACCATGTAGGCTTGTGTAAATACATTCTGTGATGTTCACACAACAAAACCACCTAACAATGCATTTCTCAGAACATCCCTTTTGGTAAGTGATACAGTACCATACGTAAATTCTTACATATTTGAATTTTTACCTTATGCATATATTACTACTGTATTTAAAAGCAACAAATGATGTATTTTCCAATAATTATTATAAATACAGTTTGCTAGAAATTTGTCGAAGTTGGGCCTCAAAAAGTGGTGAGAAAATGAAGAAATATCCATTTTGTTAATTAGCTTACATGAAGGTGGGTCATGTTATAGCCTGGATGGGTTGTCAATGTATATCTTAAATATTTTACTACACTGACCTGCCATGAAGCCCTGCTTTGATATCTGGAAGGAATTATACTTTTCATTAAAAAAAATAAAAAATAGGCCTGGTGTAGTGGCTCACACCTGTAATCCCAGCACTTTGGGAGGCCGAGGTGGGCTTATCATGAGGTCAGGAGATCAAGACCATCCTGGCTAACATGGTGAAACCCCATCTCTACTAAAAAAAATACAAAAAATTAGCTGGACATGGTGGCAGGTGCCTGTAGTCTCAGTTACTCAGGAGGCTGAGGCAGGAGAATGGCATGAACCCACGAGGCGGAGCTTGCAGTGAGCCAAGAGCATGCCACTGCACTCCAGCCTGGGCACCAGTGCAAGACTCCGTGTCAAAAAAATTAAAAAATTTAAAAAAATTTAAAAAAAAGTAAAAGCTTGAGCAGAAGTCCAAAGAATGGAAGTGTTTTAAATATTGGCATGAGCATGAGAGGGTGAATGTAGTGGTGCGGACTAATGGAAAACGGAAGCATGTTTGGACAAAGTCAGTGGAGGATCATCAAAGGTGAACAAGACTTTCAGTTCCATGGGCAGAAATCAGGTGACATGCCAGAGGGCAAAGTCAACATTTTTTTAATACCTTTATTTTTTTACTAGAGAAAAGCCAGTTATATCCATCCTATTTCATCAATTCATTTTTTAAAATTTTTATTTTAACTTTTGTGAAAACAGATTGTATCTTTCAGTTAACAATGGCTTCAGTAGTGTAAGTCAGCCATAGGGAAGCTGTGTGAAAATTTTTCCTTGACATATCCTGTTAATATCAAGAAAAATCCTGCTTCAAAGAATCTTAGAATTAACTTACAAATTCAATGCTCCCAATGTTATTGAAACAGATATTTTAAGAGTGAAGGGTTCTGTCATTTTAAAACATGTAAATGGTAAATGGTACATTTTATGTTGAGGCTTTAACATTTAAGGGAAATGTATCTGTGCTGAAACCTCTACATACCTCATCTCATTTTACTTTTTTTTTTTTTTTTTTTTGAGACGGAGTCTCGCTCTGTATCTCATTTTACTTTAATCACATCCCTGTAAAAGAGATATCATTATCACAACTTTCTTAAGAGGGAAATATGAGGCTGAAAATTAGGTGGTAAAGGTTAGATTTGAACCAAAGTGACTTGTCTTCAAACACCAAGTTCTTAACTGTAAACTGTAGAAAAATATTATTAATAAAATGTGTTTTGAAATAGCAGCAAGCAAACCATTCAATATTCAGCCCACTTTAATGTGAGCATCTGCCTTGAAGTGGGCACAGTGCTAGGTTATGGACCTATGAGAAAGATGAAGACAAAACACTTGACTTAAAGATAGCAAATGGATCATTTCCATTCATGGCAAAATAGGCTTGTGGATGGACTACATAAGGAATGAACTAGCACTTAGCCTAGCCAATAAGAAGCTTCTGTGGTTAAGTTAATCTGTAAGAGTTCTTCATAACAATGCAATAAACATTTTGTGGTATATGCTTTTCTCACATGATGAAGTAGAATTATGAATGGGAATGAATACATTATCTATTAACTTGAAACTAGCTTATAACATAAAAAAAGTATTATCAAGTTCAGATTGGTTTAGGAATTCAGCTATTCTGGCATCAAATCAAATGCCTTCAAGTGAATTACCTTGGTATCTTTTCCACATGCGTCCCATGTCTGTAATCTAAGATTTAGTTTTTGCCTATAACAAAGAATCTTACAATGAGGCCCTGATGATAAGCTTTTATTAGAGAGGCATGTTCATGTTGTGTATGTTATCTGAGATTTTTAGATGGCTTTTTATATTATGCATCTACAATTACTATGCAACTCTGAGATATGAAACCTAGTATTATACTTGCAGAGTGATTTTGGCAATTATCTCATTCTACATGGAAAGGTAATATGAGGTAAAATGCACTTACTGTGGCAATAGAATGCTCCAGTGGGTATTACAGTTATTTGTAAATGTCTGAGCAAATTTAAATTGTCCCTTTCAATTTATATACACATTGAAACATTAAATCTGTTGATTGTTTTGCGATGTATCATGGTAGTACAATGTCTCATAATTACGTTTTGGGCTAAGAAATACCAGGGAAAAATAAAGTGTAAATTGCCCTTAAATGTATAATATTCTGTATTTAATACATGTACCAAAGCCTCTCCTACATTCTTAATTTTTCAGTGCTAACTTCACATATGTATTGTGCTCTTTCAAATTTTGAATTAAGCTGTATTTTAACAAAACATATAAACTTATTCTTGAGAAATCATATTTATAATTTAAAATGCTAAATCTCCTTGGTAAGGTTTAAATGATTAATTTAATACTTTACATACCATGTAAAAATATTTTAAATAGCTAAGGTAAATCTAAAACCAGAAATATTAAAGGCCAGATCAATTATTTCTGAGAGGAAATGTATTCATTTCTTAGTATAGAATGAGACCACCACTTCTCCTGCTGTCTTTCCCAGCTTTTCCCCCGTCTCCCCTTTTCCCTAGTTTATAAGACAGGAGAAGGGGGAGAAAGCAAAAAGTTGGAAAGAAACAGAAATAAGATAAATAGCTAGACGACCTTGGCACCACCACCTGGCCCTGGTGGTTAAAATAATAATGATAATATTAACCCCTGACCAAAACTACTAGTGTTATCTATAAATTCCAGACATTGTATGAGAAAGCACTGTAAAACTTTTTGTTCTGTTAGCTGATGCATGTAGCCCCCCGTCACGTTTTCCACGCTTGCTTGATTTATCATGACCCTTTTACATGGATCCCTTAAAGTTGTAAGCCTTTAAAAAGGCCACGTATTTCTTCTTCAGGGAGCTGGATTCTTAAGACGTGAGTCTGCCAACGCTCCCGGCCGAATAAAAAACCTCTTCCTTCTTTAATCCGGTGTCTGAGGAGTTTTGTCTGCGGCTCGTCCTGCTACATTAGCACTGCTGTGACAAATTATCACAAACTTGGTTATTTAAAACAATGAAACATATTCTCTTGCAGCTCCAAAGGATAAAATTCCAAGAAGAAGATGGTGACAGGACCATACTTACTCTAGAAGCTCCAGAGGAGATGCTTTTCCTGCTTTTTCCTATTGCTGCTAGCTGGTTAATGGCATATTACTTAAATCTCTGCCCCTGTCTTCGTATTGTCTTCTCATTTTTGTGTCCTCTTCTCCCTCCCTTCCCTTCCCTCCTCTCCTCTCCCCTCCCCCTCCTTTCCCATCCCATCCCCTCCCCTCTCCTCTCTTCCCTCCCTCCCTCCCTCTCTCTCTTTCTCTCTCTCTTTCTCTTTCTTCTTTCTTTCTTTCTTTCTTTCTTTCTTTCTTTCTTTCTTTCTTTCTTTCTTTCTTTCTTTCTTTCTTTCTTTCTTTTTCTTTCTTTCTTTCTTTCTTTCTTTCTTTCTTTCTTTCTTTCTTTCTTTCTTTCTTTCTTTCTTTCTTTCTTTCTTGTTTTTTCTTTCTTTTCTTTCTTCTTCTTTCCTTTCTCTGTCTCTTTCTTTTTCTTTCTTCTTTCTTTCTCTTTCTGTCTCTCTTTTTTTTTTTTTTTGATGAAATTTCACTCTTATCACCCAGGCTGGAGTACATTGGCACCATCTCGGCTCACTGCAACTTCTGCCTCCTGAGTTCAAGCGGTTCTTCTGCTTCAGCTTGACAAGTACTAGGATTACAGGCACCCACCACCACACCCAGCTAATTTTTGTATTTTTATTAGAGACGGGGTTTCACCGTGTTGGCCAGGCTGGTAGCGACCTGCTGACCTCAGATGATCCACCCACCGTGGCCTCCCAAAGTTGTGGGAATAAATTTAGTTTATAGGAATAAATTTAGGAAAAGTAATAAATTTTAAAATTAGAGAAGAAATTTAGTAATTAGGGATAAATTTAGCAAAAGAAGCAAGTGCAAGATTTGTAGTCTGAAAACTAAAAAATATTTGTGAAAAGAAGTAAAGACCCAAGCAAATGGTAAGAAATCCCTGTTCATTTAAGAGAAGATGTAATATTGTTAACAAAACAATACTTGGAAATTGATCTGCATATTCAGAACAATTCCTATTAAATTTCCAGCTTTCTTTTTTGTAGTTACTGACAAGTTGATTTTAAAATTTATATGGAAATGCTAACAATACAGAATAGCCAAAATTACGGTAAAAAAGAAGGAAAAAATTGGAGGACTCATAATTTATAAATTAAAATTTGACTGCAAAGTAGAATTATGCATATGAATGTGGTATTAGCATATGTGTAGAAAGTGGAATAAAATGAAGAATCCAAAAATGTTATTGGATGTAATATATTTAATAATTTTGGAGAGTCCAAAATTATTGAATATATCTTGTTGATACAGATTGATGAAATAAAATGGAGAGTCTAAAAATAAACCCTTATATTTTTGAACAATTAATTTTAGAAGCAGTGCCAAAGTAATTCAATGGGGGAAATAATAGTTTTATATTCACAAATGGTACATGGGGCAACTAGATATCTACATGTAGAAGAATGAATTTGTACCCTTATTTACTATTCCAGAAAATAATTTTAAATGCATCATATCCCTAAATATAAGGTCTAAAACCATAATAGTCTTTGAAGAAATCATGACAATGTGTTAGTCAGTTGTTTCTTGGATCTGACACTAAAAGCACTAGGGACAAAATAAAATATTGATAAATTGAATTTATTCAAAATTAAAAGCCTTTGTGCTTCAAGGTAGATATCAAAAATGTGAAAGAAAAACCCACAGGGAGAGAAAATGTTTATAAATCATATATCTGATAATGGAACTTTATTCAGAATATATACAAAGCATAACTCAATAATGAAAAAAAGCTCAATTAAAAATGGGCAAAAGTCTTCTCTCTCTCTCTTTTTTTAGTCTAGCTAAAGGTTTTTTGATTTTATCTCCAGAAAACCAAATTTTTATTTTATTAATCTTCTGTTTTTTTGTCTCAATTTCATTTATTTCTGCTCTTATCCTTATTATCTCTTTCCTTCTACTAATTTTGAGGTTGGTTTGTTCTTGCTTTTCTAGTTCCTTAAGGTGCAGTGTTAGGTTGTTTATTTGAAGTCCTTCTACTTTTTTGGTATAAGTGTTTATTGATACAAAGAATCCCACTTAGTACTGCTTTTACTATATCCCATAGATTTTGGTATGTTGTATTTCCATTTTCACTTGTTTCAAGAAAGTTAATTTTTTTTTTCATTTTTTTTTAATTGACCCATTGGTCCTTCATAACATTTTGTTTAATTTCCATGTGTTTGTATGTTTTACAAGGTTCCTCTTGTTATTGATTTCTAGTTTTATTCTAGTGTGGTCAGAGAAGATAGTCTGTATGATTTCTGCTTTTTTTTTTTGTCGTTTAATTTGTATAGACTTCTTTCTAACCTAAGACATAGTCTGTTCTGGAAAATGCTCTATGTGCTGATGAAAAGATTGTGTATTCTGTAGCAGTTCTGTTCTATAAATGTCACTCAGGTTTATTAGATCTGGCATGTAGCTTAACTTCACTTTGTTGTTGTTGATTTTCTCTCATTTCTGTTCCTTACTGAGAATGAGGTATTAAAATTTCCTACTGTTATTTTATTGCAGTCTTTCTCTCCCTTTAATCTATTAATGTTTGTTTTATATATTTAGGAGTTCCAGTGTTGGTTCCATAGATATGTATAATTGTTATATCCTGTTGATGAATTTACTCTTTTACTGTGATATAATAGTCTTCCTTATTTTAGTCTTTGATTTGGAGTCTATTTTATCTGATATGACTATAGCTACTTCTGCTCCTTTTTGGTTTTCAGTTGCATAAAATATGTTTTCACTCCTTCACTTTCAGCCTATATATTTAAAAGATATAACAACTGAGACCTAAGAAATACAAACACTCATCAGAGACTATTATTAACAGCTATATGCCAAAAAATTGGAAAACCTAGAAGAAATGAATAAATTCCTGGACACCGACAACCTATGACACTGAACCATGAAGAAATAGAAAACATTAATAAATCAGTGACAAGTAATTTGATTGAACTTGTAATTCAAACTCCCCAATCAAAGAAAACCCAGGACCTGATGGATTGACTGATGAATTCTACCAAACTTTTAATGGAAAGCTGATGGAAGTCCTACTCAAAATATTCAAAAAAATGTAGGAGGAGGGAATACTTCCAAACTCTTTCCATAAGACCAACATAACCCTGATACCAAAATCAGACAAGGAAACAACAACAGTGAAAAAAATAACAAAACTACAGGGCAATATCACTAATCAAAAATCCTCAACAAAGTACTAACAAACAGAATGCAACAAAACATTAACAATATCATTCATCATGATAACTGAGATCCATCCTGGGGATGCAAGGATGGTGCAACATATACACATCAATAAATGCAAAACGCTATATTAACAGAATCAAGAACAAAAAATATATACTTCTTTTAATAGATGCTGAAAAAACAGTTGATAAAAACACCTTTTTATAATAAAAATGCTCATCAAAATGGGTATAGAAGGAAAATGCCTCAGAATAATGAAGATCATTTATAAAACACAGCTATCATACTGAATGGGGATAAATCAAATGCCTTTCTTTTAAATACTAGAATAAGACAAGGATGCACACTTTCACTGCTATTATTCACCATAACACTGGAAGACCTGGCTGAAGAAATTAGGCAAGACAGACATAAAGAGCATCCAAATTGGAAAGGAAGGAGTCAAATTACCCTGGTGCTCAGACAATGTGATCTTTAGAGGTAGAAAATCCTAAAGACTCCACCAAATTGATAAATTAATTCAGTGAAGTTGCAAGAAACACAAGCAGCATATGGAAATCAGTAGCATTTTTATATGCCAACAGCTAAAAATCTGCAAAAGAAATGAAGAAAGCAGTCCCATTTACAATAGTTGCAAAAAGATGAAATCAAAGGAGACACAAAAAAATTCCATGCTCATAGATCAGAAGAATTAATATTCTTAAAATGTAAATATTACTCAAAGCAATTTATAGATTCAATGCAATTGTTTTCAAAATACCAATGACATTCTTTGCAGAAATATAAAATAAATCCTAAAATTTATGTGGAGCCACAGAAGATCCAAAGAGCCAAATCAATCCTGAACAAAAAGGACAAAGTTTGAGGCATCACACTACCCAATTACAAAATGTATTTCAAAGATATAGCAACCAGAACAGTATGGTATGGCATCAAAATAGACACATAGGTCACTGAAACAGAATAGAGAACATAGATATAAATCCACACATTTACCACTGACTCATTTTCAAGAAAGGTACTAAGAACTTGCAATGGAGAAAGGAGAGTTTTTTCAATGGTCATCCATATGCAGAAGAATGAAACTGGTTCTTTCACTGATCATCTTTCACTGATATGGTTTGGCTGTGTCCCCACCCAAATCTCATCTTGAATTGTAACTTCCATAACTCCCACATGTTGTGGGAGGGACTTGGTGGGAGATAATTGAATCATAGGGGTGGTTTCCCTCATGGTAGTGAATAAGTCTCATGATCTGATGATTTTTATAAGGGGTTTCCCCTTTTGCTTTGTTCTCATTCTCTCTTCTCTGCCACCATGTAAGAGTTGCCTTTCACCTTCCACCATGATTGTATGATTGTATGGCCCCTCCAGCCATGTGGAACTGTGAGTCCATTAAACTTCTTTTTCTTTTTTCTTTTTTTTTTTTTTTTAAATTATATTGTAAGTTCTGGGATACACGTGCAGAATGGGCAGGTTTGTTACATACGTATACACACGTTATGGTGGATTGCTGCACCCATCAACCTGTGATCTACATTAGGTATTTCTCCTAATGCTATCACTCCCTTAGCCCCCTCATCCCACAATAAACTCTTTTTCTTTGTAAAGTATCCATTCTTGGGTATGTCTTTATCAGCAGTGTGAAAGCAGGCTGATACACGCACCATACACAAAATCAAATAAAAACGGATTAAAGACTTGAATCTAAGACCTGAAACTATGAAACTACTAGAAAAAATATTAGTTTGGGCAAATGTTTTTTATATGACCTCAAAAGCACAGACAACCAAAGCAAAAATAGATTTTTGGGATTCCATCCAGCTGAAAATCTTCTGTACAGAAAAGGAAGCAAGCAAAAAGTTAATAGACAACCCATCATATAGGAGAAAATATTTTTGAACTGCCCATCTAACAAAGGATTAATAACTAGAATATATAAAGAGCTCGAACAATTCGATAGCAAAAAAAAAATCAATAAGCTAATTAAAAAATGGACAAAAGATCAGAACAGACATTTCTCAAAAGAAAACATAAACACAGCCATGGGTGTAAGAAAGTAATTCTCAGCATCACTAATCATTAGAGAAATGCAAACAAAAACCACAATGTGATTTTATCTCACCCCAACTTAAGTGGCTTATGTCAAAAGATAGGCAGTAACAGATGCTAGAGAAGATTTGGAGAAAGGGGAACCCTCATAAACTGTTGGTGGGAATGTAAGTTGGTACAAACACTATGAAGAACAGTATGCAGACTCCTTTAAAAAAACTGAAAGTAAAACTTTCATTTGATCCAGCAATTCCACTATTTGGTATATATTCAAAAACAGAAGGAATTTGATATATCAAAGATATATCCGCACTTCCATGTTTATTTCAGCACTGTCACAATAGTCAAAATATGGAATCAACCTCGGTGTCCATCAGTCGATGAATGGATAAAGAAAATATGGTATATACTCACAATGGAATACTATTTGGCCAGAAAAAAAGAATAAACCGTTATTTTCAGCAACATGGATTGAATTGGAAGTCATTATGTTAAGCTAAATAAGCTAAGAACAAAAAGACAAATATTGCATGTTCTCATTCATAGGCAGGAGCTAAAAAATTGGATCTCATGAAGATATAGAGCGTTGGTTACAGAGGCAGAGAAGGGGAGTGGGGAAGGGCGATAAAGAGGAAAAGAAAAAGTATATGCATGTTTTATTGCCACTGGACTACACATTTGTAAAGATGACAAATTATGTATGCATATTTTTACCTCAAGAAAACTGTTTTTTAAATGAGCAAAATATGTGAATAGGTGTTTGTCCAAAGAAGATACACAAATGTCCAATAAGCAATGAAAATATATTCAAAACCATTGACCATTAGAGAAATGCAAATCAAATCTGCAATGAGATACCAGTCCACATTCAACGAGATAGCTATAATAAAAATAACTGGCAATAAGAGTTGATACGTGTGTTAATGCATTTTGTGTTTCTGTAAAGGAAGAAGTGAGATCATATAATCTATAAGGAAAAAAGGGCTTATTTGGCTCATGTTTCTGCAGTTTGTACGAGAGAATAGTGCCAGCATCTGCCTCTGGAGAGGCCTCAGGAAGATGACAGTAACGGCAAAAGGCAGAGGGGTTCCACCTGTGTATTGCATCGTGGGGTGGGGGAAGAAAAATGGGGTGAGGTGTCACACCTTTAAATAACCAGCTCTCACATGAACTGATAGAATGAGAGCTCACTCATTACCATGAAGACAGCACCAAGCCATTCATAAGGGATCTATTCCCATGATGCAAACACCTCCCACCACGCCCCACCTCTGACAATGGGGATCACATTTCAACATAAGATTTGGAAGGGATAAACATCCAAATGGTATCAATGAGGATATGGAGAAATTGGAGCCCTCATACATTTTATGTGTGTGTGTATGTGTCTGTGTGTGTGTGCATGTGCGTGTGTGTGTGTGTGTGTATAGTAATGTAATGTGGCACAGTTGCTTTGGAAAAAGTCCTGATGATTCTTTAAACTGTTATAGAGTTCTTAGCATACAGCAATTCCATGTCTATATTTATACCCAATAAAAATAAAAATGTATGTCTGCAAAAATATTTGTACACAGATGTGCATAGCAGCATTATTATGTTAGCCAAAAAGTAGAAATAAATCCAAGTGTTCATCAGCTAATGAGTGAGTCTTGAAAATACGGTATATTCACATACTGGGATATTATTAGGCAATAATTACGAATGGAGTAGTAATGTCCACTAAACTGTGGATGAACCTTGAAAACAGCATGCTAAGTAAAAGATGCCAATTACAAAAAGAAAACAGTATGTGATTTTATTTATATGAAATGTCCAGAATAGGCAAATGTATAGAGACAATAAGTAGATTAGTGCCTGCTAAAGCCTGAAGGCAGAGGTCAGATTGGGAGATGGAAAGTGACTACTAATGTCAGGGTTTTTTTTTTTTTTTTGGCGGGATGATAAAAATATCTTAAAATTTGCATTTCTCTGATGGCCAGTGATGATGAGCATTTTTTCATGTGTCTGTTGGCTGTATGAATGTCTTCTTTTGAGAAATGTCTGTTCATATCCTTTGCCCACTTTTTGATGGGGTTGTTTGTTTTTTTCTTGTAAATTTGTTTGAGTTCTTTGTAGGTTCTGGATATTAGCCCTTTGTCAGATGAGTAGATTGCAAAAATTTTCTCCCATTCTGTAGGTTGCCTGAGATACCATCTCACACCAGTTAGAATGGCGATCATTAAAAAGTCAGGAAACAACAGGTGCTGGAGAGGATGTGGAGAAATAGGAACACTTTTACACTGTTGGTGGGATTGTAAACTAGTTCAACCATTATGGAAAACAGTATGGCGATTCCTCAAAGATCTAGAACTGGATGTACCATATGACCCAGCCATCCCATTACTGGGTATATACCCAAAGGATTATAAATTATGCTGCTATAAAGACACATGCACACATATGTTTATTGCAGCACTCTTCACAATAGCAAAGACTTGGAATCAACCCAAATGTCCATCAGTGACAGATTGGATTAAGAAAATGTGGCACATATACACCATGGAATACTATGCAGCCATCAAAAAGGATGAGTTTGTGTCCTTTGTAGGGACATGGATGCAGCTGGAAACCATCATTCTTAGCAAACTATCACAAGAACAGAAAACCAAACACCGCATGTTCTCGCTCATAGGTGGGAACTGAACAATGAGATCATTTGGACTCAGGAAGGGGAACATCACACACAGGGGCCTATCATGGGGAGGGGGGAGGGGGGAGGGATTGCATTGGGAGTTATACCTGATGTAAATGACGAGTTGATGGGTGCAGCACACCAACATGGCACAAGTATACATATGTAACAAACCTGCACGTTATGCATATGTACCCTACAACTTAAAGTATAATAATAATAAATAAATTAAAAATATATATATCTTAAAATTTGATGGTGGTCATATTTTTGCAACTTTGTATTTTAAAAGCCTTTGAATTATAAACTTTGCATAGAATAATTATATGGAATGTGAATTATGTCTTAATAAAGCGTTTAACACAAACCAATAAAAATTTAAAGCTAAAAGACTTTCTCAGAAGAATTTCTAAAATATTTATGTGGACTTCTTGTTTCTTCTTCTGTGTTTTGATTTTGATTGTTTTTTCCTTCCTGTAGCATTGGCCAAAATGAGGAATAAGGAGCAGGATGGAAACTGATATTGTGGAAGTTTGGGTGAGAAAAGTAATTTGAATTTTCCTCTAGGGGCATACTGCTCAAAGTTGCATCATAAAACTCTGTCAGTGTGCACCAGAGAATAGTTGGTGTGAGAAATAATATCACAAACAATTTTAATAATGATGTTTAAATCTGAAAACATGGTTTTGCTTGTTTGAAAAGTGGTTGCCTGTTACATGCAAGTCACCTGATATGGGAAACCTGGAGGACCAGTCTAGTGACAACAACATTCTTCATTGCTACAGCCTACTTCAATGTATTCCAGGTTATATGGACTTACATATCACATCCCACAACTTTAAGGAACTGAACCCCCCAAGATTGTATGACACTTTAAAGTAACTATTATAAACAAATATTTCATGTAAACATACTTGAATAAGAAGAGGATAGTTGTGACAATCAGTTTTAGTGTATATAAGCTGTCTAATGGAACTATTATGAGGTTAAAACAAGAATAATCTATTCAAAAATAGTTACTTTTTAACATTTTACCAAGAAAGTTTGAAGTTAAGAAAACTTATGATGATTTATCTATTTTGATATGAAATAGAAAACATTATTAACCTATGAAATGAATTAACATCATAATGTAGAGGTAATTCAATGTAATACATAATTTGAAGTTAGAAGTTTTAAGGAGGTAATCAATATAGTCAACTAAAGATAAAAAATAATTATTACCATGCTTTATAATGCCACTTAATAAGATGAGAATTTATCAGAAAGGTTTTTTACTTCACATAGGGATGCTGGTTAACTGTTCATGTAGTACCTAAGATGAGTTACAAAACGTGACTATTCCACATTTGTTGACTGTATCTGTCATAACAAGAGAGAAGTTAGGAGTACGTAACAGAGATTTTGAAAGAGAAATGGAGTACATAATAATTCCCAAGGGAAACATTTTTAGAAAGATAAAGAGGAAGCAGTTCTTTTTGAAAAAAACATGTTATATAGAAAGCATTTTTAAAAATACATGTTTTTAAACTGTCTCCATTGTCAGGCAATTTACTACTTAAAATTATGCTGAAGTTCAAAAATAAAAACAAACAGGTGTGTACTGTGGGGCAGGGAGCAGAAATTTTGGAAACTAATATACTACCCTCTGTAAAAATTTTTCGAATAAAGAGTTATGGTTGGTTTTGAAAATGTTGTGAATAAAAAATCAATATATTTGAGATAAATTTTTGCATAATGTGATATAAGACTGAAAAAGATGTTCAGTGATTTAGAGTGCACAGCAAAGGACACCCTTCTTCCACTTGGATACACATAATCTGCTATATAGCTTTTCCATTTATGATAGCCAATATAACCAGATATGCAAGTAAACAAAACTTGGACCTTAAACCTTTAAATGCAATATCACAAAATTATTTTAGCAAATTTTTAATTTAAAATGTAGCATGTTCAATCTGCTGTAACTAATGTTACAGTGAGAAGTAAGTGAATTTTATAGCATTAATCAATATCATTAAACTAATATATAATCTAGTTTTATCATACCCATTAGTAGTTTGTGATGTCAGATATTTATCATACATTAGGACAAAAGTACATGTTTATAATTTACATACCTAAAAATACAAAAACTGAAAGTAGTAGACGGTGTTATTATCCCCTAAAATGTACTGTTATTCCCAGAGGAAATTATATATCTAGGACCCACTATTACCAAATTTTGCTATGTCATATTGGACAATGAAATATGATTGGTGTTATAAAGACATTTAAATAATGAATAAAAAGATGTGAATTAGTGTCCCATGGCTGCCTTAACAAATTGCCACAAACTTGTAGCTTAAAATAAAAGAAATTTATTTTCCCATAGTTTTAGAAGGAATCTGAAATCTAGGCATAAGTGGAGTTGGTTCCTTCTTTGGAGGCTCTGTGGCAGAAACTGTCCCATGCTTCTTAGATTCTCGTGGTTGAGGACCATCCTTTTCATTACTTCAGTTTCTGTATCTAATATCACATAACCTTTTACTCTGTGTGTGTCTGTGTCTTCTCTTCTTTTTATGAAGACATCTGTCTTTGAATTTAGGGTTATACCTGAATCCAGGATGATTATACCCTGAGATCCCTAAATATATCTGCCAAGACCTATTTCCAAATGAAGTCATATTCTGAGGTTCTGTGTAGACATTAATTCTGGGGGGACTCTATTCAACCTACTACAATAAGTAACTTGTATTAGATTTCTGGGGTTGCCATTGCACAATACTGAAGACTGGGTGGCTTACACAGCAGAAACTCACTCTGTCACAATTCTGGAGGCTAGAAATTTCAGGTGAAAGTGTCCGAAGGTTTGGCTTCTTCTGAGGTCTCACTCCTTGGCTTGGAGATACCTTAATCACTGTGTCCTGCATGGTTGGTCCTCTGTGTTTGTGCCCTAATCTTCAATCCTTATAAGGACATTAGTCTTAAGGGATTAAGGCTCAATTTCAGAACCTCATTAACCTTAATTGCATTTTTAAAGACTCATTCCCCATGTACATTCACATTCTGAGGTACATGGTATTAGAACTTTAACATATGAATTTTTGGGAGGATGTAATTCACCCATAATATAACCAAAGTAAAATGAGCAAAGAAATTGGACACTTAAAAGATAAAGATCTACTAATAATAAATAATTACATGAAAAAGTTTTCAATATTAGTGTCATTAGAGAAATGTAAATTAAAGCCAAATAATAAGGATTTACTGATTCAGATTTAATATATGAAGAGTTTTGAAAATGTCACTCTTCCCTTTATGACAAAAGAAAGCTGAACAAATGGAAAATTAACACCTTTTCTTGGACACACTGGAGAACTGAGGTTGTAGGGCAAACCATAATTGGAAAATATTGAGACAGGTGAGTCCTAATAGTTACAGCTGGGACTTGCTCACGTGAAGCAAAAGGTTCTGTAGTCATAAAGTGCAGTAAGAAACTACCAGAGACATCAGGCTTAGGCAGCCCTCAACATTGGTCAGTTGTACCTCCAGGGACCCCACCATGATTTTACATTGAAGATCTGAGAAAGATCCTCTCAGTGCTCTGGTGGGTGGGTGTGTGGGGGGAAGAGTAATTATTATGAAAAGCCACAAAGGCCTTTTTTTTTTTTTTTCTCCATTAAAAAGACTTACTTCCCAAGGGGAAAGGCAGTAAAACCCAAGAGCACTGGAAAGCTATATGGGGATGTTAGAGCACAGAGAAACAGACCCATTAAAAGACAGATTCTGTTACAAAATCACAACAAGTTTCTCGTCTAGTCCTTGTACTGTTAAACCAATAGTATTCCAGTATAACAGCAGTTGATTACAGTTGACAGGGCCAAAAGATGCAGACTGTATCTGAGAAGGAGTTCTTAGGGAAGCTCAGTGACAGCAGGGGAGATAGAAACAAGGAACCTAGAGAGTTACCATAAACATTAAGTGCAATCCAACTCCTGAGTCCAATTAACATAAATCCTCGAACTAAAGTCTGGTCTACCTCGGTTCCTATTACTTACAAAACGTTGGATTTTGCACAATAAAGTTTCTTTGTGATATTTCATTTTGAATTATACATTGAATAATGAGGAGCATTATAGAGAGAAACTCTGCCGACCTTTGTGCTATAAACATTATTCTTTGAGTATCTGAGGAATCACATTCTTAGAAACATAGAAAAGGTTGTGCATATTATCTGAACAATATTGAATTCAAACCCTGATTCCACTGCAATTTTATGACCACATATATTGAAATGATAAAAATAGTCAGTAGTATCCTTATATCTGTTATACTTCAACAAGACGTGTTAGCATTCCAACACTTACATTGTTTTTAACTAAATGATGAAAGGCTATGTTATTAATTGTTAGGATGTCTCCATTATTCGATGTTGCTTTTTTTGGTTTGTAATGGACACTAAGATTTGATAAATATTTCCTAAAATTGTAATTGCTCGCTTTGTAATGTATGTCATTCTTCTCTCGTAGTTTCAAAGTGTAGCATTTTAAAGATGTATTAAACTGTATTCATTTACTAAATAGTATATTCCTCGTCAAAGGACACAAATCACTGTACATTTCAGACAGGGATATTACCCTATTATGACTAAACCACTTGCAAACTGAGGCCTCTAATTAAATGTCAAACAATAAATATCTACAGTGTGTATATTCCTAAGCCCTTAGCCTCAGCAAGAGAAACAACTGAAGTTTCTTCTCTCTGAAAGCCACAGAGCATTACCCTGAACAGATAACTTACTACTATATATTCTTTTTTTTTTTTTGAGGTGGAGTTTCACTCTCCTTGTCCAGGCTGGAGTGCAACAGTGCGATCTCGGCTCACTGAAACCTCTGCCTCTCGGGTTCAAGTGATTCTCCTGCCTCAGCCTCCCAAGTACCTGGGATTACATGTGCCCGCCACCATACCCAACTATGTTTTTTTTTTTTTTTTTTTTTTTTTTGCATTTTTGGTAAAGACAAGGTTTCACCATGTTGGTCAGTTCTCGAACTCCTGACCTCAGGTGATCCACCTGCCTTGGCCTCTCATATTATGTGTTCTTATAACTGGTCCAGACCTCACCATCATGGCTTTGTAGATTCTATATTCTTTAGAAGGAATTATCATTTGAATCTAAAAACTCCATTGTCACAAGAGCAGGATGGGTTCATTTTCACCAATTGGCAGCAGAGAGGTGGAAGCAGCTCAGAGTGTATGCTGTCAAAAGTCAATTATATTTTATATTTAAAAGGGTTCTAAATGCAGCAGATTTTGCCAATGATTGCACTAAAATTTCAGAAATCACCACTAAATAACTTGTTTTCTTAACCAAAACCCACCTGTACCCAAAAACCTACTGAAATTAAAAAAAAAAAAAATAGTAAGATTACGAATTCCTGTAGAAACAAAATCAACATCTCTGAGGGAAAGGTCTTTTATTTTTGAGCCACACTTAATGCTAGCATAGCCTGTCGAAGGATGAGTTTGCAGAATCTCTGCTCTGTATCCACCAAGCAGTGTTCATCATTACAAGGCACTTTCCCCAAAGTGGTGCTAGAAATCTGTGATATACTGACTTTCCTCTCATGAGATAGTCAATTCCCTCACTCTCCTCTCTGATCTTTTGCAAATTATGTATCAGTGAAATATTTCATCATATATGAGCTTCTGATTGTTACTTATGCAGTTGTGACAACTTTGCCCTGAATAAATGTGTCTAGCATTCCTAACATTTCTTCCTACTAGATAATTGGGCTGGATACAAATGTAACTAAATTTCAGAAAATCCCTATGGGGAAAAATAGTTATATGCAATCTTTCCAAAAAAAATTCTAGAGTAGTACCAAAATATCACAGTGCAAAATAAAAGGGGGAATTTAGAAGAAATAAAAAGCATTTAAACTTAACTACATGGTTTGCCTATAGCCTCGGGAAAAAAATACTGTTTGAAATTAAATAGACTTTTAATCCTGTATTTTTTTCACTTTTCCCCAGCAGAGAGAATTTATTAGAGATAATAATACCTTACATCTGTATAGTATATTTCACTTTTCAAAGTGCTTTCCCATGAATTATTTAATTCTCTGAAGGTCAGTTGACATCCCATCTACACTGAACTGTGTTATCAGAATGTGCTTGGCCTTTGCCTCTGCGATTCCCAATGTTTGAAATGTTTTTTGCTTCTTTATACCCTTCTGTGCTTGGCTATTACTCTTTTTTTCTGTTCCTAACCTAGAAACTGTCTCTTCAGGGAAGTTTTTTCTACCCTGGCCTCTGGTTAAAAGCTTTTCTCATTTATTTATACAGAATGGTGAATTCCATTGTCTAGAAATTCATTTTCATATAATATTGTGATTTTCCAGTTTCTGATGTGTCTTTTCCCATGGGATATAAATTCCTTTTAAACTGAGTCAGACCTGTTCATCATCTTTTCCATTACTAGGAGACATTTAGAAGGTGCTCTATAAAAATCTGTTGAATAAATGAATGAATAAATATTAATGAATGAACATATTTTAATACCTCCTTTGAACCTAGATATAAACTGGTACGGCTTGACTGTGTCTCCATCCAAATCTCATTTTCTCTCTTGCCTGCTGCCATGTAAGATTTGACTTTGCTCCTCATTCGCCTTCCACCATGATTGTGAGGCCTCTCTAGCCATGTTGAACTGTGAGTCCATTAAACCTCTTTCCTTTATAAATTACCCAGTCTCGGGTATGTCTTTATTAGCAGCGTGAGAACAGACTAATACAGTAAATTGGTGCCAGTAGAGTGGGGCACTGCTGTAAAGATACCTAAAAATGTGGAACCAACTTTGGAACTGGGTAAGAGACAGGGTTTGGAACAGTTTGGAGTGATCAGAAAAAGACAGAAAAATGTGGGGAAGTTTGGAACTTCCTAGAGACTTGTTGAATGGCTAGGACAAAAATGCTGATAATGATATAGACAATAAAATCCACACTGAGGTGTTCTCAGATGGAAATGAGGAACTTGTTGGGAAGTAGCATAAGGTGACTCTTGTATGCTTTAGCAAAGAGACTGGCAGCATTTTGCCCCTGCCCTAGAGACTTCTGAAACTTTGAACTTGAGAGAGATGATTGAGGGTATCTGGTGGAAGAAATTTCTAAGCAGCAAAGCAAAGCATTCAGGATGTGACATGGGTGCTGTTAAAGGCATTCAGTTTTTAAAGGGAAACAGAGCATAAAAGTTCAGAAAATTTGCAGCCTGATAATTTGGTAGAAAAGAAAACCCCATTTTCTGAGGAGAAAATTGAGTCAGCTGCAGAAATTTGTATAAGTAACAAGGAGCTAAATGTCAATCACCAAGACAATGGAGAACATGCCTCCAGGGCATGTCAGAGGTCTTCATGGCAGCCCCTCCTATCACAGACATGAAGACATAGGAGGAAAAAATGGTTTCATGGGCTGGGCCCAGGGTTCCTCTACTGTGTGGAGTCTAGGGACTTGGTGTCCTGAGTCCCAGCCTCTCCAGTTCCACATACACTTGAGTCATGGCTTCAGAGTGCAAGCCCCAAATTTTGGAGGCCTCCAAGTGGTATTGAGCCTGCAGGTGCACAAAAGTCAAGAATTGAGGTTTGGGAACTCCCACTAAGATTTTGGAGGATGTATGGAAACACCTGGATATCCAGGCAGAAGTTTGCCACAGGGACAGGGCAGTGTGGAAGGGAACTGTGGAGTGGGCACCCACACAAGAGTACCCACTGGGGCACTGCCTAGTGGAGTGAAAAGAAGAGGGCCACTATCCTCCATACCCCAGAATGGTAGATCCGTTGACAACTTGCACTGTGTACCTGGAAAAGCTGCAGACACTCAACACCAGCCCATGAAAGTAGCTGTGAGGGAGCCTTTAACCTGCAAAGCCACATAGGTGGACCTGCCCAAGACCATGGGAACCCACTCCTTGCATCAACATTACCTGGATGTGAGACATGGAGTCAAAGGAGATCATTTTGGTGCTTTATGATTTGACTGCCCTGTTGGATTTTGGACTTGCATGGGGCCTATAGCCCTTTTGTTTTGCCCAATTTCTTGCATTTGGAATGGCTGTATTTACCCAATGCCTGAACTCCCATTGTATTTAGGAAGTAACTAACTTGCTTTTTATTTTACAGGCTCATAGGCAGGAAGACTTGCCTTGTCTCAGATGAGACTTTAGACTGTGGACTTTTGAGTTAATGCTGAAATAAGTTAAGAATTTGGGGGACTGTTGGGAAGGCATGATTGATTTTGAAATGTGACATTAGACTTGGGAGGGACCATGGGCAAAATGATATGAGTTTGCTTTGTCCCTACCCAAATCCCATTTTGAATTGTAGTTCCCATAATTCCCACTTGCTGTGGGAATGATCCAGTGGGAGATAATTGAATGATGGGGGTGGAACTTTCCTGTGCTATTCTCATGATTGTGAATAAGTCTTGTGAGATCTGACAGTTTTATAAAGGGGAGTTTCCCTGCACAAGTTCTCTTCTCTTGTCTGCTGCCATGTGAGATGTGCCTTTCACCTTCTGCCATGATTGTGAGACCTCCCCAGCCACGTGGAACTGTAAGTCCATTCAATCTTTTACTTTTGTAAATTGCCCAGTCTCAGGTATGTCTTTATCAGCAGCATGAAATTAGACTAATATATAAACCAACTCTGAGTAAAGTAAAAATGTTAGTATATGAAACTGTAGATTTATATAGCCAAAACATAAATTGAGGTTTTTTCAAAGGGGAGAGATGTCACCTTATTCAAGGTATATTTTAAGTGCACTGCAAAAGAGGGAAACAAATATTATCATCTCAGTTTTGCAAAAAAAAAAAAAAAAAAAAACTGTAATGAGATGCCAAATTGCTGTTCATAGTGTTTTTGTATGGGTTACTTCAAAAACCAAACCTGAGAGAAATATTTGGGTGCAGGTGGCAAGAATTCCTAGAAATTAAATGCACTACTTTGTGTGTGTGTGTGTGTGATCCCCTGAGAATCTAATTGTGTGGTAAGAAAATAAAAATTACAGCATATAACACTCATCCGACACATTTTATGTGCCAGACATTGTGATAGGTCCTTTTAATGGATTATCTCATTCTATTTTTACAGAAACCTTATAGAATAATTAATTTCACAATCCTCAGTTTTTAGAGGAGGAAACTGAGGTTTAGGAAATTGGTTTTGTGGTAGAGGTTACATGGTACAAAATCTGATGGCTTGACAAAGAATCCCTGTTTTTATATTTTCTGTGTGTGATTTAATTTCTTTGTTATCTTATCTATTAAAAAGTATAATAGTGAACATCTCATGGGTTTGTTCTGATGATTAAATTAGATGATATATCTTACATGTGGCTGACACATACAGTGTTCTCTTTATGAGAGCTCTTATCCCTAGTAATTTTTCCTCCAGATTACAAGATCTATGATGGCAGTGATGTATCTGCTTAGCTTAATATTCTTCTTAGTATTGCCTTATTAAATGGCTGAGTGATTGAAGTTTTGTGTGTCATTTAAAATCATTTAGTATGTGTTAGAATAAAAATTCAAACATGTCTCAAGTCAGGAGAATTCATGCTCTATAACCATTTGTTTCCACATTTCTTAAAATAGCATTATTCCAATTAAGCATATAATCAATAATCTATATGAGTTGCAATAATTAGCAAGATTTAATACCGGTTTATAGAAAATTGCTTTTAAATTCCAACATGGGATTCCAGGTGCATATATCCCTTAAGAACAATTTTAAATCCCAAGATATACCGAGATATCTTTTTTTTTTCCTTTTTCTCTCTGTCACTTCCTACTCCCACTCTCACTTAAAAATGTTTTCTTTCCATTTTCATTGCTGCTGTATTTGTTGATGTCTTCTTTCCCTGAAACTTTACAGAAGAGATAACCAATTTACAGATTTTTCCTTATTTTTCTTATTTTCCTCAGTGTGAGATATTTGAGCAGCATCATTTTTATTTCTTAGATGTGGTGGGCGGACGTTGTGTAGGTGTGGCAAGTGATTAATATATTATGTGACAATAAAAAGCCTCCTCTCATGGTCATGTCAACTTGCACCACTTGCAAAACTGTATTTTATTTTGAATTATACATTGAATGAGTAGGACAATTACAAAGAGAATCTCTGCAGACTTTGATGCATTATCCTTTGAGTATATGGGGAATCCTTGGAGTATCTGAGGATGAGGAGCAACATAGCTGCATTTAGATGCTAATGTTAGTACTTTGTACATAAAAGACAAAAAAATGATGCAACCACATTTGAGAGCAAATTCAGTTCTAGACTCCATTGGGCAATTTGTAACAATAGTAGGCCTCTGCAGAAGCTCTGGAATGGAGAGAAGTGTGGAGCTTGGGAGAGGATGAGAAGGGTTAAGATGAGGCAGAGGCTGGAACTGTGACAAGGATTTCAGCAGGTAAATCTCTCAGTTCTGTGAGTTCAGTGAGGTGCAAGAAAGACCAGATGTGAAGTGCTGGAGGTGCTAGCTAACCTTGTGGCTAAATACAGAAGGAAGAAAAATATCTCTTAAGAACAAGAGATAAGCGGAAGCTAAGCCTATCGCATCTTTCAGATGATATTAACTGGTGGCAGTAATGTATTTTGTGCAGTTGTATATGACCTCAGTATAGACGATGATGCATAGTAACTTCTTCCCAAACATTATAATATTTAAATGGGTATAATTATGAAAATCCTTCTTCTTAGCATTGAAAAAGAAATCCTGTATGATCAACAAAGTTGCTTCATGGTCACACTAGATTTTAGTTTGTAATATTAGAAGCAATAAAGTAATTTTCTCTACGTGTAATTAATATAATTTTATCCCAATTATTTGCAATTTAGTTTTAGTATAGTTTTGCCACAAATTACAGTATTCTAATTTTACTTTTGAAATTATTTTCCTGTCTTTATTTGTGTATGATTAGCTGAATTATAATTCAGCTAAGCATGTATAGGGAGAAAAGAATTCTTTTGTTTAGAAAATTTCCAGCAGGCTTGACGATATAAACTTTGTAATTTAAGGCCTCAAGCAGGGAGAGGGAGGCATTACACAAATGCATTTTGTGTTTGTTCCAACAAATATCCAAATAATTTTAAATGTAGTTACTATAATTTACCAATGGCTGGTTTAAAACGTTTTCATAGCATAACTGTGTCACTTTTTATGTCATATCATAGTAAATAAAAATTGAAAAGCTAACTACCAGTAAATTGCTAATGGGTTAAGAGAAATTTAAGCATATGTATGCTATGTATGCTGCAATGAAATATTGGTCTAAGTGGTCATTTGATTAGCTGGCACTTTTTCAATAACCTTTAAACTCCCAGCAATCTTCAGTCAATGAGTTTATCCATCAAGGTAGATATGTCTTTGAAGTGTTCAATCTGGCCATTACAGAAAAGGAAGTAGCAATTATTAGAATCTGATTGTTTGGATATGTGATTCAGATTATGATAAAAGCTGTTCATTACTCTCAGGGTATGTGATGCAGAGCATTCAAAAGCTCTTCATTACCCAGGAAACACCTTCTTTGGCCTTGAAGTTTGACTTTTTTACCTTTTAACCAAAATTGCACCAGATACGCATTCATGTAGAATAGTCAATTCCCATAGTCATTCTATTGTGATAGAAGGCTAACCAAAATACTTTTCCATGGGTACCTATGACATTTCAGTGATGCATGTACAAATAACCTTTTGTATTTCTGTGGCATCATTTCTCCAAGAAGCTCAAAGCACTTAATAGGGCTATTAAATCCTCCCAACCTTACCTTTGAGGGAGAAGTAGAGATCTCTGACAACATAATTCACATGCAATTACATATACTGCAGATCAAGTCTTGCCTCTTATAAGGTTACTGTTTATAATAAAAGACTCCAAAATAGTATTGACTGTTAATGCAGGTATTGATAGATCTGCTCAATTTGCTCAATATCTATCTATTGAAAGCACAGACTGAGGCACTGTTTGACATATTTAATCTGTATGCTCTGACACTATGATAATAGCTGCCATTTATTGAGTGCCTATCATGAATGATTCACTGGGCTAAATATTTTTATGCATTCACTGTAATTTCTCACAATTAACATCTGATATAAATGTATGTATGAGAAGCTTCAGTTTTATGTAGTAGGCTGCCTGAATCCTCATAGCTGAGAAGTGTTGTTGGTGCTGGAAATTAAATCCAGTTATACCCAGTTCTAGAATTGTTGCTTTATCATTATCTCAAGCAGTTCTCTTTTGATGAAAAATATGACCTCCCTAAATTAAGATTATCATTCACACTGACAAAACTGATTTTTCTCAAAGTCCTTCATGAAATAATACTAAGTAAATTATTGTACATTAGGGCTGCTAAACATATTGAAGTCATTGCATTATTTCAGAGATGAGATTTTTAAAAAGACTAAAAAATAAATCAAAGATACTACCTCTTACATAATATCTTAGCTATATATTGATATAACGACAATATAATAATATAATGACATCATCTGTCTATCTAACTATCTACCGAGACTTATTAAAGTTAATATTATCTTTGATTACAGATTGAAATCTATAGAACACTATGCAGCCATAAAAAAAGATGAGTTTGTGTCCTTTGTAGGGACATGGATGCACCTGGAAACCATCATTCTCAGCAAACTATCGCAAGAACAGACAACCAAACACCGCATGTTCTCACTCATAGGTGGGAACTGAACAATGAGATCACTTGGACACGGGAAGGTGAACATCACACACTGGGGTCTATTATGAGGAGGGGGCAGGGGGGAGGGATTGCATTGGGAGTTACACCTGATGTAAAGGACGAGTCGATGGGTGCTGACGAGTTGATGGGTGCAGCACATCAACATGGCACAAGTATACATATGTAACAAACCTGCATGTTATGCACATGTACCCTAGAACTTAAAGTATAATAATAAAAAGAAAAAAAATGAAACCTAAAAGTACATAATCCCAAGCTTAGGACACTCCACTGGTGTCCTAAGATTAGAAGTTATGATTTTTGACTTTACTATCCTCAGTGAAGGGAATAAGGACAATAGAAGTTACTAGTCTTCTTTTAAGTTATTAATTAAGAATACAAATTGTAAAGATCCTTGACTTTCCCTATAGAATGTGTTCACTTCCATCTTCATGCAGGTAATGTCTGCCTTCAACTGACATCAAACAAATTTAAATATTTCAACCAAATGAATATATTTAACTCAAAACTACATACATGGGCTTTGTGGGTAATTCTCTATCATTATCGTGAACACAGTTATCATGTACACAATATCATGTGTGCAATAAATATTGGTACAACAATTGTTTCAAAAGACCTGGTTGTATGTAGTGCCTTAAAAACTTTCAAAGTCAAGGTGTTATCCAGTTTATGTTGATATTGAAATGTGAGATCCGTTTCTAAAATACATGAGAACTTTCAGTAGGCTTATTAAGTAAATATTATTACTATAATTTAAATGATGGTAAAATACAAACTTATTGTTCTGATTAACACTATAAAATATTAGTAACTACACAATATGGCAAATATTCAAATTTTGGTAAGAATATAATCATCTTGCATCTTAAATTACTTGACATTAAAAAAAAACACACATTCACTTTTTTTTTAATATATCTATCTGAATACTGATCTGTTTACTTATCTACATTTATATCGGTTTTCTATATGTTTGCCAAGTGTGAGAATTTTTCAAATTATCATTTTCACGTTTATTTTTTGGAACTACAATTTGTTTAGTGTTTATTGTTTATTTGTTATTATTTGTTTTTTTTTGTTTGTTTGTTTTTTTTTTTTTTTTTTTTTGAGACAGAGTCTCGCTCTGTCGCCCAGGCTGGAGTGCAGTGGCCGCATCTCAGCTCACTGCAAGCTCCGCCTCCCGGGTCTACGCCATTCTCCTGCCTCAGCCTCCCGAGTAGCTGGGACTACAGGTGCCCGCCACCTCACCCGGCTAGTTTTTTGTATTTTTTAGTAGAGACGGGGTTTCACCATATTAGCCAGGCTGGTCTCGATCTCCTGGCCTTGTGATCTGCCCGTCTCGGCCTCCCAAAGTGCTGGGATTACAGGCTTGAGCCACCGCGCCCGGCCTATTTGTTATTATTTGTATGGAGATATTAACATCCATATTGAGGGGTACCAAATATAAAGAGAGATTATTATTTTATAAAAATCACTAAATTTCTATTTAAAGTGTCTAGTCAACTTGCTGGCAGAAAACATAATATTTGTTGATTTCACAAAATCTTAGTCAATTCATAATTTCTTTCCCTCTTTTTTGTTGGAGCGGCATCTACCTTTCAAGGCATAGGGCATTAAGGTCAGGAGCATCGTGTAGCTTTTAAATAATTCCAAAAACTTACAAAATTTGCTACATGGTTAACATATATTTTGCCATGATAAAACCATGGAGTGTGATCCCTCTTTTCATGAGAATGTATGTCATACCTTAACAGAACACATGTGTTTGTTATTGGCTTCAGTTACTAGACTCCAAAACACATAGAAACCCATGATTCGACAGACACATTGAGAGCATAGGTTGTGACAGGGCTACACACTGCCAGCCTTTGAGCTATTTGCTGAAGCCTTGCTTGCCAACCCTGGTACCACTCGTTAGTGTTAAGAACCTTGTGTATCCTTGCAGATGTCGATTTTGTTCATCAAACCATGTCTTCCAAGACCCTTTCATAAAAAGCTACTTCTCAGATTTCGATTAGACTTTATATCTACCGGGGTCCGCTTCCATCCCAATTGAACAACTAAACTTTGATTATTTGACTCTAAGCAAAATTGAAACTTGAACAACTAGACTTTGATAATTTGACTCTAGAGGTAATTAGAGCTCATCTGCTATTTGGCTAATGTATCTTGTCTATCTAGTGTAGTCCCTGTGAGATTTATTCTGATTATTCGCCATCTTTTTGAGCATTGTTAAAAAAAAAAAAAGGAATCTCTTTGTGTGGTAATTAACTGTGATTTTTGAAATCTGATCACAAATAGGATAAAGTTTTACAAATTTCGTTATCTCCTCATTTTAACCATACAAATAAGGAGTTATTCACCCTTGTTTGATGTCTGTCTAAGAGGGCATTTGTTAAAAATTATTCATACCGTTCATGCTATCTTGGTACTTTCTCACTGACACATTTTAGGGTATCCTTGTTCCAAGTGCTTTGGTCTACATTGATTTCTACTGCAATGAATTCTTATCATAGTCATTAACAAGTTTGGGTTCTCCTTTACTTCTTAATAATTGCATAAATATTTCTTTTCAAAAAGATAATTATTTACCTATATTCAAGAATTAGGTGGCCCAGAAAATACTTAATGGGATGCTTCAAATACAGCTTACAGCCAAATCTAATCTTCTGCTAATATACCACATTGATTGGTGGGAATAGGAAATTATCTTCCTCTGAGAAATAAGGCACACGCTTGTTCAATTTCTCAGTATCCAAACTTATCCATGGTTTTATCACTACCACATTCACAGTTTTGTTCTGAGAGGAGTAGGGTGTTGAGATTGTTCTGAGGCTCACTTCAGAACTAAAGTCTTCAGATTTATTTCTGATCGTATTCCTTTCTCAGCCCACAGGAGAGAAAAAGAAAATCAACAAGACAAGAGGTTAGTCAAGTGTTCTACCAAAACTGCTGTTTATGGGAGGTGCTTGACACTGGACGCTAGAAAGCCACAATATGGCTTGATTTTTGTTTGTTTGCTTGTTTCTGGCTTTGCTTTGAGTTATGCCCTAACCTCTCTGCAGAATGTAGACCAAGTTATAGTTGGAATGGTTGAAGATAGCAGAATATATAAACGGAGAAGGAAAAGATAACACAGGCAAGAAAATACATAGATCTACATTCATTAATACTGCAAAATTTTATCTTACCTTATAATTCTTGAATTAAATATACTTTTTTATATTTATAGCTACACGTAATACATTTTCAACCTTCACAGTAACTCTTTGAGAAACACAAGACTTGATCAAGTTGTTACATTTTATCTATAAGAAAAATTTGTTATTGAAATTTGAGTGATGTGTTTACATTCATTTGTGCCCCTGAGAACAAATACCATTGTTATTCCAATATTCCAAACTTCAAGAAAAATTATAAAATTATTAAGAACACTAGTTGATAGTCAACTAAATAATTTAAAAAAACCCATGATCATAAATAATTACTTGTATAAATGCCACTAAATACCAATTGTATTTTCATATCACATTATATCTAGGAAAAAATGATAAAATTTTTAAAATTAGAAACATTATTTTGAGCATCAAGATACAGTTTTCTGATTTAATTGAAAAACTTTTATTCCAATTTTTCTACTTAATAGAATTCCAAGTACTACAAAATAAGATTTAATCATTAATTTTTTCTCTGTGATACTTTTTATTGCTGAAATTGATCATTTTTATTTTTTTTATTTTTATTTTATTTATTTATTTATTTATTTTGAAATGGAGTCTCGTTCTGTCAACCAGGCTGGAGTGCAGTGGCACAGTCTCGGCTCACTGCAAGCTCCGCCTCCCGAGTTCAAGCCATTCTCCTGCCTCAGCCTCCCGAGTAGCTGGGATTATAGGGGCCCACCACCACAACCAGCTGATTTTTTGTATTTTTTGTATTTTTTTTTTTTCCAGTAGAGATGGGGTTTCACTGCGTTAGCCAGGATGATCTCGATCTCCTGACCTCGTGATCCACCTGCCTCGCCCTCCCAAAGTGCTGGGATTACAGGCATGAGCCACTGCGCCCGGCCTTTACTTTCATTTATAAGTAGGTTTATAGGTATCTCTTCATGTTAGAAAAATTATGTAATATTTTACCTACTTAAAATTTTATTGTGCTACAGACATTAAACTCGCATCTTTTTAGCAAAATTCAACTACGATTTTTTTTTTTTTACATTAACCTCAATCAATTTAGAGTTAGTGGTTTAGAATTTAATAATGATAATATTGGAGCAATCACTACAGGAAGTCATCCAAATTGTCCTTGAAAAAACTTATGTTCCAGTTATTTTGGCATGTTATCTCAGTAAGCCTTCCCATAATCATTCTTCCCAAACACATAGATTGATTGGATATGTAAGTGAATCATTAATGACAAGTACATTAATGAGCATATAGAAAGAAATTTAGCATATTCTGAGCACATATACATGGCTCTTATTTGACAGTACTATAGATTACTTCTATCATGTTTTTACTGTATCCAGAATTATATGACTCTCTTTTGATACCACTATATTTGTTTATGCCCTCCATTTTTCGAATAAACAATTCATATGCTCCATTAATGTGTCAATAAAATGAATGCAATTGGACAAACTGCACTATTTTCATCTCTCAAAACAAAACATTGTTATAAAAAATAAAAATTTATAATCTCTCTTGTGTACAAATAAGACTCTAAGATTGTATCAACATTTGCTGAGCCAAAATATATATGTTTTAGATAATATGTTACTATTCCATAGCCTTACTTAAAAAGCATGTATGTAAAAGTCAAAGTACACAAAGGCAATTGATGTTTTAGTCAATTGCATTTCCACATGCCAGTAATTAACAAGTAAAATTGAAATTAAAAAAATTAGCACTAAATAATTCAAAATACATTTAAAATTATTTTCATTTATAATTCAAAAGTGAATTATAAATCTAACAAAATAAGTAAACAGTCTGTATGCTGAAAATGACAAAATGGTAATGAAAGATGTCAGATTATTGAAATAAATTGAAAGGTATACATTGTTCATGTATTGGAAGATGCAATATTTTAAAAATGCCAATTCTGGTCAGGCTCAGTGGCTCACACCTATCATCCCAGCAATTTGAGAGGCTGAGGCAGGTAGATCACCTGAGGTCAGGAGGCTGAGACCAGCCTAGACAACATGGTGAAACCCTGTCACTACTAAAAATATAAAAATTAGCCAGATGTGGTGGCAGACACCTGTAATCCCAGCTACTCAGGAGGGTGAGGCAAGAGAATCGCTTGAACCCTGAAGGTAAAGGTTGCAATGAGCCAAGATCACGCCACTGCACTATAGCCTGGGTGACAAAGCGAAACTCCATTTCCAAAATAAAAAAGCCAGTTCTTCCAAAATTTATCATAGATTCAATGCAATCACAATGAAAATCTCATTAGAGATATAGACAAATTAATACTAAAATTTACATGGTCAAAATACTATAATAATCAGAAGAATTCTGAAAACAAAAGAACAAAATCAGAGAAACTATATTGCCTAATTTTAATAATTACTATAAAGCTGTAGTAATCAACACAGGATAGTAATGGTAAATGATAGACATAGATCAATGAAATGGAATAGATAGCACAAAAATAAACCCATAAAAATACAGTCAAATTATTATTCACAAAGATACAAAGTTGTCTCAAGTAGAGAATGAGTATTTTCTCAATAAAATCAAGAAGTAGTGCTGGAACAATTGTACATTTCGGTATGTCACCAAAAAAAGGAAAATTGATCTTAACAAAATTAATCTAAAATGTTATCTGAAATGATTTTAGATTCATTATGGAAACTTTACATTTATTTTGCTAAGAGAAAGATGTCAGACCCAAAGGGCTACATGTTACAGGAATTAATCCATATGACATCATTGAAAGTGTAAAACTATATAAGTAGGAAACAAATCAGTGTTTACCAGAGAAAACTAGAAAGTAGTTGACTAAGAGGACACACACACTAATTTTGGGGATAATGAAACTATTCTCTAGTGTGTGGAAAAATCTAAGTGTGGAAAAATCTGTAGAACTGTATATTATAAAGCAGGAACTTCAATGTACACAACTTATACACACACACACACAACCAGAGGTTCAAAGATCTTAGCAAAGAATGCAGACTTGCATTCTAGACAAAAGCATCTAATTCTATTACAGATAACTTCACTGAAGGGGTGAGTAGAAACAGGAACTGATTTAAGTACCTGTGAATTATGATATTTTCACTGCAAACTGTACAATTAAAGACAAAATAAGCTGTAAATAAACGCTGTGTTCTAGTTGCTAAAAATATTTCTCAAATTGATATGGGTTAATAATTCTGAAACTCCTTTCCATGTACACTGGGGTTGAAAAAATAGGTAAATGAAAGGTAGATAGTGAATAGCTAGAGTCAAGTTTCTCACTGTTGGACAGTGAAGTTACAGAGAAGAAAGGGGAAGACTGGAACAAATTGTATTCTATTGAATTAGCATTGGAGATATCAGTAGGGGTTGTTTTTAGCTTAAATACATACATACATATACAGTTTATATATATAGACAGCAAATATTTGTATATATATAATTATACATAAATTTTAATAGATTTATGCAGGTTAAAATATACATTGTATTAGAATATATTATATATTATAATATTTTATATTTATACATAGTATAAAATATATAGATATGTATATTTTTATTACATATTATATTAGCATATCTATATATCTATATATAGAGACAAAGAGATAGAGAGACAATTGGCATCACTAAAAGTGGTGACATCCCAGTAGCTACAATGTCTTCTAATGTACTTGTCTTCTAATGCTGCTTTCCAATAAATAAAACAAAAACTTATTGAAGGAATGGTAATTTTTAGGATTGGGATAGGACAACTGTAAAATGAGCTTTGAGTATCTTTAATTACATTTCACAAAAATAATTATTTAAATTTGTTCAGGGTTTGAATTCATACCCTAAAAACATTTTCAGAATGTTTAATTGGACATCTGAGGTACATTAATTATTTCTTTAGATACTGGTACAGTTGACAGCTTTGAACTGATTCATGGTTTGGTTGTTTGTTTTTATTCTGATAATGAAGAGTTTTAGCATCACCACCATAGTATTGCCCACAGGAGCATTAACTATACAGATAATAGTTCATTCAGCTATTTTTCTCTTATGTATTAGATATCATCTTATATTACGTTTTAGAAAATATTATTATGACTCTGTAAACTTGGCATAAATGTCTTTTATTTGCTTTCAGGACATCTATACTTTATGTAACTGATCACTTTGTACTGTCATTAATATGTCTCCTTCAACAGACTAAATTTTGCTACATAAAAAGGATTCATGTCTGTCAATAGATTCCTAGTGAGCAGCTCAGTTCTGGGTACATAACTTAGATCACAAATATATTTTTAATGAATTAATGTTTAATAGTTCAAATATGCATGCGTTTACATCCAGAATGTAGCACTACTCATTTTGACTGCCTTAGATGTCAAACCAATTAATTGTTCAAATGATGAGAAATTAGCAAACTGAATTTAAAACTGTATTAATGGAAAATATTTCTAAACCACAAAATTGTTATCTAAACATCCTTTAGAACATTTCTATAAATAGGGTCCCATATGGTATTAAATTAGAATATCTTCTCCTCTGAGAACACAAGGCATATTCTCGCAACAAGGTCCAAGGTCTCCCTGGGGAGAACAAAAGAAAAGATTTTAAAAAGTAGGTGAGAAGGCTAACCTTGGAAATATGTAGATGCATTTTTTTTCTATAACTTATGTTTTTAAAAAAATACGCTAAGAGCTAGTAAAAATAACCACTTGGAGAGGAAAAAGTAAAAGGAAAATTGAGGAATTTCATTATTGATTGGTCTTGCATCTTGGGAAAGTAGGTGGCTAAGCCTGAGACGGTGAGAGCCGTTAACAACGGGAGGAGGGCTTCACAAGAGTGAAGGATTTGCCTTTGTAGAGGGGCACTCTGGAAAATGGAATAGGCGGGCAATAAGAGATAAAATATTCACGAAAATTACATGGCATACGGGAATATCTTAAGCAAATTAGACACCAGAAATTAGCAAGTGCACTAGAGGAGATTGAAAAAAATACTAGATGAACAGCTGGGGCTAAGTCTGTGTGCACCGGAAAATAGTCTGGAGAATATTTTCCTAAAATATCATCATGGCTAACTGGATTAAAATCACCTGAGGGGCTTATGAAAAATGAAAATTCTTAGGCCACAAGGCAGTCTTTCTGAATCAGAAGCTCTGCAGGTGGGCCCTATAATCTGGAATTTAACAACTCCTGGAGTAAAAATTTATGCACATTAAAGTGTTATATTACATTAGGTGAAAAGAGAGCATAAGTGAGCCCATGGGAGAGAGAGAGAAAGAGAGTGAGATTATGTGTGTGACAGAGAGAAAGAAGACATAGTAAAGGTACAGGTGTTTTTCAGTGGCTAAAATGAGCTAGGAAGTTTACCATAAAGTGGGATGTAGAAAATATTCTACCTGTGTTAACTATTTTGATGATTAGGAGACACAGTTTTGATATAGCTGAACAACTAAAACTTAATTACTCTAGGCTTAGTTAGAAATACAAGTCTAATTTTGTCATAGGTAGGGGGACATACAGCTATCAGAAGGGTTGTATTAATAGCAGATTTTTAGAAAATTCTACTTTCATAGAGACCTGAAACTTCTTGTCCCTCTATATAAATATTTTCCTTTCTATGGAAATACAATTCTTAATAATTGTTACTGTTTTATTTCTTAAAGAAGCATCACAGACATCACTTCTCCTTTAATCTCTGTTTCCCCATGTTTTCACTTATGCAGTGATAAATACGTTTACATATTTGAATATACATATTTCTATATTTTCTTCCTTTGTTCTTTGGTTCAGAAGCCTGTAACTTCATTATATTAAATATATACTTCCATATCTATTTAGTAAAGGCTTGGTTTTGTCACACCTAGGAATGTATTCATTGGCAGTGTTAAGGGCATTAATCAATGGGCTGAGTAAAACCCCTCATCAGGAAATAATCACTTTCCCCATCAGCCTCAGGAAAGTTTATTCATAGAGTTGAGGGCATTGCCTATAATTTCCAGGGAATATGGCTTATAATTTGCTACAGAGGGTTATCTGTAGACTGTGACATTTTGTATTCCTTTACCTTCCTCATTTGTCTATCTCCAAAACAAGCGAGCAGTGCAAACTCAGGACCCAGAGATACTGACACAAACGCTGCTCCCCACATGAAATCATAAAGTTAAAAGAAACACAAATAAAATCTTTATGCTGTTGGACATTGATTTTAACATGGAAAAAGTGGCATGGAGAACACTTCAATTTATTCCTGTCTCTTTTTAAATTTTATTTTACTTTTTTTTTTTTTTTTTTTTTTTTTTGAGACAGGGTCTAGCTCTGTCACCCAGCCTGGTGTGCAGTGGTATGATCCCGGCTCACTCCAACCTCCGTCTCCCGGTTTCAAGGGATTCTCCTGCCTCAGCCTCCTGAGTAGCTGGGACCACAGGTGCCTGCCACCACGTCTGGCTAGTTTTTGTATTTGTAGTAGAGACGGGGTTTTGCCATGTTGGCTGGGCTGGTTTTGAACTCCTGACCACAATTGATCCGCCCACTTTGGCCTCCCAAAGTGCTAGGATTACAGACATGACCCACTACACTTGGCTCCTCTCTTCCAATTCTCTGAAATTTCCTGTTCACTGAAATTAAAAGAGTTGAATTGTGACCAGATTTGAATATGGGAATTACCATTCAAAATTTATGTAGACCACAAAACAAAGTGACATAAAATATTAAATAGTAACAGTAGTAATTCACTATAGTTTAAATCAATATAATTTGATAGAATACAGGCTTTTGGAACTAGTAGAAATAATAATAAATCAAACAATAAAACAGTGTCATAAGTATTTTTTAATATGGTACTTTAATCCTCAAATTCAGCCTAAGAGGGGTTTTAGACTGTTTGCACTTAGAATCAGTAGGAGGAGACCAATGATAAAAGTCTCCTCTCCTCGGCTGAGGAGAAAAACGCAGTGCCTTTAGTGGGCGTAGTATTTAACCAGGAGAGGCTGGGAGAGAGAAAGCACGTGGTAGCATACATAGGCAGACCTATGACGTCTAATTCAAAGTCGAAAGGAATCTGTACTACATAACACAAATTCAAAACCCTTAATAATTATAGAGTTATATGGATGTACATACATGTTATTATATACATATATACTCACATGTATGTATGCATAGTTACAATTATAATTAGTATGTCATTTTTACTTTGACAAGTTTCATTCAAAATTAAGAAACACTTATAATTAGATTATTTACATTCAATTATTTAAAAGATTTCTTGTGATACTCTTTCTCAATCAGTAACATTAGATAATAGTAAAAACAATGGAGCTATATAAGCTGGTCTGTTTCTTCTTCTCTGCTTGTAAAATATTTGGCAGCTTTTAATGTCAATTACCAATTGCATCTATTAAACAGGAGCTAGATAAATAGCACGATGGAAAGCAAACAAGACAAAAACAATTACAACAGTGTGAAATATTTTCTAAAAACATGTTTTTCCTGTTATTCTGATGAAATTAATTGTTAAAAGAAGACATTTGTATTTTCTTTGTCTTTTTTAAATCACCCGTTTCATAATTAAATACTGCAGAAGTTTTCATTGTCAAAGATATATTCAGATATTCAGATGATTAGAGACTTTAGTTCTTCAACGATTTCACTGCATTTTCATATATTGAATTAATAACGTAACTGTCTTTTTATAAACAGATCTAGTAGCTTAGTGTGAACTGACAGAATTTCAATTTAAATTGTCCAGTATTGTTATTGTTTATAATAATTTTTAAGAATATTAGTTATGTGTCAGGTTGTGAGCTAGATACTGAATGTGCATTTAACCCTCACAACAATTTCATCAGGTAGGCCTTAAGTCTGTCTCCATTGCACAGATGTGGCATCAGAGGCACAGAAATATTAGTAATAATTGAGAATTCATACAACTTGTTTAGAAACATAGATCTACGGCTGGGCGCGGTGGCTCAAGCCTGTAATCCCAGCACTTTGGGAGGCCGAGACGGGCGGATCACGAGGTCAGGAGATCGAGACCATCCTGGCTAACACAGTGAAACCCCGTCTCTACTAAAAAAAATACAAAAAACTAGCCGGGCGATGTGGCGGGCGCATGTAGTCCCAGCTACTCGGGAGGCTGAGGCAGGAGAATGGCGTGATCCCAGGAGGCAGAGCTTGCAGTGAGCTGAAATCCGGCCACTGCACTCCAGCCTGGGCGACAGAGCGAGACTCTGTCTCAAAAAAAAAGAAAAGAAAAGAAACATAGATCTACATACCTTAGAGAACAGTTTTGGTTTTTTTAAAGCCCACATTCTATAATACAGCATAATCCAGAAAATTTGATGGAAATAGTAAATTGGAGCTTGATTAAGAAAGTATGCAAGAGATAAGGAATTATAAGCAGCTCACTCATTAAGTTACATAGAATTGAAAATGCATGGAAATTCAGCATGGATACATTCCTGATAATCACTGCCATTTAGATGCCAAGAGGAAGAAAAACAATTAGATATTCATAATGATAATGAGAAGCACTATTAGTTTTATGTATTGAATTAAGTCAATCAACCAGTGGAACATTACTAGAATTTATGTAATTATACTATTTTAAAAATGCAGATTAATAATTTACTATTCAATGATTATAGCTCACTGATAGTTATTATGCTCAATACACAAAAGAAGCAAGGTAAAAATCTAACCAATATATTCTAGCAAATGTCACTAATAAAAACATATAAATGTTAGAACATGAGATGGTTTTAAAATTAATCGCCTTTTAAAAATTTGTCTGAAATTTAAATTTAAATAACTAATAGATAGCTAAACTTAATATTTTTGGTATTTTTCATTGCATCAGATTATTATACAAAAGTAGTTGCTTATTTATTTTCAATTGCAAATCGGGGTGTAAATTCTCCTGAAGACAAAAAAAAATTATCTCTCTTTATATTGTATGCAGACTGAAATATTAACATGATCGCTAGTGTTACCTTTTTCCTCAAATAAAAACTAAGATTATCTGATTGGTTTATGGAAGAGGGAGCAATTGAAGTAAAACTCAATTGACTTCAGTATTTACAATTCTGAAAACAGTCAGTGGATCATGACAAAGATGAAGGAGATCTATTACACATTGTAAAAGCATTCTTTGGTTAAAAATATACATATCGTATCATCTGTATTGTGCTAGGTTTGATGGCAGCAAGGTTTCTGACCACTGAAATTTAGGTAAAGCATGCATTCACTCATTGAACTTGCATCTTTGCTGAGCTAGAGTGAGTTACATGCTGCGATAAATATTAGGTATATATTCTGCATGTAATACCAATTGTTCCTGTCAATATGAAGCTTTTAGGAGTAACTTCTACATCGGTTTTTTCCCCCTTATTTTTCATTCACCTGAAAAAAATATTCTCACTGTGTTCCTAAGTCACAAGAAAATATTAAATGTATTGAAGGTAATGATGTTACACAATAAAGCCTCCTGCGAAGTATGAAATCCAAAGTGCTAACAAAGTTATTAAAGAAACTACAAAAAATATGATTAAAACATTGATGAGATGACACATTTAACGTTACTTTTAAAGATAAAATTTATACATGAATAAACAAAAATTAGAGCAAAGAAAGCCCAAGGCTAAATGTGAAAATGTGTGCCACCTACATGCGAAAATACAGACAGTGAATGATAGCTAAGAAAGTACTTGTAAAATAGTAGACCTTGCCAAGTGGCAACTGATTGTCTATCAAAACTGGCACATTTATAACAGTAAAATAATAACATAGTACTAATTCATAGTACTTATTTAGTCATTGACACTATTGTCATATTTACTCTACCACCTATCCCTAACTACAGAAACAAATGTAATATTTCACAGTGTTTTTTTTTTTTTTAAAGGTAGGGTAGGACAGAAAATATATTAAATTCAATGATGAACGATTCCTTTTGAATAAAAAAATGAGAAATACAGTGAATTCAGTTTTTAAAAAATGAGTGCTTCATCATTTCACTCTCTAAATGTAATAGGTATTTCTTTCTCTGGGAATCTCCCAGTATGTTTAAGCTCTTTTAAAAGGAAATATTTTTACAAGTGTAGCATACTTACTACACAGTAGCTCTCATAACTCAATGTACAATGTGAAGTTTAAGACAATCCTAACATTTCTATAACCACAAATCACATAAATACATTAAAAATCTACCTTTTTCTCATATATATGTTGAATATGCATATTTGTAAACCCTCATGGATATGAAATCGAATCACATTAGATACTACAATCTCATGTATACTTACTATGTATGCAATATTTGTTCAGTTTTATGTAAGTAAATTAGCTGATAATTAAAATTTATTTTAATGTACATTTCTATTCCTAGGACAGATCAGAATTTAGTGGAATCCTATTAATTGGTTTTGTACGTGCTTCTTTTTGTACCACCCCATTAAATAGGCTTCAATTTGAAGGTAAAGATCAGAGTTAATATTATTCACTGTTGTTTCCCCAACACATAGCAATTTTCTTGGTATACAATAGATATTATATGGATAGTTATAAATTCAATTGATTTATTAATTAATCTCTTAAAATATTTTTAAATTCTGAAAGTGTCATATCAAGGACATACATTGATTAATTAATTTGGAAATTGATTCTTTAAGATATATACAGTAAACTTCAAGGTTGTTGCATAAGAAGAGCTATGTTCCTTTTAGAATAGTGTGGCCAAATTTGACATTTCACTAATTTCTTTAGGAAGTTAAGTTTATGCGTCGGGATTGAAACTTATTCCCTCTGAGATACTGTCTGGCAAAAAAGTTAAAGTTTAGCATTGAAGGGGATAAAAATCTCCTCTTGAAGTATCTTTCCCCGTATACCACTAGAAGGAAAAATCAGAAACAGGTGGAAGGCATTTGGCTTTGAGAAAGAAAGATCTAATGAATTGATCCTGGACTCCAATTGTACTATAAAGCAAGATGAATAATTTCCATCTAACTGAAGTAGCTCCCTTCTCTCCAGAAGCCTAAGGAGGTAAGAGGTGGCCTTCAGGCTTCACCCTCCTAAGCGAGTGCTTGAGTGTCTCCTGCGTTTGGACTCTTCTTTCCCTCACGCATTTCCAGCATTCATACGACGTATGCAAACTCTCTTTTCTCACAGTGATAAGCCAGGCTAGGGAGAACACTCTTCGAAGCTTCTCCTTCTTCTAGACCTCAGTGTTTTATCTTTTACACTGATATGGCATATAGAGGCAATCCCCATACCTTACAAATATACTTTTCATCACTGATTACAAAGTGCATTAAACCAAGCAAGTGAGTATGTTTGGAATCAGGGATAGGATGGGTCAGCTTCAATTCAATGGAGTTCAGTTCTACATTTTCAATGATATCTATGGAAAGCTGCAGAAATAACCCATATCAGGATATAATTTTTCAACTAGGCCTAGTTCCTCCCATAAGGGTGCTTAATGTAAAATGAAGTGAACTTTCAGAGTTCTAAGGATATTATTGAGGTTGCCATCAGGGAGTTCACTTTGTTATCATTTTGAAATATATACCCATTCCCTCAAGTTTAGCTTTATTCATAACTGAGATGAAGATCTGCATAAAAACATTACAAGTATCTGATAGATTTTTTAAAGTTACATTATTAGATCACTAATCTGGTATTCTTGGAGAAGTCTGTGAGTTTCCAGCAAAAATTTCTGAGGGATCCTTTAAGTAAACTCCTCCACCATGAGAATATATTGCCAATATTAACACAGTCTATTTTCTTTGAGTTTTGAAATTTACATAGCCAGTAACAAAGCTAACTTAATATGACATCTGCAAATGATGTGAAGTGGAAATTTACAGAAGAGAAAAAAAGAATGACCAGAAAACGTACTAAAATCTTTACCTTACTAGGCAATGTCATAATAAAGTATCACTCAACATCCATTACAAAGATAAGAATTTTAGATTATATTAGTATTGGGATGCAAAGATGTAGAAGCACTTACACTGTTGAGAATGCAACCTGTCCTACCAGCTCTAGTGAGAAATTTGTCAATATCCAACAGAATTCAAGATTCATATACCATATAGATTTCCTTTACCTATAGAAAGTCTCACAAATGTGAACTATATAATGATAATTGAACATGTATGAATTACCCTAAGAACATGAGCTGACTTTCTTATTGGTTGTTTTATTTCTCTTTAGCACAGAAGTTGAAAGAGGAAAAGCATCGAATTCCTCAGAAAAGGATGATGAAAGCTAGCTTATATATTGCTTATTATTTTGTGTTGTTTTTAGAAGCAGATATTTAACATTCCCATTTATGTTACTTGATCTACCACGGTATAAACATAATTGTGTTTATCTAAGACATTAATAATTTTTTCAACAAATAATGGCTGTGTGTGTGTGTGCGCGCACACACTTGTTTCAGGATATAGATGCAAAGAACGGGCTTAGGTTTATATTGAAACATGTGCAGAGAAGAAGAGGGACAGAGTGTGTGGGGGAGGAGAAGATTCATGAGGATTCACTGCTCAGAAGGAGCAGTGGCTGAGTCACAGATAACCATGCAAGTATAAGACACTCAGGAATTCTTTCAACACACTATAGCTTGATACAAGACATCGATTTTACAGTTTAGACAAACATATTTATATTAGGGATAGGTTGACTCTAGTCGCCAGTTTGGTTACATACGCAAATCATTTTTCAAGTGACATTTTATTGTGAGAAACTAATTTGTTCATAAAAACTCTGTGCCACATATGCTCATAAATCAACTGTTTATTTCCTGCCAAAATATAATGCATTTTGTTATATGTTGTGTAAACCCATGCTCAAGGCTCAAAAACCAATTTTGAAAACCCCAAACAACAAAAGTCAATATTTTATTTATAAGTGTTGTATAGGGAACTGCATATAATAAAGCAAGGCATTGAAACAAGGTCTTCTACTCCTATGGGTCCACTTTTCACCTCTGAGAAATCACTACATAGTAAACTCTATTGATATGAAACCAAAAATTATTCCCTTGGAGGAAAATCTTCCCAGTGGGAGGGAGATGAATGTGTTTCTACTGAGGACTCCACAGCATTAAATACAAATAGCTTTGGGCTCCTTGGTTGGCAAGATAGTGAGGAAATATTTTAGAAAGTGACAAGAAAGATACTGTGTAGAAATAAGTTGCTAAGTGTTTAAATTGGTATCTGTATTCAATATATAACATATATTTATTTTAATTATTATTTTTAGAGATAGGGTCTGCCTATGTTGCCCAGGCTGGTCTCAAACACCTGGTCTCAAGCAGTCCTCCCATCTCAGCCTTCCTAGTAGCTGCGATTATAAGTGCAAGCCACCACACCTGGCTGGAACATCTTTTTAATGGATGCCTTTCACATTTGTGAGGGTTATCCAAACCAATAAAGGTATATTTGAATGATCAGTGAGGTTACGACTGATGACAAATAAATTAAAGTAGTGTGTGCGAGAAAAGGATTTAAGCACAGGTTTTAAATATATCAAGAGAAGAACTGAAATATTCTCAGACTGATACAAAGCCATTGAATGAATACATTCATGAATTGACAGACATAGAGATAGAGGTCATTTCTTTTCATATGAGTAGAATAAGTGACACATGCCTTCTTTAGGACCTTAATCATCACTTTTTTCAATAGCAATATTTTATCAATGTTATATAAGAAGTGATAACATGATGAAAGGTAGAGGTTACAATTTGGGTAAAAGGCAGATAATTAACTTGTAAAAATTCTCTTTGTGAGTAGCCTTTGTGTTTCATTGTTCTCTCAGTTTGAGAAACATTGAACTGGTGCAACTTCTAGTATAAGTAGTACAGTTCTTGACTTCCTCAGAAAATTTCTCATTTTTTCAGTATGATCCCCTGTAAACTGTCAGCTTTCTGTGATGGAATAAAATAACAGTTTCATTTATTTAAAAAAAAATGTGACAAGTTGTGAGTATTTAATGGCTATACTTTTTGCATACTGTATACAGTCTGAGAGACAGGTGCTCCCAAAATGTCCTAATTAAGGTGTTAATACTGCTGTTTGTTTATGTTGCTAGAGGGGAAAGCTAAATTTTTGCATTTTGGACCACCTGAAATCAGTGAAAGGGGAATGAATACTTAAGATTTGCCTGTGAAGGTGCTTGAAGTTAGTAATATAAATACAAAAAAAATTTACATAAAAGTTAATAAAGACAATCATTGACAACAATAAGGATGTCTTGTTTATTTAAAATGTACAATTTTTCTAGGTAAAAATGAAGAAGCTGGACACGGTGGCTCACACCTCTAATCCCAGTACTTTGGGAGGCCGAGGCAGGTGGATCACCTAAGGTCAGGAGTTCAAGAACCACCTGACTATCATGGTAAAACGCTGTCTCTACAAAAAATACAAAAAATTAGCCGGGCGTGGTGGTGGGAGTCTGTAATCCCAGCTACTCAGGAGGCTGATGAGGCAGAAGAATTGCCTGAACCCAGGAGGCAGAGGTTGCAGTGAGCCGAGATTGTGCCATTGCACTCCAACCTGGCAACAAGAGCAAAACTCTGTCTCAAGAAAAAGAAGAATGCTTTTTATTTAAAGCTCATCATGAGTATTACAAGATAATATTTATGTCTTAAGGTAATGAAACAACAAATTTTTTATTCATCAGAAACTGTCCTAAAGTTTCCTTTAATATATTAATAATTCTTTTTATTGTAGTTCTATATACCAACCTGTTTGGTAAATACATAGGAAAACCTCAGAGGACTATATTCACATCAAACCTAAAGTTCATATTAACTCAGACAATCTTTTTCTCAGATAAAATGATACAATCCTTCTACCTGGCTCTCACAATGAATACAGTAGTTCCAATTAAATTAGAAATGGAGTAAATTTGGAGCTAAATGAATCATAAATCAATAAATACCTCAGCCTGCTGCCTCATGGTTTATTGATTGACAAGCTGTTTATCCCACACTCATTGTGCTTGAGTGCAATTATCATTTAATTACATTTTCTGTATGTACCAAACTGTATTTTACATGTCCTCCTAAACCAAACAATTTCAAGCTTGTATCTACTCACTAGCCATGGGTTTTGTTTATCTTTTCTTGTTCAGTATGCTCGTCTTGATTTCTGCTTGTACGCAAGACACATCTCATAATAGGACCTCATTAAAGCATATTTAACAAACTGTCCCTACTTATCATCATGTTTATTGTTCTCATTCTTTTTGCACCAAGATTGATTTGAAATGTAACTAATGAGGTGTGTTAGAGAAAATATAGCATAGTTTGAATCACATAAAACTGGTGAATTTTTTGAATCTAACTCATAAAAGCACACTTTTATTAAACCTATCAAATGTTCTAGAACGGTAATATGTTTATCAACTGACTTGATATGGATCATGTGAGACATTCCTTTTTAAAAATAATTGGGCACTAAATATTCTTAATTTTATATTATTTTGTGTTAAAAATGTAATATTTAATAAGCAACCCAAAGATACAGATCATTTTTTTCCTTTTATAATCTGAAGCATAAAGTAAATTTTTAACGTTTTTCTAACTGAAAATATGTATAGGGTGAGCACAGTGGCTCATATCTGTAATCTCAGCACTTTGGGAGGTCAAGGTGGGATAATCTTTTGAGGCCAGGAGTTCAAGACTAGTCTGGGCAATATAGTAAGACCCTGTCTCTACAACAAAATACAAAATAAAAAATTAGCTGGGTATGTTGAGATGCACCTGTGTTCCCTGATATTCGGAAGGCTGAAGCAGGAAGATCACTTGAGCCCAGGAGTTTGAAACTTCAGTGAGCCATAATTGTGCCACTGCACTCCAGCCTGGGTGACAGAGTGAGACCCTGTCAAAAAAAATACAAAGTTTATATAAACTAAAAACTCATGAAATAATGCCCCAGATGGAGCTCTCTAAAACATCTTTAAGAAACAATAACACATGGCACATGATAGCTTAAAAAAATTACCCTGAAAGAAGATACAAACTAAACCTGATCTCGCAAAATAGGAACAGATTTCAAGGTTAGATCAGAGATGTAGCGTCATTTTTATTATTATTTGAAATACATAATCCACGTTATTGTTATTTATATTGTGAGACCAAAGTCAACACTGAGACCTGTCACCAGAGGTTAGATCTGTTTCATATAAGACAAAAAGCATGAAGTTTGCCATTGGCTCAATAGAACAGCTTCATTGACAGAGAAAGCCATGTAAAATTATTATTACTATTATTATTATTATTATTTGAGACAGAGTCTTGCTCTGTCACCCAGGCTGGAGTGCAGTGGCACTATCTCCACTTACTGCAAGCTCCGCCTCCGGGGTTCAAGCCATTCTCCTGCCTCACCACCCCAGGACTAGGGGTGCCCGCCACCGCGCCCGGCTAATATTTTTGTATTTTTAGTAGCGACGGGGTTTCACCGTATTAGCCAGGATCTCCTGACCTCATGATCCACCCGCCTCAGCCTCCCAAAGTGATTGGATTACAGGCGTGAGCCACCGCTCCCGGCTAAGAATTATTTATCTGTGATCCTAAACCCCAAAATTAGAGTCTATTTTTAGATTTCAGCAAACCGTAGGAAATATTTAGTTGCCAATACATTACTTGGATCAGGTACTACCACTTAGATCGTAATAAGAAATACCCTGTTGATACCTCATAAATACACAAATGAAGAATTTTAAAGTGAATATTCTGCCATAGTCAATAGGTGCTTATTTTATGAAGTAATTAATAAATAAATGAAAATACAAGAATCTGGGAATCTATCAATGAGAATAAAAATATTTTACATAGTATTTCATTGATTCTAATTTAATTACAACGCAAGCAATACTAGGAACTGTATGAAAAACAAGTTGCCTCTTTTCTAATGATTCTTCTCACAGATTAAAATATTGGATTTTGTGTGTGTGTGTGTGTGTGTGTGTGTGTGTGTGTGTGTTAAGCTAATGTAGAAAGGCGTGTTTTCTCATTATTTGTCCAGCACTATTGGAACACCTTCTGCCTTCCATAACAGGACAAAACTTTAAGGAAGTATATGAAGTAAAACATGTACATAGGAGAGCGGTAACTTTCTGCCGAGCAAAAATCACATTAAACAAACATTTCTACACATACATAACTACAAAAAAAATATTGTACTTCCTACTAGGTTTCCAAGCAGTAGATAATGTTTCAGAAATTAATACTGATACACATGCATTATAAACAAGTCTAAGACATAAACTTATCTACAAAATCAATATTACTCTTTGAATGAATGCCAACATGCAAATTGTCTGTCTCTGCTTTAAATATATCCAAAATTAGAGATGAGAATTAGGTAACAACTTCTCCACCATTCCAAAGTGACATGCTATACTTCTAAGCAGCACTTATAAAGAATGTTGTTGACTCTGTTGTGTTTGCGGTAGTAGTGGTTTCCCACAATTTTAATATATTCTTTGCACCTAACATATGTTGGTGCTCTATATTTCAAAAAGATGTTACCCTGGTCATGTCATTCTATCAACAATGTTTTTAACTCCTATAGCATTTTATTAAACACTAGTCATGTGAAAGTCTTTGGGTAGTTGAGTAGTAGTTAGAATTAGAGAAGGGGAAAAAGTTCTCCAATAAAATGAAAGATTTTACCCACTATGCTACTTTCTGGCAAATATCACAAATATCAAATCATACAGATGACTCTTAAAAATTCTAAAATTAGAAAATTGGTATGAATTATTATAATTATTTCACAAATATATTTGAAGAAATATTCTTTTTTATAAAACATAAGCTCTGTAAAATAAATGTTTATATCATATTTTAGCATTTTATTTGATTTTTTATTAGATACATTTTTATTAGATAATTTTTCGAGGAACTTTATTTCTGGGATACAAAATGTTATATAGTTTAAAAAGCAAACTTTAAATTTTAAAATCATATGTAAAATGAATATAATTCACCCATTAAGTTATTTTCTTTGTGTTTTTCATAAGACATTCCTCCTTTATGCAAAAATCCACAATAAAATACTGGCAAACCGGATTCAGCAGCACATCAAAAGGCTTATCTACCATGATCAAGTGGGCTTCATCCCTGGGATGCAAGGCTGGTTCAACATTCACAAATCAATAAACATAATCCAGCATATAAACAGAACCAAAGACAAGAACCACATGATTATCTCAATTGATGCAGAAAAGGCTTTTGACAAAATTCAACAGCCCTTCATGCTAAAAACGCTCAATAAATTCAGTATTGATGGAACATACCTCAAAATAATAAGAGCTATTTATGACAAACCCACAGCCAATATCATACTGAATGGGCAAAAACTGGAAAAATTCCCTTTGAAAACTGGCACAAGACAGGGATGCCCTCTCTCACCACTCCTATTCAACATAGTGTTGGAAGTTCTGGCTAGGGCAATCAGGCAAGAGAAAGAAATCAAGGGTATTCAGTTAGGAAAAGAAGAAGTCAAATTGTCCCTGTTTGCAGATGACATGATTGTATATTTAGAAAATCCCATTGTCTCAGCCCAAAATCTCCTTAAGCTGATAAGCAACTTCAGCAAAGTCTCAGGATACAAAATTAGTGTGCAAAAATACAAGCATTCTTATACACCAGTAACACACAAACAGAGAGCCAAATCATGAATGAACTTCCATTCACAATTGCTTCAAAGTGAATAAAATACCTAGGAATCCAACTTACAAGGGATGTAAAGGACCTCTTCAAGGAGAACTACAAACCACTGCTCAGTGACATAAGCTTTCTCAATCAGAAAACAATGATATGCACTGGGGGTAAAGTCGTAACAAAATCATATCTTTCCATTTAACTTTTCTAATTTTATTTATCTCTACTCCATTTTCGACTTCTACATATAGTCTAGAATTATTAGTTTGGTATTATTAGTATTGAAAGCAATGGCAAAATCCACAATTACTTTTCTAATAACCCAATAAAATTTAAAATCCATCTAATATTAATATAAAATTTTTTGTGCTATTTCTAACTGTTCTTTTTTTTCACTGCATTGCTATTTTGCAATAAAAGAGGTTTTTTTCCCTTCAAGAATACATTTTTGTTTTATATGAACATTCTGAATTTATTCTCATTTACGTATTTGTCTTATTCTAGAAATGCTATTCTAGAGCAATTGACGCTAAAATCAAAATACTTTATAGAAAATAGTTTCAACTGGTGTTGTGTTTGGGCCTCTGGGCTGGTCCTAGATATTCAGCTCTCCAGGGCTGACTATTCTCTTTTGGTCTGATTCATAATGTCAAAGATGAATCTCAGACACTGGATGATCTTCAAGCAGTTTATTCTGGCCGCGCTGCATGAGCTGGAGTGCAGGAGCAGGCCGGTGTCGTTACCAGGACACCATCTGGAGACTATTCTCAGAGTTTGGGACATCCTTCCCCCTTTCTTAGATCTTATTTCAGGTCAGTTATCAGATGTTTCTTTCGTTAAAGGGATTTAAGCTATTCTTGTAACAGTAGCTTCTTTTTAAGATTTATGAGAGTTGTATCTGTGCTGAGATGGTCTTTTCTCCTGGAAATCCCCTGGCCAGGTGGCATCATACTGCTAAGTGACACATGTTGTAGGCCATGTGAGTTGTCTGAGTGGGCCTCATGGCCATCATGAATCTTATAGTCACAATATATTTTATAGTATATTGCACTTTGTCAATGCTAGGATTTCTCTTTCTCCTTGAAAGTCTTTGGAATTACTAGTCTTTGAATGTTTTTACAAATTGAGAACACTGTCTCTAAAACCATTATGCTATAATTTATTTTTCATTAAACTAAATTGACACAATGTTTGCTAATTATCTCCTTTTTCCTGTTCAATTGATGAGTGCAAGATTGACCTGTTTTCTATGTGTAGAGTTTCAGCAGTGGTACTCTAAAAGGAGAAAAAGAAGAAAAGAATTACCTAACTCAAATACAATTTCCCCTGATACCTGTATATTCTTCCTGGAATTAGTGTTATATTCTTCAAATATTATGGTAATTACAATACATTGATTAGAAAAAATGACCTTAGTTGGTATATATATAGACATGCTGGTTTATTTTTCATCAGTAAAATCATTTGGAGATGAGATGGTCTCAAGGCAAATAATTAAGGTTAAAAAATGTTTAAACTGAACAGACCTTGACAATGGAAAGTATCTTTCATTAGTAATTGGCATAGCTAGGAACTAGTCACACAATGATAACCCCAAAACTAGGCAAGGAAATATGTGTGGACTTGTGGTAAAATTGAAATTAAAAAAAGGAAATATGGGTATATTTTAAGACAGACCTGTGGAAATTTAGAAATGATATGAAATGACTTCAGCAAAGTTTAAGGAATTAATTACAATGGAAACATGTTAAAATTTTAATGTGCATATTTACCCCTTGCGGCTTATTGGCCTATGTCCATATCACTTCATGATATAATTAAACTGAATTTCACAAATAAGGTAGCAGGGATCAGCACAAGAGGAGGAAGCATCCAAGAGACTTGCCTGCTGTGTGCTCATTAGTTAGGTTGCTAATTTCTTTAACATGCATCTCCTTCCTGCTACTGCTAATCTGATATTTGCATAGGATATTTGTGGTATGCACTCATTTGTTTATAGATGTTCACTTCATTTAATAACATAGAATTATTAACCTTAAAATATAGTAACTCAGGACTATCCATGAAAATTCTAGCCGGTACACTCCACATTTTGTTGGACTTTTACTATTATGTTTATAAAACAGACTTCTCAGAATGTCTGATCCTGTATACCCTTAGTAGAAAACAATAATATAGAAGTATTGGAGGGTAAATAATATGTTTGAGAATTAATTCCCTAGTGCTGCAAAGGGAGTAAGAAAGTGAGATAAGGAAGGGAAGGCAGCTAGAATTTTGTTTTCTCAGCCAAGTAACCACTGTGAGCAGTTAGAGTTTACTACTACTGAAGAACTCTGAGAGTCAATCTAACGAATGTCTCCTAGAGCTATCCCACTCAAGGGACAAAGTAGTTGGGGCATTTATACACAAACGTCCAAGAGTCATTAGTTGAGGGCTTCTTGTTGGGTACACTAAATCTTCAACATTTGGCACTTGGGCAGAACAAGTTTCAGCAACCAGAGAAGTCCCTCAAACTAAAATTTAAAAAATAAAACAAATAAAAATACATGTATAGTAACTGGGAGTCTTCTGGCATACATTAGACTAGTAAAACCCAAAGAAATATGGGTAGGACACCCATAGAATCTATTACACAAATGAATATACTAATCTTATGATTATCATTAGACATCAGTTTAGCCAGATATCTAAACATTTTTGCTGTTGCTGCTTTCTTTTCACCTTTCAGAATAATCTCTACTTAGAAATACTTTAATAATTATCCAAGAGAAAATTTTTTACAAATTATGACATAGAGTGATATTTATCATTGTACTAGGGTTTTTCTCAGTGCAAAGGAATACATTATTAAACATTATTCTCTGGAAGGTCCTACTCTATTAACTGAGACAAAAATGACTTTTGACAACAGACTGCACAAACAGATTAGGGAAACATTTACTGAGATCAGGATGAATAATAATTGAGGCTTAAAACAGGGTAGCAGCAATGCAGTTGTTGAAATATTTGGGCTGGAATATTTTTAAAACGGAAGTGGCAGGATACACCAACAAATTGGACAAAGACCGTGAGAAAACAAGAGGAGTTCAGGAGGACGACAAGTTATTGGATCTGAATAACTAAAAAGACAGGATAATAATCTGAGATGGAGAGTAATATAAGCACATCACATTTGCAGGGGAATACTGGGAGTTCACTTCCGAATACGTGTGAAGTTCCTACTAAATATCCAAGTTGAAATGTCAGATATTGAGATGTATGTTTATTTCTGAATTTCAGAAGAGTAGCTTTGGATATCAATATATAAATGTGAAAGACAGAAGAATGGATGAGATCATTGAGAGTAAGTAGACTGAAAAACTAAAGGTATCTAAAGAATAAACCAGAAAGCACTATAACATTAACAAAATGAGATCAAAGAAATGAAAAAGAATTAGCAAGAGAACCGGTAAGGAGCAGCCAGTGAGGAAAAATTAAAGATAGAAGTATGTAGAATCATGAAAGCAAAGACTTTATTTTATGAGTGAAGAAAAGATAAATGTAGTCAAATGCTGCTAAAAGGTTAAATAAAATGTCAAATGAAATTTAATTGTGGAATTGAGCAAAGTATAGGTCATTGCTAACTTTGACAAAAACTTGTTTTGAGGTGGAAAGGTGAGGATAAAGGCCTAATAGGAGTATATTGAAGAGATGACAGGAAAAGGGAAATCAAAGACAGTAAATCAAAATAGTTCTTTTTCTATGAAAGAGAGAAGGAGAGAACAGAAGCAGTGACTACACAGGAAATTCGGGCATACACACAGAGCTAATCATCAGCTGTTTGTTATGTGATGGGGACCATGGTGTCCCAGGTACATTGCTGAGAAAATAGTTGTGAACAAAATTTAAACAGAGCGTAGACGTACTATCTGCCTAACTGATACACCTATATCTTTTTATCAGCATCTTATCCCAGATGCAAGTTTGTTTTCACCAAAATAAATCTAAGGAATTGTTTTATTAATCTTAAATAATTGCTTTGTATCTATGAACTTTTTCTATCTTCCTAAGGATAGATCCCACCTCTTACCTTGCTATTCTTAATTTAAACACAACTTCTATTACTACCTACCAATTCACAGAAATGGAGAATTATATCTGACACCTCAGAATATTTATTTTAAAGATTGCTTCCCTCTATTTGAAATGAAGTTGCCAGGCAATTTTTTTTTTTTTTTAAACACACTATACTCCTGGCTTTCTATGCCAGGTTGCAGAGCAGAAGACATGAAGTAGATGGGCCAAGCAAACTGAATAAGCCTCGAATGAAAACAGCAGAAAGACAGCTGCTGAAGTTCATGAGCTTCCTCTAATCCAGATCCAGATGTTGGATCAACTTAGTCTGGAATTCACATGTTCTCTCCTTACAAAACCATGTTTAAAAGATTAAGCTAAGAAAACACATGGAAATAGTCCCTTTGAACTAGCCTAAACATTATTCCTTGAATCAAATTAACCACATCTAACAACACTATTGTATCTGACCTGTTTTCCTCTCCCCTTCATTTGTATGTACACCTATTGTAATATTGCTTCTACCACCTATCCTTGTGTTTCTGGAAAAAATACTTAGATTGTGGCTACACATACTCTGTTACCAATCATTAGTCAACCTATTATAGAATATAAATTGATACATTTTTTTACTACCTGTAATTCATAACCTACAAATGTCTACATTTGAAGAAAGCAAAAAGGCAAAAGTTGCTGCAGCTTCAATTGAACAAAAAAGAAAATGATTTATGGCATACCATGCTATTGCAACCTGACCTGTGAACCCTCAATGTTCATTAGAATTCATCAGCACCAGACTATTTTCTCTTCTTTGCTTCTCCATTCCCCCCCACCCCCCGATCTACTGGCTTTAGGCCAAGGAGAAATTTCTTCACAGAAAATCTCATTTAATTAGCTCTCCACTCTCCTGATAGATTCAGAATAATTGATACAAAATGAAAACTTCAAATCACAGTTCGTTTCATGAAAAAAAAAAAAAAAAAAATCACGGAGAAGCGGAAATTTCCAACTGTGTTATTCTCCCAAGAAAAGTTTTAATTCTATTACTTTTTTGTGGAGGCCATAGGCAAAGATCATTTTATCTCATTTCTGAGACTTAAAGAAGCAACTTAGATTTTTTCTCATGTAATAAAAATAATGGCCATGTTTTGAGTTTTCATTATGTGCCAGGCATTAGAGTGATCCCATAAAATGGGTTATTTCATTTAATCCTCAGGACGATTACATTTGGTTCCTAACACAGAGGGTCCCTAATTTATGATGATTGGTTTTAAGATTTTTTTTTCTTAATTTACCATGGTGCAAATGCAATGCACATTAAGTAGAAGCTGTACTTCAAGTACTTATGCAACCATTCTGTTTTTCATTTTCAGTACATTTTTTTTTCTAAATTATATGAGATATATGATGCTTTATTATAAAGTAGGCATTTTGTTAGATTATTCTGTCCAGCCCTAGACTTAAATTAAGTATTCTGGCCGGGCCCGGTGGCTCACGCCTGTAATCCCAGCACTTTGGGAGGCCGAGGCGGGCGGATCATGAGGTCAAGAGATTGAGACCATCCTGGCTAACACGGTGAAACCCTGTTTCCACTAAAAATACAAAAAAATTACCCGGGCGTGATGGCTGGTGCCTGTGCTCCCAGCTATTTGGGAGGCTGAGGCAGGAGAATGACGTGAACCCGGGAGGCGGAGCTTGCGGTGAGCCGAAATCTCGCCACTGCACTCCAGCCTGCAAAACAGAGTCAGACTCGGTCTCAAAAAAAAAAAAAAAAAAAAAAGAAAAAAGAAAAAAAGAAAAAAAAAATTAAGTGTTCTGAACATGTATAACGTGGGTTAGGTGATCTATGATGTTCCATTGATTAGGTGAATTACATGCTTTTGACTTATAATATTTCCAATTTACAATGGATTTGTTGAGATGTAACCCTATCCTAAGTCAACGAGGGCTTGTACTTTTGTGCTGCTTTTATAGATACGAACACTTAAAGTTTTACAAGGCTAAATGACTTATCCAAAGCCATACAGCTAGTAAATGTAAGAATCTACATGTCAAAATAGTTGATGTTATGCCAGAGCAGGAATCTTAAACACCAGTGATATTGCATAATATCTTGTTATGAATACGTAGTTTATGTTTATTAATTTCAGTAGTAGTAATAAATATTGTCTTATACCAATTCATGAAAAGTAGTTTAATGTCAATGAAAACATGTTGATATTTTATAAGTGAGGAATGAAATTTACTCACATATTTCATGAACTTGTATGTAGCAAGACATATAGACGGGAATAAAGGAGTGTTGGTGTTAGTTCAAATGCAAGAGGACTTTGGTTCTAATTTTCTTTATTTTCACTTTTTTTCAGAATTACATGCAAATATATATCTGAGATTTCTAGAATATGTCTAATCTCAATGTTTACTTTTAGAACCACCGTATTCTTTTCCTACTACACTGACAAGATGGGCAAGGAGAAACAATCAGTTGACAAGCTGTCTTAACAAGAAAATCTAGTTTGTTTCTTTACTTCTTTCATTCAACGTATGGGAGGACATCCTGTTTGCTACGATGCTGATTCTCACTAGCCTGTCCTTTACATGAAGATCATCAGTCAACGAGCTCTTCATTATTTCGTATTATCATCCTATTATGTTTTTGGCTTTTGTTGTTGTTGAAATTTTTTGTGACATTTTAAATGGTCACAACATTATTAAAGGATAACATTATTGACTACAAAGAAAGAGGACATTGAAGGACCTGCTTTCATGAATATCTTTATTTGTGTGGTGGGTTGCAGGGGAGCGGAGAGGAAAAAGTTAAGATATTTTGTCAGCCCGCAGCTGACTTGTGGAAGGTTGCAGCCCAAGGGGTATTTCAACGTCCTAGATATAGACTTGTTTTATTCCATGTTCTGTTTCTTTGTCTTCTCAACTTTCATTGACAAATTTGCATATGCAATCTAATTTCTCTGCAATGTGTGTTCTTCCCCTACTCCCAACTAAAAGGACACTCTTAGTAACAGACTCATCCCTTCAGAGTCACTAAGCAATGAATAGGATGATTATATTCCTGATTTGATCCATACCACAAACTGAATCTTTTATCAAATAAATTAAGTTTATACTTTCATTGAGTTATAACTGACAATCAACCGCATATATTTAAAGTATATAGCTTGTTAAGTTTCGACTCCTGTGCATACCTGCAAAAGTTTCCTCTAACTCTTTGATGTCTATGTCCTCCCTTCTGCCCCTTACCCCCAGGCAACAACCAATCTACTTTTTATGACTGTATATTTTTATAATGGTAGATTTATGACATTGGCTATAATTTTACATACATGGAATTCTGTTTGTTACACTCAGTATAATTATTTTGACTTTCATCTCTTTTTATTACTCCTCAGTATTCTATTTTATGGAGATACAAAAATGACTATATTTATTTACCTATTCATGAACATTTGGGTTACTTCTAGTTTTTAGCTATTGTTAATAAGATTGCTTTATATATTTATGTCTAAATATCTTGCTCTTCAGTTTTATTAATAAAATGACACATTTAGTGATGCCTCAGAGTTTTAAGATTACTAGACGTTGTCTGAGTTTCAAATGGTCAAAAGCAAGATTTGCCAGAAGTTTTACTATTATAATGTGGGAATCACTATGATGGCGTGGGTTCAAGTTTTCAGAGCAGAAACATGTAATTGGAAGTCCTCTCTAAAAAGATAACACTACTGGGCAAGGTGGCTCACACTTGCAATCTCAGCACTTTGAGAGGCCAAGGCGGACAGATCACGAGGTCAAGAGATCAAGATCATCCTGGTCAACATGCTGAAACCCCACCACTATTAAAAATACAAAAATTACCTGGGCGTGGTGGCACGTGCCTGTAGTCCTAGCTACTCGGGAGGCTGAGGTAGGGAAATCGCTTGAACCCAGGAGGAGGAGGTTGCAGTGAGCCAAGATCACACCATTGCACTCCAGCCTGACAATAGAGTAAGAATCTGTCTTAAAAAAAAAAAGAAAAGAAAAAAGAAAAAGACAACATTAAATTATAAATATAAAATTAGGTACAAAATCAAATACTTGTTTATAATGAGAAAATAAATTATAAAATAATTACAAATAGAAAAAAGGAAACAAATACCAGCAGCTTTATACATTTAAAAACATATTTACCTGCTATGCCTATAAAATTATTTTTCTGTCTTTTTTGTTGCATTTTCTTTGATTACAGTTAATCTTACATTAATTTTGTAATATCATCTCTCAGAGGGTAGAAAAGTAATTCTTGCCTTTCTTAGTATAGTGGAGACTTTCTTAAAAAAATTGTTGACAAGCTGGACACAAAACATGATTTCATGCACAGAACTACTCACTGCTAGTAGTAATAGTGATAACATCCATAAAAAAGACAAAAATATATTGTGTTTATATATACATCACATTATTTACTATATTACAGACAGGAGAGAATTTCAGTGTTGACTAGGCTTCTGTGAGGAAACAAATTCTCTGCTTGTACTTTTACATTTGATAATTGGAAAATGAAATCTCATATACTTATTTCTAACTTCATGAAATATCAATTTTCTTATTTCTCCATAACCCATATTCTCTGGAGCCAGTTGCTACAGGCCACATTTCTATTGCATAACTCTGGGTTAATTGGCACAGAGAGCTGTAGAAATATTCTGGGATGCATTTCTGCAATGACATGGCTAACAACTTAGCTATAAATTGTGAGTCACATTGTTGTATTTCATTAAGCTTAAACTAAATGTGTCTCCAACTCAACTTTCCCTTAGCCAAATGCCAGAAATGGTGTGGCAATTCTAATTCCACTTAACAAGAATATAAAATGTGATGAAGAGGAAGTTAGTGAAGACAGTGATTTTAATAAAGTGAGTATGCAATATCAATGTTTGCATATGTTGTGAATATATCCATTTGTAAAATCCATATAAACATATTACTAGGTTCCCTCCTAGGGGCTTTGAAATGGACTCTGTGAAAGTGGGCAAAAATGAAGCCTAAGTTTGACTAACTTTATATTAAACCCGCCCCAATCTCTGTCTTTCTAGCTGTTGGTAGCATTTACCTATTACGTGCCTCTGAACACCTAATCTATTGCTACTTATTTTAGCCTTTTATTTATGTCAAAATCTCACATATACTAAGCATATCCTCTACCGGTCCTGGTAAACTCGGTTATGCTGTGGAATTAAACCGTCCCCAAACTTCAGTGGCTTAAGACAACAAAAGTTATTTTATGTTGGTTGACAGGATTGAGGAGGTGTTAGTTTATTTTCTCATCCTGTTTTATAAGGGAACTAGCTGATAAAGATCTAGCTCAACGGGTGCTTCCACAATCACTGTAGCACGGGAAAGAGCACCCTGGAGTTTATCACACTGGGAATTAAATGTTACATCTTGGAAATAACATGATATTTTCCCTCTTACCTCTATAGGTAGTGCTAGACACGCCCATACTCAAGACACTCAGCAGGCTCAGTCTTCTATATGCCTAGAAAGAGTAAAAACTATTTATCAGTGAGCAGCATAACCCCCCTCCGTAATATAACAAGCATCTCAAATTTACCATATCAACGCCTGATCACCTGGGAAACCCATGACAGTCATACCCTCCACAACCCATGCTGTTGTTTCAACACATCTTATTGCCTACCATATTTTATTATGGAAAATGTTCATAATGGATTTTTTAAAATTAATAGCTGCATTATCATTTATGAAACATTATTTGTAACATATCTTACTATTTATGATATAGTAAAAATTAATACGAATTTTAAATGATATATGATATAAACTCAAGTACTGCACAATGAAGAAAAACATGTAGGGAATTATTTTTTCATAACAGTAGAGATGACACGTTGTCCCCCACATCAGAGAATCAGTTAATAGCAGATATGAAAAATTCCAGTATACCTACTCTCAATTAAGTGCTTTTTTAAAATTACGTAATTTTGTTCTAGTTTCTTCACTAAGAACTTTACCAAATAGCAATAAGTACTTCAACAAAAATTGCTTTTTTTAGTTAACAATGCATTATTTCTTAAATTGAACCAATCTTGTTTTATATCTATTGGCATATTTTTCATCTCTCTGATACTTTGCATTTTCCTCTTTCAATTATTTTAAAAGAACACTTGTATTTTTATTAGTTGATTTATTTAGACCTCTCAATATGACCTGTTTTGGAAATATAGAAAGGAATAAAACATAACTCCTTCTGCCAAGAACATTACTAGTAGAATCGAGACCAAAAAAAAAAAAAAAAAAAAAAAAAAAGCAGAGACTGGAAGGAGAGTATTTAAGGAAGAGAATATTAATGTATAATAGCATGAGTGTCCAAGGGCACATTATTGAAGGACCATTGCCAATATACTGAATTTTAATAAAATTGGAATTTGGAATATATATACTTTGTCAGGAAGATTGGCCTCACAGCAGGATGAGAAGGCTGGTGATAGACAAAATAGAAAAAGTGTACAGTGGCCAAACTATGAACAATTATTTTTACCACAAAGAAGTAATCAACTCTATCCTGTATATAGTGGCAACTGTTGAAAGAAATACCACTATTGAATTTTCTCCTTGTTGCATTATATGCATTTATATTCTATGTTTTGTTTGTTTGTTTTTGAGATGGAGTCTCACTCTGTCACCAGGGTGGAGTGCAGTAGTGTTATCTCGGCTCACTACAACCTCCACCTCCCGGGTTCAAGCCAACCTCCTGCCTCAGCCTCCCGAGTAGCTGGGACTACAGGCACATGCCACCACACCCAGCTAATTTTTGCATTTTTTGTAGAGACAAGGTTTCACCATGTTGGCCAGGAAGGTCTTGATCTCTTGACCTCATGATCTGCCCGCCTCGGCCTCCCAAAGTGCTGGGATTACAGGCTTTAACCACTGCGCCCACTGTGTTCTATTTTTTAATATTCCATGAATGCCTAAGCCATTTTATGACTTTTATACAAATGCTCTATTTTTATAACAGTCCTCTTATGTTTTTGCCTATTTAATACTATTTCTTGAACTGTCTTCTACGGTGTGATATTTCTATAAGTATTATTTTCTCTTTATGGTTATTTTACATTAACCTGCTTTTTTTACAATCAATAGTTCACAAAGCAATAATGTTACACTTTGCTTTTAGATGAATTAATACAGTAGTAATTCAGTAACTACCATATTAATAATTTATATATATATTATGTAAAAATGGCCTCTACGAATAATTTAATACAAAGGTTAGCTCATAATTCTTACAAGAGAAACATACAGTGCTGAACACATTAGCATTTACTACATTTAAATGGAGTGCCCGTATTGTGTAACATAGCTAGCTAGGCACTACAATTCAGGAAAAAATATAAGTGAGACTGTCGGTAATTTCCAGGAATATTCAAAAACATATCTTTAGTATGTCAAATTGATCAGATAATTTAAAATGCTATACTTTTATTTATAATATCTATTTTTATTTTTCACTCCAACTATTCTGTTTTTATGCTTTATTTCCTTATTATAAAAACATGGAGCCTTGTTCATAAAACCGATAAGAAACAGTTTTGCAGAACCATGCAATTGATTCAGGCTCACTACACGTGCTATAATAACTGTGAATGTTTGCCAAGTTAATAGCAGGTTCTGCTCAGCTTACCTATTTTCACTGAAAAAAAAAAAAAAAAAAAAACAGCTTTAGTATGACAGTGGCTTTAACAAGAAGTACAAAAATCAAATCCTTAATATCAATCTTTATCTTAGAGATTTTTAAAATTACACCGGAACAAAACAGGGCTATTTATATTTAGTCCAGTTATATTTGTGTTTATTAAGTCTTTGCCAATATAATAGCATAGCATAAAATTTGGGACCAGAAAAATCTACTTGGTGGACAGGTTTTGCCTGTTAAAAATGAAGACAAGTAGAGTAAACTATTCATTTTCTTTAGCCTTACTTTTATCATACACTGATACAGTTTGAATATTTATATCTACCAAAATCTCACTTTGAATTGTAATTCCCAGTACTGGAGATAGGTCCTGGCGGGCAGCATTTGGAAAATGGGGCAGATCCCCAACTATTCCTCTCTTCCCTGCTCCTGCTTTCACCATGTGACCTATCTGCTTCCCCTTTGCCTTCTGCCATGAGTGTAAGCTTTCTGAGGCCTTGCTAGAAGCCAAGCATATGCCAGCATCGTGCTTCCTGTAAACCCTGAATAATAATAAGCCAAAAAATCTCTTTTATTTGTAAATTACCTAGTCTCAGGTATTTATTTATAGCAATAAAGGAATAGCATGATACATACAGAAAATGAATTTTAATATTAGAACTTATGGAAACACTGTGAGAATTAAATGAGATAATACATATATAGAATAATGCCTAACATGAAGTCATGTAGTCAATAAATGTGAGTTATTATTATTGCTGTTGTCATTATCACTATTATACTAGAAAATTAAGATAGTAAAAAAATTCAGATCAATTCAATAACCACTGTAAACATTGTTAATAATATTATATTAATTTAAATTACAGGCTTTTTGAACACATAAACAATTTAATATAGTGGAAAATAATCACGTTGAAATTGGAAAGCTCACTAGATTTATTAAATGGTTCACTTGAAAATTTCAACCTAAAATCTACATGCAAAGTTAAGATTGAAACTTATTTAGAATTAATTTAATAAAGTAAGCTCTACATTTTTGGTTCTAACTATGGAAACTCTAATTAAAGGGGAATTTATTGAAAGAATAGAAAACTATAGTCATAGAACCGAAAAAGGGAGCCTATATAACTGAACTAAGGAAGAAGAGTTCTGGGGATATCTGAAGGTGAAACTAATGAACATTCTATTTCTGGAATAGTCAGCTACAAGGCTTTGTTGTGTGTTTTGGAACTTGGTCAAGATTTAAATTCTAGAGACAGAGTAATTGATTCTCCTAATTTCTCCCACTATAAGATACAATGATTGAATATCTTTCCAAGATCAAACTGGAATGCTATTACCAGAAACAGAGGAAATGGCACATACCACAGATTGTCAGAGCTATCCCCTACCTCCACTGAGACCTTAATCCAGAGCTGACTTTTTTTCTGCAAACTTCCGTTCCCATTTCTCTTCAGCATATTGACCCTTCTCATGTCATATTACACTAACAGATATTATCATGTTTAAGCTATAGACTGGTATCTGACATGAAGTGAATCAAGGGCATTTACTGAGCTGGAAACAACTGTTAACATATATCTACTCAGTAACCATAATGTGTACATAACTGGTATTCACAATTCTAAACATACCTTATAACACAATGTGCTCAATTATTTGGTTACTGAATGAGAATAACCAGATTGATTTTCTCATCATTATTCCTCCTAAATATTTGAATGCGATTCTTTTAAATCTCACAAAACAAATAACAAAGAGTTTGGTGCATAGAAATATGGGAGGATTTTACAGGATTCACAATCTTTTGGACCTAACCAGCTTATGGAAACTTGTATATGATAGAATCAGTCTTCTTTGATTTAAACACAACAATTATATTCTTTCTCAATGCAGATAATTCTCAGGATTTGGCATTTATGGATGTTACCAAATTTGTGATGGAACACTGCCATATATACCAGCAAGGATATTCTTATGAAAGAAAGAACTCATGAAAATGTATCCTTGAGAGATGCATGATTTCCTCTTGAACAGTGCTTTCTTCTGTGTTGTGATTTCTCCACAGTGTTCAGATTCTTTTTCAGGTATACACGTTTCATACTATGTATGTGATTCACAACTGATCATTGCCACTTTCATGTTACTCTGTGAACTTAATATCCTATTACATTGGAAAACTTTGATATATGATTATCACCAGACCAAGCAAAATTTTAGACTATGTATGTTGTAAAGCAGTGGTTCCCAACTTTTTTGGCACCAGGGATCAGTGTCACAGAAGACAGTTTTCCACAGACAGCAAGGGGGTGAATGGTTTCAGGATGATTCACCAACATTACATTTATTGTGCACTTTATTGCCAGGTCTGTCTGCAGACCCTGGCCAAGTGACAGATGAAAGGAGTACTCAGATACAGTTATGCAGTGTAAGAGCAGCTAGGGGACTGTCCAGCACTAGTGGCCAGAGAGGCAGCCTCAAGAAGCTGGTGCTGCCTGCTTTTATTTAGTAAAGGCATAATGCCAAAAGCCTGTAGCAAACACAGTCTGTGGGTAATTAACATTTATTGTTCCCCTTTCAGAGAATGGGTCAGGTGTGCAGATGATCAAAGATCAGCTCCTGGTTAATATAAGTTAACAAGCCTGTTGAAGATAAACGCCCCTATACTTTCCTGTACCTACCCCTTGCCCTCTGCCTCTGTCTTCATGTTGAAATGAAGGAAAAAATTTAAGGGTAGCCAGAGGGAAAGGTCAGGTTATCCACAAAGGGAAGCCTATCAGACTAACAGCAGATCTCTCTGCAGAAATCCTACAAGCCAGAAGAGAGTGGGGGGGGATATTCAACATTTGTATGTATGTATGTTTGTATGTATGTATGTATTTTTTGAGACTGTGTCTCACTCTGTCACAGGCTGGAGTGCAGTGGTGTAACCTCGGCTCACTGCAACCTCTGCCTCCCAGGTTCAAGCAATTCTCATGTCCCAGGCTCCTGAGTAGCTGGGATTATAGGTGCCTACCACCACACTGGTCTAATTTTTGTATTTTTAGTAGAGACACAGCTTCTCACAGACTGGCAAATTGGATAAAGACTCAAGCCCCATTGGTGTGTTGCATTCAGTAGGCCCATCCTCCTTGCAAAGACACACATAGGCTCAAAATAAAGGGATTGAGGAATATTCACCAAGCAAATGGAAAGCAAAAATAAAACAACAACAACAACAACAACAACAACAGGGGTTGCAATCCTAGTCTCTGATAAAACAGACTTTAAACCAACACAGATCAAAATAGGCAAAGAGGGGCATTACATAATGGTAAGGGGATAAATGCAACATGAAGAGATAACTATCCTAAATATTGATACCCTAAATATGATTATTCCAAGGTGTATTCCTGATACTGAGATGAAGTAGTCTACCTTAAATTGTTTTATAAACTAGAAAGTCTAAAACTATAAATGTGGCCAGGCATGGTGGCTCATGCTTGTAGTCCCAGTGCTTTGGGAGGCCAAGGTGGGAGGATTACTTGAGCCCAGGAGTTTAATACCAGCCTGAGCAACACATTGAGACCCAATTTCTGCAAAAAAAAAATTAAAAATTAGCTGATGTGCTACATGCCTGCGGTACCTACTACCAAGGAGGCTGAGATTAGAGGATCACTGGAGCCCAGGAGTTTGAGGCTGCAGGGATCCATGTTCATGCCACTGCCGTCTAGCCTGGGTGATAGAGTGAGACCTTGTTACCAAAAAATAAAGCAAAACAACAAAAGCTATGAATGTTCATTTATTTATTTCAAAATTACTTATTAGAATTATATGTAATGTAATTAGAAATTAAAAATACATTCTGAGACGCCAAAGTGACATGCATGAGTGTCATCAAATCCTGGCTATACTGAACATTCTTGCTTCCATTGCTTATACTTCTGACATTTTTAATTTGATTTCAGATAACTTTACAGTTTATCAATGTTTAAGAATTACCTGGCAAACATGTAAACTACTGTGTTAGGATTAATAGAAATATGATGACTGAAGAAAATATGGAAGAAGTTGAGGCTATCTAAAATGACTAGCCTCTGAGACTACTTCTGGCTGAGTTTCCACTCCTCAAGTGTATGAAGTTTTAGAGAAAGAGTGTGCCAACACATGTATTATTTTCTGGATTTAGCTAAAAGTCTAATGTAAGTTTATTGATTGAGGGTCTTTGGAAGTTTTTCTATTTCTTTGAACTGTTTTTTAAAAACTGCATATGGCAGAGTCGTCTGCAGGATATATGCTGTCTTTCTTTTGAACTATTATTACATTACTCTACCATAGCACTTTTCTCAGTGTATCCTAATGGTTGGTTTACTATCTTGTCACTCTCATTAGACAGAGAGTTGCTAGGAAAACATCATTTTTCCATCCAGCCTGCAGTGCAGTGCTTGTTAATACACTCTGTGTTGTTCAAATTAAATTGAATAACACTTTGTATCTTGCTGGTCACAACTTACAGACATTTTGTACCATAATATGTTTTTATTTATTTTTCTACTAGTGTATTATAAATTACTTGAAATATGGAGGTATAACTTTATTCTCTTATTGTCATGGTGTAATAAAATATTTGGGGAGGTGAGTGCTGGATGGTGCTAGAGACAGTTTTTTTTTTTTTTTTCTTTTCTGTTTCTGCATAATACCATTGTAGCATTCTTAGTTTTCTTATTACCAGGAGCTTGATAATCCAGATGTGACAGCTACTTGGATTTCTAACCAAGTGAAAGGAAAGGAGAAATTAATGAAAGAAGAAAGGAATAAGTGGGCTAAACCAGATGCATAGAAATAGATTCAAATATGTCTATGTTTGTTGCTTAATAGGGCAAGGAAACATTTGTTTTGGCCAAAGTTTCAAATAATTAGTTAATGAGAAAGAAGCAAAAGGCAGCAATCTCCAAAATACCAAACCGAAGAGATACAATGAAGAATATAACAAGGCACAGAAATCCACCGAAGTGGCAACGCGAACAAGAATGTCTCAGGTGGACACATAAACTTATTGAATTATAGAGGCATAGATGGAATGTCATTAGTTGTATTATGAAAAAAATATCATAGTTTGTATTTATTTTTTAGATCTTGATATAAATTACATATTTTATTGATCACATGTAGCTATTATTATTTTCAAATATATGAATAACTGATTACAGGTTCTACTGATGATTATACAATATTTTGGAGCATCAATTTTGGGTTTTTAAAAATATTTTATAAATTTTGAGTAGAGTGCTCTTTACTCACATACTCAATTCAATATTCAAAAGGAGGACTCTGCATTTGTTTCTGTATTTATATGATTATTTCTGAAGGATTTAATTATATATATTTTTTCCTCTTTTTAGTAAGATATTAAACTAGTCACCTTTATGTCACTTGACGTAATCTGGAAAAGGATAGGCATCTGTCTCAGAAAAAATCAGACATGAATTCTTAAATTAGGTATCTAGGTTCTAGGGCTATTCTGTATATGGCATAATATTGACTGAGATGTGAACAGTCTCTCTCAAAGGATTAAAGTCAGGATTAGGGTAAGTATTAACGTTTTAACCCCTGTCTCATCTTCAAGATGAAGCAAGTAGCCTTAAGTGTTTCTGGGGTTTCCTAGCACAAAAACTTATAAATCTATGGTAAAAATGGAGAGAGAATAACAGATCCAAATAAGAGCTAAATGTATTGATGATTAAGAACTATCAGGGCTGAGTACAATAGCTCAAGCTTATAATCCTGACATTTTGGGATGCCAAGACAGGAGGATTGCTTTACCCCAGGAGTTTGAGACAGGCCTGGACAACATTGTGATACTTCATCTCTATTTTTTTTTTTTTTTTTTTTTTAAGTTAGGCCTGATGCACTCTTGTAGTCTCAGCTACTCTGGAGGCTGAGGCAAGAGGATTAATTGACCCCAGGAAGTCAGCGCCGCAGTGAGCTATGATGGCACCACACTGCACTCCAGTCTGGGTCCTGAGTGACAGTATGAGAGAGTGTTTATTTCTTCTTCTTTTTTATTTCCTTTCAAAAAAAAAAAAGAAAGAAGAAAAAAAGAAGAATCAGGATTTAAGGGCTCCCTAAATCACACATTTGGGCAGACTGTAAAGGGCATCTATGCATCTGCTTTCTATTTCCTTTTGCGATTTGGACTACTATTATTTTACATGTATTGATTTACTTGGACATTTTTATTGGGTATCATTCTTAAACTCAGATTAACAGTGATCACTTTCTGTTTTCTTTTTTGCTCCTTGTCTTACTTAAAATATGGCCTTTTTTATTAATATCTGAATCTGAACATACCATTTGATACTGAATTACATTGTTTGTAAGTATAACTAGAAACATTGCTCCTTCTCATAGTTTTTGTTGTGATTGTCTCCATAAATTTTGTATGTTAATGTGCTTTGCAAACCATAAGAAACTATGTATTACTTCTATTATTATCTTTGAATTTAGAGGCAGCAGTTTTTCATGTTGCATGTTCATTTCTTTCCACATGGCAAATTCAGGATTTGGGACTAGGCTGACTGCCCTCCAGGACATCATTAGTAGTGACCTTGTCATTTAATGTTAACTATGTACCTCATTCGTACATGGTTGAAAATGGCTAAAAGCCAGTGCAAGTGAAGCATTGATAACCAGGTGAGATAGGCAGGTGCAGTCCCCATTTCCCATGTCTGTCAAAATAATGCTCAGATCTTCAGCTTACCAAATCTGTTTCATTATTTTTGTACAGAACTGAAAGTATCTTCCCAATTCTTTCTTTCTCAGATATTGTCTGGCCCAGAGAAACCAATTTCTAAAAATGTTAGATATGCAGCATTTCAAGGATCAACTAATCTTTACATGATTAGTGAATTCTGCTTCAATAACATAAACCAAATTTTTTTACTATATGAAGAAAAAAATGAAAAGAATGAAGAAACAAAATGCGTATCAATGATTTAATTTTTATTTAATAAACAGTTAACAAACTGGTGCTTTTAGGATTGCAATCTAAGTTTTAATGGATCAAATTTCTTTAGAATTATTGTTTCATGTTATTCATATGCTTTAGTTACAGGGATACAGTTGTGTTTCCTCATGTGTTTGTACGTATTTCCATTTACTTTTGTACTTAACACGGTCAAAATGTAAATGTTTTTAGTGTATCTCATTTGATATTGTATTTAAAAGGTAAATGTCACATCAAAAAAGACATATATTTTTATTTACCCCTATAGTTATTATTAAAGCCAAAGCTAAATGAGAATAACAATTTTTTAGTCAAGCACTGTGTGTCAATAAATGAAATCATTTTTAGATCCTTAGAAAACACATAATTCTGGAAGACTTTATGAAAAATACGGGAACTCCTGCCTTTATAACAAGTTTGCTTAAAATATTAATTAGTAAAAAACCTTAAGTTTATAGCAAGTTTTTTAAATACCTGGGAAAGAGAGAAAATCTCTTTGAGAGATGGCAGCTGAATTCCCATTTCAATTGTACTTAACTGACAAGTTGTATACATTAAAGTACAAAAGAGTTATCTCTAGAGATTTCCACATTTCTTAACAGACTTTAAAATTGATATTTCATAAATAGTTTCTGAATAACTTCCTTGAAGAACATGCATTAAAACACCAATATAATATATGAATGGAAAAAATGTCTTGCATTAAATGAAGTGGTTGCAAAAAAAATCAAACATTGGGAGAAAGATGTTCTAGGAAAAAATGAAGAGATAGTAACAATATTCGTTCTTTTCAGTTATTTTCGGCTTTCAATTATTCTAGTTAAGGAGAAATATATTAAACAAGTAAACAAATGTATGCCATAAAAAACAATTTTAGGGTTGCATACCAACTGACCTATCATTGTAAATGTTTTACTACATACATAATTTTTGGTTTTGTTTTGTTTTTGTAAATCTAAAAGCTCTAGCATATATATACACACACACACACACACATATGCTAGGAAAAAATATATATATATGACATATATATACTAGGACAAAAATACCATCTATATATCTGCTATCAGTTGATAATAAGAATATTATATATTATATACATATAGGCATATGCATGCAAATGCATATTCATGTATGAGTTCAGGCATGTGTGTGTCTGTTCAAAGGAAAGACAAATTTACTCGAAGAAACTTGCATGGAATCGTGGTCTCCACCAACTTAGATTTCTTACCGTCTAAAGTTTGACAACTGTGGGAACTGATCCTAGATTCAGGTATTAAACAAGTTTTGCTAAATTGACTAAAATTAATTTTACAAAATGAATTTGCATTTAATTGAGCTTGTATTCTTCAGCTGGCCATCACTGCCATCACACCTTGCTATGTTACATATTTTCTCTATACATTAAAACTACCTGTCAATTCCCTGGAGGCATTTGTTTTATGTCTTCTGTTTCTGATTTATGCTTCTGGAAGAACAGCAGTAAATTATCTTCTACAAATTAGCAGAAAAATTACATTTTCATTAATAAAATAAAATATTCCAGATTTTGCTTTGGGTCGCTAAAAGGCTTCTAAAATTTATGAGTGGAAAATTCAGAGCTAAATAATGACTTATTACAATCATATAATACCTGTCTTGTGGCTGCAATACATATCAATAATAAATCACATTTTGTGGTAAAATTACTGTCAAAATTTAGTAGAATAATGGTCATTATATCAAAAAAGTAGACTAAGCAGTGAATTTCTACACAATTATGATATGCTTAATACTTAACCAGGTGAAAATATACATACATGTATATATTTATACATATGCACCTAAAGTGTATATATACACATATATATGCACAAGCACACAAAACTGGTTAAATCATATAAACACGAGAATAAAAAAATACAGAGAAAATATAGAAACAAACATAGAAATAAGTAAAAGACATCAACAGTCAATTTATAAAAATTCAAAATGATTAATAAAAATAAAATATATTTTATTAATACTAATAAATAATAAATTTCAGAAGCTAGACTTATTTTGGTTAATAAGATTAACAATCTTTAAAATGTATTGTTAGAAAATATAGCTGAGTGTCACTTAGTAGACAATTTTTGTGTAATATAAGGGATACATACTAGCACAATTTTTTGATGACAGCTTTATGGTAGGCCTGCAAATGAGATATATGGATGTCTTTAGACCCAGAGTTTTACTTCTGAGAAAGTGACTTAAGGAAAAAATTAGGTAAATGTACAAAGATGGATTGCAAGGATGTTCGTCATGACGTTGTACAAATAGCCCCATGTTGTCTTTTAAAAAGGAATAAATTATGTCAAATTACACAGTGAAATATTAAAAGAATGTTGAAATAATGATGCCCAGTCAGTCCTATAAGACATATTTATAACACTTACTTAAATTACAGGTATTATTCTGAGAACTGGGGTTTTTCTGGTTGGAATAAAGATACTAAATTAGCTGGTCTCATTTTCTCTCCTGATTACTGGAGCGAAGCCCCAAAAGAAAGTCAGTGACCCAGTCTAATCTTGTAAATACGTTGATAAGCAGACTCCTTAATAAATAAACTAAAAAGAATTGCTATGAAATGAAAACTTATATAGAATTATTTTAGCAGGTTGTCCCCAGATAAGATTGCTCATAATAAACAAACCGAGAACCTCTAAATGTGTCAACATGGATTTCTGGAAAATGTCAGGTTAGCTACACAAATAATGGTTTGGTATATAACTTGGTGTTATTAACAGAATGGTTCCTGTAAGAGGTAACCCACGAACTTCACTTAGAGGACTGATTTATCACTCTGAGTCAGAGAAAGTGTTTATCACATGAAAATCAAGAACCCAGGGAGCCACCATCAAAGTCCCACATCTTCTTTTGATTTGCTCATAAGTTAATTTCTTCTGTCATTGACACTAGGTGTTATATTTGATTTATATAAGTCTGATTTGGAAATCTGTTCCTTTGTGTTAGTTCAAGGGTGAACAAAACAATTTTTATAAATGAAAGTGTGTTTCTCTTTCAATGGAAGAGCTAAAAATTTATAGACAAATTAAGAAATAATAAAACTTCCAACAAACACTTTGAAGTGCTAATAAAATTAAAAGAGAGCAATATAGTAGAAGATAACAATGTGAAATAGAGAACTACTTTAGCTAGTTTGATCAAGAAAGGCTTCTGAGAGGAGTTGACATTTGCATAAGGATCTGAATATTAACAAAGAGGTCATAGAGAGAGCATGTTAAAGAGCCTTGTGAAAATTTTGAGAAAGATTTTAAACAGAAGGAAAAGCGAACTCTGAGGTCTGTTCCAGTGGTGTCTAATAGTTTGGTTTAAAATATCCTTTACACTACAAACTACTGAAGACCTCAAAGAACTTTTGGTTTGCGGGCTATTTTTACATGTTGAGTATCCTTAATCAGAAAATTCAAAATCTGAAATGTGCCAAAATCCCAAACTTTTTGAGTACAAACATGATGTCACAAATAGAAAATTCCACACCTGGCCTCATATGATGGGCTGCAAAATGCAGTAAAAACTTTGTTTCCTGTGAAAAATTATGTAAAATATGATATAAAATTACCTTTAGGCTCTGTGTATAAGGTTTGGTGTTTAGACTTGGGTCTCCTCCCCAAGATACTTGATTATGTACATGAAAATATTTTAATATAAAAATTCAAAACACTTCTGATTCCAAGCATGTTGGATAAGGGATACCAATCTGTATTAATATTTGGCATATTAGAAATTAAAATGGATAATTTTAAAATATAGTAGTTTAGCAATGCATTTAAATACAATAAACCCCTTACATGTTTACATAAATGACATTTTAATTTAATGATGATATTATCCAAGACAATAATAACGACAAAAAGATGGAGAGGAATGCTATTATGGTTTATTGGTACAAAATACTTTAACAACAGATGTCTTCATTCCTATATTTGATTCTGCCTTCAATCTGTTTGGTATCGTAGTTTATGTAGACTCTGGAAAATGCCACTATATATTTGTGAAAGTTTGAGACTACCAAGCATATAAAGTCTTCTTATTGTTACTATAAAAAATAGGTTGATTTGTGGACCCCTTGAACATGTCTTGGTGACCTCCAGGGTTTGGCAGACCATAATTTAAAATCAGCAATGCTGATAATTAGCTTAATGCATTTAAGGAATGGACACAAGATTATTTAGCTGAGTAACATGAGAGAGTGAGAAGTGAGGTGTAACAGCACATGAGGTCAGAGTTGTAAGTAGGAGCAGATTATTTCTAACCATGTAGATAATGGTAAGAAATTCAGATTTTTGTTTCAAACAAAAGCTGTTGGGTGATTTTGAGAAGTGGTGCAATTTGATTCATACTCTAGGAAGTCAACTATGGTTTGTTTGAGGGGAATTTAGCCTGGAGGAGGGTGAAGATTAGAAAAGGGATATTAGCTAAGAGAGTTTTCAATTGTAGGCAAAAGGTGATCATTGCTAAAGAAAAAAAGGTAACACTTGTTAGTTTGGTCACACCAACATTTCATGAAAGCAGCACGACCTTCTTGCGGGGGACATATCTCTTCTGCTTAAATTGTACTCATCCGGTTGATGATGTCAGTCATAGCAGGGCTGTGAAGTTGCTGAGTATGATAACCTTTTCATGCATTGAGTCCAGTAAGATATGAATATATGCAGAAGATATCCCAGAGAAGACTTGGACAAAAAGTCCTGGAAAGCAGTCACACACCAAATTGCAGTGATCCTGAGAAACAGCTGTCCCTGATGATTTTCTAGGGATTTGACTGAATTAATAAATTATTCTTTACATTTGCATCATCCAGATGAATGGTTGTCATATTGAGACAGAAGAATTTTGATTAATACATGTTTAAAGTAAGAATACAATCCAATAAGAAATAATACGATCATTTATTTTTGTTAATATGAAAAGAGGTGTACAATATTATGTCAAGTTAATATGGATAGAGGGTTCAATATATTATGATTTGGGGTTTATTATTTAAAAAATAAGACACACTAAGTCTTTCAGCATTTTCACAATGATAACAATGGGGTGGGTCAATTACAAATAAAAAATCATTAAAGAAAGTGGTTACCTTCACACAATGAGATCACTTTTGTTTATTTTTTTCTTATAATTTTCTGGAATTTTACAACAAATTGTAAAGTAATGCTTTTATTATAAAAACTGTAAAACGTTTTAAACATTTCTTATATTAATTATAACATAATTGGTCTTAAAATTTTTAAAAATACAATAACCAATAACATATCTTTTTGCACTAAAGTTCAGATTTTATACATTCATAAAACCTAACTTAAAAGAAATGTCCAAATTTTCCCATTTTAGCAACAGCAGGTTTTTTTTTTTTTTTTTTTTTTTTTTTTTTTTTTTGAGATAGAGTCTTGCTCCTGTTACCCATGCTGGAGTGCAATGGCATGATCTCGGCCCACTGGAATCTCCGCTTCCTGGGTTCAAGCCATTCTCCTGTCTCAGCCTCCTGAGGAGCTGGGATTACAGGCATGTGCCACCATGCCTGGCTGATTTTGTATTTTTAGTAGAGATGGAGTTTCTCCATGTTGGTCAGGCTGGACTTGAACTCCCAACCTCAGGTGATCCACCCAGTTTGGCCTCTCAAAGTGCTGGGATTACAGGTGTGAGCCACCATGCCCGGCCAGATACATCTTTTCACAAAACGAACTTCATCTGTGAAGAAAAAATATAAAATAAATATATTTTACAGTCATTTTATTATTATTTAAAAGATTATCTACAAATAGTTTAAATTTATTTAGCAACCATATCAAAAAAGGTATTAAGTATTTTTTTGAAACATGAATCCCAAATCTACGAAGTATTATGCTAAAAGGCTAAAAAGTTCATATTAAATCATGAATAAACTGAAATATACTTGATTATTTATAATGATGAGATTCACAATCAGCACACAGTTCAGTAAGCTTTTTGAATCATTGTGCACACATTCTAATCTGAGCTGGGTGTGTTAATGGTTTCAGCCACATTATGAATGCTCCATTACAGAATATAACAAAAGACTTGACTATAGATAAGTGAGCTTTATTGAACAGAAATGACTTGTTACATAAAGTGTCCTTGAAGTTCTATTATATGTGTAACTTCTGGTATTCACAATGTTTCTGAACCTTTTCATTTAGGTCTAAACCAAGTGAAACATATACTTTTCCACTTTATGGTCACAATATGACATTTTATTCAAATACTTGTAATTTCTACTCAAGTTTTATTTGGAAATGTACATTTTAATTTTAATAAGATGCACTTCTGACAATGTGATATATCATATAGCCAAAGTCAGTTAACTCTTAGACACCTATCATTGCGTTTTGTGATATAGTTAGTAAAAGACCCTGTTATATATATTCCAAACATAGAGACACATTTTCTGAATTTTTCTAAGACAAATAAAAACCCACAAATGAAAATACATCCTTCACAAGCTCTCAGTAGAAATCCAGTGGGTGGAGACATGTCAGTTTCTTGTCTGTGGTCACCAATTTGAATAATTTGTCTTGCTTAGCTGTTTTTCAATGGGCATAGGCATTTTGGTTGTATTTTCCTCAGAGAATACCACCTGGCTTTGAATCTAGACTCTCTAGCTGTGACACATATCTCACTGTGACCATTGTGATTTTATTTAACTTTGGTAAAGAAATATTTCATCCTGAAAAACTCTAGGTGTTTTAACAAAGAACCATCTGTCAAAGCACTCTGCCAGAAGCCTGTTAAATATTCTCTACTGTATTTGGATTTCAAGCTTCTTTTTAAAGAAACAATGTTGCATTATGCAGTGAAGTTTGTTTTCAAATAATATTTTGTTTTGATTTAGCAATTTTTTCTGAGTCTTATGCAAATTTGTATAATCCTCCAAAACTCTAAAGCATAATGCCCACTATGTTTAAATTATGTCTTCCTCATCAATATAAAGGCTCCAGAGAGAAGGCAGAGAGACATATAATGGCAAACGCCTTATATGTTAGGTTCTATTGAGGAATTATTTATGCATTGTCAAAACAATATCGACAAGAGAAGTCTGCTAGTGGGATTATTATAACATACGCCTACTCTACCGATAGCAACATGAGGCAGCCAAATGTCTGGGAAGATAGGAGCAGGTCCCCAGAGAAACCCCACCTCCAAGCCAAAAACAGTTTAAAACCCAAAAGCCAAGCTAACAGTTAAAACCTCAGACCAGATTGAGAACTTGCCTTCCTTTTTGGCGTCCTTTCTTCTGATTGATCCCCACCCCCTTTCCTAACTGGTTTTCTACATGGTTATCCCCACCTTTGGGTGGTGTCTTCTCTTTAACATTTTTGCATAACCACAAATCAATCAGCATGCACTCCCTATACTGAGCCATTAAAAGCCCCAGGCTCAGCCATATTGGCAGGGACTTTCCTGCTTTGGGGTATGGGAACACTGCTGACATCCCCTATTTGCTGACACCTTTCCTTTTGCTTAATACATTCTACTCCACTCACTCTCCAGTGTCCACATGCCTAATTCTTCCTGGTTGTGAGACAAGAACTCAGGTCTAGCTGAGCTAGGGAGCAGAAAAAATCCTGCATCTTTACTACAATATTCCTTACATCATTGTATGTGGTAAAACTGTTCATATAACCCAATTGCATTTCAGTTAAAAGTGATATATAAAACCCAACTGCATATATATAAAAGGTTGTGCATACATAAAATAAAATGAAGCCTAAATAAAAGTGTAAAGCACTATACCATACAGTTATCAATATTGTGTGCATAGATAATACAGTTAAGTGAGTGAGACGGACATTAATTCAAACAACCACCCATCTACTGTAATTATACACTATATAAAATGTTTACTGAGGGAAGTACAATTTGCTTTACATATAAAAAGTAAGTTGTAAATTAATATATAAAGCATTGTTGTAATTCAGTATTTCTTTATTATAAGTGATAATTATCAATATGCATATAAAAAATCTAAAGTAATAATTATTTGGGGGAGGAGGTATGGAAAGGTGGTTAGGTTTGAATGACTAAAACTATTTTCACATTTTCAGTATAATCCAGTTGTGGGAAAATATCAAATTACATTTGTACAAATGAATTGGTAAATCCTTTGAAAATGCTTACTTAATATTTTAACATGTGGTGGGTGTGGTGGCTCACACCTGTAATTCCAGCACTTTGGGAGGCTGAGGCTGGCGGATCATAAGGTCAGGAGTTCAAGACCAGCCTGGCCAATATGGTGAAACCTCGTCTCTACTAAAAGTACAAGAAAATTAGCTGGGCGTGGTGGTGCACACCTGTAATCCCAGCTACTCAGGAGGCTGAGGCAGAAGAATTGCTTGAACCCGGGAGGCGGAGGTTGCTGTCAGCTGAGATAGTGACACTGCACTCCAGCGTGGGTGACAGAGTGAAAGTCCGTCTCAAAAAATAGTAATAATAGTAATTATTTAAAGATAAATATTTGTAAACTCATTGCTTTCCTTATTTTTAAAGGAACTATTTGAAAATTCAGTAACACAAGCAAAATCTTTGTTCATTGATTTGTAGCTACACTGGCTCAGTAGAAATTATACTGATTTACTTATTTTTCTCAACATGATAAACTTCGGTGAATAAAGAATGCAGGGGAGTCAGTGACCTGCCTGAGGGCAAGAGTTTATTTTCAGGAAAGTAGAAATGTTTTGTCTCTAGACCAGGGCCCAACAAAATAGAACCTGCAGGGCAAATCTAGCCCACAGCCTGTTTTTATAGGAGCTTTCAGCTAAGAATGAACGTTACATACTAGATATTTGAAAAAAGATGAAAAGAAGAATAGACGAGGCATAGTGGTTCACACCTGTAATCCCAGCACTTTGGGAGGCCAAGGAGGGTAGATCACTTGAGGTCAGGAGTTCAAGACCAGCCGGACCAACATGGTAAAACCCGTCTCTACTAAAAATACAAAAATTACCCGAATGTGGTAGTGCACGCCTGTAGTCCCAGCTACTTGAGAAGCTGAGGCAGGAGAATCACCTGAACCCGGGAGGCAGAAGTTGCAGTGAGCCGAGATTGCACCACTGCACTTCAACTTGTATGAAATTTAAATTTTACTGCCTATAAATAATTTTAACTAGGTGAAATGCATATAAAATGCGTTAACCATTTTAAGGTGTGCACTTAAGTAGGATCTAATTCATTTAAGATGTATTGCAGCCAGCACCTTTCTAGTTTCAAAACATTTTTACCACTCCAAAGAACACTGTGTCTCACCTTTTCTCCCTTTATTCTCTGGAAAGCGCTTATCTACTTTCTCTTTCTGTTAATAATCCTAATTATTGATTTATTAATATAATTAAATGTAGTAATATTAATTAAGGTCAGTATGTCTATATATCAATATAGATATACACACATAACACACACAGACACAGTTCCAAAATTTGTTGTTTCTGCTTAAAATCTGTTATTTCAGTATAATATTTATTACTGTATATTGCTCAAACATTAATAAAAATTTTGTAAGAGCACTTAACATATCCACATTCTTAGATTTTTAAGTGTACAATACAGTATTTTTATCTATAGGCACAATGTTGCACATTAGATCTCTAGAAATTATTCATCTTCATAATGAAATGTTATACGTGTTGATTAGCATCTCCCCATTTCCCCAAACCACCATTTTATTCTCACTTCCATGAATTTGACTATTTTAGATACCGCATTTAAGTGACTTCATGCAGTATTTGTACTTTTGTGACTAGTTTAGCATGTTTATTGCAGTGCTATCACAATAGCCAAGCTACAGAAACATCAAGGACCAGCTACAGAAGAATGGGTAAATATAATGTAGTATGAACATGCGATGACATGCTATTCAATCTTAAAAAAGAATGAAACCCTGCAATATGTGGCAACGTAAATGAACCCAAAACTTCTTATTGAAATGAATCATTTATGGATGAGGCTCTTCAGTATGTATTCAATTAGTGAATCATATATTTGTGGTTTCTCAGTCAGTGTGAGAATAAAAGTGTATTTATCATGGCTACTTACTGGGTTTAAATTCCAATGAAAGGTACTTATATAGAAACTGTACTTTCACATACATTTTCCAGAGAAACTACAAATAGATTATCGAATTCATTCAATTTCCTCTCAAGATAGCATGGAAAAATTACATAAAATAATAAACTACTGCTTGGTTAATGAGGACTGCTTAGTCAATAGATGTATACATGAGAACTACCTATCAGAAATAGTAAATTGGACCCTGGAAGAAATTTGTACTCAGAATTCAAAGCATATTGTCCAAAAAAATTCAAGCATTAAAGTTGAAGAGCCCAAAATAATAATTCTAACAGGGAAGAATTTTATTCGAGACTCTTCATAATTGCTCACAAAGCATGCTAGAAATTTATAGCTCTCAACAGTAGTATTTATTATTTCTTCTCATCTTGATGTAGTGAATTAGATGACATATTCATGATACCTGTGCTATTAAAGCAGATATGCATTTATTTTATCACAGAGTCCAGAATAGACCACAAAATAGAGTCCAACATTTTCTTTTTTTCACATATAAATTTAGCAAACCTGTAATCGTTTATTTATTTATTAATGGTTAAATGGTAATTTAGAATAAAGTCTTCTGGTTTTATTTAATATATGTCATCTATAACATGACTTACAGATTTTCTGTTTTTGATGATAATGTCTGGGATGCAAGAATAACATTACAATATAGGTCGAATCTTTCAGGATATTCCTGAAATCAATAACAAAAAGGCATAGCTTGGCACTGAGAATGCTGCTGTAGTCTTTTGATTTCTGATATTGGAGACGGTAACATTTAAAACTGGTCATTGATTTATTGCTGAATTAAACAGAGCAAGGGTAGCCCAGACATATATCTATCTCTGATTTTCTCTAACAATATTGATTTGGCAATTTCTTTGACTGCATTTAGGTTTTTCAAGAACTTTTATATGTTATTCATGTTCATGTTACCCGAGACCTCTGCACTTTTTTTTTTACACTTCTCTCTGCTATAGTCAAGATTTTCTCCTTTGGTTTTCTGCCTATTGACTGTTATCTATTGAATCTAGTACTACAATTCTATGATTTTCTGGGTTTTTATTATTACTATTAATCTTATCTGCATTTCAACTCAAGGAGTTTCTATTGCTCTAACTTCAAGGTTTCTAATTTTTTCTTTAGCTGTGCCAGTCGACTAAGGGGTCCATCAATAACATTATTTATTTCTTTTGCAGTTTTTTGCTTGTTTTTTTCCCTGTAATTCCTACTTTTTAGGGCTTCTATCTCTCAGCTTATTTTACCTATTTGTTCTTCCACGTTGTTTACCATTTTTATTAGAGTCCTTAACATATTAATGGTAGTTATTTAGAATTATTTGTCTTATAATTCCAAATTGTGATAATATTTGAGCCCAGTCCTGAGGCATGTTTTTACCCTTTATGTTATTATTACACATTTTAGCATGCCTTGCAATTTTTTTCTGGAAAGTCAGACATGGTGTCTCAGGGAACAGAAAGTGAAGTCAATAGGCCTTCAGTGTCAGGTTTTATGTTAATCCATCTTGGAGTCGAGAAGTGTTCAATGTTTGTTGTTGTTGTAGCTGCTGGAGGCTGAACATTTCTCTGGTTTCCTTGTTTTTGTATCTTCTGTTGTCTTTGGAGTTTCTCAAGAATTGTTACTCAGATAGCGTCTGCCTTTTGAAGCTATTTCATCTGGAATTCACTATTATTATGCTGGAGCTCTTATTGCTATGGCAGTGAAGCGGGGATGGGGTATATAATTAAATCTCAGGCCTTTAGTGGATTCCTGCCCTTCGGCTGTGACATTTACAGATATTGCTTACCTTAGTTTCCTCTGTAAGTGAAGCATAAAGGTAAGGGGTCTGCAGTGGGGGCATTTCTCTTCTCTAAGCTGATAGAAGGCTCTAATAAATACTTTTTTCCCCTAAAACATAATTCTTTCTTATGGAGAACACTCTAGACATATTTGATCGTGTTTAATTTTTTTCCTTGCTCACACAGAGGCATGAGGGTGTATTTCTTGGCTCTTTATCATGAGAACCTAGTGGGGCTCTTACAGGTAAAATCTGTGAAAATGTGAGGGCTCCCCTATGACAGTCACACTCAGAATTTCCTCACTCTTATGCCAGTCTATATCCAGCCTCCAGTAATTCATCAACTTTACCATTTACGTGTTTCTAAGAGTTTATGGCTCTAGTGACCTCTGCTCAAGTAAAGCAATTTTTAGCTGGGACGCTTTAAATTTACCTCTTTGCAATTCAGATGGCAATCTATCCTGCAAACTCAGTTCTCTGATGAGTCCAAATAAAGTTATGAATTTTCAGTTTGTTCAGCTTTTTTCTTGTTATAAGGATGATAGTGAATACTTCTTACATATTAGAGCTGGAATGAGAACACTGTATTTTATGCTTCTCCATCATGTATATTTGGAAGAAACATTCTAATGAAGATATTAAGTTCACGCAAAAGTTACTGAAGTTTTTGTCATACTTTAATGGCAAAAGCACTATTAATTTTGTGCCAACCAAATAATTCCTGAATGCTGAATGGTGTAAATAAAATTTCAGGTATGCGGAAAAAAGGATAAGGTCCAAAAATGCTAGCATTGCGTTATTGCTAAAATCTTGTCAATGTTTTGCAATGGCATGCAAACAATTTTTCTTTATTAACTGATTACGCTTTTCATAGTTGGCATATACTATAATCACCAACAATGTGCACATGGGCATCACATTCTAATTAACAGTATTGCATTGTGTTATATATTCTGCAGCAACTACTTGGGCCTTAAATGATATTTTCACTCCACCACAGAAATATATTTTGAGCTAGTATACTGTTAATAGTGCTGTGTGGAGGCAAGATCCCATGGAAACCAAAACAACAATAATAAAATATAAAGTTTCAGCAAAAGAAATATTACAAATTGCTACAATATGAAGAGCAGAGACCATGGGTGCTGTAATCTCAGAAAGCTATGGAGAAATATGTGTGTATGTGTGTGATTTTAAAAAATCTTTTAAAACTGGATAGATGGAAAGGACAGATGATGGAATTACTTTCATATTCGGATTTAGAAGAGAGGTATCCAAAGAGTTTTGTTACAAAGAAGTGCAATGGGATACTCCTGCTTGATGAATAAACTTTGTTACTTATTTCCTGGTATACTGCAATTGTCTTTTTTTCAATAAATTTAAAAAGGCTAAATATGAAGCAGTGAATGTGAGGAGTATTTGGACAAATGCACATTTCACTTATCAGCTTTATAATTTTTTTCTCCAAGCATTCAATATATCTGCCCATTCACATACATCCTGCTGAATTTCTTTGAAAAAAACAATTATTTTTTACAGTATGATGTGGTAGAAAGAAGAGAGCAGAGAGAACAGTTTAAGAATATGTCAACGTAATATAATCTATGATACATAAAAATTATTTAAAATATTACACATGCACAAAAACAAATTGTGCATAGAAAACCACAAATGAGAACTAAACCTAAGGATGTACTCAAAGTAAATGTTATTTTGACATTCAAAATGTCTTTACTATTAAATAAAAATTAGTATTGATATAGGGTTTTATTTATACACATATAAATGTAAAATTATATTTACATTAATTGTTCTAGATAAGCATTTTTAGTTAACAGATTTTTGTAACTATTTTTCTGTTCAATAAATCTTTTTGTTATTTAAATATATTTTTGTAGTATTTATTGAGGATATGTATAGGTGTGATAAAATTGTATCATTCCATTTGACTAATCAGAAAGTATTTTGCTAGTATAATTAAAATATTTATTTAACATAAATAAAGTAATATGTATAATATCACAATATATTCTCAAATGGTAATTCACTTATATTTTTATCTTTTTCCATATGATAATCCATTTATTAAACTTCTAACTATTTAGTATCTAACTAAATCATTTTAAACAATTTTGATATGTTTTATAATAATGACAATAGCTTTTGATGCACTCTTTTTAAAAATAACTTCAACTTTTATTTCAGATTTTGGAGGTACACATGCAGGTTTGTTACATGGGTATATTGTATGTTGCTGAGGATTGAGGTAAATATGATCCTGTACCCAAGTAGTTAGTGTAGTACCCAATAGTTAGCTTTCCAAACTTAGCCCCTCTGTTCTCCCTCTAGAAGTCCCCAGTGTCTATTACTGCCATTCTTATGTTCGTGAGTACACAATGTTCAGCTCCCACTTAGAAATGAGAACATTTAGTATTTGGTTTCCTTTTCCTGCATTAATTTGTTTAAGAGAATGGTTTCCAGCTACATCCATGTTGCTGCAAAGGGCATGATTTCACTCTTTTTCATGGATGTGTAGTATTCCACGGTGTCTGTGTATATATTTTCTTTACCCAATCCATCATTGATGAACCTAGGTTGATTCACACTTACCTTAGTGTCATCATGAATGTTAAATAAAAATCTACACAAAAAGTACTTTCAATTTAAATGAATTATATTTTATAAGTATCATCCATTAGAACAGAAAAGTATAAAAATAAAGTATGAATTTTCAAAATATATATAGCTCACAGAATTACATATTTCTTGCACTTCTGTTTTAGGTATGGTTGTATATTTTTATATCCAAGTTTATTTTTTAATAATCTTCTTCTTAATATTTTATTTTGGAGCAATTTTAGATTTAAAAAATGTTGCAAAGACAGTATAGGGAGATTTATTATACCTTTCAACCAGTTTTCCCAGAGATTATCATCTGACATAATCATGGTGTATTTATCACAATTAAGAAATTAACATTAGTGAAATGCTACTGGCTAAAGATTTCATTCAGATTTTCCCAGTGTTTTCATTGTTTTTTCTGTCTTTTAACTTTTATTTTAAGCTCAGGGTACATATGGAGGTTTGTTACACAGGTAAACTTGTATCATGCTGGTTTGTTGCACAGGTTACTTCATCATCCAGGTATTAAGTCTTGTACCCATGAGTTATTTTTCCTGATCCTCTTCCTCCTCCCACTTTCCATCCTCCAATAGGCCCCAGTGTGTGTTGTTCTCCTCTGTGTCTATGTGTTCGCATCATTTAGCTCTGGGTTATAAGTAAGAGTCTGCAGTTTTTGATTTTCTGTTCCTGCATAAGTTTGCTAAGGATAATTGCCTCCAGCTCCATCCATGTCCCTGCAAAGGACATGATCTCATTCTTCCTTATGGCTGAATAGTATTCCACGGTGTAAATGCACTACATTTTTTAAATCCAGTCTATCACTGATGGGCATTTAGATTGATTCCATCCTTGCTGTTGTGAATATGCTCTACTGAATACATGTATGCATGTGTCTTTCTTTATAATAGAATGATTTATATTCCTTTGGATATATACACAGTAATGGGATTGCTGGGTCAAATGATAGTTTTACTTTTCGGCCTTCGAGAAATTGCCACACTGTCTTCCATAATAGTGGAACTAATTTACACTCCCACAAACAGTATTAAGCATTCCTTTTTCTCCACAACCTAGCCAGCATCTGTTATTTTTTGACTTTTTCATAATAGCCATTCTGACTGTTGTGAGATGGTATCTGATGGTGATTTTGATTTGCACATCCTTAATGATCATTAGTGTTGATTTTGTTTTCATATGAATCATATGAATGTTGGCTGCATGTATGTTTTCTTTGGAAAAGTTTCCGTTCATGTCCTTTGCCCACTTTTCTTTTTTCTTTTTTTCTTTTTTTTTTCTTTTTTTTTTTTTTTTTTTTTTTGAGACAGTTTCGCTCTGTCGCCCAGGTTGGAGTGCAGCGGTGCAATCTCGGCTCACTGCAACCTTCGCCTCCCGGGATCACGCCATTTTCCTGTCTCAGCCTCCTGAGTAGCTGGAACTACAGGCTCCCACCACTGCGCCAGGCTAATTTTTTGTATCTTTAGTAGAGAAGGGATTTCACCGTGTTAGCCGGGATTGTCTTGATCTCCTGACCTCGTGATCCACCCACCTCGGCCTCCCAAAGTGCTGGGATTACAGGTGTGAGCCACCGCGCCTGGCCCTTTGCCCACTTTTTAATGGGGTTGTGTTTTTCTTTTCAATTTTTTTAATTTATTTTTTATTATTATTATACTTTAAGTTCTAGGGTACATGTGCATAACGTGCAGGTTTGTTTCTTATAGATGCTGGACATTAGACCTTTGTTGGATACATAGTTTGCAAACATTTTCTTCCATTCCATAACTTGTCCGTTTACTCTGTTGATAGCTTCTTTTGTTGTGCAGAAGTTCCTCTTTTAATTAGGTCCTATTTGTCAATGTTTTGTTTTTGTTTCAATTGCTTTTGGCATCTTCGTTATGAAATCTTTGCCCATGCCTATGTTATGAACGGTATTGCCGAGGATGCCTTCCAGGGTTTTTATGATTGTGCCAAGGCTTAATCCTGAATATTACATTGCGTTTAGTTGTCATGTCCCTTTAGTTCTCCAACACATATTAATTTCTCAGTCTTTATTTTTTATAAATTCGTTAGTTTTGAAGAATTAGTCATTGAGCATTTTACAGAATGTCCCTAAATATGCTTCTATCTAACAATTTCTTAAGACGATGTTGGAGTTAGAATTTTCGGGGAGAATACAACGGAAATTCTATTTTCCTTGCATCATATTAGGTAATACTCATTAGGGAAAATGTCTTATAATCAACTGATACTAAGTTTAGAAATTTCTTGGCTGTTATTTCTTGTTTTTTAATTTACTTTTTAGTATTATTATACTTTAAGTTCTAGGGTACATGTGCATAACGTGCAGGTTTGTTACATATGTATACTTGTGCCATGTTGCTGTGCTGCACCCATCAACTCGTCAGCACCCATCAACTCGTCATTTACATCAGGTATAACTCCCAATGCAATTCCTCCCCCCTGCCCCCTCCCCATGATAGGCCCCGGTGTGTGATGTTCCCCTTCCCGAGTCCAAGTGATCTCATTGTTCAGTTCCCACCTATGAGTGAGAACATGCGGTGTTTGGTTTTCTGTTCTTGTGATAGTTTGCTAAGAATGATGGTTTCCAGCTGCATCCATGTCCCTACAAAGGACACAAACTCATCCTTTTTTATAGCTGCATAGTATTCCATGGTGTATATGTGCCACATTTTCTTAATCCAATCTGTCACTGATGGACATTTGGGTTGATTCCAAGTCTTTGCTATTGTGAATAGTGCCGCAATAAACATACGTGTACATGTCTTTAAATGTTTCTTCTTCCACATTTTTCTTGCCTTTTCCCAGTTTCAATTACACATATAATAATCCTTTTTATATTGTGTCATTCTTTTTGGAATTTTTAAAGAAACTTTCTATATGCATTGCATGTGGGGTAATTTTTATTTACCTATATTCAAATTACTGATTATTTGTTCAACTATGTTGAATTTATTAATGGTTTCATTAAAATAATTCTTTAATTATGTTCATAGTTTTCTTGCCTTATTTTTAGCAATTCAGTTCGATTTCACTTACAGTGGAACTGCAAGTTTCCACTTCTCTGAAGAAATTATTCATCTTGTCTTGACAAAAATTTGTAGCAATCCAAATGTTCATCAAAAAGTAACTGGATAAATAAAATCCATACATTCATGCAATAGAATTCTATAGAGCAATAAAGAACAAACTGACAGATGCTACAACATAGAAAAATCTCAAAAATGGCTTTGTGAAAAGAGCCTGATTAAAAAACTACCTAATATGTGATGTAATTTATTTGAAATTTTCTTAAAAGTTAGATTTATAGAGACAGAATATCTATCCAAAACAGAAAAAAAGAAAGTCTGTCAATGTTTGCTTAGGCTGGGTGGGAATAGGACTTATATGCAAAGGAACACAGAAATACTTTTGAGCATGGTGAAAATGGTCTAAAACCTGATTTTAATGATGATTGCATAAATCTTTAAATTTACTGAATATTCTTAAATTATATACTTAGATACATTTTGCTGCATATAAATTACACTTTAATCTCTTAAGTTAACACAAATCTGACAGTTTTATACTAACTTAACCTGTCTGACCTCTATGATTTCATCTTCCATGACCTCAGTCATGAAACATTAAACTTAAACTCTATAGACATCATACTCCCTATACGTCTGACTAGTCCATAACTTTGACACCTTTGGCTTGGTTTTCCCTTCACTTGAAGTGCATTAGTCATCTGTATGCTGGAGGTTTCCTATTTAATTCTTCAGAATCATGTTGACTGTTTCTACCTCTACAGCCATTCTTTGATCAGTTAGGGTAAGGTAGCCTCTAGACTTTCATAATATCTTCAATATAACTCTGACAAAGCAATTAATATATTGCAATGTACTTGAACTAGAGTTACTCAATAGCACAGAATTTGTCTTTATTGTTATCACTGGAAGTTATCACAAAGGCTAATGTAAATATTCGTTTAATAGCAAACTAGTAAATAGTAAAATAGTAAAATAAACTAATAAGAGTTTACACAATATTTTTATATAGCTGTTAATACACTATATAAAATTATCAATAACAGTACACTTACTGGCTAATACACTTACTGACCCTTAATAAAAACTCCCTGGACAGATGAATCAATGAATATGTTTACCACTAAATATCTTTTTCTATTGAACTTTTCAAACTGTGAAATTGCTAATAAGTAGCTTTAAAGGATATTACATAATTCTAACTTTTCTAGATTCATTTACCATCTCTGGGTTAGATTTTTTATTTTAACATTTCAGTATTTACTTTCCTTTTCTAAATTAGATATTTATTTGGAGCCAAAATTCTACATTAACCCTGAGTCTTTCAGTTAATCTCCAAAATATTATCATAATAATGAGCTAAAATCAAATATCTGCTGGGGCAAATATTGTTCTCTGAGCAGAGAGTGTTTTTTGAGAGGACACATTGATAGCAGAAAATTGTATGAGCTTCTATTTAACATAATAATGGCTGAAAATATTCAATCTGCATAGCACATTTTACCTATTGTAGCATAATTTTTGGTGTTAAATATATAAAATGTACCTTTATCATTGCATCTTTAATAATATAACATTTGTGTTTAGTTGTATAAAACGTGCTTATGCTCTTGGGAATCCTCTGAGATACTTATTTCATGATGGTGTGGTAATTGCTGTCAGAACTTTGCTTGATGATGATGAATAATTAGGTTCTCATCTAGTACTTCTCTTTCTAAAAGACTTTTATCAACATTAACACTTCTGACCTTTTTAATTGCATGGATTAAAGCTGGAAATAGATGGTTATTAATGCTCTGTACTTTCAGTTCCTGGAGCATGAAATAGTGTTTTCTTTCTCAATAGCATTCAGCAAGTTTACATTTCCCCAGTAAATGTGACTTTAAAGGTGGCACCATAGTGGGTAACAATTTGGTATTCATAACGCTTTCGGCTACACTTAGCAGCTTCTTGGTGTTTGCTAAATCCTCCTTGATGCGTCCATGTCATTCTAATTACAGATTTTGACTGAGCCGCACAAATGCATGCACCCCTTTATTATAGAAACCAAGAAAACTTATTTACAAGTTTTTCTGTCTTTTTCTCTTTTCATACAAAATTAAAAATGGTGGCTTTTGCACTTGTCATTCAACCCTACCAGAGAATGACAAACAATATTGAAGCAATACAGAGCAGTACTGTAGAATTAAAGGTAGCTTTGATATATACAAGCTCCCAATTAGGCAGGTCGCCTATTAATCCTTTCTGGAAGAAATGAAAAAGTAATGTGTTCTGAGAAAAACTTTTGTTGGCATATGTGAAAGAAGGAAAAACTTCTTACTTGGGAAAAATGGGTTTTGCACAACAATATATCTATGAATAAAAGTTAACCTGCAGTTGTAATTTATGCATGTGCATATTCTTGTATTATGCACATATAATAGCCATGTTTATATGTGCATGCATTTATGCATAAATGTGCATCTATAATAAATATATATTAAACATATATGCATACAGAGTGATTAAATCTATCAGCTGTATATTAAAATATTCATATCATTTGTATCAGGTTATATTGCAAACCCAAGACAAATTGAAACTCGTTTCACATTTTTCTAATCATTATATGTGGACAAGCAGTTGAAAATTAAACTTGTAGTTTTACCTTTTATGGCTTTACATGGACATAGTTCAAACAAAATGAAGGTAGATTAGTGAGAAACTTGGAAAATATGAGAGAAAAATCTCTAACTTTTCACATATGCAAAACTCATTTGAACCTAATCATTTTAATGCTGACATGAACAGCTGTGCTAGTTCTCATGATTTGATAATGAGGGTTGTGAATATATAAGGCAGTTTCTAGAAAGCTAATGCTTTGAAGACTAAAAATAATTGTGTGTGTCAGAGTACATATGCACACAGGATTTTAAACCATTTTCATAATCTAGTTTCCACTTTCTCCATAATACTTTGTATTGGAATAGTATTTCAAAAAGAATGAAGTAATACATAATATCTTTTATAAGTTACTATAAAAATGTCCAGAGGAAAAAAATATTTAATTTCATGATTTGTATTTGTTTTGCAGTTTTCATATGTTAGAATGTATAATAGGTATATTCACGTGCTTTTGCTTTACAGCTCTGTGGGAAAAAAAGCTGAAATATTATATTTTTATTACTGTTTGACAAAACTGAGCTACTTAGAGATTAAGTGACTTGCCAAAGATGACATGATGCATCATGATTAAGGTACCTCTTGATACTTTCACAGATTTTGTTGCCCTCTGAATATTATAATATGTTAATCACTAAATCATGTTATTTTTCATACTGCCCAGGAATCTTTTTGAAAATCCACGAACAAGTACAATCCTTGAGAAAGAGAAAATGCTCAGTAAGTAGCTATCAAAAATTTTAAGAAAAATGTAGATTTATGAATTTCATAATCTCATGACATTACAAATAAAAATAGTCTTCAAAGAGGAAAATATAGAGACAACTAAAATAAAATGGAAGAAATTTATTTTCTAAGGAACTGTCTTGACTATCTTAGCTTCAATTTGAATAACATTTCTGAGGAAATTACTAACCATATATCTATATGTTTATGAGGAAGTTTACTTAAACCATTATTTGACAATCTATAGCTGAGAAAAAATATGAGAGGTAAAACTACATTAAATTTCAGCATATTTTAGTTGGAACTTAGTCTAAATTATAAGGGTACTTAACACAATCCATATGAGAAGACGCCTACAAAACTATTTTTCTAATTCTAATATTTAATTAAAGTGGATAGGTTCAAAGAGACATTAAAGGAATCATAGGGAATATCACAGCCAGATTCTTTTAATGGCAACAATTTTTAAAATTAGCCCAAATTTTCATTACCAGAAGAATTAAAAGTTTCACAATAGGATAATTACTTATAAAGCTATAAAGAAAATATTGAAAGTAATAATGGCTAAGAGATTTCCAAAGTAAGCATCAGACACCTAAAATAAGGCACTTAGAATTATAATGTGAACATATTAGTGAGCTTTCTGTAGTTATTCTACAGTAATAATCCCTTAATACAACGATATTAAAGTTTTATTTCTTGGTCATATATATGTTGCCATGGTCAAATGTGGCCCAGCTTACCACCTGTCTGTTCTCATGCTGCTAATGAAGACACACCTGACAATGGGTAACTTATAAAGAAAACAGATTTAATTGACTCACAGTTTAGCGTGGCTGGGGAGGCCTCAGGAAAATTACAATCATGTTGGAAGAGGAAACAAACACATCCTTCTTTACATGGTGGCAGCAAGGAGATGTGCCAAGTTAAAGGGTGAAAAGCCCCTTTTAAAACCATTAGATCTCATGCGAACTCACTCACTATCATGGGAACAGCATCATGGAGGTAACCACCCTCATGATTCAATTACTTCCCACTAGGTCCCTCCCATGACATGTGGGGAGCATGGAAACTACTACTCAAAATGAGATTTAGGCAGGACGCAGTTAAACCATATCAACACCTTTATCTTTTAGGGTCCCAATCAAAGGAAAACTTCTAATTTTGCCTCTTGGAAGTTTTACCCAGATGTGGCTTATATCACTCCTGTGCATATTTCCTTCTCTAAAGCAAGCCACATGTCCAATTCCAAAGTCGCTGTGGTGAGAAGTGTGCTCCTCCTCTAGGGAGAGACCCTGTAAGTATAAAATCAAGGAGGGGCATGGATATTTTTGAACAAATACAAAAACATATTGCAGAAAAATTTGTGAACATATTTTCAAAAGCTCTCACATCCAGAAATAGATACTTGGTTCTCTACGTGACATTACCCACTACTGCATATAATTGTGGATTCTTCAAGAATCTCATCTCATCCGTAAAATGTAGGAGCCAATTTGGGGAAAAAAAAAAAATCATTACTTTCCACTCAAGATTATGTATACAAACTGTAGAAAAATCTGTAATACTGACTACAGACAGTTTAACAGCATCAGTCTTAGTAAATACACTGGGGAAAGGGATTACATATCTTTGTTAAGGAAACTGGGAGGTAAATAGTTGGCTACTTCTGAAAACATATAGGGGATGACTAGCCATGGAACTTAGCAGCTGAAACCCATAAATCAAAAACACATATTTAAAGACCCTACCCTGAGGAACCAGCGAGTAAGAAATGAAGGTTTATATTTTCCTAGTAGATGTATCTGAGCAGATATATATGTGACATATATATATATATATATATGCGTGTCTTCTGAGGAAACACATCAAATTATCCCAAAATTATCTGAGTTAGGCATTAAGTGAATTTCTGGATGTTTTGCCTCTTTAATTCTATATTGCATAAATTTTCATTGATATTCCAAAATATGATAGAGATTAACCAGTATTTTAAGGAATTGGGCTGGTGTCATAAATGGTAAAATAAGTGGCAGAGTAACTCCATTCAGAAACCATCCAACGAAATCCAACCCACCACATTATATCTTAAGACACTAATGTTTTCAGATGATCTTAATGACCAAATGCTTTTTACAGAAAAGGCAAATAATTTATTCCAAATGATCTCTTGATTGTATTTCCATAATTTTAGCTTGTATACAATATGTATTCACTTATTTACATGTTTGTTTTGTGAAAGAAAATTGGATCATGAAATATGTGCCTAGGAAGATGTCTGTTTTACAATATGTTCTGCAATTTTCATTTTTCGGATTATGAATGCTGCTGTTGAATAAATACAAGTGTATGCATGCGCATATGTGCATATATGTACATTGAGAAAGTTATTTAAATTCTTAACCTTAGTCTCTTCTCTCTCTCTCTTTTTTTTTTTTTTTTTTTTGAGAGGGAGTCTTGTTCTGTCGCCGAGGCTGGAGTGCAGTGGCCGGATCTCAGCTCACTGCAAGCTCCGCCTCCCGGGTTTACGCCATTCTCCTGCCTCAGCCTCCCGAGTAGCGAGTAGCTGGGACTACAGGCGCCCGTCACTTCACCCTGCTAGTTTTTTGTATTTTTTAGTAGAGACGGGGTTTCACCGTGTTAACCAGGATGGTCTCGATCTCCTGACCTCGTGATCCGCCCGTCTCGGCCTCCCAAAGTGCTGGGATTACAGGCTTGAGCCACCGCGCCCGGCAACCTTAGTCTCTTCTTATGTCAAATTGAGAAAACATCTCTGCATTAGTTGAGAATCTTTCAGGTGCAAGTAAAAAAAAAAAAAAATCTGAATTAATTTTAAAAATCTATAGATATAATAGCTTCAGATGTAACGATACTGAGAGTTCAAACAACGTAGTCAAGTTTCTGTTAACTTCTTCCTTTATATTATGCCCTTCTTCTGTATGTAGATTTAACACTTTTATCACATTTATTAGTTGCAGCAAGGAAGTTGATATTGACAGTCGAAGATTAGAATCCTCCCTACCTAGTAACCTATGGGAAGAAGAGCATCTACTCCTCTAATCTTAGGAGAAAATTATGTAGCTGACTTAGCTTTAGTCATTTTTTTTTTCTGAATTAATCATGTGATCTTGGAGATGTGTCCCTTTTGAGAAGGATAGAGATGACCATTGACACATCCACTTTGACCATAAGGAATTCAGGAAGGGTGAGTCCCTAAAGAAAGGGACATTGACCTAGACACATGTATCCACTAAAATTACATGTGGTGGTGACATAAAAATGCCTCTGAAGTGATTAAAGGTTGTCCAGAACTTTTCCAACTGAAAGAAAAATGTGATAATTTCTGGCAGATATGGTGGCGCCCATATTTCTACATAATTAGGAATCTATTTTCAGCTCTGAGCTATCTTAAGTTTATTCTCCTCACTGAAAGACAATCTGGAAAAACATTGTTTATTATTTCAACAGGCAGAATATAATGACAAATGATCAGGAGACACATAGAAAAAACTACTACAGCACAGCACAAATAGAAATGGAAACCACTGTCTGGTAGGAAGTAAAACACTCTAGATGGATATTTTTATAAAGGAAGAAAGTAAAGGCGTCTTAGCAATCAATTAATGCAGTTTTTTTTTTAAATTTTATCTTTGCCCAATTTTAGAGTCTTATTTTTTAATTAATAATGAATGTTATGATTTAAGAAAGAAAAAATTCATCCTAGAGCTGTGTGGATTGAATAAGTGATGTGAAAGATGGAAATAGTTGAAATATTTAAGCAGACATAGAACAAAATAGATGAAAAATTGAGACCATACTAAGGTCAAGAAATTTCTCAAACTTGTAAAGAACAAATTTGCTAGTTTTTAGGAAACAAAGATTTGATAAGTCAATTCAGGATGCCATTTTATATGCATTTATTACTTATTTATTCTTCCATTGGATCTATTTCTATTATTCTCAAGTAGTGTTTTCTACATTGTGATAATTTTCTGATTCTAGTTCCTCTGTAGTGTGTTTTCTCTCTGGCAATATTTAGATTTTAATATTAAATCTTAGTGTTCTGAGATTTCACAACAATTAAATTAAGTATAGGTGGTTTTTCACTCATTTAATGAGATACTCATAAGGCCCTTTAAATGTGAAAACTGCTTTTGTTGTTTGGCTATAGGCATTTATGTTTTATTGTTCTTATTGTTTCTTTTATTATTTTCCTCCTCTTTCAGTATTTTTCTTTCAGAACTTCTCTTAGTAAATATTAACTATATAGTGTTGAGAAAACAAAAAATGATAGAGGGAGCCCTCTCCACAAGACGTAATAAAAGAAGGAGTTTAACTACTGAATAAGCATATCTAGAATACACTGCATAGTATAAGCAGTCTGCAAAAGAGACTATAAAATCTAGATAGAATTTTCATAAATTAATTCGGTAAAGCACAAGAAAGAAAAATTAAAATTAAACCTTTATCTCTTTGAGAGACAAATTATTGCATCTTGGAATAGTCTCCTGAAATTCCTGGGAGACTCCTGAGGTCATTTTGGAGGCAAGAGTTTACAGTTCCAAGGGTCAGAAAGCCTTAAAAACAATAGGCCAGTGTTGAACCATCCTTCCATCCCAGGGATAAATTCCAGTTGCTCATGTGTGATACTGTTAATGTGATGTTGAATTTGGTTTGCTAGTATTTTGTTGAGGATTCTTGCATCTGTGTTCATCAAGGATATTAGCCTGTGATTTTCTTTTCTTGTAGTATCCTTCTATGGCTCAGGTATCAGGGTAATGCTGGCCTCATACAATGAGTTTGGATTCCTCCTTAGTTTTCATAAGAGTTTGAGAAGTATTATTCTTAAATAATTGTATCTTTTTAAAATGTTTGGTAAAATTCCCCAGTGAAGCCATCAGGTCCTGGATGGGCATCTTTTAAAAATGGGAATTCGCTTGACTTTGGTAATTTTTTCACAGGACATATGTATATAAAGATATCATGTTGTAGGCTCTAAATATATGTAATTTTTATTTGTCAATTATACTTCGGTAAAACTAAGGAATTTTTTAAGAAAAAACACAATAGAACAGGCCAATTTTGAAGTTTATGATGTTTTCAAGGAGACACACTGAAGGGTATGGGAAAAAATTTTATAAGTTTGTCCTTACAATAGTGATGCTAACTAACATTTACCAAATAATTATTAATGTCAAACACATTACTAAGGTCTTTACATGTATTAAATGACTTATTCACATAATAACACTATAGAATGGTTATTATTAATATTATTATTATCTCTATTCTAAAAGTGAGAAAGAAACAGGGAAGCTAAATTATTTGCCTGAGTTGACACAGGTATTAAGGGACAGCCAGGGTTAATCCCTGGCAATCTGACTCCAGAGCCTATAGTCAAGCATTCCACTTAGTATTTTTCCACATACCTTTTCTATCTCTGTTTTTTCTTCTGTTAAGAATATTATTTTAGTCTTCCTGGACCTTTCCCAGCCCATTCTTCTACTTCAACAATGCATTCCTCAGCTCTGTTCATTCTGCTCTTTGGTCTGTGAATTAAACTTTTATTCTTAAAATATACTTTTCAAATTAAAAGTACTATAGATATTTATTTGTTGTATATAACATATTGTAAAATATCTTGAAAATATTAAATAAAGCCATTCTAAAACTTCTGTTTTCCCTATTTTCATACTCAGTTTGAGCTGCTATAACAAATTACCTTAGACTGAATGGCTTAACAATAAATATGTATATCTCATAGTTCTGGAGGCCAGAAAATTGAATATCAAGATGTCGGATCCGGTGTGTTTTGTGAGGGTCTACTTCCTGGTTTACAGATGGACATTTAGTATTCTCATATGACAGAGATCAAAAAAAAAAAAAAAAATTCTTGTGTCTCTTCTTGTAATAGCATCGATCCTACTCATGAGATTTTACCCTACTAACTTACTTACCTTCCAAAAAAAAACCCTGCCTCCTAATACAATCACACTGCAGCTAGTATTTCAGCACATAAGTTTTGAGGGCCACAAACATGCATGCCTAACACTCCTATGGATTATTTCTTCGAGTAATAAGTTTTTTTAGGTTTTATTTTTGTAGGTTCTCATTCTTGATGTTATTTTCTATAAGTGTCAGGCAGTCTTTCTAATGAAAAGTATGCGCTTGAATTTTCTGACTACTCAAAATTATGGCACATAGGATTCAAAGGGATATACTTGTAGCTTATCTTCAGACAATAGTGGCACTTTGTCATCCATTGACTTTTTTAACCTCTTGGGTCCAAATATCTATATATTCTTCTTTATGATGTGGATAAATCCCACTTTTCCCAGGTGTTCAAAAAGGATGAGTTTGGAGGAGACAATGACTTATAAGTTGCTCCAATTTGATTCACCCTTATTTGTCTCACGAGTCCTTCTATCTCCTTATCTCAGGGTGAGCCCTATCTCCTACATGTCTCCTGCTTTCATTTTACCTCTCTCACCTCTACGTCTATACAGTCTTTGTCTGATCCCATCTGGAATTCTACTGATGTTCCTCTACCCACTTATTACTCACTTAAATCTTCTAATGATTTCTCCAAAAATCTATGAGAGTTCCTCTTTTCCCAAACATTGTTAAGGAAATACACATGTATGTATGTGTATTTATGTTTATATGTATCACATAGTATGTGGTGTGTGTGTGTGTGTGTGTGTGTGTGTGTGTATACACAAAGACTCTCCTTGACATAATGTTAGTGAGATTCCTCTAAACCCTTAAAGCTCCAACCTTGAGCTCTGTCCACGGCTTGTTTAGTCCAGTTTTAGCAAGAATTTTTCAGGTCAGTTTGGGAAAAATCATCCACTCTTGATATCTGATTAAATCCTCATTGCCCACCCCTGATATCTTATCACTCTGCCCTGTCTTCAGCAAAATTCCTGTCAAGTAGGTTTAGTCAAAATTATCCTTATACATTATGATATCTTAGTAATTTTCTATTCTGTGACCTCTACCCACCTTCTTAGCTATAAATCTCCATTTGTTCTTGTTATTTTTGGAGGTGAACCTAATATCTCTCCTCTATGGAAAAACTTAACTGTAGTAGTCCCTCTTAAATAAATTCCTCATTGCCATATTTAACAAGGGCTATGAATAAATTTTTTATAGTTATGGTACAGTGATTCAGAGAGAATCAGACACATCATTGGACCCCTGGAGCTCTCACTCAGAACCCCAAGTGTGTATCTTTGAAGATTTCTTCTTCATTTCTGATTGATTTATCTGGGGTCCACTAGGACATCTAATTCCCGAGTCAGTGTTTGGGCAACAGTTTGTTGAAGAATGGTAGGGACAGATTTGGATCCTTAGGATTTGGAGTAGATCCTTGAAAACTGGGTTAGAGTCCCAGGCTTCTTTTGAAAGATACCTCCTGGGCTGCAAGTTGTTCTGCCTGGCTCCTTGTTTTGAGGTGGGTTCACTCCCTGACTTCTGGGCTGGAAAACAGTATTTTTTTGTGGTGGGGGACTTTCCCTCTGATGTCTCTATTTAATCCTGCTTCGCTGATGGAACTTCTCAATCCACTGAAATCACCTTCTCAGATCCTTGCTAACTATATGCCCTGCCAACTCTGTCCGCTTGTTTTTCTTGTTGTTGTTGTTGGCATAATTTTACTAAAGAGCATTTGGGACTAGTTTAGCACCTTTGGAAAACTTAACATCTCCCCAAACTAAATCCTCTTAGACCACCTCTCTCTTACCATTACCTCTGCTTTTCCACCTTTCCTTTTTACCACCTTCGATCTTCCATTTGGCTTTTTGGCATCCATTGCTATATTCTCCTTCAGTCCTCTGCCTCTTCCTCACCTCCATTCACCCTGCGGACCTTTCTGCTCCCGCTCCAGCGCCTCAGCTTCTTACAGACACTTTGGCCTTTTGCCCAATCAGAGATTCTCAAGCGATTCATTGATCTCCAAAAGCAACTATCAGAAGCTGAACAGACTAAGATTATTAGTCTGTTTTTAATAAGAGATAATAAAATACTTTTCTTTACCTTTTCAATAATCTGCCTAGGAAACCATGATCTTGTGTCTTATCAAATTAATATCCCATGTGTTATGTTCATTTTTATCATGTCCTTAATCGTTAAAAAATCCACCAAGATTTCTTACATATATTTTAGAGACTGGAGTGCAGTGGCTCTTCACAAGTGTGATGATAGCATAGCACACTACAGCCTCAAATTCCTTAGCTCAGGTGCTTCTGCTGCTTCGGCCTTCCCAGTTGCTGGAAATACAAGTGCGTGCCACCAAACCAGGCTCTAAATTAAATATTTCTAAGCCTTCCAGGAATGTAGAAACTAATCCAAATGCTCTACATGTCCACATGACTTGGGTAAACTTCTTTTGATAAATAAAATTAGTTCAATATTGTTAGTTTAATAAAAATTGGTATTTCATCATTAATTATAATATTGGCATACATTTTTATTCTAGCTGGATTTACTAGTTAATTAAGGTTTTTATTTCTATTAGATGTTTAAGATTATTAAAAATAAAAATTCAACCTAAGAACAAATGTACAAGTAAAGATGCAATAAAAACGAACTGCTTGAAATACATTACTTCATGTATATCAAGCACAGAAATAAAAATAAACAAAACTTCATGTATTCAACTTTTTAGGTTTATGCTTTTGTGATGCTTTGCATACCATGTATGTGCTATGAAATACTTAACAGGGAAATAACTTGAGATGATAGTTAGCCATGTTTAATGTTATCATATATCTGCCTAAGGATAATTTTTAAAATAAATTTTAACTAAAGTTATGCCAAGTTAAGTAATAGATATTTATTAAATGTCTGGGCCATTTCTAAATAAAGCAAACTACAGAAATGTAATTACTAACATATGTTTAAGATTATATACTTTTGACATCTTATAGAATACAGAGACTATGATTATATATGATCTGTTAATAAACAGTTTTATGCCATCTAAAAATTATACTTTATAAATGTATATACCTCTATAATTATAAATCGTATATTCCTAAATTTGTTACTCTGTTACAGAATGCTGGTAAATGACAATTTTCTACTTCCTGGTTTCTCTGTAAAATGACGTTATTAATGGTTAAAAATATAATATATATGTACATATGTGTATAATATATATTATATACATTAATATATGTGTATATAATATATATACATATATACACACATATATATATAACTAAACTAGAAACAATAAGTGTGAATGAAGAAAACAACTCAGTATATAAAATATGCAAAAAGTATGTGTTTTTAATAAGGAAAAATACATTTGTATGAATGATTTGTTTTCATTAAAGGAAAAAGAGAGTAGTTTTATCCTATGGATTTATGACTATTGATATCCATAGATAGTTTTTAAATCTTGCTAAACTAAATGAAGTGGTGAATACAGGTTGAAAGTATGTTTATGAGCCCACTATTGAAAAAAAGAAAGAAAAATGTCCTAAATTTCAAGATAATGCATTTGAGTTTTATTTAGGATGGAATGAACAGTCATTAAAAATTCTGGATGAATGCTGTTATCATGACAATGTTTAGGAAAGTGAATATGACAATAGACAGTAAAATAATTTAGAATAAGATAAACAGAGAAATAGGTTTACTGTTAGAGAAAAATTTCAATAGTACTGAGGTAATTAAAGATCAAACAGGTATGGGAATGTAGTGTTAGGAAGAATCATAGATATTATTAAATTCAAATACCTTAGTGTGAAATGAAGAAAATTAAATTTAGATATGCAAAGAGACTTCTTCAGGGATTTACTGTTCATTTAAAAGAGTACATTCTAAGGCAGAATACAGTCATTTTTATTCTCAATCCAAGGTTCTATTACTCTTTTTCTATGATTTTAATATCAAATTTTAGTAATATTTTAAAATTTGTTTTGGCTTTATTCTTTTAGACGTTCAATACAATTCTGACAATTGGTACTTAAAAAAATAGTGATAACCCCCATTTTAAATCAGTATTGCCAATCAAATTTATAATGTACATGCACATTTATTTTGCAAATAATTTTCAATTGAAATAATGGAAATAGAATTCATGAATTATTTCATCCAAATTTAACTTTTAGCTTTTGATTTAACATCTAGAGTATTCTTCCAGTCGAATTTTAATCTTCGATGGTAGAATGCAGAATCCATCACCCTGGATTGCCAAATCTAGAATTAATATAAACTTGACCACCAACTAGCTCTTTGTCATTGAGTAAGGTCTTTGAACTCTCTGGGTTTTAGATTTTCAATCTGTGAATTTAGAAAGCAGTTCAGAGGCTCTCTGGGTTCTTTCCATCTCTAACAGTCATTCATCTTTTCATCTCTAAAATTCTGAAATTTAGTAGAATTCAAAGCTTATTATGAGCGAATAGTTTCCATGACAACCATTGTATACTTGTTTACACAAGTTCTGAGGCCATAGGAGATTTGTAATAGGTTCAATATTTGTGATGAGTGAAATGAAAGCCTTTGCATTTCAGTGTTTATATATATATATATATATATATATATATATAGAGAGAGAGAGAGAGAGAGAGAGAGAGAGAGAGACTAACTCTGTCATCAGGCTGGAGTGCAGTGGCATGATCTCAGCTTACTGCAACCTCCACCTCCCGGGTTCAAGCAATTCTCCTGCCTCAGCCTCCCAAGTAGGTGGGACTACAGGTGCATACCACCACACCCAGCTAATTTTTGTATTTTTAGTAGAGATGGGGCTTCACCATGTTGGCCAGGATGGTCTCAATCTCTTGACCTCGTGATCCACCCACCTCAGCCTCCCAACGTGCTGAGCCCAGTCCCATATTTTGAGTCTTGTACAAATGCTCTGTTCTTACGAATTCTTTTGGGTTTTAATGTTCCAGACATTTTTCCTTATATTTCTGTTTAAGTTTCTATAGAATTAGAATATTCATAGCACCTAGTTCAGAAGGTACGTGAACTTCTGAAGTATGAGAATGGCATGTCATAAAATTCACCATTTGCTTACACATATGCTTACACACATGGCATATTTTATGACACGCCAGTCTCACAGCAATGATTAAAACAATACTTAGCACATAAGACTCAAAATGATAGTTGTTATAATTAACCTTCCCAATGTAGTCACCTTGGTCTCTCATCAGTTGTTATGTATTAGTAGTGTATTTGACAGTTGTTACATAGTTACCATTATGTAGCATGTCAAATATTTAATAAACCGTTCGTTAATGTTCAAAAGCTAGAATGGAGATATGTGTTTATCTTTATTCGGAAAACAATATATTGAGGATATTTCTGCCCAATGTAGAAAATTTCAAGCCAGACCACAGATTTAAAAAAAAGCTTTCTCTATTGCCCTAATTTCTAATTGTTTTTTAATATTTCCCCAGTATCTTAAACTGAGTTAAAAACAAGGAAGCTTATCTTCACTGGATTAAAAACATAAACAAATAAATAAGTTACAAAACAAATAAGTAAGCTACAAAACATATTGTGGGCAATTTTTCTTCTTTCTTCTTCCTATATTTCCATCTTCCAGCTCTTTAATTTTTATTTTCACATTCCTGTTTCTGAAATCCCTTCACTGTGGTAACTTCTTGATCTCTATAATCTGCTAAATAAATGTGATTCTTGCTTTTCTCAGGAAAGAGGAACTAATTTTGAATCAAAGGTATGATAAAACTCTCAATCACTCCCATTTGTACCTGTACAACAGAGGCAAACCAGAACTGTGGAAAAAGTAAAACTAGTTGCATTAGCTGCAAACTTGTTCTTGGAGGGAATAAACTTCTGTACATATCAACCAACATTAAAAAAAAAAATCTTGATTATAAACAACTTGATTAAACTATAGGAAATGGAGTATAAGACCTTTAAAAAATAAAGCAACATCCTAGCAGAGACTGGAATGGAAGGTGATGATGGTAGGCAAGAAAGATTCAGCAGAATTTGAAAAATCAAAAAAACATTTTTTTAGGATGTTCAATGGTTTCATGAAAAGGAATTGGAAATTGTATTAGAAATAAGAAATTGTATTTAAATAGTCTAACATTTTTATTATGTAGACTACTACAAATATAGTATGGATTCGAAATTTCTCAATTTTTGCTTTTGCTTTTGCTTTCATTAAGTCACCTGTAATGGACACATATTAGTAAGTAGACTCAAAAACTCCAAATTTAATATGCTTTACATAGAACACTTATTTTACTATTTACAAGTTACCACATAGGAACGTTAGCACTTGATGATGAAAAATAAGATAGATTTACATGTTACTCAGCTCATTCACGTAATAATTAATTTTATTTACCCACCATTCAAGGGAAATTCCATTTTGAAACTTCGTTAATTTGAGAAGAGGTTTCTTGTACATAACAAAGCTCTATTTTATACAATCTATAGAAATATTTTTAATTACAATATTATTACAATCAATCTTCTGCCATCCATAGGTTACAGTCTGAAATCATCTTAGAGAATTTTTACCAACACGGATTTCTTTCCTACCTGTTTTTTTATCTTAAAGTTAAAAATCCTTGTCATTAACCTATTTTTCTCTTTTCTGTTCATGGTTGTCTCAAATTTTTTAAAATGGTAACTAATAGATTACCAGATTGCTGGACAATTTTAAAAAACTTAATTAAAGTCACAAGACCGGAATTTCTTTCAGAACCCTCTCACTAATTAATTGTAAAACTTTAGAAAAACCATTCAACCTGTAGGTGAGTTTACCTAGATTTTCTGAGATCTTTTCTAAATTAAAATACTTTGTCATTAACTCTCCTCTGAGCTGATATTGTGAGATATGTTTTCAAAGATGTTTCTTATGATGAAAACATGACAAATATGACAATGATATTATAAATATTTTCATTTCCCCCACAGTTTTTGAGAAAAAGATAAGGCAGACAAAGAGTTGGTAGATATTCTTAAAAATTGTTATTGAAGTTTACATTGGAGGCAATCACAAAATAGCCCTGTGCTTTCTGAACTAAAATCTCAACCTTTTCTCACTCCATGAACTCTAAACTAGAGAGAAGTACAACTTTGCAAAAGAGATAAAAAAGCTGAAATAATGAAATCTGAGTCACCCCACTACAATATCTACCAATATGATTATGTCATATGTGACAAATTTTTAAAAGGTCTATACAACTATCAACTATGCACCTCTACACTCCAGACAATTCTAAAGAAAGAAGGAAGAGAGGCTGTGATTTTTTTGTGAGGGGTGTGAAAATGTGTTGGTACTAATACTTTACTACAAGACAGAGGTAGCTATTAGATTGGTGCAAAAGTAATTGCGGTATTGCCATTAAAAGCAATGGCAAAAAACACAATTACTTTTGCACCAACCTAATAATAGGCACTTGTGAATTATCTAAAGATTATATGTAAGACCAGTTATTTGATATGTGAGATAAACACGATACTCTTGAACAATTTATGGCCTGTATATAATTTGTACAAACACAGTGGACATATTCTCATTAGGATAATGGTACTTAATAGTGTCCAAAAAATAAATCATACATTATAGTGATATGATCTCATGAAACCCTGAGGTGATCTGAATCCTGAAGTAGAATTATGAAATCAAAGCTCTATTTTCAGTTATTTTTTGACTGTACACATGTAGTGGTGGGCGGGCCATCAATCTCTGGGAACCTGTGTTCTCTCCTGAACAATGCCTATCCTAATCTTACAAAATAAAATAATACGGTATGCTTATGAATATTAAATAACTTCAGAAATTTTTGTGTGGCTTTTTATTTCAAATCTAAATATACTTCTATTTTCAGTAACTGAGTTTTTCTCTAATATTATTTTTTGAATAAACTTAGAAAAAAATCTCAGAATTTCCTGGTTTTTAAAAAAGTGTATTGTAGTTTCTTTATTTCCTCTAAGTTGATATGTCGAACAAATAATGTTTAAATGGAGAATGTTATGGCCAGTTTTATGTGTTAACTTGACTAAACCATCAGATGCCATATATCTGCTTAAATATAATTTCTTAGTGTGTCTGTAAGGATGTTTTAGGAAGAGATTGACAATTCACTTAGTGGACTGAGTAAAGCAGATGGCCCTCCCCAATGTGCATAGACAGGCATTATCCAAACCATCGAGGGGCTGAATAGAACACAATGGCAGGGGAAAGTTGAAATCACTGTCAGCAATGACTGCTGAGCTGGGACATCATCTTCTATTTGCGATCCTGGTTCTCAGAACTTTAGACTCAGATTGGAATCTATACCATTGGATCTCTGACTGTAAGGCTCTCAGGACTTCGAAATACATTACTGACTTTCTTGGGTATCCTGCTTGTAGATGGCAGATTACAGAACTTCGTAGCCTCCGTAATGGTATAAGCCACTTCCTTTATTAAGTCTTATTTTTAATTTCATATATTTGTACAAATATATGAGCATATCTTGTGTCTTTTTTTTTAAATTGCTCTTCATTGTTCTTCAAAGATATTGAGATTTTTACAAATGGAAAGATTGTGGCAACCCTGGGTTAGGGAAGTCGGCACCATTTTTCCAACAGCATGTGATCACGTTGTGTCTCTCTGTTACAATTAGGTGATTCTTACAACTTTTCAAACTCCTTCGTTATTATTATAACTGTTATGGTGATATGTGATTAGTGATCCTTATTAGTGATCTTTGATGGTACTATTGTCACTCTTTTGGGCTGCCATAAGCCATGCTCATGTAAGGTGATAAAATTAATCCATAAATGTTGTGTGTGTTCTATCTGCTCCACTAAACAGCTATTTTTAGTCATGCTCCCATTCCTCAAGCCTCCCTATTCCCTGAGACCCAACAATATTGAAATTAGACTAATAGTCTTACAATGGCCTCTAAGTATTCAAGTGAAAGGAAGAGTGGCACGCCACTCACTTTTCATCAAAAGCTAGAAATGTTCAAGCTTAGTGAAGAAGACATGTCAAAAACTTGAGATATGCTGAAAGCTATGTCTCTTGCCTAAAACAGCCAAGTTGTGAATGAAAAGAAAAAGTTCTTGAAATAAATAAAAAGTGCTGCTCCAGTGAACACATGAATGATAAGAAAGCAAAACAGCCTTATGCTGATACGGACAAAATTTCTGTAGCTTAGATAGATTGTTCCAGCCACAATGTTCCCTTAAATCAAAGCCTAATCCAGAGCAATGCTCTATTTCTCTTCAATTCTGTGAAAGCTGAGAAAGGTGAGGAAGCTGTAGAAGAAAAGTTTGAAGTGAGAAAAACTTGGTTTATGATATTTACAAAATAAGACATGTCCCTAAAAATAAAAGTACAAAATGAAGCAGCAAGTGGGGCTATAGAAGCTGCAGCAAGTTATCCAGAAGATCTAAGATAGTTGATAAAGGTGGCTACATTAAACAACAGATTTTTCAATGTAGATAAAACAGCCTTCTATTGAAAGCAGAAGCCATCTAGGACTTTCACAGCTAGAGAAGAGAGGTCAATGCCTGGCTTCAAAGCTTCAAAGGACAGACCAACTCTGTTGTCAGAGGCACATGCAGCTGTTGACTTCAAGTTTAAGCCAGTGCTCACGTACCACTCTAAAAATCATGGGCACTTTCAGAGTTATAGTGACTCTACTCTGCCTTTGTTCTATAAATGGAACAATAAAGCCTGCCCATTGAGCATATCTTTTTACAACATGGTTTATGGGATATTTTAGACTCACTGTTGAGGGCTACTGCTCAGAACAAAAGATTTATTTCAAAATATTACTGCTCATTAATAATGCGTCCAGTCACTCCAAAGCTTCCCAATGTGGTCACCTTGGTCTCTCATCAGTAGTTATGTATTAGTAGTGTATTTGACAGTTGTTACATAGTTACCATAATGTAGCATGCCAAATATTTAATAAACCATTCGTTAATATTCAAAAGCTAGAATGGAGATATGTGTATATCTTATTCGGAAAACAATATATTTTGTACACCAAAGAGATAGGTGTACAATAAGATTAATGTTGTTTTAATGTCTGCTAACAAAAAACATCCTTTGGCCCATGACTCAAGACATAATTTTGACTTTCAAGTTTTTTTAATTTTTAAAATAAATTTTGTAAAGCTATAGCTGCCATAGATACTGATTCCTCTGATGGATATGGGCAAAGCAATTTGACAACCTCCTGGAAAGAATTCAGCATTCTAGATGTCACTAAAGGCATTTGTGATTTATGGAAGTAAGTCAAAATATCAACATTAACAGCACTTTAGAAGTGGATTCCAAAATGTATGAATAGCTTTGAGACACTGAAGACTTCAGTGGAGGCAGTCACTGCAGATGAGGTGGAAATAGTGAGAAAATTCAAATTACAAGTGGGGCATCATGATGTGGTTGAATTGCCACAATCTCACGATAAAACTTGGATGGATGAAGAGTTGCTTCTTACGGATGTGCAAACAAAGTGGTTTCTGGAGACGGAATCCACTTCTGGTAAAGATGTTATATACATTGTTGAAATGACAAGCAAGGATTTTAAATATTACATAAAATTGGCTGATAAAACAGTGGCTGGATCCAAGAGGATTGACTCCAATTTTGAAAGAAATTTCTACTGTGGGTAGAATTCTATCAAACAGCAGAGTATACTATACAAAATATTTCATAGAAGTAAGAACCAATCCATGCAACAAACTTTATTGTTGTCTTTTTGTTTAAGAACATGCTACAGCCTCCCCAATATTCAGCTATCACCACCTTGATCAGTTAGCAGCCATCAACATTCAGGCAAGACCTTCCATTAGCAAAAAGAGTACCTCTCACCGAAGACTTTGGTAGTGTCAGTATTTTTTAGCAATAAATATTTTTAATTAAGGTATGTACATTGATTGTTTTAGACATAATGCTATTACTCATTTAACAGTCTATAGTATAGCATAAAAATATCTTCTATATATACTGGAAAACAAAAAAAAACAAAAAAAAATGTGTGACTTGTTTTATTGCAGTGTTCTGCAACTGGAGCTGCAGTATATTTGAAGTGTGCCTGTATGTGTGTCTGTATATAGATATATAGATGATTGATAGATTAGATAGATATAGGTATGTAGATAGATAGACAGATAGATAGAGAGACAGGTAGATAGATAAAGAGGGATGGAGATATTGATAGATATGTTCTCTTTCTCTGCAGAAGCCAGAGTCCTGACTATTACAGGAGATATAAAAAACATGAGGTTGAGTGTAATGGCTCACACCTGTAATCCCAGCACTTTGGGATGCTGAGGCTTGTGGATAATTTTGAAGTTAGGAGTTTGAGACCAACCTGGCCCACATGGTGAAATTCCACCTCTACTAAAAATACAAAAATTAGCTGGCTGTGATGGCACACACCTGTAATCCTAGCTACTCAGCAGGCTGAGGCAGGAGATTCACTTGAGCCTCAGAGGTGGAGTTTGTGGTGAGCTGAGATCATGCCACTGCGTACTCCAGCCCGGGTGACAGAGAGAATCTGAAAACAACAACAACAACAACAACAACAACAACAACAACAAACTGTGAAGTGTCTTCCAAACACCATATATGCAACATGGTCAGGTATGAAGGAGATATCCATGGCTCCCAAGACCAAGGTATAACCAGTTCTTAAGTTTGTAAGGAGATAAATAGACATGAATGATGTTCTTCATGGACTTACGTGGAAAAAAAAAAAATTTTGGAACTTTACATTTGGACTATATCACCCCTAATTAGATCCAGGCATCCACCAGGAAAGATTTCTTTTTTTTTTTTTTTTTTTTTTTTTTTTTTTGAGATGGAGTTTTGCTCTGTTGGCCAGACTGGAGTGCAGTGGTTGGATCTCGGCTCACTGCAAGCTCCGCCTCCCGGGTTTACGCCATTCTCCTGCCTCAGCCTCCCGAGTAGCTGGGACTACAGGCGTCCGCCACCTCGCCCGGCTAGGTTTTTTTTTTTTGTATTTTTTAGTAGAGACGGGGTTTCACTGTGTTAGCCAGGATGGTCTCGATCTCCTGACCTCGTGATCCGCCCGTCTCGGCCTCCCAAAGTGCTGGGATTACAGGCTTGAGCCACCGCGCCCGGCCTGGGAGAGATTTCAATATTCTTCATCTGTTCATAGGCCTCCGTCATATCTTCCTTAAGCCTCACTCCTGCATTGATAGACAGTTTTTACATAGTTGACAGATACTTTTTTTATAGAAATTCTCTTAGTACAAACTTAAATGGTAGCATTTTTTGTCTTGTCATCTTAGGCAATATACAGAATGGAATTTGTGCTATTGATAATTTAAATAACTCTGCTTTACATTTGGTAAACATACTAACAGCATTAGCTTTTAAATAGCATTTTACAGCCTTCCGAATGAACAGTAACTTCTTTTAAAATATTGTGGGGAGAAAAGCATGTAGCATTGAGAATTGTCCTCAGAATCCTGAGAACTAAAATTACACAGCAGAAAGAAGTATGAGATTTTAGGATTATCTTACTATTTTTGCAAGTTTTTATTTATAATAATTATATATATACTATTTAGTTCTAGTGTCACTAATAATGAAATATATTTTATCAAATACCTCTCAAGATACCATTATCCTATTTTTTTCCAAAAAATAAGTTGAATATTTTCCCAGCTATTGATTTGGATAACAATGATACCAATTTGGAAAAAGTAATTATGGTTACATAATTTTTACATATTTTTATCAGTATCTCTTAACTTTCCAATGAATAACTTCAATAATAACATATTTGAATTTTAGGCAACATTTTATATAAGATAATGGTATTGAAATGTGGAGATAATTATTGGGCTTTACAACTGAAGCCACGTCAAGTACAATGTTAACATGAGAAAAACAGAGAGAGAGAGAGAGAGAGAGAGAGAGAGAGAATTGTTGGGATCTATAAGAGATGCTACATTAATTGGAATAGTAGTATGAGAAAGACTGAAAATGAAAGGGAGTAAGAGAGACTAGCTTTAAGTGAAAAAAGGCATCCCCAATAAGATAAATTATTAGGATAATAGTAAAACAAGTTAGGGTCAGGTTAATAGAATTCAAATACTTATTGTGAGTCAAATTTTTAAAAATCTCAATATTCCCTACATTCTAAAATTAAGTGCATAACAAAATTTCTATCTTTATTGTACTGTGTGCTTTTCATTTTTATTTTCCAATACTACAAATTTTAATTTAATGTTCTATTTTTTACTGTTAACAGTACTATAAATATGAACCAGGTTAAATATTACATTTTCAGTAGTTTTTTTTTGTCTTATACACATAGACACATGCATTGTAATAGACTGTTGAAAAAATTAGGATTTATCTTTAGCCTTTGGTTTCATTTTTATCTAGATCATTGCAATGTAAAGGATATAGCAAGTTTTCTTTGAAATAACTTGGTTGTAACCAAATGAATTGGATTGAAACCAAGTGAAAGCACACACCAAATATTAAATTTATATTTAACAGAAATTTTTAAGATAAAATGTTTATTTTTGTTATATATAATTTAATTTTTTACTTGTCATTCAGAAAATCAACCAGAGCACCAAAACTATTTTTTAAAAAATAAAAACTACATTTTCATCTAAATTAGGAGACAGAAAATCTTGCAAATTCCTTATCTGTTGTAAATGTGGCCAAAGGGCTAAGCTAGTCAGTAAGCCCACATGGGAAGAAGCCTTGGGAGGAAAGTCGTCTTGTGGTTGTGTATTTCAAGTACCTCTAACAACTATCCACTCCTAGAATTAAAAAAAAAAAAAAAAAATTCCATCCTGATAAGAATCTGTAGTAAGTACAATATTATCACTGTGAATTGAGAAGAAAGAAGGCACAAAAGTGTGTGGGGATACCCAGAGGTGACTGATCTCATGAAGTCCCTTCCAAATACAACTTTTAAAAGTGACTGCTTCACATTTAAAGAAAAGGACTCTGTCTCTTGGAAACAGCGGACTGTACAGAAATGAAAGACAACACAGGCCATTAGTAGAAGTCCTTATGAAATAGATAAGGTTCTGAGGGTCACGGGAAGTGTGGCCACACACAGGTGGCATGAATTAAGAAAACAGTCCACCACTGTAATAACAGAGGTGGGAGACCTTAAAATGTGAAACCTCACAAGCTAGTCCTTTTCTCCAGTCCACAAAACCTTCTGCTGTTAGTCAGAAAAATTAATTCATTCCAACACAAATGCCAGAAAAGGAATACTCGAAGATTCATAGAAGTAGACTTGAATAATAAAATAATCAACATACCATTTATAATAATAAAATCTCACCAGAAAAATGTTTTAACAATGATTTTTTAAAAAGTGATAACCCAATTCCAATATAAACTTAAAAAAAAATAAGCAATTAGATTTATGAAGTAATACTAAAGATAGACACAAAGGAGTTCCAGTAATAGTTAAATGGTAAATGCAACATGATAAGTAAAGTACAATGAAATGTAAAATAGGTTCTGAAAAATCTTTATAATTTTTTAAAATTATGAATAATTAATAAAGATTGAAAAAAATAGACATGACACAAAGCATAACGAGAACATAGAGAATAGAAAAATGTGAATACAATGATACAAATATAAAAAAAGAAAAAAGTATATTAAAGTGAAAAATTATAGATATGAATTATAGGAAAAGGCAAATCTAAAATATACATAATTGGGGTTGGCAGTGAAAACCCAAAGAAAAACAATTCAAAATATAATTGAAGAAAATTTTCCTGAAATTAACCAAACGTGGTTCTTTACCTATAATTCTAACCCCAGAATGTATAGGATAAGCTATCATCACATCACCCCGGGAGAAAACAAATGAGGTAAAGGGAAGATCAGTTATTGCTGAGGATGAGCATAATAATATTAATGTATTTATTTCTGTCCCACAAATGTCATGCTTATTTTCAGAATAATATGAATAAAGGTATCCATTAAAATCTTATCAACTTTTTGCAATCATCTTACATTCTAAATAATATTCAACTATATGTTTATCACTGACTAGCACATTTAAGCTCCCTGTCAGCCCAAGGAATTTTTTAAATCCTATATAAACAGAGGGGATATTCTATCCTATTAGTACTGTAAAGCCTGTCTCCCAAAGTCTCCGATAGCTCACTCTGATCCTGAATGAACCTTCATATGGCCCTGACTGGCATGTGATATTCCTTCTCTCCCAGGCTGTGAATACATCTGACTTTAAACTTCTGTTGACCTCATCTGTTAGTAAAAGAGGGATTAGCATCCTAGTTCATGAGGATGCCCAAGTGCATGTCATAAGACACTGGGCAGCTCTGTCCAGAATGAGCTATCGGAGACTTTTGGAGACAGGCTTTATAGTACTAATAGGATAGAATATCCCCTCTGTTTATACAGGATTTTAAAAATTCCATGAACTGGCAGGGAACTTAAATGTTTTAGTCAGTGATAAACATATATTTGAATATTATTTAGAAATGAGTTTTAAGACATGGAGAAAACATACAGCATATTGCTAAGTTAATGAAGCCAGTTTGAAAATGCTACATACTCTATAATTCCAACTAAAAGGCCTTCTAGAAATGAACTAATATCAAAGAAGAACTAAATAAATGGAATGATATGCCATGTCCATAGATAAGAAGACTTATATATCTTATCAGTTCTTCCCAAGATTTAGATCTATAGTTTCAATACAATTCTGATTAAACTCCCAGCAAATTATTTTGTGTATGTAGACAAACTGATCCTAAAATTTATATGAAGAGGTAAAATACCGAGAATAACCAACTCAATACTGAAGGAAAAGAACAAAGTGAGAAGACTGACACTGTATGATTTTGAGACTTATTATAAGGCTTCTGTAATAAAGGCAGTGTGGTATTAGCAAAATAAAAGACTAATAAACCAGTGGAACAGAGTAGAGAGCTTAGAAATATTCCTACATATAGTCAAGCGATCTTTGATAAAGGAGCAAAGGAAATATGATGAAACAAAGATAACATTTCAATAAATGATGCTGGAACAATGGGGCATTCACATGCAAAAAAAAAATGAGTATAAATACAGACCTTACACTCCTCAGAAATATTTACTTAAAATGGCTCATAGAACTAAATGTAACATACAAAACTCTAAAACTCCTAGAAGACAATGTAGAAAAAAAACCCGTATTATCTATGACAATGACTTTTATGGAGAACTTTAAGGGCACTATTCACTAAAAAGAAATAAGATGGATTTCATTAAAATTAAAAACTTCTCCTCTTCAAAAGCCACTTTCAAGAGAATGAGAAGACAAGCCACAGACTGGGTGAAAATATTTGCAAAAGACAATTGCAAAATGTTTTAAAAGTATTATTTTATATAGCTTTTACATAATATCGCTTTATTTGTCCTGTATCTGTTGACTTGAAATATTTAAACAAAATTAGTCATTTTTTAAAAAAACCTTGCAATTCACAAAAATACATATTAAGAAATGGAAAGAGATATCACATGCTTAGAGAGATTCAGCATGATAAATATATTTATACTCCCTAGATATTATATGCATTTAACATGTCTTTTGGAATCTTTTATGTTTATTGATTTAAAATATTAATTTTATATTAAATAGAGGCCTGGTGTAATAATTTTAAATAAATTTGAGAATTGAAAATTAAAAAGAGAAAGTCTTTATTCCTTGCTTCTACCCAACTATGTCCTATATGGCCAATTTAATACTTTGGTGTATATAATTAAGGACATTTCCCCCTTTCTTGTTTTTAGTATTTTCTCTGTTCCATGGAGACTAAAATACATTCATTTTTATTTTACATGACATTACATAATTATATGAACTTGTTTGTCAAAGCAGTTCTAAGTTATTTTCTGCATCTTTATCCTCAGCAATAAAGGAGGATTTATTATATAAATTCATTTTAAAGCCAGGAATTGCTTAAGCCAGGAATTGCTTGTAGACCGATTAAACATAGGAAAGCGCTTCTCCTCTTTATTAAGTGATCCGGTGATTAAGTTAAAAAAATAACTTTTGATCCAAAGATACCACTGGGTGTGTTTACTTTATTTTTAAAGCCTGATTGATTATATAGAATAGTAGTACAAGTTTTTCTGGAGGAACGTGGTGGAGAACACAGGCTCTGGAATCAATTCCCATTTATTCCAAACCCAATTCTGTCATTTAGTAAATGTATGACCTTCGAAGGCTTCAGTTTCTCCAACTAGAAGATAGGAATAACTACAGTTTCTATGTCTAGGGTTGTTGTAAATAATGACAGTATTTGGTTAGTATTTAAAACAGTGAAATTCTGCTAGCCAGTTTTAGAGAAATGCCCCTTTTAAAACAAGTTTACATTTTTTCAGGTGTATAGCATATTTATACTATATGTATTTATACTATAGCATGTTTATACTATATGTATTTATACTATATGTATCTGTATACATGCAAACACACATATATATGTAGTCAGTGTAGACAGTGAATACTTTGGTGGAAGTCAAATTGGCAGAAATCAAACTATGGATAATAAAATACTAAATTAACCTAAGTAGAAATGTAAACGGAATGTAGAAGAAATCTGGAATATCTCAAAATAAATTACCATATTTCAAACAGTGCTGATTTATATCCCTTGAAAATTTTAAACTATATATTTTTGTTAATTTTTAAAGAAATATACTTAAAAGAGGACTAAGGTCAGACGTTAATCTGAAAAATGTTGGCAGTGAACAGAGAGGGTGGATAGCCAACACAATGGGTATGTTTGCCAACACTCTGATGTGCTCTGTACATATCTTCTTTTATTTTTTTTTCTTTTATATGAACTAGTCCTTTTAAAAACCTGTAATTACATTTTAGATAAATTGTAGAATGGTTAACTTTGCAGTTCCTTATTATAATTTTGTGCTTGAATAAACTTCCATCTATGCATTTATCTAAACAATTGAAAACTTAGGAAGCAACACAGATGGAAAGACAATTTATGTCACTACTAATTCATGCAACAATACAAAAGCAATTTTAAAACTGTATACAAGATGCCATAATACACATTTCTAGAAACATGAAATTGGACTTGTGTTCATTTTGAATCTTTAGAATAAACATTTCATGTCAACAATCAGATTGATTGTTCTATGAGGCAGCTCTTGCTACCAGAAATTTTTAGTCAGAGCCCAAATACCTAACTTTTGAAGATTCCTCAAGCTTTTATCTTTAAAAAAAAAAAAATCAAGATTGTTCAACAAATAAGAGAATATATTTCTTTCTAAACTGTATATACTCACTGGGAAATGTTTATTAAATTATAGATTTATGCATAAAATTCCCCAATAATAGGTGTTATTTGCATTTAAAAGTATGTTTAAAATAAAAACATAATTCTGTTGTAAGAAAAATTCCAACTTCTCAGCCAACATTGGAAAATTAGGGCATTACATTTTTGAATTTTTGAGAAAGCTACATTTTTTAACTTAAACCTTGCTGTGATTATGCTTATTATTGTTCAAACTAACCATATACCCTGTTTTAACTTAATGCAAGTACCTTCCAAATGATTATAGCAAATATTAATAATGGTGGACACATTTAAAATAGCAAGTGAAAGAATCAGAAAAGTTGAAGTTTATTCAATATAAATTATAAACCCTAGAAAACCAAGATGAAATGACATTTGAAGACAAATGAGCAAAGTATCAGATCTGTGGGAAGACATTAAGCACACTAACATAGTCCAAGAAGAGAGTAAAAAAAGAAAAAAATAACAGCTTAGAAAACATCATGACTAAAACCAACTTGATTTAAAAAATCTACAAATTTTAAAAACTTACTAAATCTCAAAAAAGATGAACATGAAAAAGATCCACTTCTAAACAAATAATTGTCAAATTACCAAAATCCAAAGCCACAGAGATCTCTTAATAGCAACGCAACAAAATGACATCATATTTAAGGGAGCATCCATACAATCTACAGCTGACTCGATACAATTTATAGTGGATGTCTCATCTTAAACAAATGAAGCCAGAAGCCAATCAAATGATATATTTTATATGGTGAAAGAAAATAACTGTTATCAAAGAGTTCTATCTTAGTCAAAAATATGCTTTAGAAATACAAGCAAAGTAAATACACAGAAAGAATTTTAAAATACAATAATCCTGTGAGGATCTATTTCTAGAAGATCTGTTGTATGATAAATGCCAAAAAATTCCTTCAGGCTAAAAGAAAGTGTCACTAGACTGTAACTCAAATCCATAGAAAAAAATAAAGAGCAAAGGCAATGGTAAGGTATTGGAAAATATTTGAAAACCCCCTAAATATTTTATCTTTCTTTACTTACTTTATAAAAATTATGTAAGACTATGTAAATCAATAATTCTAGCACTGTTTTGTTAGTCTTACAGTTGAAATCGATAATTTTTATGATAATGAAACAAAATAAGGGAAGAAAATGGTAGTATTTGCAGAAGCTTGCTATATTTTCCAAAAAAAAAAACATTCAATATTAACCTGAAGTAGTTTGTGATAGCCACTTGTAATTTCTTGATAAACTAAGAAAATAACTTAGAAGTACACATAAAATATATCAACATTTAAATTTAAGAATTTAAATGGCATACCAGAAATATTTATTTACCAAAAGATAACACAGTAAAGGATCAACACAGGGAACAAAATAAATATGATCCATATAGAAAACAAAAAAAGGCATAAATAGACTACAAGGATGATTTTATTGAATGAGAATGAACTAAAATTCCCATAAAACTTCAGATATTGTCAGATAAAATATGAGATCCAACTATATTTCTAAATATGCTATTTTTTAAAAAGGAAAAATATATTATGAAAAATAGTCAGATAAAATATGAGATCCAACTATATTTCTAAATATGCTATTTTTTAAAAAGGAAAAATATATTACGAAAAATAATGGTAAATAAGCAGGAATCGTTATATTAATTAATAATACAAAATAGATATCAAAATAAGAAAAATTGCTATAGAATAGAATGTTTTATAATAATAAAAGATTAATACATTTAGAAGGTATGACAATTGTAATCATATATTCATCTAAAATAAAATTTCATATTACATAAAGTGAAAGCTGTCATGTTTGAAAAATAGATAACTTAGTGATTATGATTTGTAATGACAATACCTCATTCTTGAGACTTGACAGAATAACTAGACAAAAATATCCATAAACATATTCAAGACTGAAATAACACTATCAACTCACTTGAATCAACTGATACAAAAATCTATAATTGGTGTGTATATATATGTTTACATATATTTCTATGTATAATACATATGTATATGAATATATATATAGAGAGAGAAGACTTAGTCTAACAACAGAAATAAATATTCTTTTAGTCTTTTCAAGCACACGTTGGACATTATTATAGACCATAAAAGAGGCTGTATAACAAATCTCAGCACATTTATAAACACTGAAATATTCAAAGGTATGTTTTCTGAACCAATAAAATTAACTTAAAATTATCAGCACAAAGATATTAAAAGAAATTTCCAGATATTTAGAAATTAAACCATATAATAATTAATAATTAGTCAAAACATAATTGACAAGGGAAATTAGAAAATGTTTCAAACTAGATGAAAACTAGCACAAAATTTATGTGATGCGATATTTAAAGTGAAATTACTAGTTTAAATGCCTATATTATAAAAAAAGAAATAACAGTTGAGGTTTTATCCTAAAAACTGGAAAAGAAGAAGAAATTAAGCAAAAAAGAAGCTGAAAAAATAAATAATAAATATCAGAGAGAAAATAAATATAACAAAAAGAGAGAAGCAACTGGAAAACCCAATGAAACAAAAATTCATTCTTGGAAAGAATGAAATAATTGATCAACTTTTAGCGAGGTTGACATAAAGAGAAGCAAGAGAAGAAGAGAAGCAAATTAAGAGAGGAAAAGCAAATACAGTAATCAAGAATCAAAGTGATGATATAATAAAGGAATATTATAAATAAATGTATCCTTTATAATTAGACAACTTACACTGAGTCAACATACTAATAATAAAACACTTCTTGTCAAATTGATTCTAGAATATATGAAAAATCTGAATATACTTACAGTAAGTAAATAAATTGATTCAGTAATTAAAAACTTCCCCAGACCCAGATGCCTTTACTAGGTGAATTCTATCAAGTGTTTAAAGAGTAAAAATAGTGATTTTACAGAATACTTTTACAGAAAATATGAGGGGAAAATATTTACCTGTTCATCTTTGAGTCTATTATTAATGTTTTACTAAAGCCAGACAGTCACAACAAGACAAGAAAACTACAAATATATTTTATAAGGATAAAATTGAAAGTCCTTAACTAAATTCAGAAAAAAAGAAAATTCAGAAACAAAAATAATTACACACTATCTTTCTGAACTTTCTATTCTGTTTCATTGGTTTATGTGTCTCCTCATATATCAATCCGACCGTGTCTTAATTACTGCGCAATCATAGCAAATTTTGAAATTGAGTATCATTAAATCCTCTAACTACTTTTTCTTATTTTTAAACTTCCTAGATGTATTAGTCCATTTTCATGCTGCTGATAAAGACATACCTGAGACTGGGGAAAAAAGGAAGTTTAATTTGATTTACAGTTCCATATGACTGGGGAGGTCTTGTAATTGTGGTGGAGGGTAAAAGGCACTTCTTACATGGTGGCAGTAAGAGAGAATGACGAAGAAGCAAAAGCGGAAATCCCTGATAAACTCACTAGACGTCATGAGACTTATTCATCATCACGAGAATAGCATGGGAAAGACTGGCCCCTATGATTCAATTACCTCCCATGGAGTCTCTCCCACAACATGTGGGAACTCAGGGAGATACTATTCAAGTTGAGATTTGGGTGGGAACACAGCCAGACTATATCATTATGGGTATTTTAATTCCTTTACATATCTGAGTAAATTTTAACATCAGTTTGTAAATTACTATGATTCTTTAAATTCTTTGATTATTGATAGGTATTTATCTGATTATTGATAGGTATAAATACATTGAATGTATTTATCTATTTGGGTTAAATTGTCATTTTAATAAAATTGAGTCATTAAAGTCATGAAATTGCAGTGACTATCCATTTATTTAGATGGCCTTCAGTTTATTTGTGTAATGCTTCCTGATTTTTATTGTGCAGGTCTTAAAATTCTTTGTTAATTTCATTTCTAACATATTTTTCTGATGAAACTTTGAAAGTGTTTCATAACTAATTTTTGTAGAGTTAATTGCTAGTATATAGACTAAAACTTCATTTGTATGTATTGATTTTAAATTCTGCCAATTTGCTGAACTCATTTATTACTTTCAGTATTTTTTGTAGATTTCTTAGGATTTGCTACATGTAAGATTACAGCATCTGCAAATAAAAGAATATTACTTCATCTTTTTAATCTGGTTACTTTTATTTATATTTACTTACTGCACTGGATAGAACTTTCAGTTCTACATTGAGTAGAAGTGCTTAGAGGTATTATTCTTTTTTTATTCTCAATCTTGAAGGATAGCTTTTAGTCTTTTACCATAAAGTATAATTTTAATTTTAAGTTTTTATAGATGTCTTTTGGGAAAATTCCTAGCACGGGATAATCTCTTTGGCAAAGCAGATCCCAAAATAAAAATGTGCATGTTCAACAGTCTCAAGGAAAATGAAGTTGTTAGTAACTTTGTAATTTTTACTTTAATGCAGAGATAGTATCTACACAAAATATCAGAGAGAGAAAACAGTATTTGCTCTTTATTGCTATTTCTTAAAACCATTTCTCACAATGTTCCAGATTTAAGTGGACGTAGAAATTGAACTGTTTTTGCTTAGATTGTTTTCTCTCCCAATGGACATTGGACTAAATAGATTGTAGATTTGGGAAGAGGTTTTCCCCCCTTTTTCTTAGAAAACGGAATTCATTTTGTGCGATAAACTGATGATCACTACTTATCCCCTATATGACAAAGACGCACATTTTTCATATAGATCAGTGATGAGGTCGTATAAACAGTGATGAAGTCATCTGAGGAATAAAATCCTCTTGAACTTGTAATTATTTGTATTGTACGAGCAGAACAAGAGAAACAAACAAAAAAAAAACCACAGAAAGTTATGGATTTAGATGCCAATATTTAGGTCAACTCAATTAATTTGTGCTTTCAGCTAAGATATTGTATTGCTAATAGAATTTTAAAAACTTAAATGATAATTAAATTTCCACTTATAACAAAATTTCCATGCAAACTTTTTACTACTCATAACAAATTTCCCATAATAATTTTACCAGGTATGAATCATTTTATGAGCATAACATATTTAAGTTAAAAATTATGCTTCTGCATAATAAGTTTTAGTATATGGACCTATTTTGTCAATATATTCAGTAAACATGAAAACTCACTGAAGTCAATGATAATTTTATTCTCAGAATTGAAGAGGACATAAGATGAATGCAAGGCTTTTCTTAGGACTGTATGCATACAACATATGAATGTATTTAGCATCCATTAAATTCGCCCAAGGAAGAGTGTTGCTGTCATTGTTTTGATCAAGTAAATATTTTCATATACTTTATTTTTTTGTCCATAGCATATTAACCATATTTTCTTAAGAAATATAATAGCATATGGTATTCAGAGCTAATTTAGAGCAAATGTCATGAGGAGAAAACAACAAGATCCTATAAAGTGCCTAGTTAGTTGTTACTCTGTTTACTTATAATATGTTACATTTAGAAGTGAAACAGTTTGCTGAACATTTTACATAACCCTTAGAAAAACTATTCGTGTGTATTATTTAAGACATGAATTTTTGGTTGTTTACTTTAGGAAAGCCTCAAAATAGGACTTGATTTGTATGCTATAATCTATTTGCCTTATTTTAGGTTGCAAAGAGAGATTTATCTTGCTGTCAAGGTAGAAGCACTGATGATTGTACATTGGATGCATCTCGTCTTGCCATCTTGCCATCTCAAAGATATTTTCCTGATGTTTTTCCCTGTTTTAATTTGGTCACCAAGTATTAAAATTAAAAAGAAAACCTTTTTACATACATGATACTACCATCTTATTTACATCATCCATTTTATAAGAAAATGTCTTAAGAAAATTTTCAATATCTGATTTCCCTTATATATTATTCCCTTTTTTACTCCTTCAATAAGAATATAGCTCACAATATACTGTCAAAAACATTCTTGTACACTTTTCCAAGGATTTCTTTCTAAATTCACTGGTCAATTAAAACATGTCATTGAGTCATGACTTCACTTCTATCAGATTTTGATATTTTTGAACATACTGTACATAGTACAATTTATTCATTTGATTTCTAGAATAAACCATGATCATTATTTTTCTCTGATCTCCCTGACCACCTGAACTCCTCTTAGGAGATTCTTTTTCTTTGCAGATCTCTTGGTGATGGTATAACCCAGAGATTAAACCTTGACACTCTCTCGGTTTGTGCTCTTTCATTAGCTGATATCATTTGACCCTGGGCTAAAAATACCATTTATAATGTACAGAAAACATCCAAATTCATATCTCAGCTCTCATCTTGCCCTCATCCCAAACTTAATATATTGGATCACTTTACTTGAATTATTCATCTAGAGGATGCCTCAAAAGATCTTAATTCCTTCTCTCACCACTTATCTCTCCTTTGCACATATTTGGTAAAGACACAGTCCTAGAATCACTTAATTTTCTTCTTTTTCTATCATCCCTAACATGTAATTCCACAAGTTCCTTTTTCATCTATCTTGAAAATATGCTTCTAAACCACATATTTATTTACTTCTCAACACCTCCTTTCTTACCTTCTACTTCTAAGATTTTCACATTACTACCTAGAGAAATGTAAGGCCTTCACTAATTGTCTCTATTTCCAATCTTATCTTTCTACAATTTGTTCTTAACTGAGAAATTAAAGATACAGAAAAAAAAATTTCTTCAGCTCTTCTTGATCTACTACCATAAGTTCTTGGTTACTGAGTAATAATCCATTCCGTGCTCCAGTTTTCAGATATCTGCAGTACATAGATTAGCCAGGAATTGAATTCTGATTATATTTACCTCTTTTGAAATAGTAATTTTAAAAGCCCACATTTATCTTGTTTTATTTTTTTTTTAAAAAAAAGGTGGTTCTGATTTACTTAGACCATCTAATTTCCACGCTCTTAAACATTTATTCAAAGATATTCCTTATCAATCTTATATTTGTTTCACTGGTATTTTACTTTCACCTCTACATTATGTAAGATTTTAAAAAGTAAGAAATAACTAATTTTACAAATATTAATGTATAATATAGAACCATACGGCTGCAGTTTTTAAGCTATTTTTTAAAAAGAGTTTGCACAGGATATTAGAGTGATTTAAACTGATCTGCTTTGCAATCATACTCACAACTTGCAACTAATTTTTTGAAGAAACAAATAGGACAAGGAAACAGTTCATAGATGTCAAGACTTATGAAGAAGGGAGACATAGGATAGAATCACTGCACATAATTAAAACTTTCTTAAAAAGCACAGATAAGGTCAAGTAACTTGTTCTAGGTCATGTATTCGGTGGTAGATCGATCCTTATTTGCTTGACTCTACCAGTTGTATTCTGAGATTAAAACATTAATTGAATACCTATGTTGGTCACTGTCATATATCCACTTTTATAGATGAGTAAATTGAGACTCACAGAGGTCAGCAGCCCAGGATCACAAGAAAACAAGTAGCTTAGTGAAAAATAATCATTTTAGAGGTCTGTAAATATTAACACAGTGTCTTTTATATGATACAGAGTTCAACAAAACAGATGTGGTCTTCTTGTTCCTTATACAAATTAGTTTAGTGAAAATTAGTATTATATTTAATTATATTATTTCAATGAAACTCAATCTCATCAACTATTTTAAGTGGACTAAAGGAGATGAATAAATGTAGGAAATAATTCTCCATAAGTGTTCTCACTGCCTTTCATTTTTACAGATCGCTCTCTAAGGTGGTTGTGAGGATTGAATTATTGCCGTACAATACAGGCTGAAAGACCAGTGACAAACTTAATCAGGGAAGGACTGCTTTGATTAGTGATTTTTTCATATTTATCAAATACTTGAACAGTCTTGGGTGTATTCCTGATGATAGACTTAATATCTTAGTATCTAAGAATGTCAGAGTTGAAAGTCAATTGCATCATTCAGGACTCTTCACTTGTAAGTGATAGAAACCCAAGTCAACATGATCTAAGAAAGAATGATTAAACACACACACTCACACACAAATTATTTGAAGAGAATGGGGGTAACTGTGAATTCAGAGTGGCACTTCGGGAAATGAGCCAGCTCTAGGTCTCTCAGGGACTGGACACTCAGGATACCATGTGTATCTCTTCTCTGTTTTCATTCTTGATGTCGCAGTGGGTTTTTGTTTGTTTTTTCTCATGTTTTATCTTGTGTGCTTCAGCAGGGTTTCAGGTAATTCTTGAGCTATTATCTTAAGATAATACCAAAGAGCCTTATGCCAAAGAGGAAGAAGAATACATTTCCCAGGAACTCAAGAAGGAAAATCCCAAAGATGAAGTATAGTTACTAAGGCTGAAGGCACAAGCCCAGGAATTCAAGACTGCAGTGAGTTATGATCATACAACTGCACTCCAGGCTAGGTGAGAGAGTGTGACTCTGTCTCAAAAAAACAAACAAACAAGCAAACAAAAAGAAAACAAAAGAAAGAGACTTAAGGCACAGGTACTTCTCTGACCATGGTCTCCCAGCATCAGCCACATAGTCAACTCTCAATGGTCAGGAAAGTAAGGTCTATGAATAGAAACTGAAGGGTACAGATGCTGGCAGAAAAGGTCAATAGTCACAAGTTACTTCTTGGTTGTCCAACATACATGATTACACACATAAACATACATATTTCCTTTAATTTTCAGAATGTCCCCAACTTTATTGCAACTATTCACATACAATCATAAATAATTCCAAAAAATAATGCCCACAGTAATATCTAAAATCTGTGTTGAACATCAAATCGGTATCTCAATGTGAATTCCTTTTATTAATTATAGAAGTGGCCTCTCTTCATTCTGCAACTTATTGCAAAAATATACATCAACATATGAACCCCAGAAACTGTGAGCACAGATGGAGGAGAAAACATGAGGGAATTTTATTTTACAGTCTAGAGGTCAAAGCAAATGCCATAGTTTTCTAAACAAGATTTTTGTAGGTTTCTTCTATTTGCTGAATGAGTGAGTTCCTTCATGTTTCCTTTGTACACTTGGTGGACATATCAGCATGGGGTACTGGGGAGCATTTCCCAAATGGGTACTACATGACTTTAGTGGTCCAAATTACTTTGGTCATGTTTATGATAGCCTGAAATTTGCTCTAGTACAGAACAATCACAAAACTCCCTTTTATTGTTTTAGAGTTGCAGGCACAATGCAACACCATGAAAACAGTTGTTTATTGATTTATTTGTATCTTAGCCCTGCCTTGGGGATTTCTATTTTAGAAAGCAGTTGGGGTTTCTACAACCTCAGTTACAGGGTACTGAATGGACTTTGCCATGATGATTAATTTAAAAAGCTCTTTGCTTTTCACCAGGATACATTTTCATAAATAATGCTTTCCAGGAAAGACTATTAACAATTTTGTTTTGGGACAATGAGGGAGACATGATTGTCTAGAATATTAATTTGAAGGGCCAGGAAAATTCATCCTTGCCCCATTTCTCCGTCTCCTCCTGTGTGCTCATCTTATCTCCTACTGAGTTTTCCATATTCCTGTCATTTTTCATGTGACTTCAGTATGAGGCGCATGATTTAGCTTTATAATCTTAAAGATGCACGATTCCCTCAACTCCGCATTCATAAATAACTGGTTGTAGCAGAAAGGGCATTTTTAACAAAACCAATTACATGGATGGTTCTCTTTGCTATTCCTTTCTGTTTCCAGATAGGTCAGCTTGGAAAGCAGCTCCTTTTGTTGAAACATCTTACCACAGGTTGCAAGAAGCAGCCATGTATCCAGTATTCTGAGCTTTCATATCAGGTCCCTCACAACAAAGCTCCCCATCAGGACATGTGTGTGGTGTATTTATTCCCTCAATCCTGAGTTGATATGGTGGAAACAAAGACTATGGGAACCTCTGGGCAAGCCTCTGGGCTTCTTTAGGATCAAATGTTTATTTAGTGAGATAAGAAAATATAATTGTCTACACATGCGATTTTTTTTTTTCAAAAGTAAGTCCTGCCCTAAAGCTTTCACTGTAGCAATCATTTAACTAGTTTCATTGCCATTACATCATAAGAATGGTTGTTCTCACTTCCCAGAGTGAAGAAATCCTCATTATCTACCTTTCTCTCTCAGTTCGCTCAGTTTCAAAGTTAAAGGTCACTTATGACATCATTCAAACTTAAATACCAGTTTTTATATTAACTCAAGTTGCAAGTGACACTGACTTTAGATAACAGGAATGGGATTATTGCAAATATGTGGGATAAGTCTTTTATTGGAGGGAAAAGCTGCAGAAATTAGAGACGTTTGAATATACAGTCTGAATTCTAAGACCTGGTACTAGGTCATCAGGTAATCAGAAGTCTGGCTCATTTGAAGAATACAAATGACATAATATTAAAAAGGTGAATTAGTGAAAAATACAGTTAAAGATAGCTGAAGGGCAGATTATAGTCTAACCCTTTGAGGGTTATAATGAGTAAAATATAAAGATGCCTATGCAAGAGAGCTGTTGTTTCACCAAACTTAACAGTTCCAACAAACTTACCGTCAGTTGTTTATGATCTGTCTCTAGGAGTGTGTCACACATGGTATGGCAGCTTGTTAGGGATGGCAAGAACAGTGACAACAACAAAATTAAGGGCTTTTCATTTCAGCACTGAGAAGCAATTGAAAAGAAAGCTGTTGTGATAAAGTTATAACCACGTAGTGCCAAGGGAGAATAATAAATGCCAGACTGTAGCCAGACACAGTAGCTCACTCTGTTAATCTTAGTGCTTTGGGAAGCGAAGGCTGCATGATTTCTTGAAGCCAGGAGTTCAAGACCAAACTGGGCAATATAACAAGACCCCATCTCTACAATTTTTTTTTAAATTAGCCAGGAGCTATGATCATACCACTGCACAGAATGAAACTCTGTCTCTAAAAAGCAAAAATATGAATAAATGCCAATTTTTTTGCTCTTTCATGGAGACATTTTATTAATAAACTATTTAGCTATAATTGTAAAAGTAAACATGTAAAATTTAAAATTATGATGAGTTATGACATTTAATATGTTTTTCTATTTAACTTCTTAGATATTTTATGAGTAAAATTTGTATTTATTATCCCCAAACGACTTTATGGAAGTGACCAGTGCCTCAGACAGCACACTTGACTGTAAGCTGATACAGAGGCCCAGATAATGCCTTTGAATCCTATGGTGTGCATGCCTACATCGTAGAATTTCCCAATGATTATACGTATATGACCTATAAAGGTTTTTCTGTTTAAACTCCGCACATACCAAACGGTTAGATAGTTTTGTCTTCATAGCTACATATAAGCTAGAAGTTTCTTACATGTGTTGGATTAAAGCCACAGGTAATTCAGGCATTGAGACAAGTAACTCTGGAATAAATGCTTTGTTGCACTTGTAAGTGACAAAGAGTACAAAGGCTTCTGAACAGACAGAAAAATGTTTGTGACACAAAGAAATAGTAAATGCTTAGGGTAGTGGATACCCCATTTGCCCCAAAGTGATTATTGCACATTGTATGCCTGTATCAAAATATCTCATACACCGAATAAACATATGTACCCACTATGTACTCATAAAAAATAAAATAAAAGAGAAGTATGCTCTTTTGAAAAAATAGGATTGCCAACACATTTAAACAAACTCTTATCACGGAAACCAGCTGAAGTAGCTGTAATAAGCTTATCTTAATGTGACAAGACTGTTGATAAACACTTCAAAGTCCGATATAAATCAGTCCATTCATCCCTGCTTGATCAAAATATGTCTTTTTAATAGGAAAATAAATACAACTCCCTCCAATAACCACCATTTCCAAAAAATATAAGAGTGCAAGTCCTTTAATTTTAGAAATAGAAAAATTGACCTTTTTAAAGTGTTTGCATTGTTTTGGAAACAAGATCAATAGCTGTAATACAAATGGATAAAACCTGAACATTTTAGATTTATGAAAATCAAGAACGTGTATTCAATGCATTTTTAAAATTGGAGTAATAAATTAATGCAAAGAGGCTTTCCAAAATTGGTGGGGAAAAAAAATTAAGACTTAGTTTACAAGATCTAGCTTGGAAAGTTTTACGTGTCCCATTTATATTATAGAAACCTGCTGGGATATTGAAGATATGGAAACAATAAAGTAAGACAGTTCCATATTTGATTTACGGAATGAGTACTACTTTGTGGACAGCACTAATCATATGTATGCATTCTTTCCTAAAGCATTTGAAAGAATTATTTACTTTTTACCTAACTTCTAAGACTCCAGTGGCATATCTCAGAATAATAAAATGAAAGTTAAAATGCATAACCAATTAAATTTGGGGTGAATGTACATTTTTGGCAAGATTGCTTTCAATTATTATTTAGTACTGTTTAGACTTGTCAGTCTGTGCTGAATCACCTGAGCAGTCAACACGAGCTCTAGCAACCATTTGTTTTTTACTTGTGTTTTATTTTCCATGTGACATTTAAATATGAAAGTACAACATTTGGTTAATGGGTGTCTCTTATATAAAGTTACTGAATTGCCCATAATTGTCAACTGTTTAATGGTTTTCTTTTCTTTTATGATTTTTTTTAGGAAACATTAACTTTCCTCAATTGGCAAGAGAGCGGTATCCACCTATGAACATGAAAGTCATAATGACCCAAATCTTTAGCATAACAAAGATATATTTAATATATTCATGGCAGAAATGAACAAGATGCCTCTGGACTACAAGTTGATGACAGGCAAGAACAAAAGAGATGGACTCGGTACAGGGAGCTTTGCAGAAGCCTTTCGTTTCCTCATATGCCTGATTTTTTTTTTTTTTTTAAAAAAAACCTTATTTACTTGCCAGATTACAAAAAGCCTTAGTTACCTCCCATAGGCCAATCCATTTTTTAAAAAAAATTTTAGATAACCTTGCAGAATAACCACCCTGGCCCCAGACTGGTGAGACCACACATTGTGGTTTGCCCAAGACAGTTTGAGACACTTGCAACACTATATAATTATTAAAAGGATATCTTCAGTCCGTAAGTGCTCTGGTTTAAACAATCATGTATACAGTCTTCGTACCCACCATTGTGTTTAATCTTTTCAAAATATATCCCCCTAATGATTAGGGTTATTAGTTTGACATTAGAGTTCACCTCATATGAAATACATTCCTTAGATCATTCAACCAGCCCAATGTAATCTCTGGAAATTGTACTTAGCTGTAAATTGAACATAACATATGATAGTATAATTGTTCAGTTTGATTTATTGTGATAGACCTTGCATCTATAAGAAATGTTTTCAACTATATGCAACACAATGACAATGGCAGGCTGGGTGTAGTGGCTCATGCCTTTTTTCCCAGCACTTTGGGAGGCCGAGTCAGGCTGATTGCTTGAGTTCAGGAGTTTGAGACCAGCCTGGGCAACATAGTGAAACTGTATTTCTACAAAAATAGAAAAACAAAAAAAATGGCTGGGAATGGTGTCATGTGCCTGTGGTCCCAAGTACTCAGGAGGCTGAGGTGAGAAGATTTCTTGAACCCAGGAGGCAGAGATTGCAGTGAGCCAAGATAGCCCCACTGCACGCCAGCCTGGGAGACAGAGCAAAGCATATCTCAAAATAAATAAATAAATATATAAAACCTTTTTAGTTTAATGAGATCCCATTTGTCAATTTTGGCTTTTGCTGCCGTTGCTTTTGGTGTTTTAGACATGAAGTCTTTGCCCATGCCTATGTCCTGATACCATCAGAGTGAACAGGCAACCTACAGAATGGGAGAAAATTTTTGCAATCTCCTCATCTGACAAAGGGCTAATATCCAGAACCTACAAAGAACTCAAACAAATTTACAAGAAAAAAACAAACAACCCCATCAAAAAGTGGGCAAAGGATATGAACAGACATTTCTCAAAAGAAGACATTCATACAGCCAACAGACACATGAAAAAATGCTCATCATCACTGGCCATCAGAGAAATGCAAATCAAAACCACAATGAGATACCATCTCACACCAGTTAGAATGGCGATCATTAAAAAGTCAGGAAACAACAGGTGCTGGAGAGGATGTGGAGAAATAGGAACACTTTTACACTGTTGGTGGGATTGTAAACTAGTTCAACCATTATGGAAAACAGTATGGCGATTCCTCAAGGATCTAGAACTAGATGTACCATATGACCCAGCCATCCCATTACTGGGTATATACCCAAAGGATTATAAATCATGCTGCTATAAAGACACATGCACACGTATGTTTATTGCAGCACTATTCACAATAGCAAAGACTTGGAATCAACCCAAATGTCCATCAGTGACCGACTGGATTAAGAAAATGTGGCACATATACACCATGGAATACTATGCAGCCATAAAAAAGGATGAGTTTGTGTCCTTTGTAGGGACATGGATGCAGCTGGAAACCATCATTCTTAGCAAACTATCACAAGAACAGAAAACCAAACACCGCATGTTCTCACTCATAGGTGGGAACTGAACAATGAGATCACTTGGACTCGGGAAGGGGGACATCACACACCGGGGCCTATTATGGGGAGGGGGGAGGGGGGAGGGATTGCATTAGGAGTTATACCTGATGTAAATGACGAGTAGTTGGGTGCTGACGAGTTGATGGGTGCAGCACAGCAACATGGCACAAGTATACATATGTAACAAACCTACACGTTATGCACATGTACCCTAGAACTTAAAGTATAATAATAAAAAAATATATATATATATATATATATAACCACAGTAGTGTCAATAAACTATATATCTAATTAATTCTTGCAGGATATATTGAGGTGGATACTTTCTGGTTTGGTAGTAGTTTTACAATATCATCAATAATCCAGATTCTGTCTCTTGTTCGATGCCACTAAACATTTCTTTTTCTTTTCCTCGTTTTACATGTGTAACCTCATGTTTGAAAAACGGGTATCATAGCTCCAGGTTTCATTTCCATTTTCAAAGGAGTAAAAATCGCAAAAAATTGTACCAGCAGCTCCTCTCTTCTTTTCTTATGTCAATGAAGGAAACTTGTTCACAAGATTATAGGATGTCTTCCCCGTTTTACCACACTGAATTTGAAATAGGACCACCTATAGCAATACAGGTGACAGCAAATTCAAATTTCTGTCATTTATGTTATCTACTAGAAGGTAGTAAAGCTAAATTGGGGTAGAGATGTCTGCTGACATACTGTGTCTGCAATAGTACTTTATGTATTGCATTGCTTCTGTAAAGAGTTTAGTAGCGTTTTTAAATTCTAAAAGCATTTATCGTATAAGTCATCCTGAACCATTCAATCAATCAACTACTGTTGGACATTTATGCTGTTACAAATTTTATTACAAAACTTCTGACCATCCTTTCTTATTTCTTAGCATAAATTTTGATTAGATTTTTAGGGACAAAGGGTATGACTAAATGTATTAAAAAATACTTGTTGAAAATTTATTCCTCAGAAATAGTCCATTATCAACCATACCCTCACGATCAGTATAAATAATATTACTAATACAAACAGAAAAATTATGATAGTTACTATGTCATATTATATTTAAATATTGTCTCTATAATTTAAGCCTCAAAAAGCTGTTTTCTCAAATAATTTATATAAATTATTCTATGCTCATTTTTTCAGCATGTATGTTCGCCTCAAAATTTGGCTCAGATCTCCTGTCCTTGAAGACTCATATGTGAATGAATCATCTAATTAAATTGTAGTTGCTTTGGTGGAAGATTACTTCCTCTGTCCTCTAGCTTACTAAGTTAGATGGGATGCTCCCAAGGAGTCTCTTTTTTCTTTAAAATTAGGAATGGCTACTGGATATGCATCTACATTTTATTTCCCATTTGGATACTGATTAGGTAACGGGCTTGCTTCCCTGTGTTTTATCAGAGCCTTGGAAAACATTTGAAAAAGATATTAGGAGGGGAAAAAGCATAACAGTGTAACTGCTTATATTTTGATTTGTCAGAGATGAGTTAGGAATCCATGGACAAAGCAGACACAAAGAGAAAGCGAGAATAAACTGTTTCATCACTCCGCATTTTATCACGAGGGAAGAAGCTGAAAAATTGGACAATGTCAAACCACAGTTAAAAATATAATTTTACAGAACTGTGCATGGAAGAGATACCATAGAATCTACAAAGAATTCACAAGTGGGCCCCGTAAGGAACCACCATTTAAATTTCTACCAGATACACAGTATTGACAGCCAATCAGAAACAGCCAGAAAAGCAGGAATGGACTCTTCACATGATTTTTTAATGGTCAGCATAAAAAGATTTAATAGAGAATGGAAAACCCATTTACTGAAGAAAGCCTACAGTTTCAGTTTTAACTGAATACATATGAAATTTGATCTGGACCTATGTTTCTCAATGTTTAATGTGGATATAAACTCACTTGAGCATCTTGCTTAGAATGTAGATTCTGATGTATTAGTTTGGGGGAGGGTCCTAAAATTTTGCATTTCTGTTAAGCACACTAGTGATGTGATTATTAATAATTGATGGGCCAAACACATTTCCAGTGTCAAGAATTTTTTAAAAAGTGAAATATGAAGAGTAAGCAAAAGCTGTTAAATGAAAATAAAAGACCTCATTTTAAAAAAAGGAGGGACTATAAGCTTGAAAAAAATAAATCTTTAAAATCTGATGTGAGACTAGGAAAGAGAAAGGTTGAATCTCAGGAATTAACAAAAACAAAAAAGAGGGTCCATCCAGGAGGCTGAATATCTGAGCAATAGAACTTACAGTAATATGAACTGTAGGAATTATAGACAAAACAAAAAACAAAAAACAAAAATCTCAAACTGAGTATCAAGATTATATACAGTGGACCAGCCAATAAAAGAATAATGATCTAGGCTGGGTGCGGTGGCTCATGCCTGTAATCCCAGCACTCTGGGAGGCCAAGGAGGAATCCCAGCACTCTGGGAGGCCAAGGAGGATGGATCACAAGGTCAAGAGATCGAGACCATCCTGGCTAATACAATGAAACCCCTTCTCTACTAGAAAATATAAAAAAAATTAGCCGGGCGTGGTGGCAGGCACCTGTAGTCCCAGCTACTGGGGAGGCTGAGGCAGGAGAATGGTGTGAACCTGGGAGGCGGAGCTTGCAGTGAGCCGAGATCGCACCACTGCACTCCAGCCTGGGCGACAGAGCTAGACGCCTTCTCAAAAAAAAAAAAAAAAAAAAAAAAAGAAAAAGAATAATGATCTAAAGAATGTTTTAAAATCTTGAGGAAAAAAATTTGTATTCTTAACAACCAACTAACTAAACAAGTAGTTTATATAAAAAGAAAATTTAGGGTTTGAGAGAAGCAAAGCCACAAGATAAATGTGTGAGTAAACTACAGTATTTCCTAAACAATGTGGCAAAAACTGGGAAAGTGAAGTTCTGAAGGTGGAGGCTAATTAGAGACTGGAGTCATTTAATCAGTTTACCAAAAGTATCTACCTGTGTGGGCAAGTTAGGACTTTCATGAGAATTTGAGAACCCAAGCACATCCAGCCCCTGAGGTGTGTGTAAGGAGCAGATGTGGCAGTCAAGAATCCTGGGAAAGTGTTGCCTCTGTGTAACTATCACTTCTGAGGTCTACATCCAAGTGTCTAGTTGTGAAACTGAGTCTGTTTTGGATACTAGGCATAGCAGCTGTTAAGATGAGATATGCATGATGTGGAAGAATGAGGAGGAGGTAGTAACCGCTAGGAACCTCTGAATGTATTGACCACTTGTCTTACCTTTGAGAGTACTGACCATCGATTCACTTTAATCTTCTAATATTGTACAGTTCCTCTTTTGGCAACTGTATACTGTAATCATACAGAAAAGGGAAATTGGGGGAAATATTTTCCATTTTAACTAAGTTTACAATAACTTAGTAGAAAGGAATTCTTTAGCACTAATAGTCAAAATATACTGATTTTCAAACTGGTCTAAAAGCAACTAAGAATGTTGGCTTATATCTGTGTAGAAGACAACAGTGTCTTCTTGAGAAAACAATTTTGAGTCAGTTTCTCCAGATCTCATTTTGTCTTGAAGGATCAGAGCCAGGAAAGCCTTGACAGAGTCATATTATTGGATTTCTCCTCCTTCATCTTATCTTATTCTCACTCGAGTAACAGAGTATCTGAAGAAACCCAAGAGCATGTCTTCTTGTCAGTATACTCATTCCAAATACACTAACCAAACCATTTCTAAAATAAGACAAGACTACAGCATTTTATTGACTTATTACATGTATTCCACAACATTTTGGAAATGTTTTGGAGATAGAATTCAACTGATTGTGTCTGGCATAATGACTATTTTATACATTTATGCAGAAAAGATAAAATATGGCCATATTTTAAGAAAATTGTCCTGGATTTACCTACAATACCTGTAATGACTGCAGAGATAATAGAGTGACTAGTATCTGAAAAGAGTGTTAAAAATAATTTGAGCAAGTACATTATATAGAAAATCAAGGAAGTCATTTGTAGCCTGACTGTAAGCATAGAGTTTCTGAGTGTCTTAGTCTGTATTGAAAGATTAGTTGTGTGGAGATGTGGTAACATTTTATATTCTTGTTAAAAACATGACACTGCAAATCCAGTTAACTAAAAATCCCTATATAAGGCTGGGAGCAGTGGCGCACGCCTGTAATCCCAGCGCTTTGGGAGGCCTAGGTGGGTGGATCACTTGAGGTCAGGAGTTCCAGACCAGTAGTCAACATGGTGAAACCTCATCTCTACCAAAAAAAAAAAAAAAAAAAAAAAAAAAAAAAAAGCCAGGCATGGTGGCACACGCCTGAAATCTCAGCTACTCCGGAGGGTGAGACAGAAGAACAGCTCCACCACACTCCAACCTGGGCAACAGAGTGAGACTCAGACTAAACAAAACAAAACAAAACAAAAACAAAATACAAAAAACAAACAAACAAAAAACGCCATATGATTATGGCAAAGGTTTATTACTTGTATCTTTGTATTCTTTATAATGCCCATTATGTTACTCACTTCGGACATGAAATACTTCAGTAAGTTTTTTATCACCGAGATCTAATGAACATTTTTAAAATTAATTTTCAAGTTTTTTCATCAAAATAATCTTATGACTAAAATTTTTCATTGCTGACTTAAATGCAGTGAAAACGCATATCTTTAAATAGCAATTAGTATACTGTAAATATAAAAACATTATATAGACTTATACAACCCAAAGTCATTCATACTTTTGAAAACTTGATATAAGGTAGATGATTTAAAATAATAAATTCACATATTGAGTGTGTATATATATATATATAATATACCTGTATTTAATAAGATCTAAAGGAGTTAATCTATATTGAAATTTGGGAATATTTTATTTTTTTATTTATAAAAATTATTCTTTCCATACAATAAATTAATACATACATAAATCACAGTACAGTGTAAGTATGGCAGGTACAGAATTAAAAAATATTGTTGGATAGATAATGCACAACATTCCATTACTAACTTATATTGATAAATTGTTTTAAAAAGTCACATTTATATGCATACTTCCATTTTGCATATTTGACAGCCTTATGATGTAGTCATTAATATAACCATTTTCCAGTGAGAAAGATAGGAGTTACACGGTTTTCTCAAGTTGAAATTAAATTTAATTTTAATTCCTCAGATTTGTTTTCTCCTTCTTTTTAAAATAACAAGTCTCAGGAGTAAAAAAGGATTGTGGAAATTTTGAAGTGAGTGCTCACTTGTGCCCCAGGGAAATTAAGAGAGGCTTCAGAGAGGGTGAAATAGAAACGAACATTGAGTGAAATACAGGAATTTTAGCTAAGAGAAGATATTGTGAGAAGCAAATTTGATTATCAAAATCTATGTGCAAAGGAGAATGAGTAGGAAATTTACCTGGACAAAGAAATAATAAATCAGGGTAGAAGGGTATTATGATGAAAGAAAGAAATAATATAACACAGTGGAAGAAGGCTCTGGGTGCTAACTAGAAAAATTATCTTGTGATACTTTGTTTTTTGTGTGTGTGACTTTAAAATATTTAATTTCAAAGCAATAAGATGATTTTATTGTTATAAAGAAGAAATTTTTTGCTACCAGTTCAAACATGAAAGAAAATTACATTTATACACGTCACGTGTAAAAGCTCAACTCTTTTACACATGGCATGTATAACGAATAACTCAACTCTTTCTGTAGACACTGTGACAGAACTCTTATGAAAGTGTCCAAAAGGCTGAGTGACCCTCCTGAAGGAAAAAATAAATTTTATTGCAACAGAAAAAGAATACGTATTAATATTTCAAATAATGTTGAGAAAATATTATATAGAAAGTAGATTAAAATAATAAAATTTGGCATAATTGATGGACTGTACAGAAATGATACATTAATTTTCTAATTTAAATGGCATGGTTTGAGGTTTGTCACATGATGACAAAAATGAGTCTTTTAATACAGTAAATCTAGACTTTTCAGAATTCTTGTTGTAAATGGATAACTTGCTAATTCCTTAGGTTCATCATGATTTATGTAAAAGTCCTTGGCACATCTTGTGTGTGGTTTATCCATTATCCATTACATACTTAGAAAAAGAGCAGAAAGTCATGTCAACAGATATGGTTGAATAAAAATCTCCTAAAATCCTCTCCTCCATTAAGTCATTAAGAATACTACTCAACATTGCCAAAGTCAACTTTTAAAACTCTGAAATTTGCTAAGATCTTTTAGCAATCTAAGAAGCATTTAGTCAAAAAAAGTAACCGAATCTCAATAAAATATAGTGAGTATTTTTACATTTTAACTTGCTGTATTTCCATTCCAAATGTTTTTGCTCCATTGTAGTCTTAAAGCCCAACAATCCAGTGGGTATTGTGGCTTATGCCTGTAATACAAACACCTTGGAAGGAGGAGTCAGGTGGATCACTTGGGCCCGGAGTTCAAGACTAGCCTGGGCAACTTAGGAAGACCCTGTCTCTACAAAAAATAAATAATAATAACAGTAACTAGCCAGGCATGGTGGCACTAGTCTCAGTTACTCAGGAGGTTGATATGGGAGTATCACTTGAGCCCAGGAGGTAAAGTCTGCAGTGAGCCATGAATGCACCACTGCCCTCCAGATTGGGCAATAGAGTAAGACTCAATCTAAAAAATAAACAAAACAAAACAGCCCCCTTCCAAAACCAACAATCTAACAGCCACAGTAGTCATGTAAATCAGTAGCCTATCAGCTCATAGCAGGAGTAGAATAGATTTAGATTTGTCCAAAAGCCCCATTCCCAGGAAATTATTATTATGACCTCTATAGCAGTTCCCTTGAAACTCTTCTTGTTTTTATTTGACCTGGTGCAGAGCTTATGAGCTGCAAAAAAATTTTTCCAAGGGTATATTTCAGAAATGATTAGTGATAATTGCTAAAGTTGCAGCTACCTGAGGCAGTGATACCAGGTAGAAAAAACATAAAGATGGCTAAAAAACTGAAAAGTAAAACCTGAGGATTCACATGTCCATAGAGAGCTTTAAATAGCATCATATATTTCTGGCAATCTAGAAAGACACAAACATATCCAGGGCTGTGGGCAAACCCACGAAATACATGAGAAGTCCCTAATTTCTTGCAACTGACTAACTTTGAGATACGTCACAAGCAAGCAGTGAAGTCATAATCGTAAGCTGCCTGTTGGAGCATTTGAAGATATGATTCAACATGCAAAGGAAGCCCATTTTCAAAGGCTGGGCAACTCAATAGTTTCAGGTATTTAAGAAAAATCTCTAATCATCAGTGACAACTAACTAATAAGCAGAGCTTTGATGATTATACATATCATAGTACAGACTTTACAGAATTCATTCAGGAAAATCAATATACAAATAACAAACAGCAATGGCAAGAAACAGCAGCAACAACACAGAACGCTGGAATGTGGCTTCTAGAGTTGTCATCTATGCTACGTGTCCCTAAATCAGCAAAGGAAATTATGAGAATGGTGTTTTGTCAAATAAAGAGTATCAATACAAAGGTAGAAATTATTAAAAACAAAACAAATATAAATTCTGGAATTGCAAAGTACAGCAACTGAAACAAAAATTTACTGGAGAGGCTCAACACCAAATTTAAGCTGGAAGAAGAATTGGTGAATTAAAAAAGGATTAATTAACATTATCCAATCTGAGAAACAGAAAGACAAAGAATAAAGTAAATTAAGAGCATCAGGACATGTAGGATGAACAAGTGGCTTAATATTTGCACAATGAAATTTCGAGGAGAGAAAATAGAGAAAGAAATATAAAAAATAAATGAAACAATAATTACCAAAATTTTCTCAAATTTGATGAAAGCTATTAATTTACACATCTGGGAAACTCAACAAACTTTAAATGGTATAAACTCAATGACATACACTCATAGGCACATCATTATCAAACTGTCAAAAGTTGAATACAAAGAAAGGATCTTTAATATTCTGAGAGAAGTAACTCATAACACACAGTATTATACTACATAATACTGTAAAACAATTAGACCTAACAGGCTTCTATTTAACACTCCTTTTCTACAGCAGCAAAATGTATATTCTTCATAAGTGCACATGGAACATTTTATAGGGCTGACATATTTGAGGCCATTAAACAAATCTCAATAATTTTGAAAGAATTCAATCATATAATAAGATTACAAACCTAATAAAATTACAAATTAACTAGAGTAGGAAAATCACAATAACAGGAGAATTTAACAAAACATTTCTAAGTAATTAATTGGTCTAAGAATAAATTAAAAGAACAATTAGAAAATATTTTGAGGTCAGTTAAATTGAAAATATAACATTCCCAAACTTGTGGGATGCGGCTTAGGTAACACTTAGGAGGGTATCTAGAGCTGTGAAGTCCTATATTAAAAAAGAAGAAATATCTCTAATAACTAAAGTTTCCAACTTAAGAAACTAGAAAATAAATAACAAACTATACTCAAAGCAAGGAAAAAGGAATAATGAAATTAAAAGTCAAATAAATGAAATAAAAAATAGAAAAATGAGGAGAATCAACAAAACCAAAAGTTTGTTATTTGAAATAATCAGCAAAAATTGATAATGGTTTAGCTAGACTGACAAAGCAAAAAGAAAAAAGAAAAAAAAAAACTGAGTTAGTAAAACCGGGACTGAAAGAGGAGATACAACTAACAAATTTAAAGAAATTAAAAATATATAAGATAATATTAGGAACAAATGCATGGCAACAAATCAGATATCATGAGCAAAATGAACCTATTTCTAAAAAGTATGGAAACTGACTCAAGAGCAAAAAAAAAAAAAATATATATATATATATATATGAATAGACCTATAAGAAGCAGAAAGATTAAGTTAGAAATTTAGAAACTTCTTTCATCCTCACATACACACACACAGAAAGCCCAGATCCAGATAGCTAAACTGGTGTATCTAACACGCAAAAATTCATAAAAAGCCTTTTTACTAATCTTTCACAGACATTTTCAAACACTAGGAGAAGACAGTACTTCCCAATCCATTATTTGATGCAGTAAAATCCTAAGAACTAAAAACAAAGACTTTCATAGGAATAGAACACTATGGGCCAAGGTCCCTTACGGATATAGACACAAAAACTTTCAACAAAACGTTAGCAAATTAAATCTAGCAACATATGAAACAAATTATATACTATGACTTAGTGGATTTTTGTCACTATTGCAAAATTAGTATATTAGTTTTCTACTGCTGCTGTAGGCAATTACCAGAAACTTTGTGGTCTAAAACACGAATTTTTATCTTAGATTTGTGTAGGTTAGATTTTATCTTAGATTTGTTTAGGTTTAACCCATAGAGGTCCCACTGGGTTAAAATAAAGGTGTTAGCAGATCTACATTCCCTTCCGAAGGCTGTAAGGGAGAATCCATTTCACAGGATCTTCTCAGGGGGTTCATTCATTCATTCATTTATTCTAGTAATATTTATTTAGTTAGTATATATGCCAAGTACTACTCTGGGATCTTGGGTACTTGAGGCAACTAAGGAAACAAATAACTTCTCTTATGGATACTAGTTGAAGGATTTAGACAATAAACAGGAAACTTAACAATAAGTTGCTATTTTTTTGTTGTTGTTGAGAGCTAGACACTGCAATGACAAATAATGCAGAGCAGGATAAATGAAGGTTGGGGTGTGAAGCAGTTTTAAATTTTAAAATTAAGTTGCAATTTTTAAAATTGTGGACAGCTTTATTGGGAGAGTGACATTTTAACAAAGATTAACAAAGGAGTCAAGAGACTCTGTCATAAGGTTGTCTGGGAGATAAGAATTCTGCACAGAGAAGATGGCCATTTTCCAAGGCTCTAAGGTAGAAATATATTCAGTAAATTTAATCAATAGCCCAGTAAAGAATAAGCAACAACAAGGGAGAAGGAGAAGAGTTCAAGAGAAGTAACAGGGCAGAGCGGTAATAGGGTGTATAATTTTATTTGAACAGTTTTGACTTTTTCTCTAAGTGACATAGAAAGTCGTTGAAGGCTTATGAGCAGAGAATTGGTGTAATCTGACTTAATCTGTCAGTAGAATTACTCTGAGTACTGTTTTGGGAATAGTCTATAATAGCAATAGCTGTTCCTGACCCCATTCCGCTTGTGTTCAATCTATCTTTCACATTTTCTACTAGAAAGGCCTTTATAAAATGTAAAGTACATAATGCTATTCTCTAGTGCAAAACTCTTTGGTGGGTATTCATTGAAATAAAATAGCTGTGCCCTATAGTGTTCGGTGTTATCCAGTCCCTGCTTCCCCCTTTAGCCTCATCTAGTGTCATTCATCCCATTTGTCACAGAGCTGCAGCCATATTGATATTTCCTTTTTAGGAAATTCAGCTATTTCAGATAGATATTTTATACAGATTTCTTGTATTCTGCCTGAGAGCAATTCTGTACACTCTTTTGCAGATTAAATCTTACATGTTCCTAAAGTCTCAGCTTGAATGTCACACACTCAGGAAGGCTTTCTCTGAACACTAAATTGAGTTAGGTTTCCTGATATAATTGTTCAATGTGGTCAGCCTTCCCTCTTACACTGTGAATTCCATGGTAATAAAGATTATGTTCCACTTTGTTTCTCTTACAGTAGTTGGACCTACAAATAAGTTATCTTCTCTATCCACAGAAAGTATGTCAACTCAGTTGCATCTCACACTTTCTAGTTATATGAATTATAGCATAACATTGATAAAGAATGAATATATTTTAGCAAAACTATTCTAAGTGACTATTAGAGATGTCATTCAATTTTTCTGACTGAAAAAATTGGTTCATTTCTCATCATCACGTGATATGTTTTTGTAATGAGTACTTGGGTTTTACATAAAACATGCATTTTAAAGTGAGAATGCATGATGAATATCAAAGTAACACATTAAGGCTCTTATGTAACATATCTTGCTTTTTTTAGTTTCTTTTTCTTTATGATACTTTAAGTTCTAGGGTACATGTGCACAATGTGCAGGTTTGTTACATATGTATACACATGCCATGTTGGTGTGCTGCACCCATTAACTCGTCATTTACATTAGGTATATCTCCTAATGCTGTCCCTCTTCCCTACCCTCTCCTCAAAATAGGACCTGGTGTGTGACATTCGCCTTCCTGTGTCTAAGTGATCTCATTGTTCAATTCCCACTTATGAGTGAGAACATGCAGTATTTGGTTTTCTGTTCTTGCCATAGTTTGCTGAGAATGATGATTTTCAGCTGCATCCATGTCCCTACAAAGGACACAAACTCATCCTATTTTGGCTACATGGTATTCCATGGTGTATATGTGCCACATTTTCTTAATCCAGTCTGTCACTGATGGACATTTGGGTTGATTCCAAGTCTTTGCTATTGTGAATAGTGCCACAATAAACATACGTGTGCGTGTGTCTTTATAGCAGCATGATTCATAATCCTTTGGGTATATACCCAGTAATGGGATGGCTAGGTCAAATGGTATTTCTAGTTCTAGATCCTTGAGGAATCGCCATACTGTTTTCCACAATGGCTGAACTAGTTTACAGTCCCAACAACAGAGTAAAAGTGTTCCTATTTCTCCACATCCTCTCCAGCACCTGTTGTTTCCTTACTTTTAATGATTGCCATTCTAACTGGTGTGAGATGGTATCTTATTGAGGTTTTGATTTGCATTCCTCTGATGGCGAGTGATGATGAGCATTTTTTCATGTGTCTGTTGGCTGTATGAATGTCTTCTTTTGAGAAATGTCTGTTCATATCCTTTGCCCACTTTTTGACGGGGTTATTTGTTTTTTTCTTGTAAATTTGATTGAGTTCCTTATAGGTTCTGGATATTAGCCTTTTGTCAGATGAGGAGATTGCAAAAATTTTCTCCCATTCTGTAGGTTGCCTGTTCACTCTGATGGTAGTTTCTTTTGCTGTGCAGAAGCTCTTTAGTTTAATTAGATCCCATTTGTCAATTTTGGCTTTTGTTGTCGTTGCTTTTGGTGTTTTAGTCATGAAGTCCTTGCCCATGCCTATGTCCTGAATGGTATTACCTAGGTGTTCTTCTAGGGTTTTTATGGTATTAGGTCTAACATTTAAGTCTCTAATCCATCTTGAATTAATTTTTGTATAAGGAATAAGGAAAGGATCCAGTTTCAGCTTTCTACTTATGGCTACCCAATTATCCAGCACCATTTATTGAATAGGGAATCATTTCCCCATTTCTCGTTTTTGTTAGGTTTGTCAAAGATCAGATAATTGTAGATGTGTGGTATTATTTCTGAGGACTCTGTTATGTTCCATTGGTCTATATCTCTGTTTTGGTACCAGTACCATGCTGTTTTGGTTACTGTAATCTTGTAGTATAGTTTGAAGTCAGGTAATGTGATCCCTCCAGCTTTGTTCTTTTGGCTTAGGATTGTCTTGGCGATGAGGGGTCTTTTTTGGTTTCATATGAACTTTAAAGCAGTTTTTTCCAATTCTGTGAAGAAAGTCATTGGTGGCTTAATAGGGATGGCATTGAATCTATAAATTACCTTGGGCAGCATGGACATTTTCATGATATTAATTCTTCCTATCCATGATCATGATATGTTCTTCCATTTGTTTGTGTCCTCTTTTATTTCACTGAGCAGTGGTTTGTAGTTCTCCTTGAAGAGGTCGTTTACATCCCTTGTAACTTGGATTCCTAGGTATTTTATTCTCTTTGAAGCTATTGTGAATGGGAGTTCATTCATGATTTGGCTCTCTGTTTGTCTGTTACTGGTGTATAAGAATGCATGTGGTTTTTGCACATTGATTTTGTATCCTGAGACTGCTGAAGTTGCTTATCAGCTTAAGGAGATTTAGAGCTGAGATGATGGGGTTTTCTAAATATACAATCATATCATCTGCAAACAGGGATAATATGACTTTTTCTTTTCCTAACTGAATACCTTTATTTCTTTCCCTTATCTGATTGCCCTAGTCAGGACGTCTAACACTGTGTTGAATAGAAGTGGTGAGAGAGGGCATCCCTGTCTTGTGCCAGTTTTCAAAGGGAATGCTTCCAGTTTTTGCCCATTCAGTATGATATTGGCTGGGGGTTTGTCATAAATAGCTCTTATTATTTTGACATATATTCCATCAATACCAAATTTATTGAGAGTTTTTAGCATGAAGGACTGTTGAATTTTGTTGAAGGCCTTTTCTGCATCTATTGAGATAATCATGTGGTTTTTGTCTTTGGTTCTGTTTATATGCTGGATTACATTTATTGATTTACATATGTTGAACCAGCCTTGCATCCCAGGGATGAAGCCCACTTTATCATGGTGGATAAGCTTTTTGATGTGCTGCTGGACTCGGTTTGCCAGTATTTTGTTGAGGATTTTTGCATCAATGTTCATCAGGGATGTTGGTCTAAAATTCTCTTTTTTTGTTGTATCTCTGTCAGGCTTTGGTATCAGGATGATGTTGGCCTCATAAAATGAGTTAGGGAGGATTCCCTCTTTTTCTATTGTTTGAATAGTTTCAGAAGGAATGGTACCAACTCTTCCTTGTACCTCTCGTAGAACTTGGCTGTGAATCCATCTTGTCCTGGACTTTTTTTCATTGATAGGCTATTAATTATTGCCTCAATTTCAGAGCCTTCTATTGGTCTATTCAGGGATTCAACTTCTTCCTGCTTTAGTCTTGGGAGAGTGTAAGTGTCCAGGAAATTATCCATTTCTTCTAGGTTTTCTAGTTTATTTGCATAGAGGTGTTTATAGTATTCTCTGATGGTAGTTTGTATTTCTGTGGGATCAGTAGTGATATCTCCTTCATCATTTGTTATTGTGTCTATTTGATTCTTCTCTTTTCTTCTTTAATAGTCTTGCTAGCAGTCTATCAATTTTGTTGATCTTTTCAAAAAACCAGCTCCTGGATTCATTGATTTTTTGGAGGGTTTTTTGTGTCTCTATCTTCTTCAGTTCAGCTCTGATCTTAGTTATTTCTTGCCTTCTGCTGGCTTTTGAATGTGTTTGTTCTTCCTTCTCTAGTTCTTTTAATTGTGATATTAGGGTGTAGATTTTAGATCTTTTCTGCTTTCTCTTGTGGGCATTTAGTGCTATAAATTTCCCTCTACACACTGCTTTGAATGTGTCCCAGAGATTCTGGTACGTTGTATCTTTGTTCTCACTGGTTTCAAAGAACATCTTTATTTCTGCCTTCATTTCATTATGTACCCTGTAGTCATTCAGGAGCAATTTGTTCAGTTTCCATGTAGTTGAGCAGTTTTGATTGAGTTTCTTAGTCCTGAGTTCTAGTTTGATTGCACTGTGGTCTGAGAGACAGTTTGTTATAATTTCTGTTCTTGTACATTTGCTGAGGTGTGCTTTACTTCCAACTAGGTGGTCAATTTTGGAATAAGTGCAATGTGGTGCTGAAGAATGTGTATTCTCTTGATCTGGGGTGGAGAGTTCTGTAGATGTCTATTAGGTCCACGTGGTGCAGAGTTAAGTTCAATTCCTGGATATTCTTGTTAACTTTGTGTCTCGTTGATCTGTCTAATGTTGACAGTGTGGTGTTGAAGTCTCCCATTATTATTTTATGGGAGTCTAAGTCTCTTTGTAAGTCTCTAAGGACTTGCTTTATGAATCTGGGTGCTCCTGTATTGGGTGTATATATATTTCAGAAAATTAGCTCTTCCTGATGAATTGATCCCTTTACCATAATGTAATGGCCTTCTTTGTCTCTTTTGGTCTTTAATGGTTTAAAGTCTGTTTTATCAGAGACTAGGATTGCAACGCCTGCTTATTTTGTTTTCCATTTGCTTGGTAGATCTTCCTCCATCCCTTTTTTTTGAGCCTATGTGTGTCTCTGCATGTGAGATGGGTCTCCTGAATATAGCGAACTGATGGGTCTTGACTCTTTATCCAATTTGCCAGTCTGTGTCTTCTAATTGGACCATTTAGTCCATTTACATTCAAAGTTAATATTGTTATGTGTGAACTTGATCCTGTCATTATGATATTAGCTCGTTATTTTGCTCGCTAGTTGATACGGTTTCTTCCTAGCATCGATGAACTTTACATTTTGACATGTTTTTGCAATGGTTGGTACTTGTTTTTCCTTTCCATGTTTAGTGCTTCCTTCAGGATCTCTTGTAGGGCAGGCCTGGTGGTGCCAAATCTCTAAGCATTTGCTTGTCTGTAAAGGATTTTATTTCTCTTTCACTGATGAAACTTAGTTTGGCTGGATATGAAATTCTGGGTTGAAAATTCTTTTCCTTAAGAATGTGGAATATTGGCCCCAATTATCTTCTGGCTTAGAGAGTTTCTGCCGAGAGATCTGCTGTTAGTCTGTTGGGTTTCCCTTTGTGTGTAACCCAACCTTTCTCTCTGGCTGCCCTTAACATTTTTTCCTTCATTTCAACTTTGGTGACTCTGATAATTATGTGTCTTGGAGTTGCTCTTCTCAAGGATTATCTCTGTGGCATTCTCTGTATTTCCTGAATTTGAATGTTGGCCTGCCTTACTAGGTTGGGGAAGTTCTTCTGGATGATATCCTGCAGAGTGTTTTCCAACTTGGTTCCATTTTCCCTGTCACTTTCAGGCACACCAATCAGACATAGATTTGGTCTTTTCACATAATCCCATATTTCTTGGAGGCTTTGTTCATTTCTTTTGACTGTTTTTTTCTCCACATTTCTCTTCTCACTTCATTTCATTCATTTGATCTTCAATCGCTGATACTCTTTCTTCCAGTTGATCGAGTCGGTTACTGAAGCTTGTGCATTTGTCACCTAGTTCTTGTGTTATGGTTTTCATCTCTATCAGTTCTTTTAAGGTCTTGTCTGCTTGATTATTCTAGTTATCCATTCATCCATTCTTTTTTCAAGGTTTTTAATTTCTTTGCACTGGTTACGTAGTTCCTCCTTTAGCTCTGAGAAGTTTGATCGACTGAAGCTTTCTTCTCTCAACTCATCAAAGTCATTCTCCGTCCAGCTTTGTTCCATTGCTGGCGATGAGCTGCATTCCTTTGGAGGGTGAGATGCGCTCTGATTTTTTGAATTTCCAGCTTTTCTGCACTGCTTTTTCCCCATTTTTGTGGTTTTATCTACGTTTATTCTTTGGTGATGGTGACATACTAATGGGGTTTTGGTGTGGGTGTCCTTTCTGTTTGTTAGTTTTCCTCCTAACAGTCAGGACTCTCAGCTGTAGGTCTGTTGGAGTTTGCTTGAGGTCCACTCCGGACCCTGTTTGCCTGGGTATCAGCACCAGAAGCTGCAGCAGATAGAATATTCTGAACAGCGAGTTTTGCTGTCTGATTCTTGCTCTGCAAGCTTCGTCTCAGGGGTGTACCCCACCATGTGAGGTGTGAGGTGTCGGTCTGCACCTAGTGGGGGATGTCTCCCAGTTGAGCTACCCAGGGATCAGGGACCCACTTGAGCAGGCACTCTGTCTGTTTTGAGATCTCAACCTCTGTGCTGGGAGATCCACTGCTCTCTTCAAAGCTATCAGACAGGGGCATTTACCTTTGCTGAGGTTTCTGTTGCTTTTTGTTTAGCTATGCCCTGTCCCCAGAGGAGGAGTCTACAGAGGCAGGCCAGCCTCCTTGAGCTGTGGTTGACTCCAACCAATTCAAGCTTCCCCATGGCTTTGTTTACTCACTTAAGCCTCAGCAACGGCGGGTGCCCCTCACCCAGCTTAGCTGCTGCCTTGCAGTTAGATCTCAGACTGCTGTGCTAGCAATGAGGGAGGCTCTGTGGGCATGGTGTGGAATATAATCTCCTGGTCTTCAGTTTGCTAAGACCCTTGGTAAAGTGCAGTATTAGGGTGGGAATTACCCCATTTTCCAGGTGTTGTGTGTCTCAGTTTCCCTTGGCTAGGAAAAGGGATTCCCTTCCCGCTTGCACTTCCCAGGTGAGGCAATGCCTCGTCCTGCTTCAGCTCTTGTTGGTCAGACTGCACCAGCTGACCAGCACCGATTGTTCGGCACTCCTCAGTGAGATGAAATGGGTACCTCAGTTGAAAATGCAGAAATCACCTGTCTTCTGGGTCACTCACACTGGGAGCTGGAGGCTGGAGCTGTTCCTATTCAGCCATCTTGGGTGTGCCTAGTTTCTTTCTTTAGTAGACTTTATCTTGTGGAATTATGTCTCGCTTTTTAATAGCATTTTATTCTACATTGTTATGGTGGTTACCTTGACTTTCCCTGTTAACACCCAATATTAAGCAAAACTTGCCATGATATTATGGGGTCATTTTAATTCTCTTTTCTTAAATTTGTCAAGAAAGCAAGCTAAGCAGCATGGAAGAGCATTCCTTTCCATTTTACAGATATAATTGAAATATAACTGCATCTCACAAATGATAGAAAAGATGAATAAAAATAAAACCAATTTTTACATTACAGATAAGATTTATTTAATATAAATGGCCAAGGGGTGGCAGATACTCATGCATGCATCTTGAAAATAATTTTATATCAATGTGGAGTGTATCTTAGAAAAGTGTGCAGGCATTGGAAAGTATGTTGAATGCCTATGTTCTCTTTTGACAAAGATTTTTAAAAGGATTACTCTAAATAATTTTTAAATCAATAAGTAATTATGTTTTCCCCCCCCCCAATCAAGTAAATATTGACTTAGAGGAAGATATATACCTTTTATCTATTTCTGGGAAATAATGCTTTGATTGCTGTTTGTCATTTCATGTTAAACGAATTCATATATTTGTTAAAAGAAGTGACACTAAATGCTTAAAGATATACCGATTGATTTTACATTGTTTTGTTGGGACTTATAGCAGAATATTCTGGCTTTCTTTTGACTACTTGGTCTTTGCATATCAGTTTGTAGGAGATATAATCAGACAATATATTAGTGTGTTTTTTGAGGCATTAATACCAGAGTCTGACAGCATTATCTCTAATGTTTATATCACCATAAAATTGGTTTTTAGTGATGCAATTAGTAATGTTAAACCTAGATATTATAAGAAGTAGTACTGATTGTTCCACAGTAAATCTCACTTTAGAGTGACATAAATGAACAATATTTGTGCCATCGTGGTTTATGGTATCAAGTAATCTCACGGGAACAAATAACAGTTATCCTGAATGCTCTAATCTCACAGTTAAACTTTCCATTCATGTTACATTTTAAATCAATATTACTAGGATTCACATTCTCTTTTGATTACTTAAAGTTCTGATGGTTTTTTTAGCAAAAATATCACAGACTTTGAAATATTTTGTGTCATTAAAATATTTTAAATATATTTTTTTCTTCTGAATGCTATTTGGATGTTTTACATTCTCATTAGGATATGAAAGAAGAGCATTTGCATTTTACTTTTTTTTTTTGCATAAGTCATTTTGTGATGATAGTATAACCTGTATTTTAAACAAGTTTTATCAAATGTAAGTTTTCTTTAACCACATGGTATATTCATGCCAGTAATATTCAAAATTCAGGATGTTTAATTATATTATTGTAAATCGATTTGTGTTTACGATACCATAATTACATTAGTCCATTCTCGTGCTGCTGTAAATAACTGCCTGAAACTGGGTAGTTTATAGAGGAAAAAGGTTTAATTGACTCACAGTTCTGCATGGCTTAGGAGGCCTCAGAAAACTTACAATCATGGCAGAAGTGTAAGCAAACATGTCCTTCTTCACATGATGTCAGAAAGGAGAAGTGTACACTGAAAGGATTGTGGGAGAACCTCTTATAAAAGCCATCAGATCTCAGGAGAACTTACTCACTGTCATGAGAACAGCATGGAGGTAACATCCCTTATGATTTAATGATCTCCTACCTAGTGCCTCCCACAACACGTGGGGATAATGAGAACTACTATTCAAGATGAGATTTGGGTGGGGTAACAGTCAAATCATATCATTTCACACGTGGCCCCTCCCAAATCTCATCTCCTCACATTTCAAAACACAATCATGTCTTCCCAACATTCCCCCAAAGTCTTAACTCATTTCAGCATTAACTCAAAAGTCCACAGTCCAAATTCGCATCTGAGACAAGGCAAGTTCCTTCCTCCTATGAGCCTGTAAAATCAAAAACATGTTATTTACTTCCTAGATATAATGGGTGTACAGGCATTAGGCAAATTTACCCATTTCAAATAAGAGAAACTTGCCAAAACAAAGGGGATAATCCAAAATCCAATAGGTCAGTCATTAAACCTTAAAGCTACAAAATGATCTCCCTTGACTCAATGTTTCACATCCAGGTCATGCTTATACAAGAGGTGGGCTCCCATGACCTTGGGCAGCCCTGCCTCTGTGGGTTTTCTGGGTACAGCCCCCTGTGAGATGCCTTCATGGGCCAGTGTTCAGTGCCTGTGGCTTTTCCAGGCGCACAGTGCCAGCTGTCAGTGAATCTACCATTCTCGGGTCTAGAGGATGGTGGCCCTCTCCTCCCAGCTTCACTAGTAGGGACTATCTTTGGGGTTCCAACTCCACATTTCCCTTCCACTCTGCCCTACCAGAGGTACTCCATGAGGACTCCACCCCTGCAGCAACCTTCTGCCTGCACATTCGGGTATTTCCATACATCCTCTGAAATCTAGGCAGAGGTTCTCAGTCCTCAATTCCAGACTGCACCAGCAGGCTCAACACCACATGGAAGCTGTCAAGGCTTAGGGACTTGCACCCTCTGAAGCCATGGTCTGAGCTGTACCTTGGCCCCTTTTAGCCAGGGCTAGAGTGGCTAGGATGCAGGGTACCAAGTCTCTAGGCTGCACACAGCAGAGGGGACTTGGACTTTGCCCACAAAAGCATTTTTTTTTTTTTCTCCTAGGGCTCTGGGCCAGTGATGATAGGGACTGCCACAAAGGTCTCTGTCATGTCCTGGAGACATTTTCTTTATTGTCTTGGTGATTCTGGTCCTCATCACTTACACAAATTTTTATAGCAGGCTTGAATTTCTCCCCAGAAAATGGGTTTTCCTGTTCTACTGCATTATCAGGCTGCGTATTTTCCAAACTTTTATACTCTGTCACTTCTTGAATGTTTTTCTGCTTAGAAATTTATTCTGCCAGATATCCTAAATTAACTCTCAAGTTCAAAGTTCCAGAGATCTCTAAGGTAGGGGAAAAGTTCCACAGATCTCTAAGGCATGCTGTCAGGCTTTTCGCTAAAGCAAAGCAAGAGTGACCTTTACTCCAGTTCCGAATAAGTTCCTCATCTTTGTCTGAGACCATCTCAACCTGGACTTCATTGTCCATATCAGTATCAATATTTTGGTCAAAGCTATTCAACAAGTCTCTAAGAAGTTCCAAACTTTCCCACATATTTCTGTTTTCTTCTGAGCCCTCTAAACTTTTCCAGTCTCTGCTTGTCACCCAGTTTCAAAGTTGCTTTCACATTTTTGGGTAGCCTTGTAACAGCACCACACTCTCTGTGGTACAAATTTACTGTATTAGTGTGTTCTCACTTTGCTATAAAGAACTCTCTGAGACTGGGTAATTTATAACGGAAATAGGTTTAATTGATTCACAGTTCCACAGGACTGGGGATGTCTCAGGAAACTTACAATCATGGTGGAAAGGGAAGCACACATGCCCTTCTTCACACAATGGCAAGAAGGAGAAGTGCAGAGTGATTTGTGGCTGGGGGAGCTCCTTACAAAACCATCAGATCTCACCAGAACTCACTATCATGAGAACAACATGGAGGTAACCTCTCCCATGATTCAATGACCTCCTACTGGATCCCTCCCACAACACATGGGGATTATGGGAACTAAAATTCAAAATGAGACTTGCGTGGGAACACAGCCTAACCATATCAATAAAGTTGACTAAAAAACATATTAATTGAATTATTTGTCAATTTTATTCATTGGGTTAGATAGGATATAACTTGATATTCAATAATACAGCAATCTTACTGATATAGCACATTACTATTTCTTGTTTATAACATTTTAGTCAAATCATTAGACATTTGCTTTCCATAAAGAAATTATGGAGCCCAAGAAAGCCTTCATTATCTTATAATTGCATCATATTGAAATGGTTATACAATTACAGAGGCTCCCAAACTGGCAATTATATGGTTTGGCTGAGAAGCAATATGTATTACTTCTGATCACAAACTACTGGCTTTTGTTAGTCATATTACCACTTTCAGCTACGTGAAATTAAAACATGCAGTTACCCATGTGACTCAAATATGTGAACAGATAATATTATTAATATATTAGAAACATCTGCCGTTCATTGGAGCATTGGTCTATTATATGCTAAAATAAACATATATGCTTCCACCATTACTTATTAGAAAACAAGATGCTATAAGCTATTAAGTAAATAAACTTTCTCTTGTAAATCGAACAGTTTCAAAAATTTCACAATTCTTTATAGACATTAAAACATCATTATATTTGTGCTTCATTTATGAGTAAATGGAACAAGCATTCTTGAACCCATTGTATTCATGGGTTCATTTCACATACCTGGCAGCATGTGATTCATTACATTAAATTATGTTAAAGTATTTTTAATATTTGAAAAGATGTTATATGTCTAAAATGTTGTTATTGGTTAATTTTCTTTAGTATAATACTTTGGGTAATACGATCTGAATCACATATTGTTTACACTAATATTTTATTGTTGATTCAACTCTTCCTTCATTATTTTCTTTATATTAAATGGTATTGCTTGTAGCCCCTTTTGTTCCAAAACCATACATTTTCTAGTTCATGGTGTAACTGTGGTACCAAAGAATTGAAAACTGAAAACAAGTATCTGATTCTCGCTGGCTAAATGGGAAAAGAGACATTTAACTGATAGAGAACTGGACTGTAAGAGTGTCAGTAGAACACCTCATGATGGCAAAATGAGAGGAAAAAAATGTATAACCAATGTGCTTTTTCTGTTATATGATAGGCTTGGGTTAAAAAACACCAAGGAGAAATTTGTATGCATACTTTCTGTAAATGATCTGACAGAGATCAGAAAATAACTGTTAGGAGGCCATGAACAGCAGAATTTCATAGATGTTTGCAATATACTTAGAAACATTTGCTTAGATTTTGTAATCTGTACTGACAAGCTGAGATAAATGGGAGAACACACACACATTTTCAACTTTTACATATTATGTTTGTTTGTTAGGGAATGTATCTCAAGTTTATGGGAAAGTTATGAGGAATATAAAAGTTCAAGTTTAGGATTTTCTTTCTTCTCAGTAATGAAACCATGTCAAGTATGCCTTTTCCTTAATCCCATCTGATTTATGTTTGACCCGAGAAGTAATTTATTCAAGTTTTACAAAATGTTCTACTTGTTCATTAAGATTTCTATGTGTTCTTGAATGGATTACTTACTGAGTTATTCTTATGAAAATCTTCATTTTTCATAAGTTAATGTTTATATTACTCTCTCTGGTTCTATTACTTTAAATTTCCACAGTGAACAGAGCAGTCCTCAAAATGTATTCGTGAGTGTGTGGTGGTTTGGTGACAATGATGCTAAATTATTTAAGCTGCTTAGAGGATAAAAGTTGCTTGAAGTTTATATAGTATTTTTAAAAACATTGTTTCTGTTCACATGTTTAAGTTAAAAGATAATTTCCTGCAGTATCTTCAATATAGTTCAATAAATAAAAGCTGGTTTATTATATCCCATATTTGTTTTACTATCTAAATAAATTATTAATCATATTTTATTTTAATAATTAGCTTATTTTACATTTTCTGCTGAAATTTCACTACATTTCCTTTATTCTTACACTCCCTAAATAATGTTAGGGGGAATTTCTGCTCCCCTGGCCTGCCCATGGTTATTTTCTGTTCTCTGTTAGATCACTTGCAGGAAGAGCACAAAAAAATTTCTGTTTTACTTTTAACAGATTTTCTTTTATTGGTTAACTTAAACATGAAAGTAAAATGTTTCTAAATATATAAGATATTTACCAGATTATGTATGGGCTACAAATAACCTCATATTTTAGTGAGAATATAGCCAGAAGCCTGGATTCCACACAATTCTGCTCACAACTAACAATAAGACTTCAGAAATGTCACATAACCTCAATGGAATTCAGTATTTTAATCTGAGAAGCGAAAATAAAAGTTCTAGATTATCTCCAAGTGTTTTTACAATCAGTTTTGCATCAGTATGATACATGGAATTAATGAACCAATATCGATATATTATTATTAACTAAAGTCAATGTTTTTTCATATTTTCTTAGTTTGTACCTAATGCCACTTTTGTGTTTGAGTATACTATCCAGGGAAAGACAGTATATTTAGGTGTTATGTCTCCTGTTAATTTCTAAAGACTTCTTCCTTTTTCTCTGTCTCCTTCTCTCTTTCTCCCATTCCCCTTTCCCTCCCTCCCTCCCTCCCTTCCTTCTTTCCTTCCTTCCTTCTCTCCTTTTCCTTCCTTCCTTCTTTTCTTCCTTCCTTTCCCTTTTTTCTTTCTCTTTCTTTCTTTCTCTTTCTTTCTCTTTCTTTCTTTCTTTCTTTCTTTCTTTCTTTCTTTCTTTCTTTCTTTCTTTCTTTCTCTCTTTCATCTTTCTTTCTCTTCCTCTTTCTTCCTTCCTTCTTTCATTTTCTTTCTTCTTTATCTCCTTTTCTTTTCTTTTTCCTTTCAGTTTTCTTTTCCTCTTTCATTTTTCCTTTCCTCTTTCCTTTCCTCTTTCTTTTTCCCTTTCCTTTCCTCCCCTCTCTTCTCCTCTCCTATCTTCTCCTTTCTTTTATCCGTTCCTATCTTATTTTCTTCCTTTTCTTTCTTTCCTTTTCTTTTGGATTACCTAGACAATTTCTTCTACTAGCACTGACCAAAATGTTGTGCAATGTTCCTTTATTGGTATTTGTCTGATGTTTTTGTTTTGATTACATTTTTTGTGATAGGTGTTGGATAAGAAGACTACAGAGGTAAATTTTCATTTCCATGAGATCATACTAAGCCTGACTTATTGTAGAAGTGGACCTTGATTTAGGTAACATTTGTCAGGTTTCTCCACCATAAAATTACTTCTTTATACCCATTAGATTGACGTTTTATTGCCTTACTTTCTCTTTTATTTTAGTTCTATCTATCTATCATCTATCTATCTATCTATCTATCTATCTATCATCTATTACCAATTTAAGTTATATTTGGTGTATGATCATTTGTTTTATATCTATTTTTCTTTCTAAGGAAACAATATGAAGTTTATGAAAAGATAAACTGTATTCCAGGTTATATCTTCTCTACTTAGATGCTTTAACCTAATTAAGTTACCTGAAAGTACAAGATCAAACTCTCCTATTTTTACATAACAGTAAAATTTGAATATATATTTTTGTCACACAATATGTATTTCACACTATGAGTTTTTAATACTTATGATATGCTAATTTACAGAGTATAGTATACTAATCTCACTCTCAAATGTGTACAATCTTAAGATCACCTTTAAAATACTGATTCCCTGGCTCTCTCCCTCAATATGTAAGTTTAGTTAAAATTTTGTGTGGGACCTAGAAATGGGCATTTTTAAGAAGCACTCCAGTTAGTTATGGTATTGGTGGTTGAAAGACGACCCTTCTGAAAAAATTAGGTGTAATATTTAAAAGTGTTAGGTTTATCATCACCAATATTGAAATGTTACCCTATTTTCAACTTTTATTACCTGTGTGATTTTGAGCAAGTTACTTATTGTCTCAATATCTCAATTTATCTGTAAAGTGAAGGTGATAATAGAGTTTTACAGAGATAATGTGGCTAATACAGCACTTAGCCAAGTTCCTAGTATATATTAAATCATGAGTAAATTCTAGATCTTATTTTTAAGCAAGAAATATTCATCTCTTTCACTTATTTTTTCTAATTACCTTTAGATTTTATACAGTAAATATTATATTTTTCAAATTAAATTCTATGGCTTTCAAAACTACAACCATATTATTTCTAAATTGTGCCACTTCTCCCAATATGACAATAAACCTAAAACTTTTAATAATACATCAAATCATTTGGAATAATATTTTCTTTATGCATCATAAAACATTCAGGCTCTCTACAGGGGAATGTGATTTTAAGAATTAAACAATCAGGCAATGAGCTGAAAGGTAAACTTTCTAGCTAACATTGTCCTAAGTCCTTACATATCCCTTAAAGAAAGAAAGTACAGTGTGTGTTTCCTATGAGAATAACAATACCTGACATCATTTAATAGTTAAAAACATTTACAAATTTGGTAATGCATAGATTTTTAACACAAACATGATTTTAATGATGTAAATTGTCAGAACACTGAAACACAGAGATTCTCAGGGAAGTGCCTTAGATTACTTAGTAAATCTAAATCTCATAGCTACAAACAGCATGTTGGGAAGAAAGACAGAAAATTCAAAAAATACATATTTTTTAAGTCATAACAGAATGATGACATCATTAACAGAAATATTGTGCTAAACGATTCTGTTTTGGAATAGAGGGGTTGTAAGTTTTATTTGTATATTTGAACATTTTTGGTTTGAAGTAAAGATAGTATATTTTCGTTAAGGCTTCTCAGTGGCTTTTCTTTGAGTCTTTCATCTTTATAAAAAAATTGAAAGCAATAAAAATAATGAGTTGAGGATCATAACATACAAGAGTTTTATACTATTAAACTTTATTTATAATTTACCCTAGTACTATGTAAATATTTTTTATTTTTCTAAAATAATTTTATTTAAATAATTTTGATTTGGACATTTGACATTCAAGTACTATAATATATTTGCATGTTTTCTTTTAATTGTAAAGATAAATTTTGTTTTTAGAAGAAAAATACATATTTGAAACATAAATATTATATTTGTTTTGAATTTATACATGTATTTTAATTTATATTATTTGATAAAATATATTCACACTTTACATACTTTGAATACTGTTAGGTCTTATTTTATAGGTTTCTTATTTATGATGATAGTGACACTTTTAGGGATTTGTTTGTAAGAAAAAATATGTCTAACTAAGTTCATTTTTAAAATGCTATTTTATCCTTTAGATTTATTTATATTCTCTAAACTTAAAAATTATTATTATATTTTATTTTGTTAATAGTGCATAAATGTATGCTGAAACTCTTATTGGCCATTTTAATTTCCTAGAAAATGTTCTTAGAATTAGCATTCTTAATTTGTTAAGTTGAAAAAGTATTTTCAACATTGATGTGTTATTTCATGATAGTCCACTGATATTTAAAAATATTTGCACTTTAATAACAAGTTAAAGTGTTTTACATAGAGAGATACTCTGAAGTTTAGTTAAAAATCTAATATTTCTTGCAGTGAGCTGAGATCGGGCCACTGCACTCCAGCCAGGGTGACAGAGCGAGAGTCCATCTCAAAAAAAAAAAAAAAGAATCTAATATTTCTGAAAATTTACATGTAATACAGGTTATAGACATATTATGTAGCTTCTGGAACAGAACTACTCTTGCAATCTCCCTTTGTGTTTTCTTAATATGCCATAATGATGTGCTCATAATCAACAACATTTCTTGTTTTTTTGTTTGTTTGTTTGTTTGTTTTTTCCCGATAGTTTGGGACACACTAAAACCTCATTTTGTGTGTGTGTGTGTGTGTGTGTATACATGCACTTGCTTCATAAACTTCTATTCTGGTAGAGAAAGAATATACTATGTTGGTTTGGGAAGTATTTCAATACGATAGAACTGAAAGTTTGAATTATAATTTTGGCAGCTAAAAATCTAGTGTGAGGGTTAATATTGAGTGTCAACTTGATTGGATGGAAGGATACAAAGTATTGTTCCTGGGTGTGTCTGTGAGGATGTTGCCAAAGGAGATTAACATTTGAATCAGTGGGCTGGGAAAGGCAAACACACCCTTAATCTGGGTGGGCACAATCTAATCAGTTGTCAGTGGGGCCAGAATAAAAGCAGATAGAAGACTGTGGAAAGATTAGTCTGGTTTTGTCTTCTGGCCTACACCTTTCTTTCATTCTGGATGCTTCCTGCCCTCCAACATCGTACCCTAAGTTCTTTAGCTTTGGGATTCAGACTGGCTTCCTTGCTCCTCAGCTCGTAGACAGCCTGTTGTGGGACCTGACCTTGTGATTGTGTGAGTCAGTACTCCTTCATAAACTCCCCTTTATATATAAATTTATCCTATTAGTTCAGTTTCTCTAAAGAACCCTGACTAATACATCTAGTAACTATGCAGTGTGTGCTAATGTAGGAAAGCTTTTGGAAATTTGGCCAAGTGTTTAATTCTCGTCAATGGTTACAAAGAATACTTTTAATACCTCTAAACTGGGATTACAGTTTACTCTAACTACAGACTACCACTTCTTTATGCAGTACTCTCACAATGTTTTATAATTATGTTTTCAGTGTAGCCACAACAGACATTTGAATTTTCCATACCTAGTTTAGAATCTCTATATCAATAGATTCCCATTTTTTTCACTAAACTTTCAAATACTGCAAAATTTGCCCCGATTATTTAAAAATATAGCTTTTCTTGTAGATTTCATCATATTCTAACTCCTTTATAATTAGTATGTAAAGAAAACTATTTGAAAAATAATCAAGCCCTTCAAATTTCAAAAATCTTATTTAACAGAGAACCCAGAAATAAAGCTGCACATCCAGAGCCATCTGATCTTCAATAACATTGACAAAAATAACTAATGGAGAAAGGACTTGCTATTCAACAGATGTGGTGGGATCGTTGGCTAGCTATATGAGGAAGAATGACTCTGGACCCATACCTTTCACTATATACAAACATTAACTCAAGACGGATTGAATATTTACAAGTAAAATATCAAACTGTAAGAATTCTAGGCCGGGCGCGGTGGCTCACGCCTGTAATCCCAGCACTTTGGGAGGCCGAGACGGGCGGATCACAAGGTCAGGAGATCGAGACCATCCTGGCTAACACTGTGAAACCCCGTCTCTACTAAAAATGCAAAAAATTAGCTGGGCGAGGCGGCGGGCGCCTGTAGTCCCAGCTACTCGGGAGGCTGAGGCAGGAGAATGGCGTGAACCCGGGAGGCGGAGCTTGCAGTGAGCCGAGATCGCGCCACTGCACTCCAGCCTGGGCGACTAAGCGAGACTCTGTCTCAAAAAAAAAAAAAAAAAAAAAAAAAGAATTCTAGAAGAAAACCTAGGAAACACCATACTATACATAAGCCTTGACAAAGAATTTATGACTAAGTCTTTAAAAGCAATTGTAACAAAAAAATTGACAAAAGGGATTTCATTAAACTAAAGAGTTTTTGCACAGCAAAAGAGGCTACCAACAGACTAAACAGACAACCTACAGGAAGAGAAAAAATATTCACAAACTATGCATCCAACAAAGATCTAATATCCAGAATCTACAAAGAACTTAAACAATTAAGCAAAAAAAAAAAAAAAAAAAAAAAAGTCATTAAAAAGTGAGCAAAATACATAAACAGACACTTGTCAAAAGGAGACATAGAAGCAGCCAATAAACATATGAAAAAATATTAAACATCACTAATAACCAGAGAAATGCAAATCAAAACCACAATGAGATACCATCTCACACCAGTCAGAATTGCTATTTTTAAAAAGTCAAAAACCAGCAGATAGTAGTGAGGCTTCATAGACAAGAGAACACTTATGTAATATAGGTGAAAATGTATACTATGTCAGCCATTGTGGAAAGCAATTTGGAGATTTCTCACAGAACTTAGAACTACCATTTCACCCAGCAACCCCATTAGTGGGTGTATTTCTGAAAGAAAATAAATTGTTCTACAAAAAAGCCACGTGCATTAGTATGTTCACTGTAGCATTACCCACAATACCAAATACATGGAACCAACCTAGGTGTCCATCAGTGGTGGATTGGATAAAGAAAATGTGGTACATATACACCATGGAATATTATGTAGCCATAAGAAAGTACAAAAGTTTGCCCGTTGTAGCAACATGGAAGCAGATGGATGCCATTATCTTAAGGGAATTAACACAAGAACAGGAAACAAAATACTGTATGTTATTACTTACAAGTGAGAGATAAACTTTGGGTACTCATGGATATAAAGTTTGCAACAATAGACACTGGGGACTATTAGAGCAGGGAGGCAGAAAGAGGGGCAAAGACTGAAAAACTAACCACTGGGTACCAGGTTCATTATCTGGTTAATGGGATAATTCATATCCCAAACCTCAGCATCATGTAATATATCCATGTAACAAACCTGCAAATATGCCCCCAAATCTAAAATAAATGCTAAAATCATAAAATATAAACATAAGTTGAGAAATCTTCTTTAACTTAAATAATAGGATACATTTTTATCAAAAATCATTAGTCTAAGATTTGCTTTTAACTATAAAAGTATTTGACCTAAAGTAAACTTTTCTTATTCCTCCTTGTTAGATGATTAAAAACTTTCCATTTCTCCAAGCACTTAGAGTAAGTAGTTCCACTTATCCAACTACTTTTGAATTATTCTGACTTTCCTTGCCTTTCATAACTGACTTGCATGGGTTCTTAATATCCTTAACACCAGTCTTTTTTCAGATATATATTATATTAATATTTTCCCAAATCTGCATATTTATTTTTCTAACTGCATCTGCATCTTCTGCTGAGTAGAAATTTTTAATTTTGTTCAATTCCATTTTATCACATTTTTCTTTATATTTGCTGCTTTCTGTTACCAGTGTACAAAAGGGTCGTCGTCATGGGAGTATTTTACTGTATTGTCTATTAAATATGTTATGGTTTTAGCTTGTGTTGTCTTATTAACTTTGACAATGTTATTTAGTCATATTAAGTCTGTTCTTGGGTCTTTTTAATAAGTTTTGGAGTAAGGCAGTGAGTCTTAGGAAGTTTTCCTTTTTTCAAGATAAATTTGAATATTATAAAGCCCCATTTATTTTCCACATACATTTTATCATCAGCTTGGAAATTTCAACATCAGTAATGAAAAGAATGCTGGAATAATATTTGAGACTCCATTGGATTTATAGATGATTTGGAGAAGAATTGGCATCTTAGCAATATTGAATCTTCCAATCTGCATCCTAGGAATAATGGCATACCAAATTACTAAACAAAATCTAACACTAGTCAAAATACTGTGTTTCAAGTTCAAATTAGATCAGCCAAAAGGTACTGAAACTACTGAAACTCTCATAGATTTGTTGTGGCTATAAATTGCTACAGCCATTCTAGAAAACTCTTTATCAGACTCTAATAAAATGTGTACTTACACTGTGACACACAATTTTTATCATAGCTATATATCCAAAAGACATGAAACTACATGTTCACCAAAATGCAAACATACAAACAAGTGCAGCAAACTTTTATACCAGTTTTATTCCTAAAATTCCAACCTAGAAACAACCCACAGAAATTTAAAAAAAAGGAAAAAAAAAGTATGTTTTGGTACATTTACACAATGTCATACTACATATCAGTGAAAAAGGATAGACCACTGGTGAAACAGCAGCATGGATGAATTTTGCAGAAATAATGCTGAATGAGAGAAGACAACATAAAAGACCATATGTCGTAAGATTATATTTGTATTACATTCAAATATAGAAAGAATTGATCTATGGTTGTAGAGGTCAGGTAAGTGGTTAATTTAAGTGACATATTGTCTATAGGGTGATGTGCTAGAGCCTTCTTGGATACTAATCTATCCTAATGTATATGGTGACTGTAAATAATATTGATACATAAAATTAATTGAGCCATATGGCAAATATTCATGTACTTTATTGCATGTACATTAAACACCAATTTAAAAGAAAACATATTGAATAATTAGATTCCTCCACCTTATGCAGAACACAGACACTAAAGTAGCTCTTTCTAAAGCAACTTAACAAATGGATGTTATAAGAAGAAAGCAAAAAGTATAAATAAAAGACTTCCATCTTCTAAAATCTGGGGGATACCTCATTAAAGTAGTTTACTCTGCAGCAATTGTAATGCAGTGAATCCTACAAGCTGACTGTCCCTATGCACAGCCATAAATTTCTCATTAGTTTAGTACTTTCCTCTTTTTAGTAGAAAGAGATAATCAAGAATCAGAAGTTATGAGAGCAAATATCCAAACACGACAGTCTACAAGATGAGGAATAAAATAATTTAGAGGTAGCAATGTATTTTGAAAGAAAAAGAGATCTTATTTTAAAATAAAACTAGACTCTAAGGATGGCAAAGAAAGATGTGCACCATGAATTTAAGAATAGATTCAGGATTCTGCAAAAAACAAAACAAAACAAGCAAAACAAATACAAAATGAAAAGATGTTCTTAAGAAAGAAAACTAATATTACAATTTAAAAAGGAATTTCTCAATAGAAGATTTAAAAGATTATGCCAAGTTAAGCTCTCAAAAGGTAGTAAAAAAATGACAAAATGAAAATATGACAATTAGAAAATGATTTTGTGGAGTTCTCATATCACAATAATATTTCTTCTAAGAACAATGAATAAGGAGAAGATTAATATATTAAAATAGTATAATAAAATTTCCTGAAGACTGAAGAACATGTGTCTTACAGAAAAAAAAGTCCCACTCTAGAAAATAGGATACAAAGGGGGCATGCTGGATGGTACGGTTTAGCTCTGTTTCCCCACCCAAATCTCATCTTGATTTATATTCCCATAATTTCTGCTTGTTGTGAGAGGGACCCGGTGGGAGATAATTTGAATCATGGGGTGGTTTTCTCTATACTGTGCTCTTCATAGTGAATAAGTCTAGTGAGATCTGACCGTTTTAAAAGGGGTTTCCGCTTTGGCATTTTCCTTATTCTCTCTTTGCCTGCTGCTATCCATGTAAGATGGGATTTGCTCCTCCTTGCCTTCTGCCATGATTGTGAGGCTTCCCCAGCAACATGGAACTGTGAGTCAAATTAAACCTCTTTTTTCTGTAAGTTGCCCAGTCTCAAGTATGTCATTATCAGCAGTTTGAAAATGGAATAATACAGCAAATTGGTACCAGTAGAATGGGGCATGGCTGAAAAAATACCCCAAAAATGTGGCAGTGACTTCAGGACTGAGTAACAGGCAGAGGTTGAAACAATTTGGTGGGCTCAGAAGAAGACAGGAAAATGTGGGAAAATTTGGAACTTCCTAGAAACTTGTTAAATGACTTTGACAAAAATGTTGATAGTGATATGGACAATAAGTTTCAGGCTGAGGTGGTCTCAGATGGAGATGGGGAACTTTTTGGGAACTGAAGAAAAGATGACCCTTGTGATGTTTTAGCAAAGAGACTGGTGGCATTTTGCCCCTGCCTTAGAGATATGTGAAACTTACAACTTCAAAAAGATGATTTAGAGGAACTGCTGGAAGAAATTTCTAAGCAGCAAAGCATTCAAGAGGTGAATTGGGTGCTATTAAAGGTATTCAGTTTAGTAAGGAAAACAGTATAAAAGTTCAGAAAATTTGCAGCCTGACAATGCAATAGAAAAGAAAATTTAATTTTCTGAGGAGAAATCCAAGCCTGCCACAGAAATTTGCATAAGTAATGAAGAGCTGAATGTTAATCCCCAAGACAATGGGGAAAATATCTCCAGGGCATGTCAGAGGTCTTCATGACAGTCCCTCCCATCACAGCTCCAGAGGCCTGGAAGGAAAATGCGGTTTCATGGTCTGGGTCTAGGGCCCCCGTGCTGTGTGTGGGCAGCCTAGGGACTTGATGCCCTGTGTCCCAGCTGCTCTTCCCATGACAAAAAGGGGTCAACATAGAGCTCGGGCATGTCTTCAGAGGGTGCAAGTCCCATGCCTTAGCAGCTTCCAACTGGTGTTGAGCCTGACAGTGCACAGAAGTCAAGAACTGGGGTTTGGGAACCTCTGCCTAGGTTTCAGAGTATGTAGAGAAATGCCTGGATGCCCAGGAAGAAGTTTGCTGCAGGGATGGGGCTCTCACTGACAACCTCTGCTAGGGCACTGTGGAAGGAAAAAATGAGGTTGGAGATCCCACACAGAGTCACTGCTGTGGCACTGCCTACTGGAGCCGTGAGAAGAGGGCCACCATCCTGTAGACCCCAGAATGATAGATCCACTAACAGCTTGCACCATGTGCTCAGAAAAGCCACAGGCACTCAACACCAGACCTTGAAAACAGCCAGGAGGGAGGCTATACCCTACAGAGCTACAGTGGAGGGAGCTGCCCAAGACCATGGGAACCCACCTTTTGCATCAGCATGACCCAGATGCAAGACATGGCATCAAAGTAGAACATGTTGGAACTTTAAGATTTGACTGCTCTGCTGGATTTCGGACTTGCATAAGGCTGGTAGTCCCTTTGTTTTGGACATTTTTGCCCATTTGGAAAGGCTGTATTTACCTAATGCCTGTACCCTCATTGTACCAAGGAAGTAACCAACTTGCTTTTGATTTTACAGGCTGATAGGTGGAAGGGACTTGCCTTGTCTCAGATGAGACTTTGGATTGTGGATTTTGGGGTTAATGCTGAAATGACATAAGACCTTCGGGAACTGCTGGGAAGGCATGATTGATTTTAAAATGTGAGGGCATTAGATTTGGAGGGGTCAGAGGTGGAATAATATGGTTTGGCTCTGTGTCCCCACCCAAAGCTCATCTTGAATTTTACTCCCATATTTACCATGTGTTGTGGGCAGACCCGGTGGGAGATAATTTGAATCATGGGGATGGCTTCCCCATACTGTTTTCTTGGTAGTGAATAAGTCTCACAAGATGTGATGGTTTTATCAGAGGTTTCTGCTTTTGCGTCTTCCTCATTCTGTCTTTGCCTGCTGCCATCCATGTAAGGTGACTTGCTCCTCTTTGCCTTCTGCTATGATTGTGAGGCTTCCCCAGCAATATGGAACTGTAAGTCCAATTAAACTTCTTTCTTTTGTAAATTGCCAGTCTTTTATATGTCTTTATCAGCAGCGTGAAAATGGACTAACACATTGGGAAAATGATTTTTAGTGTACCATTTATGTCTAGTTACACACTCCAAAGGTAAATATAAAATAAAGACAGGATATGATTCAAAAAAATCTACCTCTTATGCATACTTTCATAGGAAGCTACCAGAAGATGCTTTCTAACAATTCAAGGAAATAAATTAAAACAAGAAGATGCGAGGTTCATAAAACAGTAGCCATAACAAATGAAAGCAGATTAGAGAAATTCCAAGGTTGCAGTTGTGCTTCAATCATAGATATCAAAGCATCCAGATTAGAACAAGAGGTTGATTCCTGGATGACCCTTGCAGGCCACTGATTCATTGAGTGATACACTGGAGAAGTTCAGCTATAAACATATATCAGCAGCATACACATGACACACCGAAAGCCCAAACCTGCCTACTGCCACTACAAAGGATTTTTGTTATGTAGCAGCCTGGAAAATGAAAAGTTGCACAGAAATAAAGCACTGATATTTGGTTTATTAACTATTATATCTTTTATTTAATTCTTCTGTGTTATAATCTTAGCAGAAATGATAAACATTAAAATAATTGCTAACAGCAATTTGGTAATAATAATAAATAAAACACATATCCTACTTTGACACTATACTTTTTGTTTTGTATAGTAGAGCATCTATGATTGTCATAAAAACATGTTGGCTAGGAAGAAAAGAATTATTCATATTTAATAGAATATGAACTAAAAATTTTAAAATATCACAAAGTTTCAAAGTTCATTTAATGAATAAATGAAAAGATGATACTTTGATGAGAGGTTGAATATAGAGCACAGGAAAGTTGATAAATCAAAAAATAATTTAATCATGTTATTTTGACATACATGATTATCTGAAGTACTGAAAATGAGGATGTTTGAACTGGATACTTTGAAAGACTGCCAAGTTCAGCTCTCAAAAGGTAGTTAAAAAATGATAAAAAAGAAAAAATTAGAACATGGTGTTTTGAAGTTCCCATATCACAATAATATTTCTTCTAAGATAGAACAATGAATAAGAAGAATAGTAAAGGGCGATTCAGTGATGAGACATTGGTGTTTGATTTGCTGCTTTTGATTACAATACTATTTGTACTATAATTTTAAAACTAATATGTGTGCATGTACATTGATAGGATTTTTTAAAAAAAAAAAACAACAACAAATAAAGTGATGCCATCTATTTCAGGGAATATAGAAAGAGTAATTTTATTTTTAATTTTACATTATTTGATAACGTTATTATCTATATGTAATATGTTATAATGCTTTAATTTTGTGTTTTATGTAATTTAAAACTATTTTAAATTAAATTAAATTAAGCTATGTATATTTGGTTTCCTTTGGCTTAGCTCAAGAATTGCAAACCACAGCTTGTATGCTAAATCTGGTTCACCTCCTATTTTTGAAATGACCTGCAAGCTAATAGCTTTGTACTTTTAAAGTCTGAAAATAAATGAAAGAAATAATATTTTTTTGATAATTGTATGAAGTTAAATTTCAGTTTCCATATATAAACTTGTAATGAAATACATCCATACTATCACTTCTCCAGTGTATCATAAAACAGTAGCCTTATTCACAAATCTGGTGATTATTTCACAATGCATAGGTATAGCAAATTATCAAGTTATTCAGCTTAAATATATATATAATTTTTAATTGCCAATTGTGCCTTAATAAATCTGAAAAACGTAAAAAAATAAAAATAAAATGGCCATCAATGTGGGAGAGATTCCCCAACCTACAATATTGTTCTCTAAGGAAGAGGTCAAAAGGAGGACATTAGCCTGGATGTCCAAGAGTCTGCTATCAGTTCTTGAACTTGAGTTGTGTAGTTGTGTGTGAGATGGTACGGATTGACTTTCCATCTGTGTTGTGGTTGCAATGCTGCCTCCACTACATGGCTGGCAAGAAGGGCAGAGGTGATGGAAAGCCTTCTTGGCTGTCTCTACCCTCTACTGTGGACACCCAGAGAACTTACCCTAACCCCATCACAGACTCTACATTCGTTCAGGTTATCCTCTGTAAGAGGTCATGCCTGTTTCCTCAAAGACTTTCAAAAGCTTTGGTTTACAAAATCACTAGACAGATAACTTCCAGTGATGCTTACTTTTGCCTGTGATCATGCTATACTACCCTGGGAAGATCTTCATCTGATCTGGCTAAGAGATGTACATTTTTGCACAAATGGAGCTATTCTTTTTGCTTTCTTCATGAATCCCTTCCATTTTCCTCATATGGTGCCAGAATCATGATGCCATCAATATTAAAATATATTATAAAAATATATTATATAATCCATATATAAGGCAGTGGTTACAGTTTGCATATTTCAAGCTATCTGTGAAAATGCTTTGTGATGTGCTGTTTTATATCAAAGAATTGAACCTGTGTTTTGATTCACCAGGTTCAAAACACTCTTTTTGTAGAATCTATGAAGTGACATTTCTGAGCTTATTGAGGTCTATAAGGAAAAATTGAATATCCAGGAAGATAAACTAGAAACAAGCTAATGGAATAAATAGTTGGAGGATATACTGTTCTACATTTATGCTAGAAATATTCCAGTGGTAAATATAACATAACCAGAAAATAAATAATCATCCACATTTTCAAGCACACTCTGGGTAAAACTTAAATTTGTGCTATTATCAATAAAAACAAGTAACAAAGCTTGAAACAGTAACATTTTCATTGACAAATTGATATACCTCCATGAGCACACAGATATGGAAAGACACCCCGGAAAAAAAATATTTGTACTGGGTCCTCACAACCTAGGATCAGTACGCGCGTGCACACACACACACACACACACACACACACACACACACAGAGAATAGAGTGTATCTGATGAAATTAGTTTATTTTATAATCATTAATAATGAACAAAATATTTTGTGCTGGGATTAAAACTGAGATGGTGAGATTGTTGTGAATTTTAGATACTGATTAAGATATATTATCTGATAGCTCTATTTTTTTTCCTTATTCCCCTGAAGCCTAATTTTATTGATTATTCTGGGTTATTGAAAGACCAAGTTGTATAGTAAGAATTGATTTGTATGTAGTGATAAAACTGTTGTTACTTGAGATTATGTCAGAGTATCTCTCTTTTTCTAAATTATACTATAAGTTCTGGGGTACACGTGCAGAATGTGCGATTTGTTACATAGGTATACATGTGCCATGGTGGTTTGCTGCACCCATCAATCCATCATCTACATTAGGTATTTCTGCTAATGCTATTCCTCCCCTAGCTCCCCACCCCCTGACAGACCTCAGTGTGTGATGTTCCCCTCCCTGTGTCCATGTTCTCATTGATCAATTCCCACTTATGAGTGAGAACATGCAGTGTTGGTTTTTCTGTTCCTGTGTTAGTTTGCTGAGAATTATGGTTTCCAGTTTCATCCATGTCCCTGCAAAGGACATTAACTCATCCTTTTAATATGGCTGCATAGTATTCTATGGTGTATTTGTGCCACATTTTCTTTATCCAGTCTATCATCGATGGACATTTGGGTTGGTTCCAAGTCTTTGTTATCATGAATAGTGTTGCAATAAACATATGTGTACTTACGTCTTTGTAGTAGAATGCTTTATGGTCTTTTCGGTATATACCCAGTAATGGGATTGCTAGGTCAAATGGTATTTCTGGTTCTAGATCCTTGAGGAATCGCCACACTGTCTGCCACAATGGTTGAACTAATTTACACTCTCACCCACAGTGTAAAAGTGTTCCTATTTCTCCACATCCTCTCCAGCATCTGTTGCTTCCTGACTTTTGTGGTTGCCATTCTAACTGGAGTGAGTTGGGATCTCATTGTGGTTTTGATTCCTGTTTCAGTAACTACCAGTGATGATGGTGATGATTAGCTTTTTTTCATATGTTTGTTGGCCTCTTAAATGTATTCATTTGAGAAGTGTCTGTTCATAGCTTTCAACCACTTTTTAATGGGGTTGTTTGTTCTTTTTCTTGTAAATTTGTTTAAGTTCCTTGTAGATCCTGGATATTAGCTGTTTGTCAGTTGGATAGATGGCAAAATTTTTCTCTCATTCTGTAGGTTGCCAATTCACTCTGATGACAGTTTCTTTTGCTGTGCAGAAGCTCTTTATTTTAATTAGATTCAATTTGTCAATGTTGGCTTTTGTTGCTATTGATTTTGATGTTTTAGTCATGAAGTCTTTGCCCTTGCCTATGTCCTGAATTGTATTGTCTAGTTTTCTTCTATGGTTTTTATGGTTTTAGTCTTACACTTAAGTCTTTAATCCATCTTGAGTTAATTTTTGTATAAAGTGTAAGGAAGGGGTCCAGTTTCAGTTTTCTGCATATGGTTAGCCAGTTTTTCCAACACTATTTATTAAAGAAGAAATCCTTTCCCCATTGCTTTGATAGGTTTGTCAAAGAAGAGATGGTTGTAGATGTGTGGCATTATTTCTGAGGCCTTTGTTTTGTTCCATTGATCTATATATCTGCTTTGGTACCAGTACCATGCTGTTTTTATTACTGTAGCCTTGCGGTATAGTTTGAAGGCAGATAGCATGATGCCTCTGGCTTTGTTCTTTTTGCTTAAGATTGTCTTGGCTATATGGGCTCTTAATTGTATTTTTAAAATTCTATATGAAATTTAGTTTTTTTTTTTTTTTTAATTCTGTGAAGAAAGTCAGTGGTAGCTTGATGAGAATTTGGGCAGTATGGTCATTTTCATGATATTGATTATTTCTATCCATGAGCACGGAATGTTTTTCCATTTGTTTGTGTCCTTTCTTATTTCCTTGAGCATTGATTTGTAGTTCTCCTTGAAGGAATCCTTCACATCCCTTGTAAGATATATTCCTAGGCATTTTATTCTCTTTGTTGTAGTTGTGAATGGGAGTTCACAATTGGCTCTCTGTTTGTCTATTATTGGTGTATAGTAATGTGTGTGATTTTTGCACATTGAATTTGTATCCTGAGACTTGGCAAAGTTACTTATCAGCCTAAGGAGATTTTGGGCTGAAACAACAGGGTTTTCTAAATATACCATCATGTCATCTGCAAACAGAAACAATTTGACTTCCTCTCTTCTTATTTGAATACCTTTATTTCTTTCTTTTACCTGATTGCTCTGGCCAGAGCTTCCAATACTGTGTTGAATAGGAGTGGTGAGAGAGGGCATCCTTGTCTTGTGCCAGTTTTCAATGGGACTACTTCCAGCTTTTGCCTATTCAGTACGATATTGGCTGTGGGTTTGTCATAAATAGCTCTTATTATTTTGAGATGTGTTCCATCAATACCTAGTTTATTGAGAGTTTTTAGGATAAAGGGGTGTTAAATTTTATCAAAGGCTTGTTCTGAATCAATTGAGATAATCATGAATATCTCTCTTTTTCGAATAAAGACAAAAGTATTGGTGACTTATAAATCACAAGGGCTCACCTAATTGACATATGTGATTTATAGTATTTAACTTCATGATGTGGTGGTTACTTCTTCAACTGCCTCAATCACAGAAATAAAAGCATTGTAATTTGTGCTTGATATGTTTCCAAATGACTAAGATGAATATGATTGATCAACTACTATTTTTGATGTCATATTTTCTTTAAAAATATGCTCATTCCTGACATGGAAAATAGGTCCCTTTTTTAGAGAAGTATAGATATTTTGGCTGCATTTCAAAACTGGGCAGGAGATCATCAGTGTTCAATCTACCAGTCATCTTTTTTCAAACTCCCACCGAGCTAAATGGGAGTTTTGTACTTTAGCAAACAGTGAATTAGGTCTCCAGTGACGTGAAGAGAGGAGGGCAGACGGTCTAAGGGTAAATGTTTGCAGAGATGGGAGTGGGTGCAGTATACAATCTCAATGATTGAAAGTCAGTAGACAGGAAAACAACCCAAACGGTAACAGATGAATGAAATGACTCTGTTAGAATGAGCAAGTACTGTAAGCCTTTGCAAAGCTCCCAAGGGCAAATACATTATTAGTAGATTTGTATTTATTAGGAGCATGCCATGTGATTAAGCTGCTGTGGGCTAATTCTTACTTTTTAAAAAAACTTTTCTATTTAAAAAAAAATTGAAGTAGCAAACCTTGGTAGTTAACAGATCTTTCATTACTTGGAAATAGTAATTCTACAGAAACATACTTGTTTTTGGCTTACCTGAATGTAGTTACTTACCTTTATATTTTTCCTAATTATAGTGTACCATATTAATATTGTTGGAATTGAAATAATACTATTTTTTTTTCTTTCCAGAGGAGCTGAAAGTATCATACAATGTTTGCAGCATTAACTTTTCCTTCCCCTTTGACTAGTTATAGTGCAATAGATATCAGTTTTGCTTCCAACATTAAATTGTTAATGCCTCATGCAGGATTCATGCATGATTATCTCAATTTAGTGTTTTTAATTTAACACAAACATGAACAAGAAGAACCAATTCACCAAACCTAATGACTGGTCATAATGCAATACAATAAAGTGTTACTTTCTACAACATTTTTTTATGCAAAATTCATCTCAAAACACATTTCAAAGTTAAGTGAAATCATTATAGATTTAATATTATCTCATTTAATGACCTAATACATAAGAGCAAAGAGAGAGATTAACTTATCTACAAATCAGAAAAAAGAAAGGTTTAGGAGACACGTATTTCAACTGGGTGGTAGGAGATTCCAGAGGAAGGATAAGGAACAAAATTACTGGGAACTCTAGGAGCCATGGCTGCGAGCTTTATGAGACAGAGGTTTTAGTTGTATTTGCTTCTTGTACTTGAAATTGCTTTGTGAACTTGAGCAAAATAGTAAATTGTCTGTAATTTAGATTTGCCTTGTCGATAAACTAAAACGGTGTATAGCTTTAGAATGGAGGGCTGCTCCCATTGAAAGTAAGTTCAAAAATATTGTGTTTTGGTGAAGACCATTTTTCACCCTTTCTGGGCAGTAAGGCTCTAATACAAATTGTTATTATTATTAAAAAATTAAATTAATGTCCTAAAACAGAGTATTCTCCTATCTGCAAAACTATACAATATAAAACCTATTCTCTATACTTTATTGATATATTCTTACATGCTGAATTATACCTTTAAAAATTCACCAATCATTAAACACTGGAAGAATTTATACCTTCTCATTGTATTAGTATTAGAAAATTGAAGTAAAGTTCACAAATCCACAATGTTACTCTGTTTCTCATTAAATTATTTAAATAAATTAACGTGTATCCTAGCCAAGGTACCTCTTAAGAATGACAATTACTCTTAAGAGTGATTGACAATTAACTTTATATTTTTAAAATATGGGTATCTGTTAGAATAATCAAAAGACATTGCTTAAAATTTTCAAACTGTAAGAATGGATGAATTACTACTGTATGATAGAAACATAAATCAAACTTAAAGATTTATTCTGTTCTAACCAATTTTCATCACCATCATCTTCAGTGAGGTCACCTATCTCTGACTATAATTAAACTCTAATTTCTCACCTGTGAAATTAAACAATTAGTCTGACTATGAGACACAGATTCAAATACCCACAGAGATGTAATAGATAATTTATGTTAATTAAATGTATCAGGTGACAATTTTAGCAAACTAAAGAGTAAATACTCCTTCCAAAAATGGTCTTCTGAAATTGTTACCATGCAAGAATTTGGACTAATACAGCAAATTTCTTATTTGCATGCATATCGAACTGTTTTATTTCAAATGTCTGAATGCTAATTTTTAAGTGCTAGTCCAAATATTTTTCAGCAGACAATACAAAATACTTACATGGCACAAACAAACTAAAACCACCAGTTTATAAATATTACAACTGATCGATTTTTAGATTACTCCAAACAATCCACTTTTGAAATATTTTTCTAAAGCTAAAATGATACAAGTATATACACATTTTCATGTGAGATGAGGAAATGTGGAGTGTAGTAATCCTTATATAGAGGTAAATGAATAGGCAAGGATTTTTTGTTTGTTTGTTTTATTTTTTGTTTCTTAGACTTTAGTCTTGTTCTGTCACCACACTGGATTGCAGTGGTGCAATCTCGGCTCACTGCAACCTCTGTAAAATGCAAGTTTTGTACAAAAAAATTATTGGTTTTTGGAAAAATAATATTTCCTCTGTCATTTTTTCCAGTTTTTACCTTTTTAACACGCCTTCTTTGATGAGATGTAAAATGGCTACTATGGTGTTAATGTGTATCTCAATAATCACCATTTTAAAATATTAAGATATTAATAATTAATTTTTTATGATTCCTACCTTAACCTTACAACCTAAAGAGGAAATGGTATCCTAGATGGAACAGAAATGTTGAAACGGAGGGGTATCTCACCTGAGAAAAGCCAGCTCCTCCCCGAGGATGGCAGGACCTTGGTGTTGTCCCCAAACTCCAGGGTCTGTTGTTTACCATTGCAATCCTGGAAAATCAGTTATTATTTCAGTAATAGAAAAACAGCTTCCCAAGTCCGCTCATGGAAACTACCTCAATAAGAAACACATGTACTTAAAACATAAATTTCACATTTATTTTTTAAAAAGAAATGTAATAAGCAAACAAGATATTTGTGCTCACTCAGTATTTCCTGCTACTATATTCCAACCTAATTGAATTGCCAATTACAATCTGAATTTTTCTCAATGATTATCAATGTAACTAATTCAAAGTAGATTGATGACTTGTATTATAAGGCTGACATGTACTGATATGTTCATCTTCACTATACCGATCTTTCTAACACAATTACTAAACACATAGGCCGTGACAGGCTCCCAACTAAATCACTCTAGACATACGATATCATCATGAGCTTGTCTCTCTTTGCCTTGGATATTTAAACTCTCTTTTAAAGTTGTAGATCACATATGCAAATAGTTGAATTATTCATTCTCATTTGTTCCTGCAAAAACCCTTGATATTCATTCAAAAACCCAATTCCCATCCCCTTCCATATATAGACACCTACTTTGCTCTATTTAAAATAAGATATAGTTTTATATATATAAATATCTTCTGAAGCTATAGAATTAAATATTTTATTTTCAAAACCAGTATTTTTATGAATCATATTTTAACATAAAATTAAATTTTACCCTTTTTATTTTTCTATACACATCCAGTTAGTTGTGCTTGCCTGCATCACAGTATTCAATTTTACATACCTAGCACACTTTACTTTTATTCATGCTCCCACTAATAGACTTTGTATCTAAATTTCTGCCACCCCTCTTATTACTATCAAGAATATGTCAATATCTATTCCTAAAATGATCTGTTACTAAATTTAAGCATATAAATACAATTTTGAGATAGTAAGTACGTAGAGAATTTACATTAATATCAAGGTCATCTGCTCATAACAGGAAAGGGAAAGTGTTGTCAAATACGTATATCATTGTCATTATTTGGCATTACCAAAATTTTACTTCTTTGAATCCTATCAGGCTAAAGTGTTATGTTAGTATTACTCATATTTGTGTTGCTTATTACCCTAAGAATATTGTCAGACATATTTTATACCTGTTTACCTTTTATGTACTGGCCATTTACGTCCTTTGAACATTTTTCTAATATATTTACTATTTTTCTTAGTTTTTTTCAGGATTAAAAATATATTACATTAATGTATAATTAGTTTTAGAAATTGCAAATATTATCTTCCAAACTTGTATAGAATTGTATTTTCTTTTCATATCAAATTAGTTGACATTTTTCCCTACGGGTTATAGTTTGTTCATTATTAATAAATTTATTGACTTTATAGTTTTTTGAACAGGCCAAAATGTAGGCATTTAGGGTATAGAAATTAAAAGTAATAAAAACTAGTTAACTAACATACTAAATAAATAATATAAAATCACTTTTCTCAATGGAGCTTACCTATTTTTGGGGATATGGACAATCATCAAATACATTAACTTAAAGTATGGAAGGTGACTATACGTGCAATGAGAACAAAATATGCACAGGAAACATACAGCAAGATAGCGATGGGTGATAATTTATAAAGGAAGGTGAAAAAAGGTTATATTTGAACAGAAGCTAAAAGAGTAGAGAATAATCTCCACATGGTTATTTACGAAAAAATAATTTCAGACAAAGGAAAAGCAGAAGCAAAGCTCACAGTTTTTTTTTTTTTTTTTTTTTTACAAATACATTATTTGAGTAAATCATTGTAATAGAGGATCCAGAGTTCTTGGATGTTCCTACTTTAACAGCACCTTGTGTTTATTCCTAAAACTTTAAAGCACATATCTTAATATCTAGTATTATATATTCTCCACTTTTGTCCTTTATTTAAAAAAAGTCTCAATATCAGCTATTTATTTCCGTATAAGTTTATCATATCTTACTTTAGATTTCAAATTTCTAAATACTAAGTAAATATTTTAGTTTATGAGACAAAACTTGTTATAATATGATATTGCAATATTTCCCTGGTACCAAAATTGGAAAACAAGTTATTACAAATATAAAACTACAGATCAATGTTCCTTATGAATGTATATGCAAAAATCCTCAACAAAATATTTGCAAATCAATCCAATAAATTAAGAAAAGGACAAGATATTACAACCAAGTATGCTTTATTTTAAAAATGTAAGGTTGGGGGGGGCGGAGCAAGATGGCCCAATAGGAACAGCTCCAGTCTCCAACTCCCAGCTCCAGCAACACAGAAGACAGGTGATTTCTGCATTTTCAACGGAGGTACTAGGTTCATCTCACTAGGGAGTGCGGGAAAACAGGGGCCGGTCAGCTGCTGCAGCCCATCCAGCGAGAGCTGAAGCAGGGCGAGGCATCGCCTCACCTGGGAAGCCCAAGGGGGAAGGGAATCCCTTTTCCTAGCCAGGGGAACTGAGACACACAACACCTGGAAAATCGGGTACCTCCCACCCCAATACTGTGCTTTAGGGATGTTAGCAAACGGGCACACCAGGAGATTATATCCCACACCTGGCTGGGAGGGTCCCACGCCCATGGAGCCTCCCTCATTGCTAGCACAGCAGTCTGTGATCTACCAGCAAGGCAGCAGCGAGGCTGGGGGAGGGGTGCCCACCATTGCTGAGGATTAAGTAGGTAAACAAAGCCACTGGGAAGATCGAACTGGGTGGAGCTCACAGCAGCTCAAGGAGGCCTGCCTGTCTCTGTAGACTCCACCCCTGGGGACAGGGCACAGCTAAATAACAACAACAACAACCAAAAAAAAAAAAAAAAAAAAAAGCAGCTGAAACCTCTGCAGATGCAAACGACTCTGTCTGACAGCTTTGAAGAGAGCAGTGGATCTCCCAACATGGAGGTTGAGATCTGAGAATGGACAGACTGCCTGCTCAAGTGGGTCTCTCTCCCCTGAGTAGCCTAACTGGGAGACATCCCCCACTAGGGGTAGACCAACACCCCACACCTCACACGGTGGAGTACACCCCTGAGAGGAAGCTTCCAAAGCAAGAATCAGACAGGTACACTCGCTGTTCAGAAATATTCTATCTTCTACAACCTCTGCTGATGATACCCAGGCAAACAGGGTCTGGAGTGGACCTAAAACAATCTCCAACAGACCTACAGCTGAGGGTCCTGATTGTTAGAAGGAAAACTAACAAACAGGAAGGACACCCACACCAAAACCCCATCAGTACATCACCATCATCAAAGACCAGAGGCAGATAAAACCACAAAGATGGGGAAAAAGCAGGGCAGAATAGCTGGAAATTCAAAAAATAAGAGCGCATCTCCCCTGGCAAAGGAGTGCAGCTCATCTCCAGCAACGGATCAAAGCTGGATGGAGAATGACTTTGACGAGATGAGAGAAGAAGGTTTCAGTCCATCAAACTTCTCAGAGCTAAAGGAGGAATTACGTACACAGTGCAAAGAAACTAAAAATCTTGAAAAAAGAGTAGAAGAATTGATAGCTAGAGTAATTAATGCAGAGAAGGTCATAAATGAATAGACAGAGATGAAAATCATGACACGAGGAATACGTGACAAATGCACAAGCTTCAGTAACCGACTCAATCAACTGGAAGAAAGAGTATCAGCGATTGAGGATCAAATGAATGAAATGAAGCGAGAAGAGAAACCAAAAGAAAAAAGTAGAAAAAGAAATGAACAAAGCCTGAAAGAAGTATGGGATTATGTAAAAAGACCAAATCTACGTCTGATTGGGGTGCCTGAAAGTGAGGGGGAAAATGGAACCAAGTTGGAAAGCACTCTGCAGGATATCAGCCAGGAGAACTTCCCCAACCTAGTACGGCAGGCCAACATTCAAATCCAGGAAATACAGAGAACGCCACAAAGATACTCCTCGAGAAGAGCAACTCCAAGACACATAATTGCCAGATTCACCAAAGTTGAAATGAAGGAAAAAATCTTAAGGGCAGCCAGAGAGAAAGGTCGGGTTACCCACAAAGGGAAGCCCATCAGACTAACAGCAGATCTCTCGGCAGAAACTCTCCAAGCCAGAAGAGAGTGGGGGCCAATATTCAACATTCTTAAAGAAAAGGATTTTCAACCCAGAATTTCATATCCAGCCAAACTAAGTTTCATAAGTGAAGGAGAAATAAAATCCTTTACAGATAAGCAAATGCTTAGAGATTTTGTCACCACCAGGCCTGCCTTACAAGAGGCCCTGAAGGAAGCACTAAACATGGAAATGAACGACCGGTACCAGCAATTGCAAAAACATGCCAAAATGTAAAGACCATTGAGGCTAGGAAGAAACTGCATCAACTAACGAGCAAAATAACCAGTTAATATCATAATGGCAGGATCAAGTTTACACATAACAATATGAACCTTAAATGTAAATGGACTAAATGCTCCAATTAAAAGACACAGACTGGCAAACTAGATAAAGAGTCAAGACATATCAGTTTGCTGTATTCAGGAGACCCATCTCACATGCAGAGACATAAATAGGCTCAAAATAAAGGGATGGAGGAAGATCTACCAAGCAAATGGAGAACAAAAAAAAAGCAGGGGTTGCAATCCTAGTCTCTAATAAAACAGACTTTACCATCAAAGATCAAAAGAGACAAAGAAGGCCATTACATAATGGTAAAGGGATCAATTCAACAGGAAGAGCTAATTTTCTGAAATATATATACACTCAATACAGGAGCACCCAGATTCATAAAGCAAGTCCTTAGAGACTTACAAAGAGACTTAGACTCCTACACAATAATAATGGGAGACTTCAACACCCCACTGTTAACATTAGACAGATCTACGAGACAGAAAGTTAACAAGGCTATCCAGGAATTGAACTAAACTCTGCAGCAAGCAGACCTAACAGACATCCACAGAACTCTCCACCCCAAATCAACAGAATATACATTCTACTCAGCACCACATCACACTTATTTCAAAATTGATCACATAATTGGAAGTAAGGCACCCCTCAGCCAATGTAAAAGAACAGAAATTATAACAAACTGTCTCTCAGACCACAGTGCAATCAAACTAGAACTCAGGACTAAGAAACTCAATCAAAACCGCTCAACTACATGGAAACTGAATAACCTGCTCCTGAATGACTACTGGGTACATAACGAAATGAAGGAAGAAACAAAGATGTTCTTTGAAACCAATGAGAACAAAGATACAACATACCAGAATCTCTGGGACACATTTAAAGCAGTGTGTAGAGGGAAATTTATAGCACTAAATGCCCACAAGAGAAAGCTGGAAAGATCTAAAATTGACACTCTAACATCACAATTAAAAGAACTAGAGAAGCAAGAGCAAACACATTCAAAAGCCAGCAGAAGGCAAGAAATAACTAAGATCAGAGCTGAACTGAAGGAGATAGAGACACAAAAACCCTCCAAAAAATCAATGAAACCAGGAGTTGGTTTTTTGAAAAGATCAACAAAATTGACAGACCATTAGCAAGACTAATAAAGAAGAAAAGAGAGAAGAATCAAATCGATGCAATAAAAAATGATAAAGGGGATATCACCACCGACCCCACAGAAATACAAACTACCATCAGAGAATACTATAAACACCTCTATGCAAATAAACTAGAAAATCTAGAAGAAATGGATAATTTCCTGGACACTTACACTCTCCCAAGACTAAACCAGGAAGAAGCTGAATTCCTGAATAGACCAATAGCAGGCTCTGAAATTGAGGCAATAATTAATAGCCTACCAACCAAAAAAAGTCCAAGACCAGATGGATTCACAGCTGAATTCTACCAGTGGTACAAGGAGGAGCTGTTACCATTCCTTCTGAAACTATTCCAATCAATAGAAAAAGAGGGAATCCTCCCTAACTTATTTTATGAGGCCAACATCATCCTGATACCAAAGTCAGGCAGAGACACAGCAAAAAAAAGAGAATTTTAGACCAATATCCCTGATGAACATTGATGCAAAAATCCTCAATAAAATACTGGCAAACCGGATCCAGCAGCACATCAAAAAGCTTATCCACCATGATCAAGTTGGCTTCATCCCTGGGATGCAAGGCTGCTTAACATATGCAAATCAATAAAGATAATCCAGCATATAAACAGAACCAAAGACAAAAACCACATGATTATCTCAATAGATGCAGGAAAGGCCTTTGACAAAATTCAACAGCCCTTCATGATAAAAACGCTCAATAAATTCGCTATTGATGGAAAGTACCTCAAAATAATAAGAGCTATTTATGACAAACCCACAGCCAATATCATACTGAATGGGCAAAAACTGAAAAAATTCCCTTTGAAAACTGGCACAACACAGGGATGGCCTCTCTCATCACTCTTATTCAACATAGTGTTGGAAGTTCTGACTAGGGCAATCAGGCAAGAGAAAGAAATAAAGGGTGTTCAGTTAGGAAGAGAAGAAGTCAAATAGTCCCTGTTTGCAGGTGACATGATTGTATATTTAGAAAACCCCATTGTCTCAGCCCAAAATCTCCTGAAGCTGATAAGAAACTTCAGCAAAGTCTCAGGATACAAAATTAATGGGCAAAAATCACAAGCATTCTTATACACCAGTAACAGACAAACAGAGAGCCAAATCATGAATGAACTTCCATTCAAAATTGCTTCAAAGAGAATAAAATACCTAGGAATCCAACTTACAAGGGATGTAAAGGACCTCTTCAAGGAGAACTACAAACCACTGTTCAGTGAAATAAAAGAGGACACAAACAAATGGAAGAATATACCATGCTCATGGATAGGAAGAATCAATATCGTGAAAATGGCCATACTGCCCAAGGTAATTTATAGATTCAATGCAATCCCTATCAAGCTACCAATGAGTTTCTTCACAGAATTGGAAAAAACTGCTTTGAAGTTCATATGGAACCAAAAAAGAGCCCGCATCTCCAAGACAATCCTAAGTCAAAAGAACAAAGCTGGAGGCATCACGCTACCTGACTTCAAACTATACTACAAGGCTACAGTAACCAAAACAGCATGGTACTGCTACCAAAACAGAGATACAGACCAATGGAACAGAACAGAGTCCTCAGAAATAATACCACACATCTACAATTATCTGATCTTTGACAAACCTGAGAGAAACAAGAAATGGGGAAAGGATTCCATATTTAATAAATGGTGCTGGGAAAATTGGCTAGCCATTAGTAGAAAGCTGAAACTGGATCCTTTCCTTACTCCTTACCCAAAAATTAATTCAAGATGGATTAGAGACTTAAATGTTAGACCTAATACCATAAAAATCCTAGAAGAAAACCTAGGTAATACCATTCAGGACATAGGCATGGGCAAGGACTTCATGTCTAAAACACCAAAAGCAACGGCAACAAAAGCCACAATTGACAAATGGGATCTCATTAAACTAAAGAGCTTCTGCACAGCAAAAGAAACTACCATCAGAGTGAACAGGCAACCTACAGAATGGGAGAAAATTTTTGCAATCTACTCATCTGACAAAGGGCTAATATCCAGAACCTACAAAGAACTCAAACAAATTTACAAGACAAAAACAAACAACTCCATCAAAAAGTGGGCAAAGGATATGAACAGACATTTCTCAAAAGAAGACATTCATACAGCCAACAGACACATGAAAAAATGCTCATCATCACTGGCCATCAGAGAAATGCAAATCAAAACCACAATGAGATACCATCTCACACCAGTTAGAATGGCGATCATTAAAAAGTCAGGAAACAACAGGTGCTGGAGAGGATGTGGAGAAATAGGAACACTTTTACACTGTTGGTGGGATTGTAAACTAGTTCAGCCAATATGGAAAACAGTATGGTGATTCCTCAAGGATCTAGAACTAGATGTACCATATGACCCAGCCATCCCATTACTGGGTATATACCCAAAGGATTATGAATCATGCTCCTATAAAGACACATGCACACGTATGTTCATTGTGGCATTATACACAATAGCAAAGACTTGGAATCAACCCAAATGTCCATCAGTGACAGATTGGATTAAGAAAATGTGGCACATATACACCATGGAATACTATGCAGCCATAAAAAAGGATGAGTTTGTGTCCTTTGTAGGGACATGGATGCAGCTGGAAACCATCATTCTTAGCAAACTATCACAAGAACAGAAAACCAAACACCGCATGTTCTCACTCATAGGTGGGAACTGAACAATGAGATCACTTGGACTCGGGAAGGGGAACATCACACACTGGGGCCTATCATGGGGAGGGGGGAGGGGGGAGGGATTGCATTGGGAGTTATACCTGATGTAAATGATGAGTTGATGGATGCTGACGAGTTGATGGGTGCCGCACAGCAACATGGCACAAGTATACATATGTAACAAACCTGCACATTATGCACATGTACCCTAGAACTTAAAGTATAATAATAATAATAAATAAATTTAAAAAAAAAGAATAACCATATATTCATCTCCACAGACACAAAAGTACATTGTAGAAAGTAAATTTAGCAAATTTTTACATCCTCACATAAACACACACACGCCCACACAGAGACAGGCAGACTCTCAGCAAACTGAGAAGAAAGTAGCACTTCCTCTACTTGATAAAGGCTGAGAAACTGACATTAAGCTTATGTCTAAAATATTTAATGTAGAAAGACTAAAAGGTTTTCTCTTACACAGGGAACAAATATATATCTATTTACTATTGTACTGAAGGCCCTAGTCAGTGCAATAAGATAAGAAAAAGCAATCAATGTCATAGAGATTTTTTAAAAATAATAAAATTGTATCTATTTGCATATTATTTGTCCATCTAAAATAAATACTAAAAATTACAAAAATGTTATCAAGACTAATAAATAAGTTTAGCAGTTTGCAAGATACAAAGTAAATATATAAAATTATATTTACAAATTTGAATTTGTTTTTGTAATTGTATGGGGATATATATTTTATATATTTGTAACATATATATGAAAATATGTAACAGAAATATTAAAATATTTGTGGACAAATAGATATAGTTAAAAGTACTAAACATAGATGAAATAAATCAAAATAAACCTAAAAAAATTAATAAACATACTATTTTCATAGATTAAACACTCAATAGTTTTAAAAAGGCAATTTGCTCTGATTTGCCTATAGATTCAACACAACTCCAATCACATTTCTAGCAGGAATTTCTAGAAATTAGCAAACAGATTTTAACACTCGTATTCAAAAATAAAACAACAAAAAACAGTAAAACAATTTTCAACAACAAAAAAAGAAAAAAGCTGGAAGGTACTTTTCTTTAAGAGTTTACTGTAAGCTTGCAGTAATCAAACAGTGTGGTACTAGCAAAAGACTAGACATAGAACAAATGAACAGAATAGAGTCTAGAAATCATGGTGCACACATTTGGTCAATTGATTTTCAACAAAGATACATAGGTAAATCCATTAAGAAATAATTTTTTTCTAAATTAATAATGATAGGATATTTGGATATACACATTTTTTAAAAGTTTGACTTTTTTGTATTTTTTGCTTATAATTTATTGCATGATAAATGTAAATTAATTCTAAATAGATCATAAATCTAAAATGAAAAATCTAAAACTAAAGGAGAGATAAGAGGGGAAGGTATAAGAGGAAGAGGAAGAGCAGAAAATATAGGAGAAATATTTAGCAATGTGACTTTGGAATAGGCAAAACATGGCTTAGGTATGACACCAAATGCATACTCCATGGAAGAAAATTTGATAAACTGAACTTAAAAAAAATTAAAACCATTTGGTCTTAAAATGACATTCTTAAGAAATTGAAAAGACATATATTAGGAGACATATTTATAATATATATATATCTGATAAAGCACTTATGAATACATGAAAACTTCTTAAACCTTCAATTTTGAGAAATAACATAATTTTTACAAGTCAAAAAATTTGAATAGACAAATCACCAAGAATTATACTGGTGGCAAATAAACACATATGAGGGAACTAAACTTCATTGGTCATTGGAGAAATGCAAATTAAAACTACAATGTGATATCACTACACACCTATTATAGTGCCTTGGATACAAAATAATAGTAGCAGAGGCAGTAGTAGTAGTGGTGGTAGTAGTAGTAGTAAAATACGGAGTGCTAGTAAAGATGCTTAGAAATTGAACTACCTTGCATGACTGGTGGACAGCAAAACAGGGCCAGCACTTAGGCAAATAGTCTGGCAGTTTCTAGGAGATATAATCATAAACTTACCATGCTACCCAGTAATTCTACATCTCTATATTTTCCCAAAAGAAATAAAAATGTATGTTAACACAAAAATCTGTACACTAGTATTTACAGAGGTCTTGTTATGTAATATCAAAACTAGAAATTATTTTATTTTATCCTATTGCAATAATATAATCACTCAAATTTGGGAGCTGATAGGATGTTGCCCTTCCATCTTCACCTGGCATTGATATGACTTTTATGGTTTGCTAATATTTAATAAATATGAGATAAATAGTGGATCAAGGAAATGAAGATAAAATAAATCAAACTAGAAAATTACCTTAGAGCATAGGTATTCATTTAAGACTTCTGTTTTTTCTCATTTTATTTCTAGGCTGACATTCACCTGGTCTCAGTCACACACACATATACATATACACACACAAACATTATTCGCCTCTCTTCTCTCTATTTACTGTAATAGCTAATGAATCTTATATAGGTTTGACTTTTGCACTTAAATGTCTGAGAATATGTTTTTAATACCTTAAAAATGGCAATTGACTAGTAGATTATAAATATGGAGTAGTCTGCTAACTTGGAAACATGTTTGAATAGAACGACTAAAGTTTTAGCCCTGAATTTATCCATACAACTCCATCCTGTAGGGATATTAATATAAATAAGTAAGAAAATGCATTGAAGGACATTTTATCAACTATCAAATTATTAGTGATATTATGAACAGGGATTTTTTAAACATTACATACATAATGAGTACATTTGAATTTTCTTTTCAACATAAATAATACAAGAAAATAATTTTATGAATGTCCTAATCTAGAAAGTGTCTATGTGACAGATTTATGACAGCCAAAATAGGGACTGAAGCAATGAAGCAATATGTGCTTCACATGTATGCAGTATGTCACCTTTCTTCTTTAAAGGAGAAGTAAAGACAATTCTAAGACCTGGTATGCAAATATCTTCTATACTATCCTTGGTTGCTACAAATTCATGCAAGAGGTGCACAAAGACATACAACACAATCAAACATTTTGGCATTCTAACTTTTATTTCTAACTTCTTAGGTGGATTTTCTGCCTTAGATTAATCATAGAGCTTAAAGATCCCTTCCATCATGAAGCAGAGCCTAATAAACCCTTTGACTGCTCCTGTTAGAGCACACTGTTTAATATTTTGTGTCTATAAGTTAATACTGCACTGCTAAGATAGAAGCAAAGAAAGGGAGTTACAAGGCAAAACCTTCCAAAAAAACATCATTTTCTCTAAATCCCGGAACAAACCTCCTTGATATCTCTGCAGCCAGGGCGTCCTAAGACAATGATTTAGGTGGTAGCTACGGGACAATTTTACAACTAAGGCATTCTTGAAGGAATCAATTCCAACATTTTACATAGACTCAATCATTGGAAAATCCTCTTTCTACAATTCAGAAGCTATCTCCTTCGTTTAATAATATGTTTGACTCTGATCAAATATATTTTCAGTTATTCTTAGTGATACAATTAGTTGGGGCAATGTGTAACTGAAAAAAGATACAAAGTACTTGGTATCTAAATGTCTGCTAATGGACCAAGATTATATTATGAGGTGTAAAATTAAATTCAATCTCCATATGGACAAAGTTCAGTATATTCACTGAAGGAGTTTATTGACTACCTTAGCTGTGTGGTTTTTTTTTGTTTGTTTTTTGTTTGTTTGTTTGTTTGTTTTTTTGTTTTTATTGAGATGAAATCTTGCTCTCTTGCCCAGGCTGGATGATCTCAGCTCACTGTAACCTCCACCTTCCGGGTTCATGCCATTCTCCTGCCTCAGCCTCCCAAGTAGCTGGGACCACAGGCACCCACCCCCACGTCCGGCTAATTTTTTGTATTTTTTTTTTTTTTTTACAATTTTTAGAGATGGGGTTTCACCGTGTTAGCCAGGATGGTTTTGATCTCCTGACCTCATGATCCACCCGCCTTGGCCTCCCAAAGTGTTGGGATTACAGGCATGAGCCACTGCACTCGAACGACTACCTTAGTTTTATCAGCTGGTACTCCATGACAGAAATAGTACCTTGGAGTGTCTTTATTCTCACTACCCTAAATGATCTTATTTTAGTAACAGTCATAAGTAAAGACTTTACAATTATATTATGATTACCTAATTATTTGAAAAAGCATTTAACAAGTTTTTTTAAAATATAATCTTACACTTAAATTAAATTAACACCATAAATATTCAGGGATAGATCAAGAGTAGATATTTTATATGTCAAAGGTAGATACTGTTTTCCATTCAGACCGCCCATTTTCTTTTTTCTGTTGTCCTACTTATTTGACAACGATGCCACTTTTAATTGGACTAATGGCTCGAAGCCACACATTTAAATTATTTGAATTAAAGCCTGTGCCTGCACTTGCTCTTCTGGCAATTGATTCATATCACCCCAGGAGTGGTCTTGGAAGTTTTTACCTATTAGGCTAAATGTTGAGTGTGGACAAAGGTTTTAAAAACATAGACTATAAAAATATAAAAATATAGATTCCATAGATTGCTCAAGGAAAAAAGATAGAAATATTGATAGTAGACGGGGAAAGGAATTATGCTCATGGTTCACTAATATAAGGTATATTTTTACTAGATGAAATGTGATTTAAATATATTTCCTAAACAAATATTAGATCTGTTTTCTCATCATGTTTAGTTAGAAATAAAAGCAACAAAATTATAGAGTATGGTAGGCAGAGATAACTGTTTTTTTCAGGGCTTTAAAATATGAGTGTGTATGTATACGCATATATTGTATATGTATATGCACATATACACATATTTTAGAAACTGAATGTTTCTGTAAAGTTCTTTTCTAAATGGCGCTTTGTAGTTTCTCAGAAAACCATGTTGAGTGAGAAGCTTTCTCTATATCTCTGTGTCCCTCAATCTTCACTTTGTTGGCTTGTAGGAGCTTCCTTTCATCTTGGCTCTTAAACTATCTGTTACTGTGATCTCCTCCATTATTTTTCCTCATTAATTTAATTTTACAGAAAATAAAGTGGAGGTTCAGAAATTAAATACTTCAACTAAAAGAAGAATTCCATTAAAATTATAGTCCTTGTTCATTTTCAAGTGTTTGCAAAGTCACCTAGTACCTCACATACATTTTTTTTTTGATTTTTCCCTTCAAGTCTTCATATTATATGTGACCCAGCATAAATGAATTGCTTCCCTTAACAAGTATCTATGAGCATTTTTCTGTGTACATGATAAGGTCTTATAGGTACACATTAATGTTCTTAGAGGTAAAAAACTCATTTAACTTAAGCAAAAAATACACTTATTTGATGGATATCTGTGTGCCCATGCAATTTGCTGAAGGAATAAACTGTGGTAAAGAAAGAATTATGGAGAGAAGATACAATCAGGATTATCTTCAGTTGTAGATTACATGGGTCTCTCCTACAGATTTAATCGCTAGAATTTGACACAAATGCACTCATGATTCTGAGATAGTGACTATGCATAACATCTTATTATAAAATACTCTTTGAAATTTCATCAATAAATGTAATAAAGAGACCGAGAGGACAAATTTGCCAGTAACCGAAATTGGGAATGAGAGAGAGTATATAAGTAAGACCCTTCAGATATTAAAACTATAATTATGATAATTATGAAACAATATGAACAAATTTACATGGATTCATTTGACAACTTTGACTAAATTCTTCAGGTAAACACTGCCAAAACTCACTCAGGATGAAAAAGATTCTATGAATAGTACTATAACAATTAAGATATTAACTCTGCAATTTAAAATGCTTCCTAAAAACATCTCCAGGTCCATATGGTTTTACTGGAAAATTATACAGTTTGTAAAGAGTAAACATAAATTCTTCCAAATTTCTCACAGAAATTAGAAGAGGAGGCAAAACTCTTTGACTCTTACGAGGCCACTATTATTATAATACCAAAACCAGAAAAAGACAGTACAAAAAATTTACACATCAGTATAGTACATGAACATGAATACAAAAATCCTCAACAAAGCAAATAACAAAGTTGTATACACCAATATATATGTATGTGCACACATACCGGTGTATATACACCACATCCAAACCAAGTGGAGTCTATTCAGAAATAAAAGTCTTATTTAAAATCGAAATGTCCATCAATGTCAGATTGATCATTTGCCAAATTCTGAGATCTATTCCTATTAATCTCTTGGTAAAGTAGGAATAGAATGTAACCTCTTCAACCTGATAAAGAACACCAAGGAAGAACCTGTATCCAATATTACACTTGACAGTGAAATATTGAATGACACCTGTAGGAGCATAGGGAGTTAAGAGTAAAAAGAAACATAATCTGAAAATCAGCAACATTTAATTGACTGCCATGAGAAAAAAAGTTCATATAGGAAGCTAAGAAAGAATATTTTGAGGTATGTTCCTTTGATGCTTAGTTTTCTGAGGGTTTTTTATCATAAAGAACATTGGATTTTTATCTAAGATTTTTTCCACATCTATTGAGATGAACATATGGTTTTTATTTTTATCTCTGTTTATGTGGTGAATTATATTTATTGATTTTTGTATGTTGAACTAAATTTGCAACCCATGAGTGAAGCCTACTTGATCATGGTGAATTAACTCTTTGATGTGTTGCTGGATTCAGTTTGCTAGTATTTTGTTGAGAATGTTTGCATCTTTGTTCATCAGCAACATTGGCCTGAACATAGTTTTCTTTATTTTGTTGCATCTTTGCAGGTTTTGGTGGCAGAGTGATGCTTCGTTCATATAATAAGTTAGGGAAGAGTTCCTCCTCCTTGATTTTTTGGAACAGTTTCAGTAGAATTGCAACCAGCTCTTCTTTGTATGATTGGTAGAATTTAACTGTGAATTCATGTGATCTGGGACTTTTGTTGGTTGGTGGGTTTTTATATTTCAGTATTTCAAAACTCAACATTGATCTGTTCAAAGTTTCAATTTCTTCCTGACTCAATTTCAGGAAGTTGTATATTTCCGGGAATTCATTCATTTCCTTCAGATTTTCCAGTTTGTGTGCATGGAAGTGGTCATTATTGTAACTGAAGATATTTTGTATTAAACGTTTCTGTGGGATTGATTGTAGTTTCATCTTTGTCATTTCTGTTTGTGCTTATTTTGATTTTCTCTTTTTTTTCCTTCATTAATCTGTCTTCCAAACTATTGATATTGTTTATCTTTTCAGAGGACAAAGTTGATTTTGATGATTCTTCATATGGAATTTTTGGTCTAAATTTTGTTTAATTCTCTTCTGATTTTATTCATTTCATTTATTCTGTAATATGTTGAGTTAGTTCATTCCTGTTTTATAGTTCCTCCAGATGATTATGTCGGATTGTTAATTTCAGATCTTTCTAACTTTTTGAGATAGTCATTTAGCATGAGAACCTTTCCTCTTAACACTGTTTATGCTGGCTAAATCTAGTTAACTTCGAGCATCAAAATAAATGAAAGTAAGGTGTTGTAACTTATTAAATAAAAGAAGAATCCATGAGTCTATTTCATTATAAATATATAAATTAACATATAACTACCTGAGGTGAAGGAGAAACTCTGTTTCCCTATAAAATACCAACTAATACATGTAGAATAAACGATAGAAATAAACAATTAGCATTTGACAAACATCATAAGGTGGTTCGAGAAATACTTTTTAAAAGATGCCAATGCACATATGTGGAGTTTGGATGCAAATCAGAAAGTGGGACTTTAAAGTATAATAATTTGATTTTAAAGCCTTAATGCTATATACATAAGGATAAAAACTAAGTATTTACAGTCAGGTATATTATTTCTTGTAGCTAGAATTGGTAATTTAAGGTTTTGTGTTTGCACTGTGGGGTAAAGCAAATATTTTATTCTAATTTCATTATTTTTCATGTAGTTGCAAATTGAGATGCTCCGGGAGAGAAAAAAAAAATTGTGTGATATAAGAGGATAAGCCTTTGTAGTCTCGAATCTGAATAGAAAGTTTAGCATGAATTTATAATGTGTGCTCTCTTTAGGAATAAAAAAGTTATTTAACTATTTATTTGATCTAGTCCATTGATAAGAGCTAGCACAACCAACTCAGTAGTAAAATACATGTGACCCAGAGTCTGTTTTCTAAATACCATTTTCCTTTAATATTTTCACATATCCAACAGCAAACAAACAATGAAGAATGCAAAAATCATGCCAAAAGGACTCAGGAACTAAGTTGCAGATAGTTCCACTTTCCAAAGATGGAAAATCTCAACATTGATAAGTGTAATGTTTGCAATGGATTGACACACATCAAATACGTTAAAAAATATGTGAGTCATATTTATACAGAAAAAAGGGAAATTAATAGAGGAGGTGTGTGAATCAGAACATTATGTTGTATACTGGTAAATAGAGTAAGTATTCTGTCTTTTCTATGTAAGCTATGATATTACATAACAAATAATAGATGAAGAAATATTTCTCTTTCCAAAAGCATTCCAGTTAGTAAACTAAGAAAGATTGGAAGAATTATAGTCAATTTTGAGACACTGGAATAAATTAATGGGCCTAAGCATTGATCATCAATGACTGCTAACTTCACAAAAAGAGAGGTAACTAGATAGCATGTACTCCAGGATAGAAGTGTACTCTCCACGGCCTATTAAGGATACTTGAAAAGAAAAAAAAAAAAAAAGCAAATTCAAATCTGATTAGCCTCTAGAGCCAAGGACCACATTTCAAGAAATACAGAGACAATGCCACAGGGATATAATTAGCAAAATTCAGTCTGTGAGAAATACAAGAGGTCAAGTGATCCAGTTTCCTCAACAAATGAACTGCGGAAAAAAACAAATGCAGGTGGCGCCTCTGAATTAAAAGAGACATGAGTTTACGAATTGAAACATGTAGAACTTGTTTGAATATTCATTCAAACAAATGGAAGATGAAATTGACCTTGATGTGGTAACTGAGATTTAAAACATTGAGTAGATATTTGAAATTATGCTAATTCTTAAGAGTGTTTATCTGATAATAAAACATACTTAAATTCTATGGGCAGAAATGATATAGATAATGGGAACTTTCTTAAAATAATAGGTAAGTATTTGAAATAAAATCTACAGGATTAATAATTACTGAAGCTGTGTGATGAGTATATGGGGTCCACCATGCCATTCTACATACTTTTGAATAGGTTGAAGTTTTTCTATAACAAAAAGTTAAAAATAATCAGAGAAATACCTTGAGTTTCCCACACTAATATAAGATTCATCATTCTATGACTCTCATTTTTCTTATAATCATCTTCTTTTCTACTTTTCTGTGTTAAACTGTTTTCTAGCAAATCTAGTGACACACACACACACACACACACACACATATATAAAATATTTCTATCTTTAAAAGTTCTATTTTGATATATTTTCAAACATATATCTTTTCATTCTTCCATTGCTTTTATTTTATTTTTAATTATAACATTTTAGAAATGTTCCTCATAAGTTATTATATTATATTGTATATATTTCAACATCCGAAGTCCTAGGGTTCTCAATCTATTGTTTGTTATTTTTACTCAGTATTGCTCCTAGTGGATTATCTCTTCATGTGTTTGATTTTTTTAATTAAGAACTTACATTAATTGTGATTAAGAAAATATCAGCAACACTATCCTCATTTTTTATTGGTGCTCTTCTTAAAGATTGATGTTTTCTGTGCCACACTTTAACCAATGATATTGGCCCTTCTATTGCTTTATTTTCATTGTGTGTCTTAGATCTAAATATCTTCTCCATTGCCTTGAAATCTTTATTTTCCAAAGTTTTCGTTCGAGCCACCAGCATTTGTCCCCATTTCATCCAGCCTCCTTGATCTCTTCTTGCTCTGGTTTCAGCTTGATCTTACATTGTGTTGAGATTTCAGATAAAGAAAAATGAACTTAAGCGTGTGATGGTTTTAATTCATCAAGAGTGAGTTTGTATTTCTGTAGGGGCAAAGGACCTTTAAAGCTACACCATCTCACTGCCAGAAGTAAAACATCGTCTTAATATTTTAATATTTCTTCTTCGTCAAGAAAGTTCCTATGTTCACTACTAAAACTACAGATTAAAGAAGATAAATTTAATTCAACATTGTATACATTGTATGTATGAAAAATACACAGTTAAAATAAAAGTTCATGTCAATTTATAATAGAAGCAAATACATTTGTAGGCTTTTGTAGTGGTGGTTAGAAGTTGGAGGGTAGAGATGGCAGTGGATTGAAATAACTATTCTAATAAATTTTAACTTATTAGTTTTTTATTTTAGCTGAAAGTCTTATAAGTTTGTTTTGTCTTAAAATACTCTAGAATTATTTGTTTTTTTTTTTGTCATAGCCATGTTCTATAGAAAGCTCATGGTAACAGAAAACATTTTAGGACACCAACTTATTGGATCATTTTTCAGTGTATGTGCATATGTGATCACAGCAATATAGGACAAAAAGCTGAGATAAATGAAAGCTCTGTATTATTCATAAAAGTCTGTCCTCAAAATATCTGGACACACATTAAAAGCATTTAAGATGGATAGAGAAGCATTATTAAGTCTTTTGTAAGGTACATTATTATGATAAAATATTCTGAGAAAATTTCATACTGTAAAAATGAAACGTCCATTTATAAGCATAATATCAGAACTCCATAAATCACAGTGTTATGACTTCAATTTAATGAGTGTCAGAGGAATAAACAAATAATGATCAATCAATAGTGCAGAAGAAAATACATCAAAATTTCTGTAGTAAGTTGTAACATAACATAACTGAACACCATATAAACACATACAATTGAACACCTTTTTTAAAAATTCAAACTAAATGAAACATGTTTCTACATCTAACATAATTATGAAAATATTAAAATTTGTCATCCCATAGTTCTCAATAACTTAGGACACATCTAAAGAAAATTGGAAATATTTAAAAATATTAAGTGAAGCCTTATGCAATTGTCATAGTCAAAAAACTCTGACTTTCAAAAATGTCATTTTTATATGGTCCAGACTAACAGAATCTGAAGTGTTGAGGAATATCAATGTTTTACGATGAGGTGTTTAATTATTTTTTTGACCTTGCTCCAGACAAACTAAGGTAGAGAATATTGAAAAGATCCTCTGTGTACATAGAAAAAGAAAGAGAATAAGGTCCACAAATTTTCACTTAACTTTCAAATCTGAGCTTCAGTTATTCAAGATATTCAGTTTTAGATTCCTGCATATCTGATGTAAAATCTGAACTTAAGGTAGGTAGGACACAATTGCAGAACATCAGAATTTGAACTTGTTTCTATACACATGCTAAACATTTCTACAAAGTTGTAAGCACAGGTCCACCAAATATAGAAAAAAAGAGTAGGAAAGGTAGTACAATGAATAAAATTAAGTTTAATAGTATACTTGGCATTTGTTGTAAGTCAAAAACTGTTACAACAAACAAAAGAAGGTTATTATATATTGATAAAAGAGTCAATCCACCAGGAAGATACAGCAATTATAATATATGTGCACATAATTTCAAAGTTGTTTAATACACAAAGCAAATATTAACAGAACTGAAGTGATAAATAGATGGAAATACAATAACAGGGGATTTTAATACTCCACTTTCAATAATGGATAGAATACACAAACAGAAAATTGATAAAGAAACAGGAGACCAGAATAAGGTTATTGATCAAATGGATGGAACAGACTTATCCAGAACATTCCATGAAACAGTGGCAGAATATACATTCTTTTTGAGTGCACACGAAACATTCTCCAGGATAGGTTACATGTTAGGTCATAAAACAAATATGACAACTCAAGATGATTAAAAGTATGCCAATCTTTTCCAATCACAATGAAATAAAACTAGAACTCAATAGCAGAAGTAAAACTAAAAAAAATAAAAATGTATAGGAATTTTATAGGATTCTATTGAGCAATATGTGGGTTAAAAAAATGAAAGAAAGTTAGAAAATATCTTGAGAAAAGTAGAAATGAAAACATATCAAAACTTATATGATGGAACAAAAACAGTACTAAAAAGGAAGCTTACTTTGAGAATGCTTACATTAAAGAAAGAAAGATCTCAAACAACCAATCTAAACCTATTCTTCAAATAAATAGAAAAATTAAAGCAAACTCAAGTTACCAGAGGAAAAATATAATGGAGATTAGAGAAGAAAGCAATTGCATAGAAAATATAAAAACAATTTTAAAATCTACAGTTTTTTTTTTAAAGGTAGACAAGTGGTTAGCAATAATAGCTAAAAACAAAAAAGATAAGACTCCAAATCAGAAAATGAAGGATATATATTACAATTGATGCCACCAAAATATAAAAGAATCACAGGAGACAACTATGAGCACTCATATGACAATAAATTAGATAACCAAGAAAAATAGAAAAATCCCTAGAAACATAAATCTACCTGAGTCAAAACGAAATAAAAAATATAAGTAAATATATAATCAGTGGGGAGATAAAATCAGTAACCAAACACATCCTTCCAGCAAAGAAAACTCCAGGACCAAATAGCTTAATTGGTGAATTGTGTGAAACATTTAAAAAAGAATTAACACCAGTTCTTCTAAATCTCTTCCAAAGAATTGAAGAGAATGAAAAACATTCAAACTCATTTTCTTAGTTCAGCAATATCATGATATCAAAACCAGACAGATACCACAAAAAAAGAAAATGCTAGGTCAATATTCATCATGAATATAAATTCAAAAACTCTCAACAAAATACTAGCAAACTGAATTCACCAAAAAATTAAAAGCATTAAATATCACGGACAAGTAAGATTTAACCCTGGGTTTGAAAGATAGTTAAGCAAATACAAATCAAATAATATCATATAGAGCATTAACAGAATGAAAGATAAAATTTACATGATCATCTCAATAGATGCCAAAAAATATTTGACAAATTTTACAAGTTTTCATGATTAAAATTCTCCATAAACTAGGTTTAGAAGGAATGTTCATCAATACAATAAAATCCATATATGAAAAGGCCACAAATAACATTGTATTCAATGGTGATAATCCAAATGCTTTCCCTCTACGATCAAAAACAAGGCAAGGATGCCCGCTGTCTCACGTTTATTCAATGTAGCAATGGAAGTCTCACCTGGAGCAATTGGACAAGCAAACACGGCATAAATATCAGAAAAAAAGAAGTAAATTACTCCTGTGTGCAGATGACATTATCTTACATACATAGAAAATCCTAAAATCGTTATTTAAAACTCCTACAATTAATAAATGAATTCAGCAAACAAGTAGGATACAAAATCAACATACAAAAATTATTTGTGTTTCTATATACTAATAGTGAGCTATCTGAAAAGAAAATTAAGAAAGCAATCCCATTCACAAAAGCATCAAAATAATAAAATATTTAGGAATAAATCTCACTAAAGAGGTGAGATACTAGAGACTATAAAACATTGATGAAAGAATTTGAAGACACAAACAAATGAAAATAAATCCTGTGTTCATAGATTGGAAAAATTAATATTGTATCTACAGATTCAATGCAATTACCATAAAAATGCTAATGGCATTTTTATAAAAATAGAAAAAATGATTCTAAAATTCATTTGCAATCACAAAAGACACTGAAGGGCCAAAACAATCTTGAGAACTGAGGACAAAGCTGGAGGCATCAACTTTCAGATTTTAAATATATTAAAAAGCTACTATACTTAACCAGTATGTTACTGGGATAAAGACAGTAGACCAAAGGAACATAATAAAGAGCCCAGAAAATAAATCCACACATATATGGTTTAACTTTAAGGAGGATTCTAAGAATACACAATGGGGAAACGATTATTTCTGTAACAACTGGTATTGGGGAAACTGAATATCCACATGACAAAGAATGAAATCAGATCTTTATCTTATACCATGCACAAAAACAACTTAAAATGCATTAAAAACTGTAATGTAAGACGTGAAATTGTAAAACTCTCAGAAAAATATAGGGGTTGATCTTTGGGGCATTGATTTTTATGGCAATAGATTCATGAATCTAACATCGAAAGCACAGGCAACGAAAGCAAAAATAGGCCAATGTGTCTACATCAAACTTAAAAGCTTCTGCATACTAAACAACAAACAAAGTGAAAAACAAGCCTACAAAATGGGAGAAAATATTTGCAAGTCATATGTCAGATAAGGACTTAATTTCAAAAATATATAATAAATTGCTACAACGTAACAGCAAAAAAAATAATAATAATAAAAAATAAAAAACCCTAACAACCCTACTAAAGAATTGACGAAAGAACTAAATATGCATTTTTCCAAAGAAGACATGCAAATGGATAACAGTTATATTCAAAAATGCTCAATGTCAACAATCATCAGAGAAACAGAAACCAAATACACAATGAGATATCACCTCATATCTGTAAGGATAACTAATATCAAACTTTAAAAACAAAACAAGTATTATATCAAGGATGTATATAAGATGGAACACTTGTTCATTCTTAATGAGAATGCAAAATGATGCAGCTGCTTTGAAAAATAGTATGGAGGTTCCTCAACTCATTAAAAATAGAACTACCTGGCTAGGCATTGTGTCTCATACTTGTAATCTCAGCATTTTGGTAGGCCAAGTCTGGAGGGTCACTGGAAGCCAGGAGTTCAAGACTAGTCTGGGCAGCAAATCAAGACCCAGTCTCTCTATTAGAAAAAAAAAAAAGATAGCCAGGTATGGTGGCACATGCTTGTGGCGGCAAGGGGATTTCTTCAGCCCAGGAGTTCAAGGCTGCAGGAGTTCAAGGCTACAGTGGGCTATTATAATCCCACTCCAGCCTGGGTGACAGACCTCAACACTGAAAAAAATAAAATAAAAAAAACCAGCACCACAAAAATGATCCATCAATCCCACTTCTGAGCATTTATCCAAAATGACTGAAATCAAGATTTTGAAGAGATATCAGCAGTGTTTACATGTACATTGCATCATTATGCACGATAGCCAAGACATGGAAACAACCTAGATGTCTATCAGAGATGGATGGATAAATAACATGTTGTATATACATACCATGCAATATTATTCAGCCTTGACAAATAACTCATCATGCATTATGTGATAATATGAATCAACAATATTATGCATGAAATAACTCAGGCACAGGAAGACAAATACTGCATAATTCCACTTATATGAGGAAACTAAAATAGTTAAGCTCATAACATCGGAAAGCAGGATGATGATTACCAAGGGCAGAAAGATGAGGGGAAAATGAGAACTTGTTAATCAAAGACTATGAAGTTTCGATAATGAAAGATGAATAAGTAATGCTATACAACATTGTGCCTATAGTAAACAATACTGTGTGGTACACATAAACATAAAAGAGTAGATATTGATTTAAGTAAACTTACCACAAAAATACAGAGGTATTTATGAAATTATATTGTGGCTGTTATTATTTAATACACAGAACAGTATGTTTAATTTTTCACAGCAATAAATTGTGCCGTAGTATACTTTTTATATATCTAAGCATAAAGTGTTACTTGATTGGTTGACATTTGAAACCCCAAATTGTGATATAGTTTAATCAGAAACACTTCTAATTAATGAAAACAGACTACTGTCTCCGCATTGTTTTCATTTCAGTCATAGGCAGACTAATTGCTATTATATAAATGAAAATACTCAAGGAAATGTAAATAAAAAATAATTGTATGTTCTTGTATTATAGTTTATGATAAAATAACTAGATTTTTATTTTATAATTTTTTTGATTCTTAAAAGGTAATTTCACATTCATGAACACTACAAAAATTTTCAGAAGTAAATTTTCCTAGTATACGATCTCAGTATTAAAGCTGGTTATCCATATTTATCAGAGTTAACAATGCTTTGGGTCGCTTATTCCTTTTTCAACAGACAGATTTTGAGTCTTAGATGTGTGCAGCATGTATCAAGTGCTAGAGATTAAGCGATCAACAAGATGCAGTCTCCACTCGCAATAATTTAATGTCTAAACCAACCAGGCATAACATTTAACAGTGTGGGATGAAGATACATGGTAGGCTACCCTAGTAAATTTAGGAGAGTCTAAATGAAGTTACATATAATTAAGAGGTCCTGAACACAAGGGGATTGTTTCTTTTTACATATATTATTCTCTTTCTTTTGATCCTAAGAATCTTCTGTAGTCTCTTACATCTTATAAAACCCTTTATGTAATCCTAAATTGATTTTTTGTGACTCAACAGTTTCCTTTGTAGCTAAACTAATTTGAAGAGTAGTCTGCATTCAGTTTGAGCATCCCTGGTTCAAAAATCTGAAATCCAGTATGCTCCATAATCTAAACCTTTTTGAGTGTCAACATAACATTACAAATTAAAAATTTTCCACCTGACCTCATGTGACATGTTACAGCCCAAATGCAGGCACAAAAACACATAGTATGTTCAGTGTCCTTAAGGAGAAAAAAAAGACTCTACCATCCTCTTTCAGCTGCAATATTACTTTTTATTCTTTGCCTATATTTCCCTGCACTAGCAGCACTAGCACACCAAACAAGGTTAGAAAATCGTACATGACGGGCCAGATGAATCTACATATATGGGTTCCCTACAATATCCCACATGGGTCCAAGACCTACATGCATTATTTACTGTGATTTTTCTTATTATCTGTTCAGTGGTGTAAATACATGGTTAAAAATATTGAAAGGGCCTACAGCTGTTGGAGAAACTGGGCAGCAGTGTAAGTCTGAAATATCTTACATAAAACTGTATTGTTGGAATTACCACTATATATGACAAAAAGAAATAGAAGTATAAGAGTCTATGATGGAAGTTAATGGGAAATAGAAAAACACTGTATAAAGCTAAAAATGAAGATCTCAATTGTGTATTGAAAGAGTGGATTTACTGGCATGTGAACACACATCAGTTAACAGTATGCTGATCATGAAACAAAGATTTGTTATGATAAACTAAAAATAAAAAAAATTTCTGAATGTTCAATAGGCTGACTGTAAACATTTAAGAAAAGACATGGGATTAAACTTTTTAAACTTTGTGGTGATAAAGCATCTGCTGATCACAGATAAGCAGAGAAATTAATCAATTCGTTTGCCAAGGTCATCGGTGATAAAAATTTGATGATGCAAGAACAAGTCTATAATACTAATGAAACATCATTATTTAGGTATTATTTCTCCAGAAAGACACTGAATACAGCTGATGAGACAGGCCTTACAGGAATTAAGTATGACGAGGACAGAATAACTCTGCTGAAAGATGCTAATGCAGCAACACTCGTAAGTATAAACTTTACTTAATGTTATAGGCAAAAGCTGTGTCTTCTGCTTTCAAGGAGTGAATTTCTTACTAGTCTATTATTATGCTAACAATAAGGCATAAATCATCAGGCATATCTTTTCAAATTCATGTCACAAACATTCTGTACCAGTGACTGGTACTCACTGCAGGGAAGCTAGACTGATGAAGAATGCAAGATTGTGTTATTTCTTCACAACTCTTTGCTTATTCTCCAACTGACATTTTTATTAAAATAATGTTTATGCCATGTACTTCCCCTAAACAGTGACTTCATTAAATCAGACATATGACCAAGGAATTCTTAGATCAATGAAGGGTAAATAGAAAAACACTTTCTTGAACAGCATGCTAGCAGCAATGAACAGTGCCGTGAGTGTAGAAGTTTTTGGAAGAATTCTAATATAAAGGATGCTGTATTTCTTTTTACTAATGCTTGGAACACAGTGACTAAAGACACAGTCCTGCATGCCTGGCACAACCTCTGTCTTGCGTCCATATTCAGGGAGAATGATGAACAAGAGAAATCAAAATGATGTCTGACCTCCTTACACATGCAAAAAATAAACCTTTAGGTGACGTGATGAAAAAGTGTCATAGGCTTGTTGAAGGAATAGAGAGAGCATCATGCACTCATGACAGAAAAAGAAAACATGTCAGTTTATAAAATCAAAGATAGACTTCTGGACAAAAATAAATAAATAAAAATAATAATAATTAAAGTTGTTAATGAAGCAGGTAACTCTAGAAGTAACCTTTAAAAAGTCAATCTACAGAGTGCTTTCTAATCCAAGATTCCTAGAGGACCCATTTCCTGGCCCCTCAACTGTTTCTGATGTTTCTTATCACCTAAAAAGATAAAATACTGAGTACAGTAACCTTTTTTTTTTTTTTTTTTTTTTTGAGACGGAGTCTCGCTCTGCCGCCCAGGCTGGAGTGCAGTGGCCGGATCTCAGCTCACTGCAAGCTCCGCCTCCCAGGTTCACGCCATTCTCCTGCCTCAGCCTCCCGAGTATCTGGGACTACAGGCGCCGCCAGCTCGCCCGGCTAGTTTTTTGTATTTTTAAAGTAGAGACGGGGTTTCACCGTGTCAGCCAGGATGGTCTCCATCTCCTGACCTCGTGATCCACCCGCCTCGGCCTCCCAAAGTGCTGGGATTACAGGCTTGAGCCACCGCGCCTGGCCCAGAGTACAGTAACCTTTTAAACAAAACACAAAATCATACCTAGAAATATTAGTAAATGTCTCATTGGTTTTCTTAGATATATATGTACTCATTTCTAATTTTTCTGTGACAACTTGACAGATTTCCATAGTTGTCATTCTCAGGCTTCCCTTTGTAATCATCGGAAGTACTAAGATTTTATATTTTGTGTGTTTATTACCTGGTTTCTGGGAAACAATACCTCCCTCTTTTCTTGGTCATTCCTCCATGTTTATGGAGTGAATCAATAAGTAACTTTTTATTTAATGTCTGAAAGAATCTGTATTCTATCTTCACGTTTTACATATAGTATATCTGGGTATAAAACTCCAGTTTAGATATCAATTTTTACTTAAAATAGTTGATGTCTTCACTCTGTTGTCTCTAGCCCCTGATACTTTTGTTGACAAGTTTATTTTTAATATCTGGTGAACTCATTGGTTGAGACATTTTTTCTTCTTTAGGAAGGTCTGAGGAAAGAGAAAGAAGTAGGTGAGAACATATACTTCTGGAAACTTCTCTGTTAAGTTCTCCAGTGATATCCTAGTTCTACAGCACATCCTTGTCTTCTATACTACTTGTTATTTTTAGTACCTTATATTTGCTCAAGTTCTTTGCAGTCATATAAGCTTATTTCAGTAAGGATCTGCACCACTGTTAGGCAATTATTATTCATTTAACTACAGTCTATCTGTCAAAAGTATATTAAAAATTAAAATCCCTTTTTATACAATTATATTTTTGAGGTACATGATTTAAATTCATTAAAATACATACATTAAAGTGTACAGTTTGATAACTTTTGAAAATATATGCAGTCTTATAACAACCATTGAAACACTACATAGACTATTTCAATCAAAAAAGATGTTTCCTTTGAGGTAATCACCCTCCAACTTAAGCAATCACTGATAAGTTTTATATTTGTACACACTTGCTCTGTCTGTCTTAGAAAATAATATAAATTAAATTTGATGCTATGATTTTTTTCAATTTCTTTGGAAAGTGAAATATTTTGTGAGATGTCTATGCTTTGGGTATCAGTAGTTCATCAATGAAGTCACTGAAGAAAAAATTCTTATATATCATAGCCTTTATACTTATTAAAATAGGGGTAGATACTGGATAAGTTTTACTCCTGATAATCCATAAAAACAATTTCCAAGATTATAAAAGAAGTAATCATCTGGGACAATAGAGAATGCATTATATAAAGCTATCTTTCATGATTCTTTGCACTATAGTTCATTCAATATAACATAAAAGATTAAAAATAATAGATAACACATTGCATTGTTTAAGCACAGTATGACTTATTTATATCAAAAGTATGCTTTTGACTGGGTGTAAAACATATCTTTTCATCACTGTAAATTTGTTGTTATCTTATTCTGACCAAATATTGAAAATTATGCAATGTATAATATTCTGCACATGAGAAAAACAACTTGGTAAGCAATCAGATCCTACCAGATTTCAAAAGTCAAACACTGGCCAGGGTGATGTGATGAAATTTCTTCTAGCAATAGCTAAGACAACAGTGGGTTAATGTATTCGCACTGGGAACAATGCTAGGGGAACAGTAATAAAAACATTGCTCTCTCAAAGCGTGGGGTTTCTACATGATTTTATTTGCATTGGTCTAGAACATGAGTGACCTGTATTCTAGACCCAGTGTTTACATTTGTTAACTAGGGGAGATTGAAAAACCGAGGTAGCCTCTTCAATGAGGCATTGATTATGATCTTCTAAAGTTTTCATTTTTATTTTCAAGATTTTGATCAAGTTCGTGGCTGAAGAAATGTATACATAAGGAAATCTTAAAGATATATTATTGACAGAAAAATAGTGGTAAATGATAAGGAGAAGACAAATGGAAATAGAAATCAAGGATAATGATGTTACATTTTCAATATGATGGATACTAACAAAATAGCCTAGAAAACATAGAAATAATAGAAAGTCTTGTGTAACTTGGCAGAATTGCTAGGAAATGCTTTAAATCAAGTACAGTTTTCAAATTGAACTAAATATGAACACATACCTGTTTTAGACTAATGAGATTTTCAATTCACTAGGCATTTTCTTTACTATTATTTTTTAAATTTAATAATCAACTGTAATTGGTTTAAAATATAAGGGAATACATTTGATGTTCCTTAGTTGGCATCAGTTTTGTAATATGGTATTCAGCTAATAGACTAAAATGATAGATTAAATTTTTAATGAAGTTAAAAACAAGTGAAAGAGTATCATCTGTGTCAATGGTAAATTTTCTGAAATTTTTATATTTTTGTGGTTACAGCATACCCAAAAACTAAGTTGAGCATGAGTGAGTAGGAAGTTAAGAAAATTACTCTGTAAATTTACTCTATTTTGAAGACAATTTCTTTTAGTGGGATGCAATGACTATTTCCCAGAAAAAATTCTTTTTCTTAATAGAGAAGAAGAAAGTATGTCACTCCACTTAAATTGCCATAGGGCCATTGATTACATATTGACTTTTACATTTTTGTTACAGTACTTTGTTTTTTTAATTGTTAGTATATTATGAATAAGTAATGAAATTCAACTCATAAGATTTACATATAAAGTTATTACTTCTAAGTAGGCTAAATTTGCATCTTTTAATTATTCAGGTTGCTTACCAATGTAAATGGCATTTTAAGTATTAATGATATTGATGTGCTACAGTGCTTTTAATTTTGTTTTTAATTTTTTTGTTGTACAAAGAAAACATCCCGCTTATTTACAGTATAAGAAATGAAGGCTCTCAGAGCATTTGTGGGTGTTAGGAATGTAAAGATCTCAAGTGTGCACGTGAAAGAGTCATATATATTTTACATGAGATGTATGCATAAACACTTCATAGAGAATTATTTACTTGAATAATTGCTTTATTTCTTTATTTCAATAAATTAAAGCTCTTTTCCCTCTTGATGATATCCCCTTAGAAAGACAATTTGGCCATTGAAGGTACATTTGCATAACAAAGAATTCTATTAAAGTAAATTAAAATGCTCCCAGATGTAATTTTCTCATATCAGATTTGCAATGTGACATTTTACTCCAGCTGCAGTATGTGAAGTAGATACTACATAATGTAAGAGCATCTGAGTGAGTATTAGGAAACAATTACAGTGGTCCAGTTAGGAGATGACAATAAATTGAACTATGGTTGTGGCAATAGAAACGGCAAGAGGTGTCCAGATTATTCCCCAAAAATGACTGGGGAATAAATTCATACTACTTTCCATATAAGGAGAGAGTAGAAAAGAGTGGTAGATGTCAAAGAATGCATTCAGATTTCTGGCTTGCACAACAAGCTGGTATCATTCCCTGGAACAGAAAACCTGGAGAAATGCTAGGTTTGGGAGAGAGAACTAAAGTGTTTTTAGTTTTAAGACTTGTTGAATTTGAAGTATTCTTGAAACATGGAGAAAATAGGTTGCTTCTAAAGTGTTTGAACCTAATGATGTAAATGTGAGAAATATATGGATGCATCAAGTCACCTGGGAAACGAGTATATGTCATGTCAACAACTACGTCCCAAGAAAGTATTCTGAGGAAACAACTGTGATGTTTATCACAACCTAATGTGGAAAGATTAACAAGCAAAGGAGATTGAGAACAAAAAATAAAAAAATAAAAAAAAGGAGAAGAAGCACTTCAAGAATTTAAAAACCTAAGTGGTAAAAATATAGATACATATAAAATAAAAACGTAAATCTAATAAAGGTATGGCTGACTCACTGATCATTGAATCTGTAGAAATACTTGTACCTCTGAAGAGAGAGAAGCCTCTGATGAGATTATGTGGTAAGTGCTTATGTTTGAAAATCAGCAGGATTTGCCTGTATGACAAGGCGGGAAAGTAATTAAAGAAGAACGAGTAGTGCATGCAAGGGCACAGACTAGACAAGGACAAGACTCAGATCGTGGAAACAGAGAGGTAGTTTCGCTTTCGTTTATGAAGAATTTTGAAGCCAGCAGGAATATGGTAGAAACTGTAAAGCTCTTTACTACTAAGGTGACCAAAATATTAGCATCTAAATTTGTGATTTCCTTCTTCATCTCCTGTATAATATATGCAGTTGAAAGAGTGATGAATCCCACCTTTTTTTTGTGCTTTGAAACACAAAGTCGATACTACATTCAAGATATAGTATCTGGAAAATGTAAATAAATAGGCATATAAATAACAGGCAATACATAAGGCCCAGCTGGATTGCTGTCCAGGATTGCTGTCATTGCAAACCTTGGTATCTTTACACATGTAAAGAAGGCCAGATAGAGGCTTTGAAAACCTCATCTTCATTGCATTATATTAAGGACCATTAATTTAGCTTCTAGCTGGCAGAGTAGATAAGTCCTCAATCCATTGTTTCCCACTTAGCACGAAACCAAGCAGTTTAAACACGTTTCTGCAAATTATTTTCAAATACACGGACAAGAAATATAGATGAAATCCATAGTTTATGGATATTAAAAATACATACAAAATATATGTAATAATTAGTTACCAACATATGAAGAAATAGCTCATTGAAGAGCCATTAGAAAACAAACTGCTCAGAAACAATTTATTTTAATATATTACATATTTTAAAAAATGTTTTTCTCTCTCATTCTTTATTAATAGCGATATTTGCATTCAAATAGAGATCATTTGTTTTTAGGAATTCTTCTGCTCCTGCTGTTTGTTCTCCACCTACTATTTAATCCTCAGTTTATAGCACAACTATTGGTTGCAATGAAAATGGTTAGGATGTCACTGAAGTTTATGCCTTCAGGTAAGAAATATGCTACATTTTAAGAGCAGTATACCTGGGAAACTAATGCTTTATGCTTATTCAAATTGTTTTAGATTAAAATAAGCAAGGGCTGATAAATTTAAGAAAAAATGATACATTGCTTTATTCTAACTAAAATATCTCTGTATGGTATATAGCTTTTTACAATGTGCCACCTGCTCTCCAGAAACATAATAGCAATATGATAGACATGCTAAAATAATTGCCTTAGAAACCCCACAAATTGCAGAGCTATGAGATCAGCATATTGACAATACCTTTCTATTGCTCTACTGAACATGTAAATCCCTGTTTATGGGACTGGGAATTACTATTTACTAGAAGTGAATATAAATTAATCAGAGTAATTCTGCATAGCATTGATATATGGAGCCTTAACATATTACATATTTGTCAGAATGCAGGCTATTATGCTTCTTGTCTGTAATCAGCAGAGATTTAAGTTCATGGAGAGAAAATGTGACTAGAGTTCTATGTTGTATTGACTTGTGACAAAGTCAAATGTTACAATGTGTTCCGTTTCAAGTGCAAAGCTACTAATATAATAACAATGTTACTGTTCTAAGCAATATGTTCTTAGAGTTATTGTAGAACAATGGAAATGCCTGCATTAAAATTATTTGGCAAAATAAATGACAGCTAGACAATTTAAAATTCTGATTGAGTGTGACACTCAGAAAAGAAATCAAGAACAAAATGCCTTTCTCTTAGTTTGAATATAAAGAAAGTGCTGGTGGGTGGAGAGCATTTGAAAGAGGATAGATTTTATAATAGAATAGGTAGATCTCCAGGTTTAGATAAAGGGTATTCTTGAAGATAAGGGGGAAAAAGGAGTGCTGTTCACAATCTGTTATGACAATTTTGGTAAAACTTATTGAAGGTAGGAAAAAGGTAGGGAAAAAAACTTTTACTTCAGGTTGATAAGGGGCTGAGCATTAAATAGATCCGTTATCATTATTGCTATGTTTTTTTAGAGACAGAGTCTCACTCTGTCACCCATGCTGGAGTGCAGTGGTGCAATCTCAGCTCACTGCAACCTCCGCCTCCTAGGTTCAAGCTCAAGCGATTCTCCTGCCTCAGCTTCCTGAGTAAATGGGATTACAGGTTTGCACCACGAAGCCTGGCTAATTTTTTGCATTTTTGGTAAAGACAGGATTTCTCTTTTTTTTTTTTTTTTTTTTTTTTTTTGAGACGGAGTCTCGCTCTGTCGCCCAGGCTGGAGTGCAGTGGCGCGATCTCGGCTCACTGCAAGCTCCGCCTCCCGGGTTCACGCCATTCTCCTGCCTCAGCCTCCCGAGTAGCTGGGACTACAGGCACCCACAACCGCGCCCGGCTAATTTTTTGTATTTTTAGTAGAGACGGGGTTTCACCGTGGTCTCGATCTCCTGACCTTGTGATCCGCCCGCCTCGGCCTCCCAAAGCGCTGGGATTACAGGCGTGAGCCACCGCGCCCGGCGAGACAGGATTTCTCGATGTTGGACAGGCTGGTCTCGAACTGGCTTCAAGTGATCTGCATGCCTCAGCCTCCAAAAGTGCTGGGATTACAGACGTGAGCCACTATGCTCAGCCTCTGTCTCTTTTTTTCTGTGACAATAACTGGGTTACTGTTGGTAACAATATTTTTTACCTTACAATGGAAGAATTTGTAAATATATTTATTTTATTTCCAAGTACAGTTCAAGAACTGGGAGCCTTGTCTAGGTTTATTCTTAGATGAATACTTTACAAACTGTGAATTATGACTCCATTAATGGGTTATAAAATCAAATTAGTGGTATTGACAAGCATATTAGGTTATCAGTTTCAATGAAATAAAATACAAAATAATATGTCAAGATATAACACAAGAAATAAGTATAATTTCATTTCATCAATATTTTCTTTCAGTTTTTGCATATGAGTATGTTTGAACATAATAGAGGTGGAAAGATCATAAATAGTATGAGTTTCTAAATTATATGTTATGACCAAATTTAGGAGGTCATTGATAAAGAAAATCATATAAATGTGTATAACATGAAGTATTGAAATGACAATAATTGTAAACAATTTAAATATTTATAAACAGAACGTTAGATACATATATATGAGTTATATATTAATATAATTGAGTATATACAATGCTTAAAATTGATAAACTATATATGCATGTTTCAAAGAAAACACTATAATATAAAATTAAATGAGGAAAGAAAGATGATAATATATTTTAACATTATTAAACATTTAATATACACTGCAATTTTATATATTGTGTGCATGCACATATACATAGTAATACAAATATAAGTGAAGGATTGGAAATTTTAAATTTTAATTCCCAATAGAGTTTACTTGGTAAAAATGGTCAGCTATGGTATTAGAAAGAGTGCAAAGAAAGCTTCAACTGATTTTGTCATCTATTATTTCTATAAAACATAAAGAAGTCTAAAAATGTAAAATGTTAAAGTTTTACAGAGATGGGTGCTATGTACATTGTTTCTGTTACATTGCATATTTTTTCACTTGAAATATTTCATAACAAAAGATGTTAGAAAATAGAAATGCAGCAGAGACACAGAGAAGACTAATAGCTTTTGGCAAACTTACGAGGCACTCACCACTTAAGTTATGCCCTTCAACACACAATCTTAACTCTTACTGAATTCAAGAGGGATCATATGCTTACATCTCAAGGAAAGTTTTATTTCTAAGGAGTAAGATGCTTGTGCCAAATAATAGAAAATTATTCTACTAGAGAATAGCATAGAAGTCAAGGTGACAGCTGAATGGCCTACTATTTGTTTTGTGACTTTTTCTGAGATTACACTAGGCATCGATATTTTTAGTGAGAGAGAATTTAGTGATCCTGTGTGTTACTGCCTAGAGAACAATCAGCAGTAGAGGTGATGTATGGGGCACATTTAAAGGAGGTGGGCTATAACTGCAATTAGGTGGAAATAGTTTTATTTCAGGCCAAATCTGAAGATACCAGATATTCATACATTGTTTCACAGTTTTCAAGTTTTACACTTTTCAATTTAAATAAGTAGAATGTTGTGGAGAAAAGAATAAAAGAGGTACTTACCAATTTTTTTTTTTTTTTTTTTTTTTTTTTTTTTTTAGTAAGAGTCATTCTACACATATGGCATATTACAAAAAAAGAACATTATTTGTAAAAATGTAAGACTCTAGGAAGGAAAGTGTATTAGTTTGTTTTCACAGTGCTCTTAAAGACATACCCGAGACTGGGTAATTTATTAAGAAAAGAGGTTTAATTGACTCACAGTTCAGCATGGCTGAGGAAGCCTCAGGAAACTTACAATCATGGCAGAAAGGGAAGCAAACATGTCTTTCTTCACAGGGCAGCAGGAAGGAGAAGTATGAAAGCCAAGCAAGGGGGAAATCCCTTATAAAACCATCAGGTCTCATGAGAAATCACTCAATATTATGAGAACAGTATATGCAGCACGAGAGTAACCACCACCATGATTAAATTACCTCCCACTAGGTCCCTTCCATGACACACGGGGATTACAATTCGGATTACAATTCAAGATGAGATTTGGGGAGGGCCATAGAGCCAAACCATATCAGAAAGTACCTGGGAGATTTTATCTAATGTTCAATGAATTTATAAATTAAAAGTGTGTGTGAAAATGGAGCCCTTCAAAAACTTCCCTACTCAATATCTTTTATATAATTTATATATTAAACATCTGTATTTGTCCTAAACCTGTCTTATTGATCAATGTGAGAAAATTTTCTTATCAAAAAATTTAGAAATATGTTTTAACTGGGATATAGATATTTTAATTAAAAAAAAATTCACAAACCTAGATGGGTCATCTAGCTTGAAAATGAGATGGCTCCATTAGTCCTATAGTGTAAATCTGCATTTGTTAAGGTTCAACCTCATATATTTTACTAAAAATTTGTGAGAAACGCTTAATGTTGGTAGGAGATACTGATTCTGATATTTGAAATCATTCTGTTTAAATTGTTTTCTATATAAATCTCGTGATCAGCAAAGATTATAAACAAGATCCACACCTTTATGTTAAAATGAAAAAAAAATGCTATAAGACATTTTTATTTTGGCTATTAATAGACATAATGACTAACAGAAATAATTCATTCTTAAATAAAAAATACCTTTTAACAGGAATATTAAAGAATTAAAGACCATTATGAACATTAAATACCTAAAAAGATATTTTAAAATATTTAAGTGAAAAATAAATTTATAATATCTAAATTAATTCTCAACTAATGCATAATTTGTTATCAATGTTTTTACTTTAGATAAATTAATAAACACACAAAAATTAGTTAATTATTATTATATGGGATCATTTTAATTTTGTTTTTGAAAGATTTTCAGTTATATATGGACAAAAGATGCATTTCAGCATGTGTGTACATATACTAAAAGTTATTAATGGAGGAATGTCTAGGCTAACACTTTGGATACATATTTTGTATGTAGTATTTGTTCCCTTAAACTTTACACTAAATCAGAATGGAATGATAAGGGTTTTAGGAAGCATCAAAGCTTGTGTATTCATGAGAAAGTATGGAGAGATTCTTTTAATCAATAAATAGTAGTTGCACATGGCAAACTGGGATAAAACATTGCACTTTGTCTTTATGTAGTGATTGGCTTTAAAACAAAACAAAATAGAAAATTTCTTATGTATTCGCTTTGTCCACTGTCCTTGTAGGTGAACTCATCCATGCTCATAATATCATCCTGAATGTGACTATTCTAAACTATTTGTGCCTAGCCAAGGATTATCTGAATGCCAAATATTCACCTTCAGTTGTTAACCTGATATCTCTAGAGAATCTGATAAAAGTCAAAATGTACATCCAAATTGAGACTCCTAATTCTTTAAGTAATCCCACACAGCACAAAATGCATATTGATAATGACATTTGTGTTTATCCCCAAGCCTTCCTCATCTCAGTGAATGACTTTACTACCATCTCAATGCTTAGGCTGCAAACCTAGGGGTCCTTGGCTCTCATTCTGCACATCCAACTAATTGAGTAGTTTAAGTAGAGTCTCCCTTTAAAAACAATTTCAACTTTACAACTGCTCATTCCCATTTCACAGAATCGAAAGTCAATATGACCCCCTGAAATAAAGTAATAACTTTCTAACTAATCTTTAATTGTATTTTACACATCCTTTAATGCATTTTTAACATAGAGCCGGAATTATTTTCTTAAAAAATAGAACAGATCAAATCAATCCCTGCTTTAAATCCTTAAATATCCACTTATTCTACTTATAGTAAATTATAAAACTTTTACTTAGGCTTACAATGCCTTATAGAATGTGGTCCTTGAATCTCTAACTTGATATAAGAAAAAAAATTGCACCTTTTTCTTTGTTCCAAATTCATTGGTATTGTTTTTTAAGGTGTAAAGATAGAAAGCCCATTAGCAACCCAGAGCTTTTGCATATTATGTTTACCTTTCCCTGATCACTATGGCTCCATCTCATCCTTTTGTTCTCAGCTTCCATAATATCTTCTCAGACAGGATTTCCCTAATCACTTTATCCAAAATAAATCCTACATTTTTCTCAAATTCTTTTCCAGTATATTTCCTATAATGTACTTATTATAATTTGTAATTACTGCATGTGTCTATTTATATGGTTTGTTATTGTTGCCATCTCTTCCAGTAGAATTTAACTAAAGACTGAAGCTATATGTCTCTTATTTATCTTCATGAATCTGACTTGTAACACTGTATGTCTATTCTCATGCTGCTAATAAAGACCTACCTGAGATGGCATAATTAATAAAAAAAGATGTTTAATTGACTCAAAGCTCCACATGGCTGGGGAGGTCTCACAATTATGGCTGAAGGTGAATGAGGAGCAATGTCACATCTTACATGGTTGCAGGCAAGAGAGCTTGTGTAGAGGAACTCCCCTTCATAAAACCATCATATCTATTGAGACTTATTCACTATCTGGAAAGATTCAACCACATGATTCAATTACTTCCCACCAGGTTCCTCCCTTGACATGCGGGAATTATGGTAGCTACAATTCAAGATGAGATTTGGACCCATCCAAATCTCATTTGCAGCCATACCATATCATTCTGCCCCTGGCCCCTCCCAAATCTATGTCCTCACATTTCAAAACCAATCATGCCTTTCCAACAGTCCCCCAAAGTCTTCACTCATTTCAGCATTAACTCAAAAGTCCACAGTCCAAAGTCTCATCTGAGACAAGGCAAGTCTCTTCTGCTTATGAGCCTCTAAAATCAAAAGCAAGTTAGTTACTTCCTAGATACAATTGGGGTACAGGCATTGGGTAAAAACACCCTTTCCAAATGGAATAAGTTGTCCAAAACAAAGGAGCTACAGGCCTATGCAAGTTCAAAATCCAGTGGGTCAGTCAAATCTTAAAGCTCCAAACCTTCTTTGACTTCATAGACTTTAACCTTTGCAGGGTAAAGCTACTGTACTGGCTGCTTTCACAGGTTGGCATTGAGTGTCCACAGCTTTTCCAGGTGCACAGTGCAAGCCGTTGGTGAATCAATTATTCTGAGGTCTGCAGGATGCTGGTTCTCTACTTACAGTTTCACTAGGCAGTGCCCCAGTGGGGACTCTGTGTGGGTGCTGCCACCCCATATTTCAATTCTACAACACCCTAGCAAAAGTTCTCCATAAGGGCTCTGCCCCTGCAGCACACCTTTGCCTGGACATCCAGGTGTTTCCACATACCCTCTGAAATCTAGGTGGAGGTTCCCAAACCTCAATTCTTGACTTCTATGCACCCACAAGCCCAACCCCACTTGTAAGCTGCCAAGGCTTGGAGCTTTCAGCTTCTGAAGCCTTGACTTGAGCTCTATATTGGCCTCTTTTAGCCAAGGCTGGATACTGGGCATCAATTCCTGAGACTGCACAAAGCATCAAGGCCTTGGGCCCAGTATATGAAATCATTTTTTCCTCCTAGGCCTCCTGGCTTGTGAAGGAAAAGGCTGCCATGAAGACCTCTGACATGCCCTGAAAACATTTTCCCCATTGTCTTGGCAATTAACGTCTGGCTCCTAGTCACTTATGCAAATTTCTGCAACCAGTTTGAATTTCTTCTCAATAAATGGGTTTTTATTTCCTATCTCATTGTCTGGCTGAAAATTTTCTGAAGTTTTATACTCTACTTCCTTTTTAAACATATGTTCAAATCCCAAACCATATCTTTGTGAATACATACAACTGATTTCTTTAACAGCACCCACATCGCGTTTTGAATGGTTTGGTGCTTAGAAATTTCTTCTACCAGATGCCCTAAATCATATCATCTCTCCCAAGTTCGAACTTCCACAAATCTCTAGGGCAGGGGCAAGATGCTGCCAGTCTCTTTGCTAAAACAAAGCAAGAGTCACCTTTGCTCCAGTTCTCAACAAGTTCCTCATCTCCATCTGAGACCACCTCACCTGGACTTTATTGTTTATATCACTATCAGCATTTTGATCAAAGCCATTCAACAAGCCTCTAGAAAGTTCCAAACTTTCTCACATCTTCCTGTATTCTTCTGAGCCTTCCAAACTCTTCTAACCTCTGCCTGTTACCGAGTTTCAAAGTTGCTTCCACATTTTTGGGTATCTTTACAGCAGCACCCCACTTTACTGGTACCAATATACTGTATTCATCTGTTCTCATGCTGGTAATAAAGACACACCTGAGACTGGGTAATTTATAAAGGAAAGAGGGTTAATGGACTCACAGTTCCACATGACTGGGGAGGCCTCACAATCATGGCTGGAGGCAAATGAAGAGCAAAGTCATGTCCTGCAGGGCAGCAGGCAAGACAGCATTATGTAGGGTAACTCCACTTTACGAAATCATCAGAGCTTGTGAGACTTACTCACTATCATGAGAACATTATAGGAAAGACCCGCCTGCATGATTCAATAGCTCCCACCGGGCCTCTTTCATGACATGTGGGAATTATGGGAGCTACAATTCAAGATGATATACTGGTGGGGACACAGCCCAACCATATCAAACCCATTCTAGCAATAGAGGTGAAAGATGATAAATATTTGTTGACTAGGTCAATAAATGTTTTCTTTGATGTATGTTTTAATAACTTACCAAACTCATTAAAATTTTTAATAAAAGACATGTAAAACTTTATTTCTGGCTAGCAGAAGTCTTACGTGTTACATACTGTTTATAACTATATTTTATATATTATAGCATATATGGTATACAAAAAAAGGAATTCTAAGATGAGTTACTTCAACTGAAGACTACATAGAGAAAGTAAGAATATATACACGTGCAATCACATAGAAATTCAGAAGCTCAGAACTTAATCCTATAAATAAATAATATATTTTATCCTTATACAGGGTAAATTCTAACTACAGAGTGCTTAAAGATTGCAAACATATTATATCAAGGCACATCAATGATTAGACAGTATCTCATTAGTGCTGATTATAATTTCTCTCTTCTTTCCTTTTACCGATATCCTTCTTCCGTTTCTCTACCCTCATCAGTTGCAAATATGGTTCAGCCCAAAAGTGTTGGAACACATGGCTGGCAAACAGCAGTAATCAACAGACACTTCATGATTGTTCTAGAATCAACTACCTGCTGAGGATTAACCAATTAATCTTTCCTCTAATAATCGAGAGATTAGTGCAGTTTTCTTTGAACCATGATTTGGGCTTTTACCTGTTTTTCTTCCCCATGCCATCTCAGTATGCCCACTTATCAAGGGCTATTTGTAGCTGATGGTCTGCTAAATCTCACTTACACAGGCTCCCCAGACTTGCCTCCTTTCTTTGGTAAATTTTTATAGCACTGATTTTTATTTCACAGTGGTATGTATAGACACTGATAGCTTTAGCAGCTGTTCAGATGAATAACACATAACCTGATTCATCCCTATTTTCCTTCACCTCTCAACCCAAACCTAAATATAGCTGATTCAAGATATTTAGAAATTCATCAAGTGTTACTTTGACTGACGTGGAAATTTTAATTCAGTAGATCACAGAAAACTGGTAAGCATACATTTTCTTATATCCCAAATAGTACATTTTCAAATATTATCCCCAGATTGCTTTTTTACTAAGAATTACTTATGCTAGGAATGAAAATTGAAACACTTATCATGAAGCAATTGCTCTTTAAGGATTTTACATATATTAACTTAGGACAGAGGTTTAAGTGTCAAAGCTGGGTTTCAAACTTAAGACAGTTGAGTTACAGAGCCCATTCTCTTAGCCAAAGCCACTAGGCTTGGCCCTTTTATTCTGTAATTAGTAGTTGTTAGTCTTTGAGTTTTCTTTCATAAATTTATTGTGTGTTATTGTGAATTTTCTATTCCATGATCAGATGGTCATTCTTGACAATATGTTCTGACATATTGTCAAACAATATGTATGACAATACCATACAATTAATTGAATGGTATATAATAGGAGAATAATCAATTCTCAGAAAACAGAATTAGACTTGTGTTGGAATCACAGCTATGCTTGGAATCCCTGTGAAATGTTTAGCAAGATATTGAACTTTTCCAATACACTTTATTTTTCATTAGTAAAACTGAAAGAATAATATTTGCTTTCAGGGTGGTGACACAATTAGAATATACTGGTAATGTGTGCTGCTTGGTATTTGAAAAGAGCTTAAGAAGTGAGAATTACTAATCTATCACTTATAGTAATAAGTGATATAAGTAATTTAATAATACAGTTAAATCAGTGTTCAGATATTTTAGCTTCAGATATTGTTAAAACAAAATATTTCTCAGAAATGTTTTATCCCCACCCTCAAGAGGTCAAAGATTCATAGGACAGCTACACTAGGGTTCTCCCTGAGTACAGTTTTAAAAGGATGGGATTGTATAAGCTCTCGTATTCTCCAAAGATTGCATATCATATTAAGATAATTTTTCCACCCCAAATTAATTCATGGCCATGCATATATGGTCTCTAACTGTCATTGTCCTGAATTGGCAGAACATTCAAAACTCAATAGGGTGGTATAAAAGTTTTCTTATTCCATATTTATTACACTTAAAAGTGAATAGTCAGAGGCTAAGTGCTCTGACATTAACACTGTATCACTAAACACTGATATATCAATGAAAAGGTTAAGTAAATCAATATTTATGTTAAAGCACAAAAAAATAAAGCAAAAATATTGCATGTCTTACTATGTGACACAATGTAAACCAACTTTCTGCCAGCTTTCTCTGTTATTGTCAGAAAAGTGTTAAAATTTGAAAAAATAATCATACATTTATTAGAATACTTTGAAAATGTATTTCCAAAGGCAGACAACCCAGTTCCACTCCTACACATTAATTACAATATTGGTTGACTAATATAGAAAATACATTTATATTTGTTTGTCAAGTTTTACAGTTCCTATTTGTTAAAGATACCAACACTTTTACAATTTCTCTTAGCCACAAGCTAAGAAAATCTGACAAAAACAATTTCATAACATTTCTACAACTAACACTGGGCCCCATAAAAGCAATAAAATGAAGAAAATAGCTGTGCATATGTGTATGTATTGAGTGTGCATATTTTAAGGACTGCTTGCCTTAGTTTATTGCCATATGTTCCATACTTCTATTTAGAATTACCTATACAATCTCTGACATATAATCATAAGGGAGACGATGTCATATCACGATGACTTCATGACAAATAGATTTTTATGGACACAAAGATATAACCTGAGATAGACTGCATGTTAATTCATCTTTTAGGGTAAAAAAAAAAGTATGAATATCATAGTTGACCTATTTTCATAAACCGGGTAAAGTATCATACGATGAGGCTTAGCCTCTGGAATCATTGTATGTGGAATTGAAGTAACTTCCAGTAGCGACAGATAATAAAAACTATAGAATGTCCACTCTATTATCTGTTAGGTGGCTTTTCTAGTCAGGACATTCTCAGGTACAGCACATTAGATTAGTTTTTTTGAAAAGAACAGGGGCTGTATCATTCTACTGGTATCTCCTGAGAGACTAAGATATATTTGAGAAGTATATCAGAGGCTTTCTGAGTATTCAAGAACAACAATGAATATCATTAAAACATTAAAACATTAATTAATTAAAGGCATATCTCTTTGGTTTTTCAATACTAATGTTATTACAGGGATAGCCTACATGTATTTTTAGTATAAATTATACTAGTCACTTAAAGGAATAATTTATTTTTAATTGTTTATTGAAATTGTATATGTAGATGTTTAGTTTTTGATTTCTGCTGTGTTAGTTTTTTTTTTTTTGAAACAGAGTCTTGCTCTGTCCCAGGCTGGAGTGCAGAGGCTCAATCTCGGCTCACTGCAACCTCTGCCTCCTGAGTTCACACCATTCTCCTGCCTCAGCCTCCCAAGTAGCTGGGACTACAGGCGCCCGCTACTACGCCTGGCTAATTTTTTTTTTGTTGTTTTAATTCTTTGGTAGAGACGGGTTTCACTGTGTTAGCCAGGGTGGTCTCGATGTCCTGACCTGGTAATCCGCCCGCCTAGGCCTCCTAAAGTGCTGGGATTACAGGCGTGAGCCACCGCGCCCTGCCGTTTTTGTTGTTTTTATTCCTCCTAATTTCACTAGAATGGCAACATTTTGTAGTATCCAATTGGATACTACATTTGACCTTGACCTTTTACCTTTGCCATTTGACCTTGTTATAGCTCCTGGTGTTGGTACATTTTATTTTTATTAATAAATACTTAGCTGTAGTAACATCCCAACTAAACTTTATTAGTCCTGAAACCTCAGAATTGAAAGAAGTGGTATGATAACCTCAATTGTTGAAAACCTATAAAAACTGAACATTTGACTTGGATGACAAGCTTATTTAACCAATATGCTGTACTTTCTTTGGACTTGCACAGCTCAGAAATTGTAGAATCAGGTAGGCATATGTGTGAAACCTTCTATTCTACCTATTAACTGTCATTTTATGATCCTTGTTCTTTACCTGCAAAATGTTGTTTTATTACCTACTTCTCAATATTGCTGAAGGATTAATTGTGGAAACTTTTATATTTAAAGTAAATAAATCTTACTTTTCTAGTCTTGATAGCTTTTGTTAAAATTTGTCCCTAAATTAAACTTTTAAGAATTTAGAAACTTCTATAATGTACATTTTATTTAATATTAAGTATCTACATCAGAAGGATCAGGTATCAATAGACACTGTGAAATGTAATTCCATGTAATAGATCTATATCACAGACTTGAGCATTCATGTGCATTATATGCTCCATGTTACTATCACCATATAAGAATTTCAGCACACAAATGTTAAATATTTTCGTGTTTCTGTTCAGTGGTCTGTGTTACAACACAATAAAATATAAATCAGTTGGCTGACGAAGTTAATTTTCTTAAATGCCAGAATTACATATCAAGGTCTCTTAATTCCTCTTAATTCCTGCTCAGAAGTTGTTTTTCATTAAAATATGAAAAGTGGAGATGTTCTATCCTCCGAGCAGAAGGTGTATCCAAAACAATGTTAGCCTCCACAGAGAGCGTGATGATTTAGATTGTGGGCTAAAATTAGGTTCCTTTGGAATCAGTTCATTCATCCTGACCTATCAATTGTTAGCAAAAATTGTGGCTAATATTTCACACTATTATCAAAAAGTTGCATTTGATTTGGAATTTCAGACTTTTCACTCATGAGAGCATTAATCATATATAAATCTATTCCCCACATACATAATTTGCGTAAAGACTAAGTGTAAACTAATCTGGAATGTGTGCTAACTTGGTGACAACTACAGCACAGTTTGACTCAGCAATCACTGATATATTTTGCAATTATTTTCAATCATAGATATTCAACTGTTCTTGTAAATGCCAGACTGAAAACCTGGGGCATCGTTCTCTGATTGGATAATCGTCTCCTTGAGATGCTCAATCTAGGAAAGAACACTGCTGAGCTGAAAGTGCCTGTGAGCGAATAAAGACCTCTACTAAACACGTGTGGAGCTTTCTGCACATGCCACATTTTCTTCTTATTCTGACAACAATTTTGAATACAAGGGTTGATGATCACAGGGAAGAGGGAGAAAAGAGTAAATCTTTTCATGTTATTATGGCAGAAAACTCCTTGAATCTTGTACTTTATTGGCATTATGCCATCACCTGTGAATGGCAGTCAAAAAATATTTGTATCTCTCTGTATATATAAGGAAATACAGTACAAGATTTCTCAAGACAACTGTGATTCTTTCTTTTTTCATAACTTTATAATGTATGTCATCGTTGGCAAATGTATCAATTTTAAACCATACTGCAGTTTTTCTTAGCCCAGAGATTGTGTTTGTTTACCAAAACAATGCTGATATGACATTTTAGTTGTTTGATCCTAGCTTGGTAGACCATGAAATGAATATGTTATAAAAAAGAAAGGAAGAATTTCATATTTCCACCAACTTCTGGTGATGAAAGAAAGGGGTGAACATAGATGAGAAAGAAATGACCTCAGTAAACTGATGAGAGTATGAAGATTCAAGACAGTAGCTCTCAGCGTTTTCAGACTCAACACCTCAAAAGAAATAAAGTTAATTTATATAAAGAAATATATGCATCACAATACAGAAGACTGTAGGTACGTGTAATACAATCGCATAGTCTGATACCTGTAGTTGTCATAGAAATGATGAATAAACCCTTTTGTTATTATGAAATATCTCTCTATCTCTGGCATATTATTTGCTTTAAAATCTGGCAAGCAATATTATTTGACTTAAAATCTAGTGTGCGGGTTTTTTTGATATTATTTATAGCTATTCCAGCTTTAATATGATTACAGTAATCATGAGACACATATTTTATCATTTTACTCTAAGTATATGTGCCTTCATATTTCCAATATGTTTCTTATATGCAGAGTATAGATATGGGTTCTGTATTTGTATACAGCCTGACTTTCGATTGTGTTGTTCCGACCATTTAGAATCCATGTGATTATTGATAAAGTTAGGTTAGGCTGAAGTATATTATCTTGCTATTTGTTTTGGGTTTTTTTGTTTTGTTTTGCCCCCTATGTTTCTTGTTCTCTTTTTCCTTTTTTTTTTCTTTTAACTTTGGATCGAGGTTTTTAAAAAAATAATTCCAATTAATCTCAATTTTTAATTTATAAACTATAAATGCCTTTTTAAACAAAAATGCTGTTGATTGCTTTAGGAGTTATTGTATACCTGCTAACTTGCCACATCATCTCAAGTGATGGGCTTTCAGTTTCATTGTGCTTAGGATCTCCTGAGTTGTTATTTTCATCGAATGTGGCTAATCATTGGATAATCATAATTTATTTTTCAATAAATTTTTATGTCTCATTTCTCTATCCTCTCCTTAGGAATCCAACCACCCATGATTTAGACCAACTGAAACTGTCCTACAGTTCACTGATACTCTTCGTTTTATATTTGTTTGCTCTCTGTATCATTTAAATAGTCTCTATGGCTTTTTCATCAAGTTCACTAAGTTTTTTTCTTAAATTATCTGAATTTAATTCAGTCAGTGTATTTTCTTCTTCTCAGTAATCATCTATTTTATCTTTAAAAGATTTTTGTGTGTCTTTAAAAATGTTTTCATGGTCTCTACTTAACTTTTTCATGTACTGAATATGGTTATGATAGCTGTTCAAATATCCTTGTTTGCCAGAGTCCAGCATCTGCATCAGTTCTCGCTCAACTTTGACTGATTTATTTTTCCTCTAATTTAGGATATCATTGTGTTGTTTCCTCTATAGCCTAGTAATCTTCGATTAGATTGTAAATTTTACCCTGTTGGGTGTTGAATATTTTTGTATTCTTGTACATATTCTTGAGTGTTGTTCTGGCACACAATCAATTAACGTAATTAGTTTGATACTTTCAGGTCTTGCTTTTAAGATTTGTTTGGCAGAAGTATAGCCATGTTTGGTCCTGACCTAATTCTTCCCCACAACTTAAGGCCTTTCTCTGTTTTCTACCTATGTCTAATGAATTATGAGATTTTCCTCATCTGATTGACGAAAAGGGACACCCACACCATTTGAGTGCCTGATACCTCTCTTCTCATCCTTTCTGACTATTCTTTTCTATTTTTATTTTTTTGATATTGTGACATGCACATGCTAATAAAGTTTCCACTGAATACCTGAGGAGGATCCTTGGCAGAGCTTCGGTGTTCTTTCTCTGTGAACTTTTTCTTTTCTTGTACTCTGTGCAGCAACCTCTGGTTACCTTGTTTCCTCTGAACATTCAGCTCTGTCTTCTGCTAGCTCTGCCATGTGTTCCCCTCCACACGCTGCAGCATGGAGACTTCCTCAAAGCAGTGAACTGGGACAATCACAGGGGCAAACTTATTGGTTTCCTGCCTCTCTGGGATCACTTTCCTATGTTGCCTGATGTCCAATAACTTGAAAGCTCTGTTGTTTCATATATTTGGTTTGATTTTCGCTTGTTTCAGATGAAAGAGAAATTCCAGGTCATGTTATTCCACTTTAGCTGGAAGCAGAATTCAAGTTTTCATTTAAAAAAATATGTTATATATAGAAATATATATATATTTCTATTGGACATGGAATCCTAGGATAGCAGGTTTTTTTCTCTTGTGAAGACAGTTCTTTTTAAAAATCTGAACTCGCATGATTTCTTGCAAAGCTAGCTATCACTCTTATTGTATCTTCTCTGTAGAACGTATTTTCCTCTGGTTGTATTTAAGATTTTTTTCTTTTTATTTAAATGTTTTTACTGCAACATATCTTTTTATTTAAATGTTTTTACTGTAACATTATTGTTATTGATACTGCTTGGGTGTGCAATAATTCTTAATATTATTTGTCTATGTGTTTCTTGAGAACTCTGAGCCATCATATCTTTATATACTGTTCTTTCCATTTTTTTCTCTCTGCTGTACTTTGAGAACTCAGATTGTTAGTATGCTATAATATATTATAAATTGTATTTCCTGCATCTCTTTCACTTTTCTCTCTTTGTCAAACATTTGCTTTCCTGTATTTTGTGTACTAATTTTTTTTCTTATTTTTTAGTTGCCAGACTATCTTTTCTGTTGTGGTTAATCTTTGTTAAACCCATTCACTAAATGTGTACTTTCACCTATAAATTTTTCAAATCTATAATTTTCATTAAAAAATTATGTAGTTTGCATAGAGCTGTGAGAGTACATTATCTTGTCATTAGTAATCTCTAAGATAGTAAACATACTATTTTCTAGAACCCACACCTGATAACTCCGTCTATTCTTCCTCTCCATATCAATTCTGATACCATGCCTTTAATTATTCATGTTTATTTTGAAATGTGGTCTGACAAGGCATAAAATAGAGATAACATGAGGCTTAGGATATTGCTTTATTTTTCAAGAATGCATGTTTGTGATGATAAAATAGGTCATTTGCAAACCAAGACCACCTTTATATACTCAAAGCCTGAAATATTTTGAAACAAAGCATCAATTCTAATGATGCATCACCTCTGAACTGACACAAATCTGTCTTTTAACTCCAAAATCTTTAATTTCTTTAATTCTGTAGTTATTTATATAATTAGGCTTCCACATAATTTGTAGTCTTCCTGGATGATGTTTCTTCACCATGCAATTTCACATCTCTCTGCTGTGGCATGTACTGCTCCCTTTAACTGAAATGGCATTTCCCATTCCTGTAAACAGCATGCTCACGTTTTACAACCCAGATTAAATGGTGCCTACTCTGTAATACCTTCCCTCTCCCACATTGCCTGGGCAAATAGCTCATTTCCCTAGATTCTCATAGACTTTTTAGTAAAATTGCTTGGCTGGTACTTTGACTTTCTATTATTAGGTATCTCTTGTACCTTTAAAACATGAAGTGTTTGAGGAAAGAACTAGGTCAAAGTTGTAATTGTAATAGGGGACCGAAACCTCAAAATCCTTATGTCCCAAATGTGTAGTGAATTAGCTGAAATATACTAGGCTACCTAATAATGTTTGCTGAATAGTGGTTCTGGGGTTGCATTGCTGTGTTCATTAGGACATCTCATGCCTTGTAGCATTCTCTGGAAATGTACTTCTGTGATCTCTGACCAAATCTAACTGGAGCACTTCTGTATTAAAGGGCTGTGAATCCCTAGGCAGTGATTTCAGCATGCTTCCATTCTTCTGCCAAATCTAAACGGAATGCTGTCAAAAGCATCGCCCTAGGGTTAAAATCAGATACAGAAAATTTAAGTGTTTCCAAGAATTCAGGCTAATTCCCAGTAGTTATTCTCGTTCCAATTTCTGCTTTCAAGTGATTAGAAAAGATACGACAAAATAAGATAAAATGTCTATTTCCATATAGTATACATTGAAAAAAAAATCCTTATATAGGAACTAAATCCTTATATAGGAACTAAATCTGAGCTCAAATTTATATAGAAGCATAGGCACTTAAATTTGGGCTCAGATGTAGTTGACTTTTCAATATGTCAAAATGAATCTAAGAAGCTAAATGAGTGGTGGAATAGCTGGATTGAAATCAGAAATAAGAACATAAAAAGTTAAACCAATTCATTTGGGCCAGGACCCAATAAAAGTGATTAGAAAAAGTATGGGGAGACAGCAACTGGCATGTTTCTGGAATGAATAATAGCAAAGGCTAAGTGAAAACACTTTTGAAGATGCTGTCCTGGACACACAGCATGAGAAAGTATGTCTGCTACGTGGGGATAAATAATACATTTAGGAGTTGCATGGCACTCTTTTCATTCAGAGAAGTAAAAGATGCTAAAGGGGAATATTAGCAGGTGGAAGTCCTCTATGTTCTTGGAGAGACCTGACAAGAAAAATAGAAGGCTGTAATATTGTAGGAATTTGATATTGAGCTCTTCACAATTTAAATTTGATTTTTGTTATTTATTCCACCCTAGATATCTGTAAGTATATCTATATATACTTATGTGTAAGTATATCTATATATACTTATGTATAAGTATATATATATCTTTTATATATGATATATATATCTATATAGACACATATAAGTACACACACATTGTATTTCAATAATTCTTTAAAACTCTTATTTTCAAAAAAGAAAAAAACAATAATAAATAAAATCTAAAAATCTTAACGTTTCTGACAAGGCCCTGACCGACCTCTTCAAACTTATCTCATGATAGACGCTCCATGGTTTGCTAACTCCAGGTACAATAACTTTGGTTTAAATCTTTGACCTTTTCATACTCCCTCTCCCCTTTACCTAACAAACCATGCCTACCTGTTACAGATTGTAATATTATCCAAATTGCTTTTTAATATATATTACCAAATTATTGACATCATGAACTACATGTTAAACTCATTGAGAGGGACACTGTAGATCTTTACTTAGCATTTTATCTTCAGAACCTAGTATGATAAATGGCTCATCTGGGTTCATAAGGGCAAAGACTCAAGAAGAAAGGACAACCAGAGAAAAACTTATTAGGACAGAGTACAAGTCAAACTTTTGGATATTGGATCAGAATAGCGTTACCAATACCTAAGGGAGAGAAGAACACAACAAAATTGGCAGAGATGGCTGAACTGCCTGTGTAGGACTCTAGATAAGAGCAAAAATTACAACCTTTAGCAAAATGATATTTTTATTTGATAATAATATAATCTAAAATAAATAAATAAGTTAATATTTACTGAGACTAAACCATATGTCAGAAGCTTGTCTACACATGTTAGCTATCTTATGCGAGACACATTATCCTTAATTTTGAAATAAAAATACTAAAGAACACCATTGTTTTCTTATCCGGAAATATTCTTGCAGCTACATCTAGGAAGTAACAGAGCTTAAATATGAACCCATGCATTAGTGCATAGCATATATTCTTTGCTTGGATTGACATTCTCTTTTATGAAAGTCTACTCACACTATATAAAGAACCCAAGCAACAACTTATTGGTGAAGGATGGTTATTATAACACAAATACAGGGTAGTGCTGACTAAAGTCTATTGTAATCACTTGCTAACATGCATTAGACATTCCTTTTATAAAGAGCAATAATTATACTTTACTAATCTCTATTTCCTAGAAACTTACTACACCTTACCCAAAGCAAATATTCAATAAACAATGGCTTACTAGGTATTTGAGATTTTGTTCCAATGTAACTTTATTTAAATCAGATCTGTTCACTTTCAAAGACACTTGAGATTATTTCACATGAAAAAAAGAAAAGTGTGTGTGTGTGTGTGTTCATTTGTGTGTGTATGAGCCAAATATGCAAATATAATCGCTGCTATGTGATTACGTCTTAAATGTATATGCAATAGATATGTCAAGTATTCACTTAAAAACCTGTGGAAACCTCGTTCAAAAGAAGAAGACAGACCGACCAATTTCCTTTTACTTTGCGCTGGCTTAGCAAATTAACAATCAAAACATGAATGTATGCACACAAAAAATTAGATATTGAAAAAAGCAAATTATTATTGAATTACATACTAAATTATCTTGAAGATAATCATTAAGCAATGTTATTAGAAACCTGTGTCCTTGTGCTTTGAAAAGAGAATATTATTTTAATTTTTGATACTCAAAATCAGAAGAGGATCACGTCCATCAACTGAGAAAACTAATCAAGATTATTTCACCTGTTTTTCACATGTTCATGATTTTTCATAACAGTATAGAGAATGGATAGAAACTCTAATACAATTCACCATTTTACATTCTGTGCATTAACAGGGCATCTCAATGCATTTCATGATTTAAAATTTTATGAAAATACAGATTATTCATTCTATGTTTTATCTTCCATTAGTAGCAAATATTTGGTATTTGAAAAAGTTCAGAGATTTGATTGATATTAGCCAATATTCATCCAGGTATTTGGTACTATAAATGGTATCTGTAATAGACGTGGAGATCAGTACTGCCAAGAAAGCATACTTACTTTGACCCACACATAAATAACCCAATTTTTTTAGGATGTATTGTGTTCTGTTATTTTGAGTCAGAAGTATAAAGCTGAGAGCTTCACATAGTTACTCAAATACCAATTTGCAAATCAGAAAATGAGAGTCAATATATTTAATTACCTAATATTTCTGCATGCAGTAGGAAAAATTCTGGGGAAATTATGGGAGTCGAAGAATCTGGGTTGTCTAATAGAAGACTGTGGACAAAATTTCAAACCAGAAGTTCAGATCCACTCCATATTGTGAATGAATGAAACTGACAAGCTATTTGTGTATAGATTCCACAGTAAAGTAAGTTCCTCATTGGTGGTTAGGATCTCTTGAATATATAAACTCTTATGGGTAACAAAGGCTTCTTTTAGGATATGTATCCATGAGGGGCTGGATTGTAAATTATACCCTGGAAAATGTGTCACACAAGAAAATGCTTCCCTTCTTTATAAATCACAAACACATTTTTAAGAAACAAAATGCTGTTCCCTACAGTTAATTCTATAGAAGAATCTCCAAGTGGGGACAGGGAAAATCTGATCCCTGAAGTTTCATTTTACTTTGGATATCTCTTTTTTATTATAAAAATATGAGTTATCCCAGAAAAGGAATGTGAATGATATAGGCCTGTTATTTTTTAGCACTTAGACCTAAAACTTCCTCTCCCTCCAACCCTCCCATAACACTGTCTGCTGGTCAACACTATGAGAAAACATACATTAGAAAGCATTGTGTAAAGTAAATCTTCTCACTTACACATTATGACTTCATTTATTGAATTTGTTGGTCTCACTCTGTACATGTTTTTGGCTTTCTTCTTTGGGTAAGTGATCTCTTATTGCCTAGCACACTAAAGCCCGTACTATGATGCCTGTTATGAAAATCTGGGTCCCAGAGATGAATACAAAGAAAAATACAGAAGCATTGAAAGCTATCACAAACATTCTTGAGAAGGTCTTTGTGTGAAAATAAGTTCAAATTATTTGGGTAAATACTAAAGAGCTTTATTGCTTGATTACATGGGAAGACAGTTTAGCTTTGTAAGAAACTGTCAACTGTTTTCCAAAGTGACCGTACCACTGCACGAGCAGTGAAAAAGAATTCCTGTCACTCCACATCCTTGCCTGCATTCGGTGTTGTCAGTGCATTGGATATTAGTCTTTCTAATAAGCATGTAGTGGTATCTTAATTTTGTATTAATTTGCAATTCCTAATAACATATGATGTCGAACATCCATTTACATGCCTATTTGCTATATCTTCTTTAGTGAGTTGTCTGTTCAGATAAGATCTTTAGCCCAGAAAATGGACTGAAGAGTCCACTTTCTAAATTGGGTTGCTTATTTACTTTTGAGTTTTAAGAGCTATTTTTATATTTTTCATTAAAGACCTATACTATATAAGTGTTTTGAAAATATTTTCTCTTAGTCTGTGGCTTGCCTTTTCATTCTTTTTAACAATGTCTGACGGAGCAAACATAAATAATTTTAGCAGGTTTACTGAGTTCTGCAACTACGGATATCATGTATCTCAATATAACCTAGACCACTGAGTCTTTAGAAATTCTACCAAGATGGAAGTCTATGAATTTGGTGAGGTGTAGTTCATTTTCTCCCATGTTTATGGTATATGACGGTGTTTTGCTACTTCCTCCTTTCTAGGTTCATTAGCCGTGATGCTAGCCATTAAACCAAGATGTCCTGTGAGAGGATAAAACAATCAGTATCACTTCAATTTAGGAAGAATTGGCATGGTCCTGAGAAAGACAGTGATATGTTTCTGTTGTCCACTGAAATTGCTTCTGGTGGTCTTTGCTAAATGACATAGAAGCAAAAGCACTGACAGCTCATTAGTTTCATACCGTATGCCAGGGCTGTGTTAACTTTCTCCATAAAAGACACAAAATTTGGAACAGCAGCTGTAATTGGAGTCACCCTCACCCCCTGTTTATGATAATGTGCTATAGTTGACCAAGGCTATCCAATTTCTGCATAGACCTAATTAGTGAACTCAATAAAGTGAGAGGGAGGATTGAGGACCTCTCCTTTTGTCATATATTTAATGCTACCCCCCTTTAGATTCCAAGTTTTATGTGAATTACAAATTTCAGGCCACCTGTATTACTCTGAAACTCTTGTTACGGATTTCAATATTTGAAACCGACTGAAGTCCCAAATGTGTTTGTTGTTCACCTCACTCTCAGTTTGATTAATTAGTTCTCCTCCTATTCAACATTTTTCTCTTCCCCTCTCTTTCCTCCCCTCCTCGCCCTACTTTTGCTTCTTTTTCTTCTTTCTGTATTTATTTTCTGCCTCTTCTTTCATCTCACCCACCTTCCTTTTTCTTGAAAACATTTTGCACTTTTCTGTGTCACAACAGTACCTAAGTGTGTTGTGGGATGTCCACCTTCTAATTGCATTACAACAGGAGACTTTGATATAATATCTTGTGCAGCCTCCTGCCAGAAGTGTAATTAAAAATATGAAGTCATTGCTTATTAGAATATGATACATGATTTAAAAATCACTAGCAACTCAAGCTGTGGTAACATCCTCTGCAACTTCAGAACTTATACTTTCATTTTGGAACAAACTTTATAGCGACGGTTTCTTAGATTAGGCATATCCTTTACTCTTGTCATTTTTAACATCTATTTAGATATTAAATTTTAAATCTCTCCATACCCTACTTGAAGTAGTTGTTTTTATGTGGCTTTCCCTATGTGTGTAGCTACTTTATATATAAAAGTAATTAATATGACTATCTTTAATAAACAAAAATAAGCTATTTTTCTCTTAGTTCCAGCACTTAGACTTTCCAGGTATCAATAGCAAGTTGAATTTATCCTGCCTCTTCTGACTGACCCTATGTTTAGCTATGAACAACAACCATTCTCACTTTTAGGTGTTTTAATCAGCATTACAGAGGCATACCTTTCCAAACAGTAAAATTTACCAATTTCAAGTACCTAATTCAATGAGTTTTGACAAATATATGCATGCTGTTGTATAAACACCCTGTGATTCATGATGCAGAGAACACATCCTCCACCCCATGAAGTTGCCTCATGTCCACTTGCAGTCAATTCTCTCCCCACGTATTCAGATCCTGACTATAGTTCTGCATTATTTCAATTTACTTTTAGTGTCTTTAAAAATTTTATATAAATGAATTATATAAATGCAGTCTTATGTGTTCAGCTTCTGAAATTGTTTTTTTTTTCAAGTTCATAATTGTTTTCTTTTCAAGTTCATATAGGTTTCAGTGGTTTGTTCCTTTTCTTAATACATGTTACTGTATAGAACCAACGATCTGTTCATAAGTTGATAGACATTTGGTTGATTCCAGGATTTGTCTATTGTAAATAAAGCTGCTATGTACAATAATGTACAAATCTTTGTGTGATCATATGCTTTCTTTTCTATTGACAGGATTTTTGAGATTACTGGATTGAAATATGTTTAGTATATTAGTTGGTTCTATTAAGTTGGTGCAAAAGTAATTGGTGTTTTGCCATTACTTTTAATGGCAAATTACTTTTGCACCAACCTAATGCTGCTGCTATTAAAAACTACCTAATACCGGGTAATTTATAAAGAAAAGAAGTTCAATTGGCTCACAGGTCCACAGGCTGTACAGGGAGCATGGCTGGCAGGCCTCAGGGAACTTAACCTTATGGCAGAACACCAAGGGGAAGTAAGCGCCTTCTTTACATGGCAGCAAGAGAGAGAGAGATTATGAAGGGGAAAGTGCCACACACTTTCAAACAACCAGATCTTGTGAGAACTCACTATCACGAGAACAGAAAGGGGGAAGTCTGCCTTTATGATCCAATCGCCTCATACCACACCCCTTCTCCACCATTGAAGATCACAATTCAACATGGAATTTGGGTGGGGAAACAGCCAAACCATATCATTTCACTTTATAAGAAACTGCTACATTATTTTCCAAAAGTAGCTTACAATTTTGAATTCTTAAAGAAATATATAAGAGTTCCAGTAACTCCACATTCTGTTTAACACTTGGTATTGTCAATTAAAAAAAAAAATTGCCATAGTAGATGTGAAGTAGTAACCCATGTTGTTTTAATTTGCATGTGTCTAATGGCAAAAGATGTAAAGCATCTTTCCATATGCTTACTGTCTTTTTGAATATGAAAGGTAAATTTGTATGCAATTATTTTGTCCACTGTATTTATTTGATGGTTTTTCTGTGCATTAGTATCAAAATACTTCTTTTATAACTGGCAAGAGTCATTTATCATTTATATTTTGCAAATATTCTCTCTTAATTTGTGTGTTTATTGTTTTTTATTTTGTTAAGGAACATTTAAGAAGGAAATATTTTCATTTGATAAAGTCTAGTTTACCACTTTTATGCTTCATAATTTTCATATTAACCTATGAAATTTTCTCCCAATCTAAGATCCTGAATATTTTATCCTGTATTATCTTTCAGAAGTTTTATAATTTAGGCTCTTAGATTAGGTGTATGATTAGCTTTAAGACATTTATGGTGTGAGTAGATGTAGGTCAGAAGATGCAAGGTAGTATTTATGTAGGATGAACAAATCTAGAGGTATAATGTACAACATGAGGACTATAGGTAATGCAGTTGTACTATATTTGTGGTTCATGCTAAATAGATTTTAGCTATTCTTGCCACAAAAAACATAAACAAAATTGGGTAAATATGTGAGATGATAGGATATGTTAATTTCCTTCATTATAGTAACCTTTTTATCCATACTTATCCCATAACTTCAGAGTTTATATCTTAAATATATACAGTATAATTTACTTTTTAAAGTGTCCATTTTATTGCTCATAGATATCCAATTTTTCAGCACTTTTTGTTGCAATGACAATCTTTCCTTCTTAAATTGACTGCTTTGTTTAAATGAATAGGCCATATATGCAATTTATTTCTGAACTCTTCTTTCTAGTCTATTGATCTATCTGTCCATCCTTAGATCAATACACTGATGTCTAACCTTATGCCAGATTAGTGTTGGCTTGATGAGGAAAATTCATGTTGTGTATTGGAGAAAAAAAAGTGAAATTTGTGGCCAGAAAGACAATGGTTTAGCACCTCCAATCTATCAATTCCTCCCTGAGTGTTGTTCAAATTGTAACTTTTCTTCTCCTAATATCAATTACTTATTGTAAGATTGTTGTATGAAATAAATAACATCGTATTATACAAAGTGTGTTCCAGCACCTAGTAAATTAGAAAACACTTCGTATATATTACCTTTTTATCCTTTGGTTAGGATAATTTAATAGAAAAAAGATTAACTACAGTGTTTGTGATAGTAACACCCACGTTATGAGTTCATGAAAAGGAAAATCAGAGCTCAGTTTTTCAGCTACACATGTACTTCTACTTTGCTACAATAAATTCTACTCTATTTCAGTCAAGATTGGCATATATGACCATGCTTGATTGATATAATAACAAATTAGAATCAGAAGTTACTATAGCTTCAGGTGGCATCTTTTTCTAAGAATTATCTATTTCTTGAGTCATAGCAAACTATATACAAAATATACTAACAATGTTCTTGTCAGAGTACTGAATAAAATAGAGGTTTGTTCAACATTTTTATATGTTTGCATTAGAGAATAGTGGCCTAATTTAGAAAACATTTGCTATTTTGTGGTTGACATAAGTCACAAACTAACTTATACATTCTATTTTATCCTACTTAAAGCTCATTTCATGAATACTGGGAAGACACTTAACTAACAAAAACAGCACCAAGTATTTGAATGGATGTTTTTGAAATATAGTAGAGAATGAAAATTCAAAAGAAGTCTGGGTATTAGAATTTAGTAAAATGATTGTTTATGTCTGTTTTGTAACTTCAAGACCCAGAATGCTGTATAATTGTAAAATTCGTGGTAACTACTGTCTACATCTTACTGCCCAAGACCTCACAGGTTAAATGGGTACATACATACTGTCTGAAACATACAAAGCTGTTCTTTTACTCTGGTTATACAATATTTTTATACTTTTTAAATAAAAATGGTTTTATTATTTTATTTCATTAAGAAACATTTAAGAAGGAGACATTTTCATTTAATAAAATATAGTTTACCTCTTTCATGCTTCATAATTTTCATATCAATCTATGAAATTTTCTCCCAAACCAAGATTCCAAATATTTTCTCCTATATTATCTTTCAGAAGTTTTATAATTTTAGATCTTAGATTAGGTGTATGATTAACTACATGATTAATGGTAAAACTACCGTTTGGTAAAACTACCAGTGGTAAAACTACATGGAAAATGGTAAAGACTAACTTTCCTTGAATTAGTAAATTCTGAGTTTTGCTATCTAAAGGTAACTCCATATAGATATAGACCAATTTGAGGAACCGAAGATATTTGGTCATTATAATATTCAGAAAATCTTCAGCTTATTTTTTTCTCACAAGATTACAGAATAGCGGAGTATTTAGAAAAGTCCTTAAATCATATCTAAATTTATGATACAGTTATGTCCCATGATTATGGGGCAACTTAATTACAAAATCATAAAAATATGATTATTAAAACAATTTCCTTCTTCTATATGTTTTTTTTTTTTCCTTAAATGGCTTAATTTCAAATATGGTTAGTGGACACCTCATAAGTATTCAACTCTCTACCATTTGAATTTTAAGGTGGGTAATTAATTTTATTTGGTTTTTAAAAATTTACCAATGACAGCTGGAATACACTATCATCTCTATTTTTTTAATCAAATAATGCTTTATTTTTTGTCTTAACCTCTTTTCTTGTATAGTTTGTCAGTTTTAGATTGACTCAGGGTTTTGTTACTCAGATATTTTTACTATAAAATATAAATAAATGATTGTGCACAAATTATAACGTCACAGTTTAATGAGTTTCAAAAGTGAATATGCCCGTGAAACCACTGGGTTTAGGATACACACACACACATGTGCGTGCACACACACAGAGAGAAAAGGAGAGAGAGAAAAGATGAAATCACTGGCATTTCAGAGGTGGCCATTGTTTACTTCCCTAGTCACTAGTTTTCCCAAAGGAAACCACTATTTTAACATCCATAATCAAATATTATATTTTCTGGTTTCTAATTTTATATAAATGAAACAGTACTCATGCCCTTATCTTTTAATGAATATATTTATAAATGTTGTACACTCAGTATTAAAACTGTTTATCCTCAATACTTTATAACAATGTATTCAGATGGTATAATAATACCAGAATTAATTCATCATTTTGTTGTAAATTAATATTTATAAATTTTCCAGTTTGGGGCTACTACATATTATACTGCTATGCCATTCTTGTGCATGTATTTCAATGAATGTAAATATTTATTTGGGTATTTGCGCAGGACTGGAATTACTTGTTCATAGTAGATAATTCCAAGCGTTTTTCTAAAGGGTTGAATCCAATTCGTACTACCTCAGAAGTGTGTTCATATTCCAGTTGCTCCTCTGTTTTATAAAAACTTTGCAATTATATGTTTTATGTTAGTAATGCTAGTGTATATGCAGATATATCTTACATAATTTTAATTTTCATTTTTTTGATGTCTAATGATGTTGAGGACCTTTTCATGTGTGTATTGGCTATTGGTCATTCTTTTTACGTAAAATTTCTATCTATTCAAGTCATTGAACCAGTTTTCTTTTGGTTTCTCATCTTTTTTTCTTACCTGCTTTTTATCCTGATTAATTATTCATGAAATTAATTAATAAGCCTACTGCAAATTCTTTTTTTTTAATGCATGGGTTTTGTTTATTTAAAACCTGGAAGAAAGCATACTAAACCACAAACAGTGGCTGTCTCTGCAGAATGGGATGGAGGGGCTTGGGGGCTTGGGGGAGCACATGAAAGTTTTCCTTTCTGTTTTAAATATTTCAGCATCATCCTAATAATGGGTACATACTTAAAGGAAAATAAACCATTCTACCACAGGCTGCATGCAGCCGCATGTTCACTGCAGCATTATTCACAATAGCACCAGATATAGAATCAACCCAGGTGGCCATCTACAGTGGATTTGATAAAGGAAATATGGTACATATACACCATAGAACACCATGCAGCCACATAAAAGAATGAAATCATACCCCTTGCAGCAACATGGATGCAGCTGGAGGCCACCATTTCAAGCAAACTAACACAGAAACAGAAAACCAAATCCAGAACTTTCCCATTTATAATTGGGAGCTAAACACCCAGTACATATGGTCATAAAAATGGGAACAACAGACACTGGGGAATATAAGAAGGGGTAGGAAAGGAACTAAGGGCTGAAAAAAACTACTTATTGGGCATTATTCTCACCTCTTCTGTGATGAATTCATTAATTCAAACCTCAGCATCCCACAATATACCATGCAACAAAGCTGCGCATGTATCCTGATTCTAAAATAAAAGTTGAAAAAAAAAAAAATCGCATCACTTGTTTCATCTTATAAGGACATTGTAAAATAACAGCACTAAAACTAAGAGATAGGAAAGGAAAAAAGGGGGAAAAAGAAACTAACTCTCACGAGAGACCTGTCCTGCCCACTTCTGGAGTATAAGTAAGCCCAGGTTTATACTTTAAAGCCCCCAAAGCAGCATCATCCACACCACCTTATCAGATCTGCAAAGCAAGTCCTCTAACTTGGCAGAAAGGGGTAATTATTGCAGGTGGTTATCCTGAAAATGGGGAAACTGAGACTCAGAGAGTGCAGTGACTTCCCCAAGGGACCACAGGAAGTGGTGTCCCTGCAGAGATGGAGAGGGAACCCAGCTCTCTGGAATCTCAGGCCGCTGCTCCTTCTGCTGCAACTGCACAAGTAACAGGAGCAGGTGCGGCACTAAGTGTTTACAATCACGGGCCAAACACGTGACCCTGTTCAAGTTTGTGCCTCAACTCCTTCAATTCCTCTTCATCTTTCATTTTTTCAAAGTTGGTATTCATCTTTCTATGTAATTTTCATCCTTCTAGCTCTTCTTTTCTGAAGGCAAAACGTTTTAGAAAAAGCAGGGACTTCAGATCTGTCACTCCCCAGCTCAAGTGGCTTCACCTCTCTCGGCCTCATCAGGCAGAGAGAAGGAAGCAGGCACACCCCAAAAGCAGGTTCAGAACAAACCCACGCCACTGGGAGAAAGCAAACTGAAGAATAACAGGAATGTCTAAATGCATATTTCTTTTAATTTTTTTTAAAGTATAGTTAGATTGTAGTCCAATTATTGATTTTATGCCTTGATGGTTTTCACTTTTGGAGTCATTGCTAAAAGTCAGTTCCTGCCAGATTCATAAAGATTTATTGTACATTTATATATTTATATCATTGATTTGTATCTACAGTGTGAGATAGGGGTAAAGATAAATATTTTTTTTTCTTGTTTTTGTTTTTGTTTTTGAGAAAGAGTCTTGCTCTGTTGCCCAGGCTGGAGTGTAATGGCACTATCTTGGCTCACTGAAATCTCCACCTCCTGGGTTCAAGGGATTCTCCTAACTTAGTCTCCCTAGTAGCTGGGATTACAGGCAAGCACCACTATGCCCAGCTAACTTTATATTTTTAGTAGACATGGGGTTTCACCATGTTGGTCAGGCTGGTCTCCAACTCCTGACCTCAAGTGATCCAACCACCTTGGTCTCCCAAAGTGTTGGTATTACAGGCATGAGCACCACACCCAGAAATTTTCAAATGTTTATTCAACCAGCATCAAAGTTGAAAACACTACCCTTTTCTGTATATAGAACTGTTCTTTTCACCATAATCATGAAATCATTTATATGTCATCTGTCCCTAATGTCGAAATAATTTTCCACTGGTCTCTTTGCATATTCTGATAGCAATGCCACACTCTAATTTTTTAAAATCTGGTAATATACATTCCCTAGGTTTGTTATTTTACATAATTGCCTTGGTTATTTTACTTCTTTTATTCCATGCATATTTGAGAATTAGTTTATCAATTTCAAATAAAAACAAACAAGCAATTTTAAAAGGAATTAAATTTCCTTTGTAGAAGCACTTAAGAGAAACTATTATTAACAAAATTTAATTTTTTAATCTGTGAGATAATTTCATCCATTTGCTTAGTTATTGTTTAATTTCTATTTATAGATGTTTTGTGTGAATATGTGTGTTGTAGGTTCTAAATATCTTTTATTAGAATCATTTCCAAGTATTTGGTATGTTCAGTGCTATTACAAATAATTTATTTAAAATTTCATTTTCTAAATATTTATGGTATGAAGCAAAACAATGTGATTTTTAAAGTATTCTTTTATATCCAATAACTTAAAAAATCTATATCAAATATCTGACAGTTTACTGTATTAGTCTGGGTTCTCTGGAGGGACAGAACTAATAGGATAGATGTATATATAAAGGGGCATTTGTTAAGGAGTATTGATCACACAATCATAGGGTCCCACAAAAGGCTGTTTGCAAGCTGAGGAGCAAGGAAGGCAGTCTGAGTCCCAAAGCTGAAGAACTTAGATTCTGATATTCGAGGGCAGGAAGCATCTAGCATGGGAGAAAGATGTAGGCTGGGAGGCTTAGTCAGTCTAGCCTTTTCAGGTTCTTCTGTTTGCTTTCAATCTGGCTGTGCTGGCAGCTAATTAGATTGCATCCATCTAGATTGAGGATGGGTCAGCCTTTCCCAGTCCACTGACTCAAATGTTAATATCCTTTGGCAACACCCTCACAGACACACTCAGGAACGATAATTTGCATCCTTCAGTTTAATCACGTTGACATTGAGTATTAACCATTACATTTATGTTTACATAAAGAAAAAAAAAATCACTTCATGAGCTCATCTACTCTGAAACCTTGTTTTAAAAATAATTCTGATGAGTTCCAGAAAAACACAACTTTTCTAAAGAAAACGTTAGGACTGGGGTGAGAAAAATTTAGTCTCTTGATATCTAGTATATTTGGCTTTCCACTACAAGCACAGAGAATGTATTTTCTATTTGAAAATAAAGTAACATATATAGAAGATAATATTGTTTTAATTTATCAGAGATGTTAAGTAACAATCTTTTAGATAACCAAAGATTCATTGCTCAGTCTAGAAGTAAAACTTAATCACCTACCTAAATATTAGCATATTAAAAAAAATCTCAATAGTACTTTATGTCATTCTGAAAATTTATTTGGTTTTACTGAGATGCATCATCTTTGTAGTCATAAGTATTACAAGTATTAGTAGGCAATATCATCATAAAAAGAAACCAAGAAAACATTTTATTTATTGTCACTAATTTTTAAAAATGTAATAGATAACTAGAACTGTAATTTACCCCTTGATTATATATAGCCATGCATTATTCTCAAAAGTTTAATGTGCACATGATTTGTTTCCCCCTGGAGTGTTACATTTTCTTTTAGCATAGAGATAATATACAGCCCAGTGTATTGTATTAAGCACTCAATATTTGCTTATAAATTCACTTTGGTGGCTTAAGGCTTTTGCTATTCCTGTCCTTATAATGAATTGGAAAATCTAATACGACTTGACATATTCAGCTCAACAAAATGGGACTTCAATAGTTTTTGAAAAATCCAATTTACATTTATATGCTAATTTTAAATCTTCCAGAATTAAAAGTATCATATTCTTCAGTTTCCTTTAAGGTATCAAGTGGTGCCTACTGTTTGGGTAAATGATAACCTATTCTTTCAAAATTCTTCATCAGTTTATTACATATTTATTAAACACTAGTTTAATATTATTAATAAAATTACATATTTATTAAACACTTGTTATATATATGTAGATTATAGATATATATGATTTAAGGTACATGCAAGCAAATATTGGGACAAGCATCTGATACTTTTCCTTAGAATCAAGAGTAAGCAGAGGGAGCACATTTTAATTTTCTGCAACATTTTTTATGTGTGTGATTGGCCTACTTAGTAAATTTAACTTATTGAGTTCACTTTAATTTAAATGAAGCTGTTCTTAAGTTTAGCCAATCAAAGTAAAACCTATCTGACAATGCCTTTAGGGTTAGAAAATCAGTACTGACATTTGAAATGAGTACACATACAAAGCTTCCAAAGGATTCACTGCCTTTAAATAATACTATTGGAAACTTCAGTGTTATAATAGGAATTAATCAGAAACAATCACATCTTATATTTTACACAGAGTACACATTTACAGTGATTTAAGTTTATATTCATATTTACATGAATTTAGTCATATTTTTAAATCTGTATTTTGGGTCCGGGGTACATGTAAAGTTGTGTTATATAGGTAAACTTGTGTCTCTGGTACTAGCCTAGTGCCAAATAGTTAACTTTTTTGCTCTTGTTGCTCCTCCCATTCTCCACCCTCAATTAGGCCTCAGTGTCTGTCATTCCCTTTTTTTGTGTTAATGAGTTCTCATCATTTAGCTCCCACTTATAAGTGAGAGGGTGTGGTATTTGATTTTCTGTTCCTGTGTTAGTTTGCAAAGAGTAATGACCTCAGGCTCTATCCATGTTAGTGCAAAAGGCATGATCTCATTCTATTTTATGGTTGCATAGTATTTCATGGTGTATATGTACCACATTTTCTTTATCCAATCTGTTATTGATGGGCATTTAGGTTGATTCAATGTTTTTGCTTTTGTGGATAGTGCTGCAATGAACATTCATGTATATGTGTCTTCACGGTAGAATGATTTATATTCTTCTGGGTACATACCCAGTAATGGGATTGCTGGGTCAAATAGTAGTTTGGTTTTTAGCTCTTTGAGGAATCACCGCATTGCTTTCTATGATGGTTAAACTAATTTACACTCCCAACAACAGTGTATAAGTGTTTCCTTTTCTCTGCAACCTCACCAGCATCTCTTACTTTTTGTATTTTAATAATAGTCATTTTCTCCCATTCTGTAGTTTGTCTGTTTCCTTTGTTGATGGAACATTTTGCTGTGCAGACACTCTTTAGCTAAATTAGATGTAAATTGTCAATTTTTGCTTTTGTGGTGATTGCTTTTGGCATCCTCATCATGAAATCTTTCCCTGTTCCTACGTCCAGGATGATATTGCCTTGGTTGTCTTTCAGGGATTTTATAGTTTTGGATTTTACATTTTAAGGCATAAACTATCTTGAGTTGATTTTTGTATGTGGTGCAAGGAAGCAGGCCAGTTTAAATCTTCTGCATGTAGCTAGCCAGTTAGCCCAGCATCATTTATTTAATAAGGAGTCTTTTCCCTATTGTTTGTTTTTGTCAACTTTGTTGAAGATCAGATGGTTGTAGGTGTGTGGCCTTATTTCTGGGATCTCTGTTCTCCACTGGGGTTTGTGTGTGTGTGTTTGTGTTTTGCACCAGTATCATGCTGTTTTGGTTACTGTAGCTCTGTAGTATAGTTTTGAATGAGGTAACATGATGCCTCCAGCTTTGTTTTTTTTTTTTTTTTTGCTTAGGATTGCTTTGCCTATTTGGGCTATTTCTGGGTTACATATGAATTTTAAAATAGTTTTCTGGTTCTGTGAAGTATGTCACTGGTATTTTGGTAGAAATAGCATTGAATATATAAATTGCTTTGTGCATTATGGCCATTTTAATGATATTGACTCTTCCTATCCATGAGCATGGAATGTTTTTCCCCATTTCTGTTGTCTCTAGTTCCTTGGAGCAGTGTTTTGTAATTCTAATCGCAGAGAGCTTTCACTACCCTGCTTAGTATGCTCCTATGTATTTTGTTCTCTCTTTGGCAATTGTGAATGTGATTGTGTTCCTGATTTGGTTCTCAGCTTGTTATTGGTATATATAAATGCTAGTGATTTTGTACATTTATATCCTGAAAGTTTGCTGAAGTTATGTATCAATTGAAGGAGCTTTTGGCCAAGACTATGGGGTTTTCTAGATGTGGAATAATGTCATCTGCCAATAGGGATAGTTTGACTTCCTCTCTTCCTATTTCAATGCACTTTATTTCTTTCTCTTGCCTGATTGTTCTAGCCAGGACTTCCAACACTATGTTGACTAGGAGTGGTGTTGGGTTATTTCATACTCAAGAATTCTATTATATAGTTATCCTCACTTTATATATAAAGAAATCAAGCCAGAGAGTTTAGAACTTGATTTGCCTACCAATTTGTCTCCACAGTTACTACACTAAATTAACGTGATATCTCATATTGCCTTTGTATTCACAACTAGGAAAATGTGATCATATGACCATCCTACAGCTAAATGAAAACGTCTGCTTAATGTGTAGTGATGGATGCCAAATATTTGAAAATATGACTCTGTTAATGGTATTTGATATTTTAGGGACCTATTACTTTAATTCTAAGATAATGTTAATTCTGAGACATGGTTTTGTTTAATAAAATATATTCAGATAAAAATGATTGCACATATTGATTATAAGATGGCTCTTATTTTTAGAAGCATGAAATATGAGTAAAAACAAATATCTGTTTGCATTTTCATAGGTAAAAATTACAGCTGATACACATCAATAGGAGTTTATTGTTGTATCAAGTGTTATTTAATATTTTTATATCTTTATGCAGATATCAGTATTTCACAAACCAAATTTAGGTTAAGTTAGTTAAACTTTTATGGGTAAATTATATTTTAAAAAGGAATATCAGAGCAGGATTATTATTTGTGAGTTAAAATCCTACTACTCTTTGTTTGATTATATTTTTATGTTATTTCTTTAATGATTGATAATGTCAATTTTTGACATCAATAACATTTACTGACACTATTGATAATGTCAATTATTATCATTATCAAACATTAAGGAAATAACATGAAAATATAATGTAAAAATTATATATAAGGCCTGTATAAAAAATTAAACAAAAATAAACTTTGATAAGAAATTAGAAATGTAATTAAATATAGGATACCTAAAAAGAAAGAGCAGAAATACTCCATTACTCTGTTTAAAGACACCAAAAGTGATTCTCAGTAATTGCTTTGGAGACTGTCAAATATATCTGTGGAAGATTGCCAGATGGTGTCTAAAATAAAAGGAAATGAATTAAAACATGTTGAGAATCAGAGAATACAGATAAAGCATAAATATCATTCTTAAAGATAATTCTTTATGCTGTATCCCTGCTAGAGTCTTTTCTACAATTGTTATTTACAGCCTATAACATCAACTCTCTACTACTTTATGGAGAGAATTTTGGCTGTGTTAAAAGTATTTTGGAATTTCCAACTTGAAAATGTAAAACCAAAAGCTAGTAGTAGTGATGTTTTCAAGCTTCAAAGAATGATTTGTTTATATGATTCTAGAATTACACTAAGTATATATCTTAAGAGCAACATTATATTATATTGGTTAAAAAATGCTTTTTGTAGATGTACAGGTGACATTTTATTTTCTTTTATACTATTAAACACACACAAATAGAGTACACATTTTCTTTACATTTATCTGTTTAAAATTTAATTATTGATTTTAATGATGCAATCTCTTTAAAATTCAAATAATGATTTCAAAAATTAAAATATTAAGCTTTAGCTAAAAATATTTTGTGCACATATTACTGTGCTATAAAAGTTTAGAAAAACTGTAACTTAGGTATAAAAACTCAATATTAGGTTTCATGAAAAAAAACAAACTGATATTTATTTTGGGCCTATGCCTCTGAAATTTGTTTCACCATAGCCAGTTACATACACACACCTCATTAAAGGTAAAGAATACGTAATTACCATATGGAATTAATAATTTGTACCATTTGAACTAAATTATTTAACTGTTTACTTTTATGGGATCATAGATAGTAAGTGCAGAAATTAATTAAGCCTTTTCTACACTAAGAGGAAAGCTTTGTCATCTCTAATACTTTCTGGGGAAACAAAATGTGAAGTTGTGGTTATTATCTTAGTGTTTAAGAAGGAGAGCAAGTGACTAGATATCTCTTATATGTCCTGAAGTCAAACAAACCCCTTTGGTAGGAAGATGGCTGAAGAAAATAACACAGGCTTTCTGTCTTTGCTTATGTATTGAACAGTACTAGGATGCTTCATGGGCAACTTTGAGGAATCCTTTGCATAACTTCAAAATGAGGTGGAGGAAAACATCTCAACTGTAGGAATTCTTTTAACATTTTTAGATATGTGGGAATATGGCTTGGAGAGGAAATGAAAGGACAAAAGTATCTCAACAAATGCTTCCCCAGGCTTCATTTCCACCTGTCTTTTTTTTTTTTTTTTTTTTTTTAATTTATTTATTATTATTATACTTTAAGTTGTAGGGTACATGTGCATAACGTGCAGGTTTGTTACATATGTATACTTCTGCCATGTTGCTGTGCTGCACCCATCAACTTGTCATTTACATCAGGTATAACTCCCAATGCAATCCCTCCCCCCTCCCCCCTCCCCCCTCCCCATGATAGGCCCCGGTGTGTGATGTTCCCCTTCCTGAGTCCAAGTGATCTCATTGTTCAGTTCCCACTTATGAGTGAGAACATGCGGTGTTTGGTTTTCTGTTCTTGTGATAGTTTGCTAAGAATGATGGATTCCAGCTGCATCCAAGTCCCTACAAAGGACTCAAACTCATCCTTTTTTATGGCTGCATAGTATTCCATGGTGTATATGTGCCACATTTTCTTAATCCAATCTGTCACTGATGGACATTTGGGTTGATTCCAAGTCTTTGCTATTGTGAATAGTGCTGCAATAAACATACGTGTGCATGTGTCTTTATAGCAGCATGATTTATAATCCTTTGGGTATATACCCAGTAATGGGATGGCTGGGTCATATGGTACATCTAGTTCTAGATCCTTGAGGAAACGCCATACTGTTTTCCATAATGGTTGAACTAGTTTACAATCCCACCAACAGTGTAAAAGTGTTCCTATTTCTCCACATCCTCTCCAGCACCTGTTGTTTCCTGACTTTTTAATGATTGCCATTCTAACTGGTGTGAGATGGTATCTCATTGTGGTTTTGATTTGCATTTCTCTGATGGCCAGTGATGATGAGCATTTTTTCATGTGTCTGTTGGCTGTATGAATGTCTTCTTTTGAGAAATGTCTGTTCATATCCTTTGCCCACTTTTTGATGGGGTTGTTTGTTTTTTTCTTGTAAATTTGTTTGAGTTCTTTGTAGGTTCTGGATATTAGCCCTTTGTCAGATGAGTAGATTGCAAAAATGTTCTCCCATTCTGTAGGTTGCCTGTTCACTCTGATGGTAGTTTCTTTTGCTGTGCAGAATCTCTTTAGTTTAATGAGATCCCATTTGTCAATTTTGGCTTTTGCTGCCGTTGCTTTTGGTGTTTTAGACATGAAGTCTTTGCCCATGCCTATGTCCTGAATGGTACTACCTAGGTTTTCCTCTAGGATTTTTATGGTATTAGGTCTAACATTTAAGTCTCTAATCCATCTTGAATTAATTTTTGGGTAAGGAGTAAGGAAAGGATCCAGTTTCAGCTTTCTACTTATGGCTAGCCAATTTTCCCAGCACCATTTATTAAATAGGGAATCCTTTCCCATTTCTTGTTTCTCTCAGGTTTGTCAAAGATCAAATGGCTGTAGATGTGTGGTATTATTTCTGAGGACTCTGTTCTGTTCCATTGGTCTATATCTCTGTTTTGGTACCAGTACCATGTTGTTTTGGTTACTGTAGCCTGGTAGTATAGTTTGAAGTCAGGTAGCGTGATGCCTCCAGCTTTGTTCTTTTGACTTAGGATTGTCTTGGAGATGCGGGCTCTTTTTTGGTTCCATATGAACTTTAAAGCAGTTTTTTCCAATTCTGTGAAGAAACTCATTGGTAGCTTGATGGGGATGGCATTGAATCTATAAATTACCTTGGGCAGTATGGCCATTTTCACGATATTGATTCTTCCTATCCATGAGCATGGTATGTTCTTCCATTTGTTTGTGTCCTCTTTTATTTCACTGAGCAGTGGTTTGTAGTTCTCCTTGAAGAGGTCCTTTACATCCCTTGTAAGTTGGATTCCTAGGTATTTTTTTCTCTTTAAAGCAATTGTGAATGGAAGTTCATTCCTGATTTGGCTCTCTGTTTGTCTGTTACTGGTGTATAAGAATGCTTGTGATTTTTGCACATTAATTTTGTATCCTGAGACTTTGCTGAAATTGCTTATCAGCTTAAGGAGATTTTGGGCTGAGACAATGGGGTTTTCTAAATATACAATCATGTCATCTGCAAACAGGGACAATTTGACTTCTTCTTTTCCTAACTGAATACCCTTGATTTCTTTCTCTTGCCTGATTGCCCTAGCCAGAACTTCCAACACTATGTTGAATAGGAGTGGTGAGAGAGGGCATCCCTGTGTTGTGCCAGTTTTCAAAGGGAATTTTTCCAGTTTTTGCCCATTCAGTATGATATTGGCTGTGGGTTTGTCATAAATAGCTCTTATTATTTTGAGGTACGTTCAATCAATACCGAATTTATTGAGCATTTTTAGCATGAAGGGCTGTTGAATTTTGTCAAAAGCCTTTTCTGCATCAATTGAGATAATCATGTGGTTCTTGTCTTTGGTTCTGTTTATATGCTGGATTATGTTTATTGATTTGCGAATGTTGAACCAGCCTTGCATCCCAGTGATGAAGCCCACTTGATCATGGTGGATAAGCTTTTTGATGTGTTGCTGAATCCGGTTTGCCAGTATTTTATTGAGGATTTTTGCATCGATGTTCATCAGGGATATTGGTCTAAAATTCTCTTTTTTTGTTGTGTCTCTGCCAGGCTTTGGTATCAGGATGATGTTGGCCTCATAAAATGAGTTAGGGAGGATTCCCTCTTTTTCTATTGTTTGAATAGTTTAAGAAGGAATGGTACCAACTCCTCCTTGTACCTCTGGTAGAATTCAGCTGTGAATCCATCTGGTCCTGGACTTTTTTTGGTTGGTAGGCTATTAATTATTGCCTCAATTTCAGAGCCTGCTATTGGTCTATTCAGGGATTCAACTTCTTCCTGGTTTAGTCTTGGAAGAGTGTAAGTGTCCAGGAAATTATCCATTTCTTCTAGATTTTCCAGTTTATTTGCGTAGAGGTATTTATAGTATTCTCTGATGGTAGTTTCAATGAGACAGAAAGTTAGCAAGGATATCCAGGAATTGAACTCATCTCTGCAGCAAGCAGACCTAATAGACATCTATAGAACTCTCCACCCCAAATCAACAGAATATACATTCTTCTCAGCACCACATCATACTTACTCCAAAATTGACCACGTAATTGGAAGTAAAGCACTCCTCAGCAAATGTACAAGAACAGAAATTATAACAAACTGTCTCTCAGACCACAGGGCAATCAAACTAGAACTCAGGACTAAGAAACTCAATCAAAACCGCTCAACTACATGGAAACTGAACAACCTGCTCCTGAATGACTACTGGGTACATAACGAAATGAAGGCAGAAATAAAGATGTTCTTTGAAACCAATGAGAACAAAGACACGACATACCAGAATCTCTGGGACACATTTAAAGCAGTGTGTAGAGGGAAATTTATAGCACTAAATGCCCACAGGAGAAAGCAGAAAAGATCTAAAATTGACACTCTAACATCGCAATTAAAAGAACTAGAGAAGCAAGAGCAAACACATTCGAAAGCTAGCTGAAGGCAAGAAATAACTAAGATCAGAGCAGAACTGAAGGAGATAGAGACACAAAAAACCCTCCAAAAAATCAATGAATCCAGGAGTTGGTTTTTTGAAAAGATCAACAAAATTGACAGACCACTAGCCAGACTAATAAAGAAGAAAAGAGAGAAGAATCAAATTGACGCAATTAAAAATGATAAAGGGGATATCACCACCGACCCCACAGAAATACATTTCCACCTGTCTTAGTCAGATCAGGCTGCAACAACAGATTATGATATAGTGGATATACATATATATATATATATATATATAACAAAACAAAACAAAAAAAAACACATTTATTTCTCACAATTCTGGAGACTGGGAAGTCCAAGATCAGTGTGTTGGAGGAGCTCAGTTTGATGAGAGACCTTTTCCTGGTTTATAGATGGGCCTCTTCTTTCCATGTCCTTATTGTGGGGTGCAGAGAGAGTGAGCCCTTATCTAATCCTTTTCTTATAAGAATATTAATTATGAACTATTACTTTGCAAGGCCTCACCTCTAAATATCATCACATTGGGAATTAGCCTTTCAACATATGAATTTTGGGGATGTACAAATATTTAGTCCACAGAAGGCCTGAAGGGCAGACTTTCTGTTTTTATCTGGAACATCTGTTGACTTACTTTTCCATTTTTGATACACAGTAAAACTACCATAGCTAACTTAAGAAACATAGAGATAAACAGAAGGGTTATTTATGGATTAATAAAATTTACTTATAGTTAAAATATTTGCCTAAAAATTTCCAAGGCAAGATAAAAATTTACTACTGCCAAAATCTATCACTGCTAAAAATCTACTACATAAGTAAGAAAGAAATAATATCAATTCTATACAAGTTCAGAAGAAACACTTTGCAGCTCATTTTACAGGGTTGGCATTACTCTGTTACCAAACCAGAAAAAATATATACAAAGAAAGAAACCTAAAGAGTAATATCCCTAAGGAAATAGACACCAAAATATTCAACAAAATCCTAGCTAGTCATATCCAGCAATATTAAATACAGATAGTAAATCACAATGTGAACTTTGTTTAAATATTAGAAAATCATTTAATATAATTCAGCCTACAGATAGGCTACTAAAGAAAATCCAAAGAATCATTTCAATAGATACAGAGAGCAAAAGCATTTGACAAAATGCAACACTTACTCATAAACATAGTCTTATAAATGTATTAACTTAATAAAGATGTCATTATGGGCTAAATTGCTTCCCTCTCCTGAATTCCATACGTTGAAATCCAAATCCTCAGCACCCCCGAATGTAATCATATTTGGAGATCAGGTCTTTACAGACATAATTAAGTTATAATTACTTCATTCAGGTAGGCCATATTCCAATATGATTCATGTCCTTACGAGAAGAGAAAATTGAAACACAGACACGTAGAGAGGGAAAACCTTTTGAAGACCCAAAGAGATTAAAGCCACCTGGAAACCAAAGACAGAAGCCTGGAACTGATCCTTCCCTCACAACTATAACCAAATGTGGTGACATCTAGAGTTCAGCTTCTTAGCCTCCAGAACTGTGAGAAAATAAATGTCTGTGATACTTTTGGGCAGCAACCTTAGCAAACCAATACAGGGATTTGCAAACAACCTGCAATTATCATTAAACTTAATGGTGAAAAATTGAATATGTTTCCTGTAATACCTGGAAAAGGCAAAAACGTTTATTCTCACCACCTCTATTTTAACATTTCACTAGAGCCTCCAGCCAGTGCAATAAAGCTGGCAAAAAATACAAAAAGCACGCAGATAAGGAGAGATGAAATAATGCTCTTTTAACAGACAACTGATAACACAACTGAGTGTACAGGCAATCTTGAAGAATATACAAAATGGCTACTGGAACAAATAGATAAATTTAATAAAGTTACAGGACACAAGATTATTAAAGAAAATCAATGATATTTGTTTATACTAGCAATAAGCATTTGGAAATTGTATCATTTACAATAACATCCAAAACATGTAGTATGTATGGCTAAATTTACCAAATACAGATTGTTGAGATATTCTGTGAAACGTTATTGACAGCTAAAGAAGGCCTATATAAATGGAGAGATATGTTAAGGAAGCTAAAGATTCAATAGTGTTAAGATTTCAATTATCCAGAGATTTATACAGATTTAACTAAAGCCTTATTAAAAATATTAGAAGCTAGCTTTATTAAATTCCAATGATATCTCACTATGCTATATATTTTTTAAATTTTAAAACTTATAGCTGTATAATATGAAATGATTGAACTAAGCTAATTGATATATCATCACTTCAAATACTTATCATTTATTTCTCCCATCTAACTAAAACACTGTACCCTTTGATATCTCCCAATTCTCCCCAGTCCCCAGCCTCTGGTCATAATCATTCTAGTCATTGCTTTTATGGGTTCAATTGTTTAAGATTCTTCATATAAGTGAAAACAGGTATTTTTGTCTTTCTGTGCCTGGCTTATTTCACTTAGCATAATGTCCTCAGGTTCATTAATGTTGTCACAAATGATAGGATTTCCCTCTTTTTAAGGATTTAATGGTATTCCTATGTGTGTGTGTGTGTGTGTGTGTGTCTGTGTTTGTGTGCATCTGCGTGTATATATACACTACATATAAAGAGTGTGTGTGTATATCACATTTTGTTTATCCATTCATCTGTTTATGGACACTTGGTTTGATTCCATAACTTGGCTATTGTAAACAATCCTGCAATGGAATATAGAAGTGCAGATACCTCTTAAACATATTTATGTTTATAAAATCCTTTGGATATAGACCCCAAAGTAGAGTTGCTAGATCATATAGTAATTCTATTTTTAGGTTTTTTAGGAACCTTCTTATAGTTTTCTGTGGAACAAATCAAGAGCAAGAGAACAAATGACCCAACTAAAAGTAGTCAATGCACTTAAATAGATGTTTCTCAAAAGAAGTTGCACCTAAATGCAAATGGCCAACAGATACATGAAAAAATAATCAACATCACTAAATATTGGTGAAATACAAATTAAAACCACAATGAGATAGAACAGCTACTATTTAAAATAATGAAAGATAAAATGTGTTGATGAGAATGTGAAGAAAATCAAACCATTTCAGACTGTTGAGGAGATTGTAAATTACCCCAATTATACTTGGCAGGGATATTCTAAACTGATTTTGGAAATATAAAGGAAGTAGAATAGCTTTTTATTTTATTTTATTTTTTATTTACTAAGAAGTACATAGAGGACTTACTTTTCTTGCTTCAAGGCTAACTATAAAGTATAGTTATAAAGACTGTGGTATTGGAGGACAGATATGCAGAAGTGTGGGACAAAATAGAAAGTACAAAAATTAATAAACACATATACAGTCAATTAGTTTTTGCCAAAGATCCTAAGGAAATTAATGAGAAAATGATAGTTTTCTAAAAATAATATTAAAGCAATTGGAATCCACATCAAAAATGGAAAAAGTTTTATGTCTTAAAGCTTAAATCATAAACCTAAATATAAGTGGTCAACTTCAAAAGTTGAAAAAGACCACAGGAAAAAAACGGACAAACAAATGTTGTGACATTGAATCAGGAAAGATTTAAAAAATGCTCAAAGGGCATGAGTTATAATTTAGAATGAAGATAAATTCAATGTATAAATATTTTTTAAAAATTCATTTTCAAAAGAGGCTCAATGCATTGAAGAATCAAGCGAAACTGTGAGATGATGTTTTCAAATATAAATGGGTAAAGAAATTGTGTCCAGAACATCTAAGTTATACTTAAAACTCAATGATGAAGAAGATTCAACAATAAAACAAATGTTTGAACACTTGGACAAAGATACATGAATGATAAATAAGAACATAAATATATAAGAAAAATGGTTAAAAAGTAAAAAAAAAAAATTCAAATTAAATTGGCAATCACATACCCCTACCTACCCAAAATATTAGATAAAATTAAAAATCTGATCATACTACACTGTATAACATTTCAGAAAAGAAGTATAAAATTCTTTAACTTTGAGGATTTGGATTACTTAGTGTCATATCAAAACATACACATGCAACATTTTAATAATGTATTATTTTCTTGTCTTAATATTCTAGAATGTTCAAGAATGATTCCATCTATTAATGAAATGGGATATATAGTAGAGAAACAATTGTTTCACAAGACGGTTCATCACGATAAAATGATAATAAATCACTGGAGATAATATGTTTATGGGACATTTGAACTCCTATCTGGGGAAAAATAATGTTAGATCAGTGCCTAACATATTGCCTAAAATTAATAGAAAGTATATTAAAGAGTTGAATAGTAACAAAAAAGGAGATAAAGCAAGAGGAAGAGAAACAATAAATTCTAGGTGAAAATACATATAATTGTTTGACTTTAGTCTATAAACAGATTCCTATGCAAGCAATATAATAAATTCAATGAGAAGAATTTAGAGACTTGATAAAATATAAAAATATGTGTGATCAGCTTCCCAATATTTATCTTAAAAAGGAATGTAAAAATGAGAAAAAATATTTTATCATGTGTATCAAACCTAGAATATCATTATTTTAAAAATGCCTAAAGATGAACACAAAAAGTAGAAAAATAAAATAGACAAGCCAAACAAAGAATATCAATAGCCTTTTACACAAATAATAAATTGAAACAGTAAATTCTTTAACATCTTTAAAGGGGGGTGGTGCATCAAACAATTCAAGAAATACGAATGAAGATAACAAAAATGAAAAATCAAAAAGAAATTGGAAAATTTATTGTTTGATTTTGTTAAATATCAGTAGCATGGAACATTGAAATAATAACTTGAACTCTGCTGGTATGTGCATAAATTGCTTTAAAATACAGTAGGATGACAATGCTCAAAAATATTCTCTTAAACCCATTAATTCCCTTTCTAGGAATGTATCCAAGAACAATTTCATAGGTTTAGACAAAAATTATGAACAAAGATACATACTATTTATAATAATGAAAAAAATTTAACTGCAATCTCTTCTTAATGAGGCCAACTTAGGGGCTTTTTTCAATCTCTTTTTAAATCCTTTTTATGTAGTTCTATATATTCGCATGAAAATCATCACCTTCTATCATAATGTTACAATTATTAATTGATTATTATTTATTATCATTTATTGGTAACTTCCTGCCATGAGAACATAAGTTTTATGTGTGCCGGCACTTTCTTCTTCCTAGCTGTGTTAACTGATGTATTTTAAGTGCAAAGAATAGGCCCTGCCTATATTAAGTACTCAGTAAATAATTGGTGACTAAAATAATTAATAATAATTTTGTTATTTATGTATGTATTTTATTTACTAAATAATAAAATTATGTTTTAAAACATAATGAGTATTTAGGCATATTTAAGCATATATAAATTTTCCTGTGTGTGCAAAAATCAGACAATAATCTATTTTTATAGTGACCATAATCATACACATATACGCATGTATGTATTCAAAACAAAAGAATGCAAAGGCTCAGATGGTAGAATTAAAGATGATCTTCATTTTCTCTCATCTCTAAATATTCTACAATTATTATACAAGAATTGAACACTTAGAAACAGTATAATTAAAAATATAGTCTAAATATATATTGATATATAAAGTAGTTCATAAAGATAATGTACTTCAATATCATATATTTAAGAGAAACAGAAATATCTTAGTATATGGATTTAAAATGGGGAATTGAGGAAACATGCATGACGTGAAATGAGAGCTCATACCACAGGACTGTGCCATGAAGAATTGAGACTTTTATAAAGTTATGAAAAATTCATAAGGCTGCCACCTTCCCCAAGCCACTGGCATCCCCGGGCTAGCCCATTTACTACAGTGGTCCCCAACTGCTTTCTCCGTTTGCTCATTTACCTCTACAATCTTTTCTCTTCACTGCAGCAGAGGGCTTTTAATATTACACATAAGACAAATTGCCTTTTTCTTCTCAAAACTCTACAATAGTTTTCTTTATCATTCAAGGCAAAAGTCAAAGCACTTAACTGTCCACACTGCCCTACTGGACATGAAACAGCTACCCAATTTTGGGATCAGATTATGTCATACCAAGATTTATCTGTCTATTCTAAATAAAATAGTAAACCCTCAACCCACAGTAACTTATTCCTCAGTATCCGGGTTCAAGAAATTCTCCTATCTCAGCCGTCCAAGTAGCTGGGACTACAGGCGCCTGCCACCATGTCCAGCTAATTTTTGCATGTTTAGTAGAAATGGGGTTTCACAATGTTGATAAAGCTGGTCTCGAACTCCTAACATCAGGCGATTCACCTACCTCGGCCTCCCAAAGAGCTGAAATTACAGGTGTGAGCCACCACATCTGGCCTTCTGGCTTTTTCTTCACTGGAATTGTCGCTATCTGATATAAACCATGACATGGGTAGAAAATGCCACGTACTGTACATATATATTAAATATATATACATGCATACAGACATATGTTCAAACACATGTACACACAGAATATACATTACATACGCTTAACACGATTATTTAGTTCACACTCTAGTATGCCTAGCATATTATATATTTAATATTTTTATTTCACCAGTTAATGCATGTCTGCACAGGCACACACTTGTGCTGTTTCATTTATCTAAGTCTTTTGTCTTGAGAATGCAATTCTTCATAAGAGAATGAATTTTGATTATTTGATTCAATATTGTATTTTTTTTTAATCTAGCTGAAGACCTGGCACATGCATGGAAACTGGTAAGTATTTATTTATTGAATTAGACATTAAATCGGTGCATCTTTTGTGGTCACTCTTTCTACATAATAAAGATTTTACAGTTAATATCTGCATATAATGTGAAAGATGTTGTAAATCTACTTATGTATATGTATATATGTATGTATAAATATATATACACAATTGATTTGATCAATTTATTGGTCTGTCTATATCTATGCCCTATATTTATGCTTAACTTGCTCAGCAATTTTAAGTGAGGTGCCCTTGTATATGTGATTTCTTCTCAAGTTCCTGTTATTTCTTTAAATTCTCTCCCCAGTCCTAAACAACTACAAAACTTCCTAAGAAGATAAAGTTGAAGAAATAGTTCACAGTGACATTCTAGTTTAACTCTATTCATATATCCTGGATGGCACAAGAAGAGGTTGAAAAAATCTGCACAGATTGTTTTACATACCTCAGTAGAGCCTTTTATATAATTCTGAGTGACTAATTTCTTTCAGCCTGTTTAGACAGGATTAGATCAAACTGAGAATCTCTCCTAACATAATTACGTGATTATCTTGGGATTCTTCTTTTGTTGCTCCTCTTGTTACATCACATCAGTTGGAAAAGAAAATCTGTCGAATTATACATGTCGAGTTTTAGAATTTTGTGAATGTAAGCACACAGTCTTTGAGATATAAGAACTTTATGACATAATTATGAAGATAAACATTGATCCTCACATCTGTTCTGTCAAACTAAGTGTAAGTGGTTCATAGTCTGTACACACAGCTAAATTTAAAGTGAGCGATTATTTTGATAAATATTGTGACTGACATTTATATGGTCTAGAAAAGTACCTGACTGACTTTTATAAACTAGATCTATGAGTTGAGAATGGGAACACTGTTAGGCCCTTCACGCACAGTGTCTCACGCCTGTAATGCCAGCACTCTGGGAGGCCGAGGGTGGATTACTTGAGGTCAGGAGTTTGAGATCAGCCTGGCCAACATCGTGAAATCCCGTCTCTACTTTAAGAAATGCAAAAATAGCATGGCGTGGTGGCACGTGCCAGTAGTCCCAGCTACTCAGGAGACTGAGGCACAAGAATAGCTTGAACCTGGGAGACGGACATTGCAGTGAGCTAAGATGGAGCCACTGCACTCCAGCCAGGGTGATAGAGCACGACTCTGCCAAATAAAATAAAATAAAATAAAATAAAATAAAATAAAATAAAATAAAATAAAGTAAAATAAAATAAAATAAAAAGAATAGCAACATTGTTGACCAGTGAAACTTAAAGAAACAGTCCCAGAAAAAGTTATTTTTAATTTAATTTACCAAGTCCCTGAAATGTATGTTTTTCTAGTGAGCTAAGGAAAGAAATTTGATAATTTTACAAGAATTATCTAGAGATTATTTCTCATTTAATGAAGTTTTCAAAACTTAGCTCAGAATACCCTTACATCAGGAATTATATTTTAACTAGATAAGTGGAATTTTCATGACATTAAGCATAGTTTAAGTCAATGGTCATTTATAATTTAGAATGTCATCTGTGTCAATAAAAATAACAAGCAACTGCATGAGTATTGTAAAATGAAATAAAATGTTTGGATTTTTCAGTTTATTTCTCTTATAATGTATACAAATAAAGAACTGTGGCCTGAGATATTTCTTTTAAGAAGTACAACAATTTTTTTTTTATTTAGTTTGTTTTTTAAAATTCTTTCAATTGAATATTTGTTTTGAGGTTATGTTAATTACAATTAAGCTATTTTTGTAAAGTAAGTAGATTTGGGTGGCACCCTTTATAACTTCCTCTTTGATAGGCAGGTCTATTCTTGAAGAATCTCTCTATTCTTTCCTAAATTGAAAATTCGAATGTTGGTTAAGTAAATGACAATGAGGTAGATAATTGAAAAATATACTCACTTCAGAGAAACAGAAACATCATTTTTATTAGGCACTGTGTAAAACCAAAGTACACCCCAAAATTCAACCATATTTGGTTTCAGAATATTTACAACACTTTTTTTATTTACTTGTGTGGCAGACATGTAAGTAATAGTGTGGTAGCAACTATTAATGTTTTCCAGCGTAATTTATTTTTCTTTAGTAAGACTGAGATGTTGCGTGAAGTAACTGGTAGTGATTAAAGAGAGTTGTGTGCTCAGAGAATCTATTGATGGAGTTGTCGAGATATTTCAAGGGAAAAGAAGACAAAATAATTCTGGTAAAGTAAATTTATAGGAATATCTGTAGGGAACTCAGGGGTAAAATAAGATGTTAGAGTTATGTAAAATAAAAAAAAAGCCAATACGGGTATGTTTAGTAGATTTATGGATAATTCAGGAAAACGAAATCCTAAAGATATTCTGGAAAGTGCAGGAAAAATGGCTTATAATCAAAGTACCAATGAAGATACAGAGAATATTCAGCAGAGGATACTGTGGGAGAAGGGTGGTGTGTCTTTGTGTGTGTGTGTGTGTGTGTCTTATATGTGTGTGTGTGTTCGTGTGTGTGTGTAAGTTTAAATTCTATGTATCTTTAGCCATCATGAGTGGGCATTAGTAGAGACATTATCAATGAATAACTTACTACCCTCTGCCCACCCACTTATTGGAATTTTTAAAAATAATCTATAAGTCTATATATATTTTTATACCAGCTAATTGTGACCAAATGACACAGCCTGGACACCAAAATATAAAAGTGTTCTATAAGATTTCTAAAAGTATACTCATGCGTTCTAGAAATAAATCTATTATATTTTGTAGTCAGTATTGGATACTTGAAATAAATATATATTTTTTAAATTTTGTTATTATAGAGTCTTCAAATGCTTTTGCATCTCTCTTTTGCAAGTCTGGTTTGGTATAAAATCCTTAATCAGTTTTTCCCTAATTGGACTGTGAAGAGAATCGCCTAGAGATTTTTAAAAAGTACAGATTTTGTCTAACATGACATCTTTTGCTACCAGAATCTTCAGGGTGCATGTTTTAAAATTGCAATTTTGAAAAATACCCCAAAAGATACCTGACAGGGAAATAAAAACTTGAGAACTCAATTCACTATGCCATAGAAAAATAATAATAATAAACTGAAAACTGAGTCATGCAAGAAACTACCTTTCCTTCTGTTCTGAAGCAGACAGCTACAGTTCAAAGGTAAAATACCTCCACAGGCAGCTGTGCCATGTTCACATGATCTTATGTAAAATGCCAATTTACTGAGAACAAGACAAAAATGTAATTGATTATTCTCCTACCTGCTCCTTTTCTCTTACAACACGTGGATTACTATACCCTCTCTCTTTCCCCTCCAGATTACTTTTCCTCATTAAATGTTGAAGTCCTCAAAATCATCTTTGGAAAAACGCACAGACCATAGCCTGTTTCTGTGATTTCATGTTTATTTCTTCTGGGCATATCCTTAACCTTAGCAAAATAAACTTCAAAACTGATTGAGATTTGTCTCAGATACTTTCTATTTTATACATATTTACATACGGTTGTAATGAAACTAGCATTTTACATGAGATATGGAAGGCATAACAACTTAAATCAAATGTTTATTGGAAAGCGATAAGTATCAGTTTGTTTTCTTTTTTTAACCAAAAAATAGAATTCAGAAAATTGTAAAGGTCATATGAATAGCTGACTAGCCCATGAACAAATCAGTTTAGCATAGACATTAATATCCAAATAATGAGTTAGTTATAAGTTTTATATTTGCTTAAGTTGGGTTCTTGCTACATAACTCAAATAAAATGATTTCTGTAGATGCTGTCATACTTGTTGTTTGAGCGATTTAGCTGTTCCAGCTTGCAGGCTTCAGAGTGTCTGAGGTGACCATGAGCTGAAGTGGTCCCCCAGCATAGCACAGCTTGTCTATGAAAACATGGTCAAAGCACTTTTTAAAGCAGGTCCCTGATCCCATTCCTCCTGACTGGGCAAGACCTCCCAACCAGGGTCTCCAGTCACCTCCTACAGGTGCATTTGAGCCAGCAATATGTCCGTACCTCCCTGTCTCAGACCTCCTAGAAGATGGCGCAGACTGCCATCTTTGCTGCTTCACAGGCTTAACTGGTGATACCTGCAGGTACAGGAAAGTTTGAGGTGACTAGGCATTGAAGCGGAACCCCAGCATACCACAGCAAGTCTACAGAAAAGTGCACAGACTGTTAAAGGAAGAAAAATACACAAAAGCCAGCAACTTCAAATATTGAAGGTAAATAAGCCTGCCAAGATGAAAAAGAATTAGCACAAGAATGCTGAAAACTCAAAAAACCAGAGTGCCCTCTTTCCTCCAAATGACTGCAAGGGTTTGGAATCGGGTGGAGACTGAGGAAGTTAAAATGACAGAATTGGAATTCAGAATTTGGATAGAAATGAAGTACACTGAGCTAAAGGAGTACACTATAAACCAATGCAAGAAAGCTGAAACTCCTAATAAAACATTGCAGGAGTTGTCAGACAAAATAGTCAATAGATAAAAGAGTGTAATCAACCTGATATAGCACAAAAACACACTACATAATTTCCTAATGTGAACACAAGTATTAATAGTAGAAGAGATCAAGTGGAGAAAAGAATAACTGAGCTTGAAGACTACATTTCTGAAATAATGAGACAAAAACAGAAAAAAAAGAAAAGGAATGAACAAAACCTCCACAAAATATGGGATTATGTAATGAGACCAAATCTATGACTGACTGTTTTCCTGAATGATATGAGGACATTGGAATCAATTTGGACAACATATTTTAGGATATCATTCATGAGAACTTCCTGAACCTAGTTACAAAGGCAAACATTCAAATTCAGGAAATGTAAAAAACTCCAGTAAGATACACCATGAGAAAAACATCCCCAAGGCACATAATTATAAGATTCTTCAAAGTCAAAATGAAAGAAAAAATGTTAATGGCAACTAGAGGGAAAGGTCAAGCCACCTACAAAGGGAAGTACATCAGACTAACAGCGAATCTCTCAGCTGAAACCCTACAAGCAAGAAGAGATTAGTGGCCAATATTCAACATTTTATAAAGAAAATAATTCTAACCCAAAATTTCAAATCTAGCCAAATCAAGCTTTATAAGCTAAGAAGAAATAAGTTCTTTTTCAGACAAGCAAATGCTGGGGAATTTCTTACCACCAGACGTGCCTTAAAAGAGCTCCTGAAACAAGGACTAAATGTGGTAAGGAAAGACTATTACCAACTACTACAAAAACACACTGAAGTATGTATAGACCAGTGACATTATAAAGCAACCAAATAAACTAAGTTTGCAAAATAATCAGCTAACATCATGATGACAGAATCAAATCCACACATATAAATACTAACCTTAAATGTAAAAGTGCTAAAAGCCCCAGCTAAAATACACAGAATGACAAGCTGGATAAAGAACCAAGACCTTGCGATGCTTTCTTTAAGAGATCCAACTCACATGCAATGAACAGATAGGCTCAAAATAAAGGGATGGAGGAAAATTTGCTAAGACAATAGAAAACATAAAAAAGATGGGATTGCAATATTAGTTTCTGACAAAAAAGACTTTAAACCATCAAAGATCAAAAAAGACAAAAAGGAGCGATACATAATGGTAAAAGGTTCAATTCAACAAGAAGAGCTATCTTAAATATATATGTACCCAACATAGTAGGACCGAGATTTATAAAGCAAGTTGTTAGAGACTTTCGAAGAGACTTAGACCTCCACATAATAGTAGACAGAGATTTTCATACCTCATTGACAATATTAGACAGGTCATTGAAACAGAAAATTAGCAAAAATATTCAAGAACTGAACTCAACACTTGATCAAATGGACCTGATAGATAACTACAGAACTCTCCACTCAAAAACAATCGCATATACACTCTTCTCATTGTCACATGGCACTTACTCTAAAATTAATTACATAATTGGAAATAAAACACTCCTTAGAAAATGAAAAAAAAAAAAAACTGAAATCATAACAAAGAACCTCTCAAACCACAGCACAATCAAATTAACAATCAAGACTAAGAAATTCACTCAAAACTATCCAACGACATGGAAATTGAATGACTTCAAAATGACTTTTGGGTAAATAATGATATTAAGACAGGTATTTGGAAGTTCTTTGAGACTAATGAGAACAAAGAAAAAACATACCAGAAGCTCTGGGACCCAACTAAGGCAAAGTTTATATGAAAAGTTATAGCACTAAATGCCCACAACAAAAAGTCAGAAACATCTTAAGTCAACACATTAACATCACAACCAAAAGAACTAGAGAACCAAGGGCAAAAAAATCCCAAAGCTAGTAGAAGACAGGAAATGACTAAAATTAGAGCTTAACTGAAGAAGACGGAGACAGGAAAAACAACAACAACAACAACAACAAAAATTAAAAGGATGAACTACGGGGGTGGAGCAAGATGGCCGAATAGGAACAGCTCCAGTCTCCAGCTCCCAGTGGGAGCAACACAGAAGACGGTGATTTCTGCATTATCAACTGAGGTACTGGGTTCATCTCACTGGGGAGTGCCTGACAATCGGTGCTGGTCAGCTGTTGCAGCCTGACCAGCGAAAGCTGAAGCAGGGCCAGGCATCACCTCACCTGGGAAGTGCAAGGGGGAAGGGAATCCCTTTCCCTAGCCAGGGAACTGAAACACACAACACCTGGAAAATCGGGTAACTCCCAACCCAATACTGTGCTTTAAGCAAACCGGCACACCAGGAGATTATATCCCACACCTGGCCAGGAGGGTCCCACGACCACGGAGCCTTCCTCATTGCTAGCACAGCAGTCTGCCATCTAACCACAAGGCAGCAGCCAGGCTGGGGGAGGGGCGCCTGCCATTGCTGAGGCTTAAGTAGGTAAACAAAGCCCTGGGAAGATCGAACTGGGTGGAGCAGAAAACTCTGAAGACGCAAGTGACACTGTCTGAGAGCTTTGAAGAGAGCAGTAGATCTCCCAATACTGAGGTTGAGATCTGAGAATGGACAGACTGCCTGCTCAAGTGGGTCCCTGACCCCTGAGTAGCCTAACTGGGAGACATCCGCCACTAGGGGCAGACTGACACACCACACCTCACACAGTGGAGTACACCCCTGAGAGGAAGCTTCCAAAAGCAAGAATCAGACAGGTACACTTGCTGTTCAGCAGTATTCTATCTTCTGGAGCCTCTGCTGCTGACACCCAGGCAAACAGGGTCTGGAGTGGACCTCAAGTAATCTCCAACAGACCTACAGCTGAGGGTCCTGACTGTTAGAAGGAAAACTAATAAACAGGAAGGACACCAACACCAAAACCCCATCAGTACGTCACCATCATCAAAGACCAGAGGCAGATAAACCACAAAGATGGGGAAAAAGCAGGGCAGAAAAGCTGGAAATTCAAAAAATAAGAGAGCATCTCCACCTCCAAAGGAACACAGCTCATAGCCAGCAACCGATCAAAGCTGGACAGAGAATGACTTTTCTGAGATGAGAGAAGAAGGCTTCAGTCCATCAAACTTCTCAGAGCTAAAGGAGGAATTACATACCCAGTGCAAAGAAACCAAAAATCTTGAAAAAAGAGTGGAAGAATTGATAACCAGAATAATTAATGCAGAGATGGCAATAAACGAACAGACAGAGATGAAAACTATGACACGAGAAATACATGACAAATGCACAAGCTTCAGTAACTGACTTGATCAACTGGAAGAAAGAGTATCAGCGATTGAGGATCAAATGAATGAAATGAAGCAAGAAGAGAAATCTAAAGAAAAAAGAAGAAAAAGAAATGAACAAATCCCACAAGAAGTATGGGATTATTTAAAAAGACTAAATCTACATCTGATTGGGGTGCCTGAAAGTGAGGGAGAAAATGGAACCAAGTTGGAAAACACTCTTCAGGATATCATCCAGGAGAACTGCCCCAACCTAGTAGGGCAGGCCAATATTCAAATTAAGGAAATACAGAGAACGCCACAAAGATACTCCTCGAGAAGAGCAACTCCAAGACACATAATTGCCAGATTCACCAAAGTTGAAATGAAGGAAAAAATCTTAAGGGCAGCCAGAGAGAAAGGTTGGGTTACACACAAAGGGAAGCCAATCAAATTAACAGCAGATCTCTCGGCAGAAACTCTACAAGCCAGAAGCGAGTGGGGGCCAATATTCAACATTCTTAAAGAAAATAATTTTCAACCCAGAATTTCATATCCAGCCAAACTAAGTTTCATAAGTGAAAGAGAAATAAAATCCTTTACAAACAAGCAAATGCTTAGAGATTTTGTCACCACCAGGCCTGCCTTACAAGAGACCCTGAAGGAAGCACTAAACATGGAAAGGAACAACCGGTACCAGCCATTGCAAAAACATGCCAAAGTGTAAAGACCATCGAGACTAGGAAGAAACTGCATCAACTAACGAGCAAAATAACCAGTTAATATCATAACGGCAGGATCAAGTTCACACATAACAATGTTAACCTTAAATGTAAATGGACTAAATGGTCCAATTAAAAGACACAGCCTGGCAAACTGGATAGAGTCAAGACCCATCAGTCTGCTGTATTCAGGAGACCCATCTCACATGCAGAGACATACATAGGCTCAAAATAAAGGTATGGAGGAAGATCTACCAAGCAAATGGAGAACAAAAAAAAGCAGGGGTTACAATACTAGTCTCTGATGAAACAGACTTTAAACCATCAAAGATCAAAAGAGACAAAGAAGGCAATTACATAATGGTAAAGGGATCAATTCAACAGGAAGAGCTAACTATCCTAAATATATATGCACCCAATACAGGAGCACCCAGATTCATAAAGCAAGTCCTTAGAGACTTACAAAGAGACTTAGACTCCCATACAATAATAATGGGAGACATCAACACCCCACTGTCAACATTAGACAGATCAATGAGACAGAAAGTTAACAAGGCTATCCAGGAATTGAACCCAACTTGGTACCACGCAGACATAATAGACATCTACAGAACTCTCCACCCCAAATCAACAGAATATACATTCTTCTCAGCACCACATCGCACTTATTCCAAAATTGACCACATAATTGGAAGTAAAGCACTCCTCAGCAAATGTAAAAGAACAGAAATTATAACAAACTGTCTCTCAGCCCACAGTGCAATCAAACTAGAACTCAGGACTAAGAAACTCAATCAAAACCGCTCAACTACATGGAAACTGAATAACCTGCTCCTGAATGACTACTGGGTACACAACGAAATGAAGGCAGATATAAAGATGTTCTTTGAAACCAATGAGAACAAAGATACAACATACCAGAATCTCTGGGACACAATTAAAGCAGTGTGTAGAGATAAATTTATAGCACTAAATGCCCACAAGAGAAAGCTGGAAAGATCTAAAATTGACACTCTAACATCACAATTAAAAGAACTAGAGAAGCAAGAGCAAACACATTCAAAAGCTAGCTGAAGGCAAGAATTAACTAAGATCAGAGCAGACCTGAAGGAGATAGAGACACAAAAACCCTCCAAAAAATCAATGAATCCAGGAGCTGGTTTTTTGAAAAGATCAACAAAATTGATAGACCGCTAGCAAGACTAATAAAGAAGAAAAGAGAGAAGAATCAAATAGACGCAATAAAAAATGATAAAGGGGATATCACCACCAACCAGACAGAAATACAAACTACCATCAGAGAATACTATAAACACCTCTACGCAAATAAACCTGAAAATCTAGAAGAAATGGATAATTTCCTGGACACTTACACTCTCCCAAGACTAAACCAGGAAGAAGTTGAATCCCTGAATAGACCAATAGCAGGCTCTGAAATTGAGGCAATAATTAATAGTCTACCAACCAAAAAAAGTCCAGGACCAGATGGATTCACAGCTGAATTCTACCAGAGGTACAAGGAGGAGCTGGTACCATTCCTTCTGAAAGTATTGCAATCAATAGAAAAAGAGGGAATCCTCCCTAACTCATTTTATGAGGCCAACAACATCCTGATACCAAAGCCTGGCAGAGACACAACAAAAAAAGAGAATTTTAGACCAATATCCCTGATGAACATCGATGCAAAAATCCTCAATAAAATACTGGCAAACCAGATCCAGCAGCATATCAAAAAGCTTATCCACCATGATCAAGTGGGCTTCATCACTGGGATGCAAGGCTGGTTCAACATTCGCAAATCAATAAACGTAATCCAGCATATAAACAGAACCAAAGACAAAAACCACATGATTATCTCAATAGATGCAGAAAAGGCCTTTGACAAAATTCAACAGCCCTTCATGATAAAAACTCTCAATAAATTCGTTATTGATGGAATGTATCTCAAAATCATAAGAGCTCTTTATGACAAACCCACAGCCAATATCATACTGAATGGGCAAAAACTGGAAAAATTCCCTTTGAAAACTGGCACAACACAGGGATGCCCTCTCTCACCACTCCTATTCAACATAGTATTGGAAGTTCTGGCTAGGGCAATCAGGCAAGAGAAAGAAATCAAGGGTATTCAGTTAGGAAAAGAAGAAGTCAAATTGTCCCTGTTTGTAGATGACATGATTGTATATTTAGAAAACCCCATTGTCTCAGCCCAAAATCTCCTGAAGCTGATAAGAAACTTCAGCAAAGTCTCAGGTTAAAAAATTAATGTGCAAAAATCACAAGCATTCTTATACACCAGTAACAGACAAACACAGAGCCAAATCATGAATGAACTTCCATTCACAATTGCTTCAAAGAGAATAAAATACCTAGGAATCCAACTTACAAGGGATGTAAAGGACCTCTTCAAGGAGAACTACAAACCACTGCTCAGTGAAATAAAAGAGGACATAAACAAATGGAAGAACATACCATGCTCATGGATAGGAAGAATCAATGTCGTGAAAATGGCCATACTGCCCAAGGTAATTTAGAGATTCAATGCCATCCCCATCAAGCTACCAATGAGTTTCTTCACAGAATTGGAAAAAACTGCTTTAAAGTTCATATGGAACCAGAAAAGAGCCCGCATCTCCAAGACAATCCTAAGTCAAAAGAACAAAGCTGGAGGCATGACGCTACTTGACTTCAAACTATACTACCAGGCTACAGTAACCAAAACAGCATGATACTGATACCAAAACAGAGATATAGACCAATGGAACAGAACAGAGTCCTCAGAAATAATACCACACATCTACAGCCATTCGGTCTTTGATAAACCTGAGAAAAACAAGAAATGGGGAAGGTATTCCCTATTTAATAAATGGTGCTGGGAAAATTGGTTAGCCATAAGTCGAAAGCTGAAACTGGATCCTTTCCGTACTCCTTACCCAAAAATTAATTCAAGATGGATTAGAGACTGAAATGTTAGACCTAATACCATAGAAACCCTAGAAGAGCAGGCCGGGCGCAGTGGCTCAAGCCTGTAATCCTAGCACTTTGGGAGGCCGAGACGGGCGGATCACGAGGTCAGGAGATCGAGACCAGCCTGGCTAACACCGTGAAACCCCGTCTCCTACAAAAAAACTAGCCGGGTGAGGTGGCGGGTGCCTGTAGTCCCAGCTACTTGGGAGGCTGAGCCAGGAGAATGGCGTGAACCCGGGAGGCGGAGCTTGCAGTGAGCTGAGATCCGGCCACTGCACTCCAGCCTGGGCGACAGAGCCAGACTCCGTCTCAAAAAAAAAAAAAAAAAAAGAAAAAAAAAACCCTAGAAGAAAACCTAGGTAATACCATTCAGAACATAGGCATGGGCAAGGACTTCATGTCTAAAACACCAAAAGCAACCGCAACAAAAGCCAAAATTGACAAATGGGATCTCATTAAACTAAAGAGCTTCTGCACAGCAAAAGAAACTACCATCAGAGTGAACAGGCAACCTACAGAATGGGAGAAAAGTTTTGCAATCTACTCATCAGACAAAGGGCTAATATCCAGAACCTACAAAGTACTCAAACAAATTTACAAGAAAAAAACAAACAACCCCATCAAAAAGTGGGCAAAGGATATGAACAGACATTTCTCAAAAGAGGACATTAATACAGCCAACAGACACATGAAAAAATGCTCATCATCACTGGCCATCAGAGAAATGCAAATCAAAACCACAATGAGATACCATCTCACACCAGTTAGAATGGCGATCATTAAAAAGTCAGGAAACAACAGGTGCTGGAGAGGATGTGGAGAAATAGGAACACTTTTACACTGTTGATGGGATTGTAAACTAGTTCAACCATTATGGAAAACAGTATGGCGATTCCTCAAGGATCTACAACTAGAAGTACCATATGACCCAGCCATCCCATTACTGGGTATATATCCAAAGGATTATAAATCATGCTGCTATAAAGACACTTGCACACGTATGTTTATTGCGGCACTATTCACAATAGCAAAGACTTGGAATCAACCCAAATGTCCATCAGTGACAGACTGGATTAAGAAAATGTGGCACATATACACCATGGAATACTATGCAGCCATAAAAAAGGATGAGTTTGTGTCCTTTGTAGGGACCTGGATGCAGCTGGAAACCATCATTCTCAGCAAACTATCACAAGAACAGAAAACCAAACACCGCATGTTCTCACTCATAGGTGGGAACTGAACAATGAGATCACTTGGACTCGGGAAGGGGAACATCACACACCGGGGCCTATTATGGGGAGGGGTTGGGGGAGGGTTTGCATTGGGAGTTATACCTGATGTAAATGATGAGTTGATGGGTGCTGATGAGTTGATGGGTGCAGCACAGCAACATGGCACAAGTATACATATGTAACAAACCTGCATGTTATGCACATGTACCCTAGAACTTAAAGTATAATAAAAACAAAGAAAAAAAAAAAAGAAAAAAAAAGATGAACTAATTCAGGAGTTGGTTTTATTTTAAAAAGTAATGAAAAGATAGATTCTAACTAGACTAATGAAAAAAGAGAGAGACAAACTTATAAAAACATTATCAGAAACAACAGGAATACTGCCACTGACCCCACAGAACTACAAGCAAAACTCAGAGATTATGAACACCTCTATGGACATAAACTAGAAAATATAGAAGAAATAAATTCCTAGACACATACACTTTCCATGATTGAACCAGCAAGGAATTGAATCTCTAAATAGACCAATAATGAGTTCTGAAATTGAGTCAGTAATAAATAGCCTACTAACTAAAAAAAGCACAGGACCAGATGGATTCATAGCTGAATTCTTCCAGATGAACAAAGAAGAGCTGGTACTATTCCTTATGAAACTATTTCAAAAATTCAAGGAGGAGGGACTTTTTCCTATCAAAATCTTCAGGGTGCATGTTTTAAAATTGCAATTTTGAAAAATACCCCAAAAGATATGTGACAGGGAAATAAAAACTTGAGAACTCAATTCACTATGCCAAAGAAAAATAATAATAAGAAGCTGAAAGCTGAGTCATGCTAGAAACTACCTTTCCTTCTGTTCTGAAGCAGACAGCTACAGATGAAAGGTAAAATACCTGCATAGACAGCTACGCCATGTTCCCATGAGCTTATGTAAAATCACAATTTACTGAGAACAAGACAAAAAGATAACTGATTATTCTCCTACCTGCTCCTTTTCTCTTGCAACATGTGGATTACCATACCCTCTCTCTTTCTCCTCCTGATTACTTTTGAAATTGAGTCAGTAATAAATGGCCTACTAACAAACTGGTATCAGCATTATCCTGATACCAAAACCTGGCTGATACAACAACAACAAAAACGTAAACTTTAGGCCAATATTCTTGATGAATATCAATGTCAAAATTCTCAATAAAATACTGGCAAATAAAATGCAGCAGCACACTAAAAAGGTAATCCTTCACAATCCAGTAGGTTTTATCCCTGGGATGAAGTGTCGGTTCAACATATGCAAATTCATAAATGTGGTTATTCACATAAACAGAAATAAAGACAAAAATCTCATAATTATCTCAATATATTTAGAAAAAATATTTCAATAAAACTCAACATCAGCTTATGTTAAAATCTCTCAGTAAACTAGGTATTGAAGGAACATACCTCCAAATAATAACAGCCATCTATGACAAACCAACAGCCAACATCATAATGAATGGGTGAAAGCTGGAAGAATTCGCCTTGAAAACTTGCATTAGACAAGGATACCCTCTTCCACCACTCCTGTTCAACATAGTAGTGGAATTTCTGGCCAGAGCAATCAGGCAAAGGGACCAAAGAAATAAAGAAAGCGAGAAATCAGGAAGAAAGCAAGAGAGAAGAGAGAGAGAGAGAAAGAGAAAGAGAGAGAGAGAGAGAGAAAGAAAGAAAGAAAGAAAGAAAGAAAGAAAGAAAGAAAGAAAGAAAGAAAGAAAGAAAGAAAGAAAGAAAGAGCGAGCGAAGGGAGGAAAGGAAGAAGGAAGGAAGGAAAAGAAGAAGGAAGGAAGGAAGGAAGGAAGGAAGGAAGGAAGGAAGGAAGGAAGGAAGGAAGGAAGGAAGGAAGGAAGGAAGGAAGGGAGGAAGGAAGGAGGGAGGGAACGAGGGAGGGAGGGAGGGAGGGAAGGAAGGAAGGAAGGAAGGAAGGAAGGAAGGAAGGAAGGAAGGAAGGAAGGAAGGAAGGAAGGACTCAAATAGGAAAGTAGAAAGTCAAGCTATCCTTCTTTGCAGATGACATAACCCTACATCTAGAAAACTTCATAGTCTCAGCCCAAAATTTTCTGAAGCTGATAAACAACTTCAGCAACAACTCAGAATACAAAATCAATGTGCAAAAATCAGTAACATTTCTATACACCAACAATATTCAAGCTGTGAGCCAAATCACAAATGAACTCTCACGCAAATTACCATAAAAATAAATAAATGAATAAATAAAACACCTAGGAATATGGCTAACAAGAGAACTGAAAGATCTTCACAAGGAGATCAAACCACCACTCAAAGAAATCAAAGCTGACACAAACAAATGGAAAAATATTTTATGCTCATTGGTAGGAATAATCAATATCATTAAAATGGCCACAATATGCAAAGCAATTTATGGATTCAATGCTACTCCCATTAAACTACCATTGACATTCTTCACAGAACTAGAAAAAAATTAAATTCACACGGAACACAAAAAGAGTTTAAACAGTCAGTGCAATCCTAAGCAAAACACAAATTTGATTGCATCATGCTATCTGGCTTCAAACTACACTACAGGGCTACAGTAACCAAAACAACATGGTACTGGTACAAAAACAGACACATACACCAATGGAACAGAATAGAGAACCCAGAAATAAGACTACACACCTACAAATAACTGATCTTCAAAAAACCTGGCAAAAACAAGCAGTGGGGAAAGAATTGCCTATTCAATAAATGGTGCTGGAATAACTGGCTAGCCACATACAGAAAACTGAAACTGGACCCCTTCCTTACATTATATACAAAAGTTAACTCAAGATGGATTAAACACTTAAATGTAAAACTTAAGACTATAGAAAGCCTGGAAGACAACTTGGGCAATCCCATTTAGGACATAAAAGCACTGGCAAAGATTTCATGACAAAGATGTGAAAAGCAATTTTAACAAAAGCAAAAATTGAAAAATCAGATCTAATTGAACTAAAGAGCTTCTGCACAGCAAAAGAAACTATCAACAGAGTAAACAGACAACCTACAGAACGAGAGAAAAGTTTGGCAAACTAATGCATCTGACTAAGGTGAAATATTAAGCTTTTATAATGAACTTAAATTTACCAGAAAACAACAACAACAACAACAACCCCATTAAAAAGTGGGCAAAGGAAGTGAACAGATACTCTTCAAAAGAAGACATACATGTGGCCAACAAGCATATGAAAAACAGCTCATCACTGATATTTAGAGAAATGGAAATCAAAACTACAATGAAATACCATCTCACACCAGTCAGAATGGCTAATATCAAAAAGTGCAAAAATAACAGGTGCTGGTGAAGTTGTGGAGAAAAGGGTCACTTACACGCTGCTGGTGGGAGTGTTAATTAGTTCAACCATTGTGGAAGACAGTGGCGATTCCTCAAAGACCTAAAGACACACATACCATTCGACCCAGCAATCCCATTACTGGGTATATACTCAAATGTATATAAGTTATTCCATTATAAAGAAACATGAATGTGTGTGTTCAGTGCAGCACTATTCCCAATAGCAAAGACATGGAATCAACCCAAATGCCCATCAGTGATAGACTGGATTAAAAAAATGTGGCACATATACACCATGGAATACCATATTTAAAAAAGTGGGCCAGGCGCAGTGGCTCACGCCTGTAATCCCAACACTTTGGGAGGCCGAGGCTGGCGGATAACGAGGTCAGGAGATTGAGACCATCCTGGCTAACATGGTGAAACCCCGTCTCCACTAAAAATGCAAAAAATTAGCCGGGCGTGGTAGCGGGCGCCTGTAATCCCAGCTACTCCGGAGGCTGAGGCAGGAGAATGGAGTGAATCCGGGAGGTGGAGCTTGCAGTGGGCCGAGATCGCGCCACTGCACTCCAGCCTGGGTGACTGAGCCAGACTCCATCTCATAAATAAATAAATAAATAAATACATAAATACATAAATAAATACATAAATAAATAAAAATAAATAAAAAAATACAAAAGTGTACCTGACACATAGTAAGTACTACATAAAGTGCTTATCAAATAAAGATTAAGACTATGTTAAGAAAAAAACTTAGAATATTTACATAAAACTGCAGATGTTTTACATTACCTCATAATCACACCAAGCCTCTTGTCAAGGAGGTTGTAAAGCTAATAATGGGGACCTCTGTGTAAAGAATTTGTTGTTTATTTATTTATTCATTGTTGCAGTAGCTGATACATTTATCACAGTGTAGTCTTCAGAATTATGTTATTTAAAATGTCATGGTTAAAAAATGGAAATTTATGTATTTTTTATTGTGGCTAAATTTTGTTAATTTTTTTCTTATGTTGATAGTAGTATTAAAATATTTTCTTTTTTTTTTTATCAAAGGTACTTTAGCTGAAGTTTTTACACTAGTATAAAAAACTGCTAGATTACTTACAATTTTGTGTGATAGGTTTCTCTAGGTTTTAAGCTACCAAATGCTGAGCACCCATGTGTTATAATCACTAAAACATTCTTACATGGCCCAGCATATGTGAAGAACAAACGAGTATGTGACTGAATCCATTAAGGAACAGATATAACCTGGTTTCTATTTAAAATTCTGAAAAAGAGCAGTGGTCAGTAAACTATCGGAATGCTTTATTTTTTCTAGTCTCTGACATTAATTATATCAAATGAAAATAGATTCTTGACAAGAGAGAATTAAAAGCTATCTTTTGCAAATATTATTCAATTTGTAATTGTCACGCTTTAATCCAATTATTTACACATTAAGGTATAAATAATAATTGGCCTTATTATGCCAACCATAAAAATGAAAACAAAAACTTTCATATTTGTAAAGAAAAATTGTTTTTCAACTGTCTATGGCATAAAATATGCTGCCATTAATTGTTTTGCCGTTAGTGTTAGGCTTGTCAACATAGTCCTTATTTGTTGTTTTTAGGATATTTTATAAGTTGATGACTCCTGAGCCTGTTTGAACCATGAACCAGACTATAATTCTATTAATCTAAAAAGGGACACTCCTCAATTTCATATAAGTAGCATTATTTTTTATTCAGATAAATACAAGTTTAAAAAATTCTAAGTGAGGAATCCAAAACAAAAATATAGCTAGTAGTTTTTGCTAATTTTGTTATTACCTCTCATAATTCCAGGCACTTTCTTTAACATGAATTAAAGTATTACATGTGTTCTGACATATTTACATTGCCTGGAAACCTACAAATGCAGGTTCTAATAGAGGTATGCAAATGCTGAATGAAGACGCCATTTGTTTTTTATCTGTTTTGGCATTGGAAGTCACCTGATCACATTATATTTTGGGCACATGTAAGATTGCCCTCATATAAACATCACTGAATGGGAAATGAGGTGGAGATAATGTAATAATCTTCACATCTCCCAAATGAAAACATTTAATCAGTTATACAAAATTCTTAAAAACTGAAATATAATCTAATTTTCCTATGATAAATTGGCCCATTTCCATGGAAACATCTTCATCTTTGAGGGGAAAAAAAAAAAAATGTTCATCTAAGCAGCTGGAGGTAAAGATCGTTGTAATGGGCCACTAAGGATTTTAAAAATCAATGAGAAATGATTAATTCAGTAGAATCAGTACAATTTACCATCCTACTCTTCAAGTCAATCTTCACTTAATCTCTGTTGCTATTTTACTGTTTGACTATATTTTTAACTCCTTTGGCAGACTGTTCAGAGATAAGCTTGAGCTAAATTTTATCAGGTATTGAAATCCATTGGTGCTTAAGATGATAAGCATTGTTACATTTGCATTATACAAGTAGAAATGTTAATAGTTTTTGAAAATGCAGAGTGGAAGCTGTAGTTTGGAATGTTTTCTTCAATTAGAAAAAGCAAATTTGTTTTCTTTTGTATTCAGAGGCAAGGTTTCTTCTTTCACAGGCTAGAGTAAAGAGGCATGATCATAGTTCACTGTAACCTCTAATTCCTGGGCTCAAGGAATCCTCCTGCATCAGGCTCCCAAGAAGCTGGGACTACAGGCATGTGCCCCCATGACCAGCTGATTTTTAAAATTGTTATTTATTAATTTATACAAGGACTCACTATGTTGTCCAGGCTGGTCTTGAACTCCTGTCTTCAAGCAACCTACTCACCTCGGCCTCGCAAAATGCTAGAATTACAGGTAGGAGCCACTATGCTCAGCCAGAAATCATGTTTTAAAATAAATATTTTGCTAACAGTTTTTTGGCTATATGGGTTCTCACCGTTTTTTCAATTTCTATCCACTGGAAAGTGAAAATAAACATAAATATTGAAATATTAATATTTTTGTTGGACTTCAGATTAGTACACTTCCTGTGATTATGGATGGTGCTTTAAAGGCTTTACTTCCACTGTAAAATGAGGGAAAAAATATATATCTCAAATTTATTATATAGATTTAATGTCTATAAGGTTTTTTTTTTTTTTTTTTTTTTTTTTTTACAATTTCTATTAACAAATTTACATTCCTATAAATGTATAGGAATGTTTTATCATCTCTTGATCTACATTAAAGCCCAAGAAAACTGGTGATATTTCTATGAAACTATCAGAAGATGTGAAAAATCTAAATAAGCTTATTGAATTGGTTTCTTGTTGGGTAGAATTGTCTTTCATTTTGGGGACCAGTTGAAGGTCAGTTATGTAATATCATGAGTATGCTACCATTTTAGCAGCAGAAGGACCATATCAGGGCAGGAGACAGGGGAGGAACTGAAGATATCCACTAACAGTCAGTATCAACTTCCCAGCCTACAAGTAACCTTGGAAGTAGCTCCTGCTCCAATCAAGGTTCTGCTGACTGTAGTCTTGGATGATACTTTGTCTGAAATTTATGAGAGACTCTGAACCAAAATCACCTAGCTTAGTCATTCCAAAATTCCTGTCCAACTGACATTGTGAAGATAATAAATTTTATTTCAAATTATCTTTAAAAAGTAAATAAGCAAGTTGAAGATATACAGGAAGCATGAGAATTTATAAAATCGAAAAAAAAAAGTGGCAATGATATCAAAATTAGCTACTCTGACCTTCAAATTTAAAATGAGTTAATAGGTTTGGGTTTATTATTAACCTTACCCCTTGATTCCTTAGTCCTCATCTTCCATTCAATCACCTCCGATTTTATTAGAGATGAGAGAAGAGGCTGTTGGTTTGAATGGGAAAATTGGATTATTCATTATACTCATTCATCTTTACATTTTCCAAGGATCCTCAATTAGGTGGAATCACATTTAAATGCATTTGCTAGGGTTTATGATTTTACTGGAGTTGGCCCAAATTTGCTTTCTCTAAGGTCTCTATAGTATTTGGAACCATATGTGTTTCTAGATTATCAGCTAATATCCAGTTTTATGTGCCTCAGGATTAAATAATCTTATTATACATTCCTTACATTTGTTCTTTAGATTTGAGTACAGTGAAAGAATTTACTCTGCAAAGTACTAAAATGTTGTGTTATACAGGATCTTGGGAGGTTTTTCCATGACTAATGATCTAGAATGGTCACTGATACCTGGGTTATAGCTGTCAAATGCCCTACAACGTCTTTCTGCCTCCCCATATCAGCTCTGTTCTCACCCCTTTATCTGGCCTCTGTCTCTTTCTAGTAAGGGACTCTCTTTTGAGCCTAGCTTCTAAGGTATACCTTAAGCAAGTAGTACACAACTTTGTAGTGTTCTTACACAATTCTTCAAGACATTTTGTCACAAAAAGGGCACAGTTTATGAGCTATGAAGATAAATTGAGAACAAGCTTCTTGAGGGATGGTTAGGTGCAATACTTTATAGTAATTTTGCAAGTAATATTTTCTCTAAGTAACCAAAGGACTCATGGGGTGCTGAACGTTTTGTGTTTATTTGTTCTCCAACCTATGACATCCCTGTTTTCTTTAATGAAGATGTGTTAGAGGTTATAGGAGGTTAACCAGATAAACTGATTGTTGTGATCGATGCAGGAGGCAGATAAGGAGAGAGGGGTGGTCCTGGGAGAATCTCCAACCCACCCCACAAATGTTTACATCAGATGCTTTTATGCAGGTAAGGGAACCCGCCCAGGGTCTTGTCTGCTCACGCCAGCAGCTGGGAGATTGGGGTGGAGCTAACGGGAAGTTTGTGCCTTGTGAAGGGAGGAGGAGCCTGACCTCTTCAGCTCCTTTGTGACGACCTGGTATTCAATCTGTGAAGTGGGAGCCTGTTGGGACCCCTCCTTTTTTCACTGAGAGCTTTCTTTTAATAAATTCTGCTCTCCTCACCTTTCAATATGTCCACGTGCCTAATCTTTCTTGGTCAAGTGACGAGAACCTGTTTTTAGCGGAAATAAGGAGCAAAAATCCCGCACCAGTTAAAGGAGATTATCACTAAATAGGGAAACTAGTGTATCCCGTTTGGTCCATAAAGTACTGCTATTTTAATGTTAGCCATCTGCTGCTACTGTTTTGGTATTTTGATAAATGCTAGGACTAAAAATTAGTGTCTCAGCATCTATTTTATTACAAGGAAAGGGTTAATGAGTATGAAAAACAATGACTTATAAATTATACCATAACTAAGTGTTGGAGACTTCACAGAATTCCCTACAAGGAAAATATGCCTTCTAGAAGGTCTTCCTGAGTGAATAATAATACACTAACAATGGAATAGCAGATCATGAAAAATCATTTTAGGGGGCTATTTGGAGATGGACTACTCTACAAATTTTGCTGGATTGACAACCCCTTCTCTATTTTTAAAAGGATCCCCATCATTACTATATTATGATTCAAGATAAATGTGGACAACTGTTGTCAAATTATAGTCATTAGCATATTAACATGTTTTTGTTTCTCAGCATGACATTTACAATTCTATTGTGATTTATTGTGGTACATATATATATTTTTTTAAAAACATGAATCTGGCTTCTACTTAAGATACGTAAGTATGGATAAATCACTTAACTCGCCTAACGTTAAGTTTCTTTCTAAGTAAATGGAATTGATGACACCTCATTAGATATCTGATAAGATTAATTAATAAGACATACCTGAGACATTATACATATTGTAGGTACATTATTTTTATTATCATCTTGCATATTTGAAAGCAATGCCCATTTTTATACCTCGTAAAATGCATTCATATCTTTATAGTTTTTGCTTTCCTAAAACAAAAGAAGAAATTCACATTCTTTCTTCAATGGTAAATATTTACAATTTTAACTCATCTTATAAAAGTGGGTTAAAAGTCTACAAAACAGGAGTAAGTAAGTCTTCGCATTTTAGAAATATAGCCCTGTTACATGAAGTTTTTGGGGGCCATTGTTTTGAATGAGGCTCCTAAACTAAGACCCAGATGAATAGACCAAACTAGAATGAAGTAACTCATGCTAGGTGCCGTGAAATCAACCTGAATTCAGAAATTTCCCAGTTTTCCAAAAGCAGGAGACTCATAGCAACCAATCAGAAGGTGCCTCGAGTTTACCCGAACCAGCATGAAAGAATGTCCCTCTACTTTAACCTTATGAGGAAAGCAGCTTTGAAAAGATGAATCTGGCCAGGTGCAGTGGCTCATGCCTGTAATCCCAGCACTTTGAGAGGCCGAGGTGGGCGGATCACAAAGTCAAGAGAATGAGATCATCCTGGCTAACAAGGTGAAATCCCGTCTCTACTAAAAAAAAAAAAAAAAAAAAAAAAAAAAAAAAAAAAATTAGCCAGACGTGGTGGCGGGCGCCTGTACTCCCAGCTAATCAGGAGGCTGAGACAGGAGAATGGCATGAACCCCGGAGGCGGAGTTTGCAGTGAGCCGAGATTGCCACTGCATTCCAGTCAGGGTGTCAGAACGAGACTCCATCTCACAAAAAAAACAAAAAAAAAAAAAACGGAAAAGGTGAATCTGTTTCTTGTTTTCTATTTCTACTTTGTTCAGTCCTTTTTTCTTTGTAAAGCCAAAATCTTATTCTCAACTCATTGGAACACTCATTCTCTTTTATAAAATGAGATAGTGCCGGATTCTAGAATTTCGAATAACATCCAATTACAGCTTTAATCAAAATTTGTTGTGATTTTGTCTTTTGGCAACCCCATATACACGTAACTGTTCACGTTTTCTGTTAAAAAAATAAAAAGTCAATGACCTTATCAGAATTTTACTCAAAGAATATTCTTTAAGTGGCAGTATTTTCTGTACAGGTGATATAAAGCATTGTGCTTTTCTTTTCTCCGATTACCTCCTGAATATAATTGAAAAGAAATGCAGCTTAGAAGAAAGCAATAAAAAGTGACAAAAATACATGTGTTACTTTTCATAGAATGCAATGTTTTATAAGTGTACTCTTATCCGGCAATGCCATTAAATATATTTCAGTGTCCTGGCTAGTAGCTCATAATAAGAGAATCTGTCTTTGTGATTACAAAATTATATATATATATATATTAATTATAAGAGATGCCTTTCTCTGTTTCTAGAGCAACAAATCTTTATAAGAAAGATGTTATTTTTATAATTATGGTTTGGAATATAAATAATTTAAATATCTATTCTGTCCCTATTTTATAGCCCAATTGTCTACATACAAATACTTTGAACATGAATTTAAACTTAATATGAAATTCTTCTAGACATAAGAAAATATGATATTGATGGGAAAATAATTCTTTTTTTTTTTTTTTGGTAATTCACTCTCTGACTATTGACTAATTTAAGCACAAATGCAAATAAATACAGAAATATTTTTTAAAATTGCAAAAACTAAAATAAACAAGTAGGGGAAAAATAAGAGATGAGTAGAAGTTAAAGATAAAAGATGGAATTAATGCAGAGAATTCATAGAAACTGTCTGGAGATTGCAGACCACACTAGGGTAGATAAGAGTTAAATAAAATGATGAAATGAAATGGTTACTAAGAGGTTGAAGAGGAAATTTTGTTGTTGTTGTTGTTGTTTATTTGTTTGTTTGTTTTTGGTTGTCTTTTTGTTGCTACTCTTCTTTCGAGATGGAGTATCTCTCTGTCACTCAGGCTGGAGTGCAGTGGTGTGATGATCTCTGCACACTGCAAGCTCCGCCTCCCGGGTTCATGCCAGTCTCCTGCCTTAGCCTCCCGAGCAGCTGGGACTACAGGCGCCCGCCACCATGCCCGGCTAATTTTTTGTATAGTAGAGGCGGGGTTTCACCCACTGTGTTAGCCAGGATGGTCTCTTTCTCCTGACCTTGTGATCTGCCCACCTTGGCCTCCCAAAGCGCTGGGATTACAGGCATGAGCAACTGCACCCGGCCAGGGGTAATGTTCTTTAAGCATCTGTGGAGAGAGTATGAGATAAGCTGAATTTCTTGTTTTTGCTTGCTAAAAGACGGCAGAGAACATTTGATATTTTTCACGGACATTTTGGTCGGTAGTATACCCTCACAGTATTACTTCAGGAAAATGCTAATTTTCCTGCTCTTTGCCATAATATGATCTGAAGAAATAATAATTTGTCTTGAAATTCCATAAGACATCACAAAATTTACTACAGTAACATTGGGCAGACTGTATATGATAATCAGGAATTGGCACATATTTTGAATGAAAACTTGAAGGTAAGAGATTTTAAAATCCATACAAATTTATAGACCTGTCGTCTCAGTGAATTTTCTGATGGTTCATGTCTCTGGAGCATGTCAACATAGTCTGTTTATGATGAAAAACAAATTTCTATAGCTCACATGACCTGCCAGAAAAAAAACAAACTAGCGTAGTGCCTGTGGTCGGTCTTTTTGGATTTTGGAGAAAATGTATACTACATCTGAGTGTGTTACTCTGACCAATCTACAGAGTCACCAACAAGGCTTCAAGTTTCAAAAGGGGACAGAACAAAAGGAAGTCTGCAGCATGTTCAGGATGTGGTAAAAAACCACTCTTCAACTTGGCCCTTATGATCCAGCTGATCTGATGACAACTGAAACGTCCATGGGAAATACAGACGCTCTCTGCAGTCTCTGGCAAGGACAAATAGATTCACAGCACTAACTTCTGTGATGTTGGAGAAAATCTATGCCTTCATTTTCACAGAACAATTCTTGAAATAAAAGATTTTTAGTTTAAGTTTGTATCAAATTTCTCAAGTCATAAGGTTTTCCCTTTGCCCATGGATCAGCATATAGGTTGGGAAGCACACTCAATTCTTACTCTCAATTCTCCACTGGTTTTGACTTTCTACCGGGCTCTCGCTGGCGGTACCTACACTTGACATAGTTTCCCACCTGGGAAAAAATATGTGGAGAATTATCTAACCATACATCCGCCTCTAATTTCCAGGATCTTCCTGTCACAAAAGCGGCTTAACTTTCCCTTCGGCTTGACTAAACTTCAGCTTCCTCCTGATTCCAGGCTTTTGATCTCTTTTCTTCACAGAGTATTTACTTCAGAAAACTTTTCATTATAAATTCTTTTTTGTTCCTTTGAGATGTAAATATTTTAAAAAGCCTCTTCCAGCTGTTAAAACCCAGGATTGTCTTCTCAAAGACCTGGGGAGCTATCCTTTAAAAATGTAAACACCAAGGAAGATAATGGCCTATCTCCCAATTTCTGTGCAGAAATAGAAGCCTAATTTGGAGTAGGCACCTTGCTCCAATTTGTAAATCTTCTACATGTCATAAAGATATGAGTTTAGTTTTCTTCTTATAAATTGAATTAGCAAACACAGATGGCCTACAATCTCTGCACGCCAGCTCATAAAATCTCTCTAACACTTTGATCAGCAGAGTTGAGTTCAGATTGAGTTTTGGCCTCTCTCTTGGTTATGGGCTGAATTGTGGTCTCCTCAAATGTATGTGATAAAACCCTGATCCCACAGAACCAAAGAATGTGACTGTATTTGGAGATAAGGTCTTCAAAAATAATTAGGTTAAAATAAGGCTATTTTTATGAGTCCTAACAAAATCTCACTATTGTCCTTGCAAGGAGAGGACATTTGGACAGAAAAGGAGACACCTGGGGAGCAGGAAAAACAGAAGACATAGTAAGAATGCAGGCACCTGCAAGCCAGGGAGAGAGGCGTCAGAAAAAGTAAAACAAACCAACACCTTTATCTTGGATTTCTAGCCTCCAGACTGAGAAAATAAATGTCTGTCCTTTAAGCCACCTAGTCTGTGATGTTTTGGCATGGCAGCCCTAGCAAATTAATACACTCTCTTATTCTAATGGTTTTGAATAGGGTCTGCCTTGCCTGTTTAACTTTGATAAAAATTTTTACTTTGACACCTGCTAGATTTCTTGCTGGATCATCTCTTGCTTTAACTAGGATCACAACTTCAAGCTAACAAAAAGGGGTTTTCTCCATTTTTTTTTTTCTACGTAAGGCTTCATTTAATTTTCAGATTTGTGGTTTTACACCCATCCTCCCACTCTAAATTGAGAACACCTTCTTTTGTAATCTGGAGCAAGAACGGTCATACCCCAGGCATTGTGGGACCCTCATTGTGAGGCTGACAATGTCTGCTGTCTGCCCTTCCATCCTCCCTCTCCTGTTTTTCAAGCAACAGCGAAACATGGGTCCAGTGTTGCCTCTGCTATCCAGTCATCTACCCAGGCACAGTACGGCAGTGTTTGATTCGCTTGATGGGGACAAGAAGAGGGCAATCGAACAAGATATAGGAAGCCAGGAGATGAGAATCCATCCCAAGAAGAAGAGAGATAGTGGAAGCATATTCTTCATTGTCTTATTGCAGTTACTTACAAAGCAGAAATGAAGATACAATCAAGAATTTTAAAACAGCAACCACAGAGCATCAAGTCCCAACAATTAGGGATTCTGAGTTTATGGCCCTGTTAATAAAGGAGTTAAAAAAGACTTATTTAGGCAGATAGTGAGGGTACAGGAGTCCTTGGTAAAGCTTTTCTTTTAATGAAAAGCATCCCTCAAACCATTTCTTTTCTAACAGAAAGCTCCTGAAAAGCCAAGCTGCAAGGATAGGTAAACAAACTGGAAGCTTGCATAGGGGAATGTCAGCAGCTATACTTAAAGCCAGTTACACCCAATATGGTGACTCCCCAGCCCTTCTCTTGGTTGCCACCTGTGCAGGTGTCATGGAGCCAGCCAGGTAAATAACCCCATTTACCTAATTAAAAAGTTAAGGTGGGATGGCCAGTTTCTTCATGGGTATGTAAATGACACACCTAGTCAAACCAATCCCCTGGGCCTTATGTAAATCAGACACCTTCTCCTCAAGCATCCTTATATTACCTACTGCTTCCAGCCATGAGTGGGGATTCCATTCCGAGCCCTCCTCCCTCTGCATGAGGGAGTCGTTCTCTTATTTTCTGCCTATTAATTTTTTCGCTTCTTAACCCACTCCGTGTGTGTGTCCATGTAGTTAATCTTCTCGCCGCCAAATGATGAATCTCAGATATTTCCCCATACAACAAAGCCACTTCACTGTGTGATTACACTGGTTACATTGGTTACATTGCTCTATCCTATTCTTCAATACTGACTTAGAGAGCATGGATTACTCTCTCTGATTTATGTTCAACACAGTTGCTAAAACAAGAGTATCAGTTATAATTTTACATATCCCTAGAAAGATCATGGCCCACCAGACGCTAGGTGTGCACATGTAGTCCTGGCTATTTGAGAGGTGGAAGGATGGCTTGAAGCCTGGAGTTCTAGAATGCCGTGAACTATGTTAGTGTCTGTGAATATCTACTGCACTCCAGACTGAGCAACACAGTCAGACATCCTCTTTAAAAAAATTTATTTTTTTTAAGTGAAAAACCATGTCCCAAATACATGTAGTAGAAGTAGTATTAGTGGTTACACTTTAGTAAAGTTTGAAAAGACTTGTGACAGGATTTTCTGGTAGATCAGATGGGGACCTGGGAGAAACAGAGAGTTCAAGAATATTTCTAAGGTCTTTGGTTAAAGTAGCTAGACAAAAAGAAGTTAGTAGTATTGAGAATTGGGAAGGGTATGGAAAAAAACAAGTTTGGATAAAAAGTAGAAATCAAGAGATTTGTTTTGGACATTTTAAGACTGAGGTGTATAAGAACTCAAGATAAGTTTTTGGATGTATGGAAAATGAGGGAAGATGTGAATTAGGGAGTTCGGTATATATATTTGGAGTTCAGGAAAGACGGCTCAATTGAAAATATAAATATCTGTGACCTCAACATATAGATTGCATTTACATGCTTATAATTGATTGAGATCACCAAGGAATTGCATGTTCAGAGGGAAAATAACATATCCAAAGAACAAAACAAAACAAAACAAAATAAACAACACAGAGTACAAAATTAAGATTTAAGGGAGATGAAGAGAAAAATAAAGAGCTGGAACATAAAGTCACTAGGTCAGAGAAAAAGCGGAAAAGTACAGCACCCTAAAAAACAAATTAGAAACGTTTTTTAAGCAAAAATGAGTGATCAAATCTTGCTGCTTGGTTAATTAAAATCAGGATTAGAAATAACTGCCAGATTAACAAAACACAAACACTGGTAATTTTGACAGGACAATTTTGAGAGGAAGCTATACTTTATTGGAATAGAATAAGATAAAAATGTTGACAGTGATGCATATAAAGCATTTTTTCTATCCTGGAAAGGAACAAAATGGAAAGACACCTACATGTGACTATAAAAGCAAGAATACTTTTATCTCAAAATAAAAAAGATGATATGTGTTTATGCCATTGGGAATGTCAAGAGGAGAACATTGGGATGCAAGAGAAAGAGAAGAATTTCTGGAAGTGGAAGGAGAGGGTACCCACCTAGAGGGGTTGGCCTTTATTAGAAGCATGAAAATTGCTGTAGTAATGAAAGAAAGAGAATATAGTGCATATAGGATATAGTAGATGAACACAGTTAAAGTTAGGTGATAGAAATTTAATTCCTTCTTTTAGTTCAGCACTGTTTAGGAGTATTGAAGACAGGCACGAAAGCATGAATTTAAGCAGATGTAGTTTGCTAAGAAAATATGAAGAGGTAAGAGAAGAATAAAGGAGCTGAGGATTTAGGTAAGGGCAAAATTGTAAGAAAGACCTATCACATTTAAGTGAGTAAGAATAGAAGTAAAGCCCTGAAAGATAAGGAAGAATGGGGTCAACAGACTGTAGGTCCTGATGAGACTGAGTTTGTGTAATCAAGATATCTGGGTGAGGAAATGAACCAATAATCAACAACAAAAACAAAATTAGTTGGAGGTAACAAGTGAGATAATTGAAATTCTGGTTTTGCTTCTTTGGCCACTAACACCTATATTAAAATTTTGATTTTTTTTCAGAAATATTCTGATTTAATAAGTATATTCAAATATTTTATTACACAGTTTAATCATTAAAAAATACAAACATATTTTATATCATAAACACTTGAACTATTCTCCCAAAATGTTAGGTGTGTGTGTGTGTGTGTGTGTGTGTGTGTGTATCAGATCAGATAATTACCGTATTAAGCTTTGTGGGTCATATGTCTTCTGTTACCAATGTTGTTGTTCAGGGTTGCCAATGCAGCAGGAAAAAATAGCCATAAATAGTAAGTAAATAAATGACTAGCTGTTTCAATAAAACCTTATTTATAAAAAAGCAGGAAATGGAAAAGACTTGGCTCAAGGCTTTCTTTTGCACTTGTGATTGTCTTTAGTTTTCAGGAAATGGTTAAAGTAAAATAAAATAATGTAAATTGAATAGCTTAGCATGCTATGTTTTTATGTTTGAAAATTGGTAAGTCTTATCTCTCCCTTCCTTCCTTCCTTGTGTTTGTACTTCCTGTTCCTTTCTTTATTCCTTCTATTCTACATTTCTTCTTATTCTTCCATGTCTGAAAATTTAATATATATGAAAGTGCATTTATTTCAACGTATCTGTTTTGTTACTCTTAGCATATTTTTAAAACTTATTATATCAGTCTTCACCACTTCACATCATATGACATAGATTTATTTTGCCAATATTATTTATTATCATTTTTATTGCTTAATAATTAAATAAATAAAAGGTGAATTTGTAGTAATAATTACATTTTTACTCTGGAAATATTATGAGGGTATTTTGATCCCACCCATTTCAAATGAGAGACATGTAAAGAATAAAAAGATAGAAAGTTAAGATCAAGTAAACTGTTTTCAAAAATACATTTTCAAAGAAAAAATATATTAAGTATGAACAACATGCTGGAAATATATATGATATGATAGTAATTATTTTTAACTTGGAAAGTCTCTCTAAAATATGGGAGGTCCTATGGTATCTAAGGCAAAAGAAAATCATAGTTTAAATGTCCGTACAAAAAACACATTCAGTTGGGAAAATGAAAAATGCATCTCTATTTGTGCTAATACAGATGTATCTAGAAAAATCTTAAATGAAAACACAGTACAGAACAAGCATATAGAGTATTGCAATTTGTAAATATATAAGGCCAGGCATGGTGGTTCATGCTTGTAATACCAACACATTGGGAGTCCAGATCAGGAGGATTATTTGAGGCCAGGAGTTCAACACTAGCTGGGACAACATATCAAGACTCAATCTCTACAAAATATTTACAAATTAGCTGCACATAATGACACATACCTGTAGTTCCAGCTACTTGGGAGGTTGAGGCAGGAAGATCTCTTGAGTCTAGAAGTTTGTGATTACAGTGAGCTGTGATTGTGCCACTGCCCTTGGCCCAGGTGACAGTGTTATACTTTGTCTCTAAATATATATATATTTGTAAATATATATATAAATATATATAATATTTTATAGATATAACTGTAAATATAGATATACGTATAATTTTGTCAGTGTACAGACTGTCCCTGTTAAGATCTGCAATAAATTGGTCATGACAGACACTGCCTCTAGAAAGACAGGTCTTAAGTGGATGTACATAAAGGGCAGCAGAAAATTATTTACTGTTAATTTATTTGCATTTTTAACATCTTCAATGTTTTGCTATTGCCTTTTACAAAAGAAGACATTTAAAGATATTTTAATATTTGCCTAAGTAGTTAATTAATTGAAGAGTTCATGTTATTGATTTTATGTTACCATTAACCAACTCATTGGAAGGTAACTTACTCACACAAAAGTGGTAAAACATAAATCATATGATGCTTTTATGAGTTGATGTCTGCATAATTAGGTACAAATAAGAAGCAATCCCCATATGAGGCTTGTTAATCGTGGCAGAGCTACATGATGATGTAACAAGGTTACTGGTCGTTATACATTTCTGATGTTCAACAAACTACTTTTTAATGACCTATAAAAGAAACTATTTTATAAAAATAAATTAGTAGTTTATTTTAGGCATAATACCAACATGGACATCACAACGGACTTGTATGAGTGTCACTTTTGTTATTTATAGGCAACTCACTAAAAAAAGAACAGAGAGAAATAAGTTTGATCACTCATTTTTAGAATTAAATTTTCCTTGAAAAGAACATGTTTCTGTACTAAATATTAGCAGATGTTTTAGAAATTTTATAAATGGTAGTATATATTATAACAGACCCGAGGGATTTGAGGAATTTTTTAGTTTACATTTTCTTTTTTTTTTCTTTTTTTTTTTTTTAATTATTATTATACTTTAAGTTCTAGGGTACATGTGCATAACGTGCAGGTTTGTTACATATGTATACTTGTGCCATGTTGCTGTGCTGCATCCATCAACTCATCAGCACCCATCAACTCGTCATTTACATCAGGTATAACTCCCAGTGCAATCCCTCCCCCCCCCGCTCTCCATGATAGGCCCTGGTGTGTGATGTCCCCCTTCCCGAGTCCAAGTGATCTCATTGTTCAGTTCCCACCTATGAGTGAGAATATGCGGTGTTTGGTTTTCTGTTGTTGCGATAGTTTGCTGAGAATGATGGTTTCCAGTTGCATCCATGTCCCTACAAAGGACATGAAGTCATCCTTTTTGATGGCTGCATAGTATTCCATGGTGTATATGTGCCACATTTTCTTAATCCAGTCTGTCACTGATGGACATTTGGGTTGATTCCAAGTCTTTGCTATTGTGAATAGTGCCACAATAAACATACGTGTGCAAGTGTCTTTATAGCAGCATGATTTATAATCCTTTGGGTATATACCCAGTAATGGGATGGCTGGGTCAAATGGTATTTCTAGTTGTAGATCCTTGAGGAATCGCCATACTGTTTTCCATAATGGTTGAACTAGTTTACCATCCTACCAACAGTGTAAAAATGTTCCTATTTCTCCACATCCTCTCCAGCACCTGTTGTTTCCTGACTTTTTAATGATCGCCATTCTAACTGGTGTGAGATGGTATCTCATTGTGGTTTTGATTTGCATTTCTCTGATGGCCAGTGATGATGAGCATTTTTTCATGTGTCTGTTGGCTGTATGAATGTCTTCTTTCGAGAAATGTCTGTTCATATCCTTTGCTCACTTTTTGATGGGATTATTTGTTTTTTTCTTGTAAGTTTGTTTGAGTTCTTTGTAGGTTCTGGATATTAGCCCTTTGTCAGATGAGTAGATTGCAAAAATTTTCTCCCATACTGTAGGTTGCCTGTTCACTCTGATGGTAGTTTCTTTTGCTGTGCAGAAGCTCTTTAGTGTAATTAGATCCCATTTGTCAATTCTGGCTTTTATTGCCATTGCTTTTGGTGTTTTAGACATGAAGTCTTTGCCCATGCCTATGTCCTGAATGGTATTACCTAGGTTTTCTTCTAGGGTTTTTTTATGGTATTAGGTCTGACATTTAAGTCTCTAATCCATCTTGAATTAATTTTCATATAAGGAGTAAGGAAAGGATCCAGTTTCAGCTTTCTACTTATGGCTAGCCAATTTTCCCAGCACCATTTATTAAATAGGGAATCATTTCCCCATTTCTTGTTTCTCTCAGGTTTGTCAAAGATCAGATGGCTGTAGATGTGTGGTATTATTTCTGAGGACTCTGTTCTGTTCCATTGGTCTATATCTCTGTTTTGGTACCAGTACCATGCTGTTTTGGTTACTGTAGCCTTGTAGTATAGCTTGAAGTCAGATATCATGATCCCTCCAGCTTTGTTCTTTTGGCTTGGGATTGTCTTGGCAATGCAGGCTCTTTCTTGGTTCCATATGAACTTTAAAACAGTTTTTTTCCAATTCTGTGAAGAAAGTCATTGGTAGCTTGATGGGGATGGCATTGAATCTATAAATTACCTTGGACAGTATGGCCATTTTCACAATCTTGATTCTTCCTATCCATGAGCATGGTATGTTCTTCCATTTGTTTGTGTCCTCTTTGATTTCACTGAGCAGTGGTTTGTAGTTCTCCTTGAAGAGGTCCTTTACATCCCTTGTAAGTTGGATTCCTAGGTATTTTATTCTCTTTGAAGCAATTGTGAATGGAAGTTCATTCATGATTTGGCTCTCTGTTTGTCTGTTACTGGTGTATAAGAATGCTTGTGATTTTTGCACATTAATTTTGTATCCTGAGACTTTGCTGAATTGCTTGTCAACTTAAGGAGATTTTGGGATGAGATGATGGAGTTTTCTCCATCACGTCATCTGCAAGCAGGGACAATTTGACATCTTCTTTTCCTAACTGAATACCCTTTCTTTCTTTCTCTTTCCTGATTGCCCTAGCCAGAACTTCCAACACTATGTTGAATAGGAGTGGTGAGAGAGGGCATCTCTGTCTTGCGCCAGTTTTCAAAGGGAACGCTTCCAGTTTTTGCCCATTCAGTATGATATTGGCTGTGGGTTTGTCATAAATAGCTCTTATTATTTTGAGATACAGTCCATCAGTACCGAATTTATTGAGAGTTCTTTCATGACACTGTTTTCTATCTTTCGAGATTATATGTAAGTGATGTTTATTGTCATATTCATTCTTTTATTGCATTATAAATGTAACATAAATATATTCTGCAAAATTTAGATAATATTCAATTGGTTCTAAAAAAAGTCAATTAAAAAACATGTTTTGTTTAAAAATAATGAAAGATATATTTCTATTCAGTGCATTTGTATGGACTTTCATGGGCAGTCATAAAGAACTGTTGCAACATTCTGCAGTCTAGGATATCATCATGTTGACGTTCATAAAAGATGCATTTATTCCTCTAAATTTATTGAATTCATGCCTAGAGAATGGTCCAAAAACTGGACAATGTCATTCTCAATATGTTGGAATTTTAAATTTTTCATAATTCTACATTAAAGTACTAGACATGTAATGAGGTACTAAATTGAAAAAATACATTTTGCTTCTAAAGATAATATTTCTTATTCATCTTTTATTTTAGAGAAATTAATCAGTATATTAAAATTTAATTTACTGTCCTCATAACCAGACTAAAATGCTAAGTAATTTTTTATCATAAATAGGACATTTATCAGAAAAAAAATCTACTTAAATTCTGCCTTGATACTATTACTATATTTTAAAAATTTACTTTAGATATCGATTTAGCTTTATTCAAGAACTGTCAGTTTAGGATATATATGAAATCAAATTATGACTGTTTTACTATTTTTATTACCATACGTGTCCCATTCTGTTTACTATTCTCAGAAAAAATAACACATGGCTATTATCCTTACTTCTCACCTGTGAGTTCCCCACACATTTCATAATAATATGGATGTCACATTATTTATTGGTAAATTGGCTTTCCATGTTGCTAAGTTTATAATCAGTATTTTCTACTTTTTCCCCTTTTTTATTTATACCAATATTGCATATTTTCATTGTCTGAGACATCCAAGGTCATTTACTGCTAGCTTCATTTCTCTCAGGCTTACAAGCCTCCTTACAAACCCAAACATTTTATTGAGCCTTTTCTCACATTATCTCTCTAATCCAGATCTTCTTTTTATTTCCCAGTATTGCCAATTAGTTCAGTCTCTTTCCACTCTGTGATTGTGCTATAGCAATAGACGTATGATCTGGCTCCATCTGCTAAGAAAAAAATGTATTACTTTTGTTCAGTTCTGAATATTGTAGCTTTGAAAGTATCAAACAAAACAACAAACAAAAGTATTCTTGGGAGAGTATGTCTTCTAGCAGAATAATTTTCTGTTCATTTTTAATATGTGTAAATCTCAGTATAAAATTTGATTCTTATATTTCTAGTAACACATAAAAATAATTGAATGCATAATTTTGATGTATGGTATCAGCTGGAATCTAGAACTCTGACCTGCTGCCCAAACAGTCTAATTACTCTGTGGGAGGTTTGACCTAGTCCTAAAAACTCAATTTTAATTCAAAGGGAGATCTAATGAGGAATGCAGTAGAGGCTTTGCAACACTTTCAATTACATATGTGGTTTAGCTTTCTAAATAGAAATTGCTATGGCCCATTTCTCAAAAATCAATGACAAAATCTATAATAAATTTGAAGTGTAGCACACATACAAAATGCTCATTAAAACCTAAACATAACTTCACAATAGAAAAACTATTTCTGCTATACTACCTCAGCTGAAAGTGAAATCTCAGCACAGCAAAAACACTTATAGTGACAAACCATAGCCATCTACATTTTTCTACTGATAGGAATAAAGAAAGAAAATATATTTATGCACAGCAAGTTCCTTATCTCTTCAACTACTTTTTTTCAACAAATATTTACAAACGACTTATTATATGCATGACAGTATGATAGTTGTTTGATGTTGATGTTGAAGAACTGAACAGAGCCCTTGATAAGAAGCTAATTATGTAAAATATAAATTTAGTTGCATATAAAAGTTTATATTTCTCATTCAAAATTGGCATATAGTGTATAATAAGTGATGTCTATTTCTCTATTAGCTCCATGATGAACTGAAGCTCTTTTGCTTACTCTTCATCTCCATAGTCTGCTTAATTCTCATCAGATGTCAAGGTTTTATAATCATTTGTTGAATGAATGGATGATCCAATGCTTGCAGTACAGGGTTGAATAGGATAAATATTCTAAAAATATGCTAATCGAGGAACTAGTGTTAATATCCAGTGACAAAATGAGGGAAATCACACATGAGAATGGCTTTAAAAAACAGGTAGAATTGAGGAAGATTGACATGGCTAGAAATATTCAAGAAGAAATATTCAAAACATGCAAAAAAATTGGGCATGTAATGGAGGAGGCAAATTCCGGTACCCAGGTGCTATTTGCTTTATGGATATGTACATCATCTGTATACGGCTTTTAATATCTGAATCAAGGGAGAATGACTGACTTCTGAGCCTCTTTCTCCTAAGCTTTTTATTGTTTCCACATATAAATCTAATACATTCACTTGTGTGTGTTTGGGGGTGGGAGAAGGTGTATGTTGGATGAGAGTGCTTTTCTGGAAATTGATATCATATGGGAACAATGAATATGGATATGGAATTTGCTGTGATTCTCTAATGTAGGCAAGCTTGCAATCTTTATTTCTAAGATTGAAATAATTTCTGTTGATATTGTATAGGTGGAATAATCTCAAGGGAAATATATAACAACTGAGAAAGAGTAGAAGTATCTGGGAGTTAATGGGAAATGTTGCTAGTACGATGTCACTATCAATGTATACTATGGAAGAATGTGGCCTAGAAACAAAGGATAAGCATGAGACAGCCAGGGAACAAAGTGTGTGCAGTAATAAGTGACAAATATCAAAAGCGTTATTTTAATAAACTTTATTTTTTAGACCATTTTAGATTCACAACAAAATTGAATGGAAGGTACGGTGGCTTCCTATATACTCCCTATCTGTACACATGCATAGACTTGCCCATTGTCAACACCCCACACATAAGCAATACATTTGTTACAATTGATGAGTCTACACTGACACATTCTTATCACCCAAAGTTCATAATTTACATGAGGGAACACACTGGTGTGTAATGGAACCTAGGTTTGGCTGCTTGCTGTTTGAAAACCAAACTCAAGGGACAAGAATGAAGAGGAAACGCAGGTTTATACAGGAGCCAGGAATTCAAGAGGATGGCGAACAAGTATCACCAAGACAATCTCAAGTCAGAACAAATTTCAGCTTCTTTTTATGTTAAAGGCAGGGGGAAGAGGAAGGGGTTGGAATCAAGAGATGACCAACAATCACAAACATAAAAGTGCTAGCAAGAGTTGTAGGAGGTTGGGAACATTTTGTCTGTGGTCAGGTCAAAATTTTCCGATAAATTTTTTATTTCATTAATTTTTAATTGTTATGGGTACATACTAGAATTACTAGATTTGTTCCTATTTGTTAGTTTGAGCTACTTATATATTTTAGTTATTAAACCCTTGTCAGATAGGGAGTTTGCAAATGTTTTCTTCCTTTCTATGGGTTGTATCTTCACTTTATGGATTGTTTCATTTGGTGTGGCAAAGCTTTTTAACTTGATGTGATTCCACTTGTCCGTTGTTTGCTTTGGTTTCCTGCGCTTTTGAAGTATTACTCAAGAAATTGTTGCCAAAAACAATGTACTGGCAAGTTTCCCCAATGTTTTCTCTTAGGGAGTAGTTTTAGGCCTTCAGTTTAAGTCTTTAACCCAGTTTGATTTGATTTTTGAATATGTTGAGAGATAAGGGTCTAATTTTATTCTTTTGCATATGGATGGTTAACTTCCCCAGCACAATTTTTTTTTTGGAGACATTCTTCTTTCCCCAGTATATGTTCTTGCCACCTGTGCTGAGCCCACTTTAGATGTATGGATTTATTTGTGGGCTCTCTATTTTTACCATTGATCTGTATGCTTGTTTTTATGTCAGTACCATGCTGTTTTGATTACAATACCTCTTTAGTATAATTTGAACTCAGGTAATGTGATTCCTCAAGTTTTGTTCTTTTGCTCAACATGGCTTTGGCTATTGTGGGTCTTTAGTGGTTCCTTATATATTTTAGGTATACTTTCTTAATTTCTGTGAAGAATATCGTTGGTATTTTGATAAGAATTGCATTAAATCTGTTAATTGCTTTTTGTAGCATGGGCGTTTTAACAATACTGATTCTTCTAATTCATGAACATTAAATATCTTCCCATTTTATTATGTCCTCTAGTTTCTTGCATAAGTGTTTTTGTTTCATAATTTACATTGTAGAGATTTTTCTCTTCTTTGGTTAAGTTTAATCCTAGATATTTTATTTTACTTGTTGCTATTGTAAATGGGATTATGTTCTTGATTTTTTTATTGTTCACTGTTTACATATAGAGATGTTACTGATTTTTGTATTTTGACTTTATATTCTGAAGTTTTACTGCATGTCTTTATGAGTTATATTAGATTTTTTGTTTGTTTGTTTGTTTGTTTTTGTGGAGTCTTTTTGGTTTTTTCCGAATAATATTATATCATCTGAAAACAGGGATGATTTGACTTCTCCCTTTTCAGTGTGGATACTATTTATTTCTTTCTCTTGTGCAATTATAATGGATAGCATATCTAGTACTATGATGAATCACAATGATGAAAGTGGACAGCCTTGTTGTGTTTCAAATATTAGAAGAAAGTCTTTCAGTTTTTTTCAAATTAAGTATGATACTAGTTTTGTGCCTGTTATATTTGTCTTTTATTATGTTGAGATATATTCCTTCTACCCCTGTTTTTTTAAGGGTGTTTAGTAGGATGAGTTGTTAAATTTTATCAAGTGCTTTTCTAGTATCAATTAAAATGATGATATATTTTTTGCCTAGCATTCTGTTAATAATGCTGTATCATATAGATTGATTTGTATATATTAAACCATTCTTGAATTACTGGGATGGACTCCACTTGATCATGATGAATGATGTCTTTAAAGTATTGTTAAATTCAATTTGCTAGCATTTTGGTGAGAATTTGTGCATTGATATTCATGAGGGATATTGACCTATAGTTTTCTTGATGTGTTTTTGTCTGATTTAGGTATCAGGGTACTTATTGTAGTCTCTGTGATGGTTAATACTGAGTGTCAACTTGATTAGATTGAAGGATACAAAGTGTAGATCCTGGGTGTGTCTATGAGAGCGTTGCCAAAGGAGATTAACATTTAAGTCAGTGGGCTGGGAAAGACAGACCCACCCTTAATCTGGGTGGGCACAATCTAATCAGCTGCCAGCCTGTCTAGAGTATAAGCCAGCAGAAAAATGTGAAAAGAGGAACTGGCCTGGCCTCTCGACCTACATCTTTCTCCCATGCTGGATGCTTCCTGTCCTCAAAATCAGACTCCAAGTTCTTCAGTTTTGGAACTCAGACTGGCTCTCCTTGCTCCTCAGACTGCAGATGACCTGTTGTGGGACCTTGCTGTCATTTGGGTTAATACTTAATGAACTCCCCTATATATATATGTGTGTGTGCATGTATATATACATAAATTATATATGTATTTATATACATATGTATATGTATGTGTATATATATATTCCAGTTGGGAGTTGAAATATCCTTGCATGTGTATATATACATACATATACATATGTATGTGTATATATTCCATTTGTTCTGTTCCTATAAGAGAACCCTGACTAATACAGTCTCTAATGATCTTTTGAATTTCTGTGGTATCAGTTGTAATGTCTCCTTTTATATCTCTGACTTTATTTATCTTAATCTTCTCTTTATTATTAGCTAGTCTGGCTAAATGTTGGTTGATTTTGTTCATCTTTTCAGAAAAGCAACTTTTTATTTCATTATCGTTTTGTTATTTGGGGGGGATTAATTTCATTTATTTCTGCTCTAATCATTGTTGCTTCTTTTCTTCTAATTTTGAGTGATTTGTTTTTGCTTTTCTAGTTCTTTAGGATGCATCATTAGTTTAATTTTTTCCATATGTGTGTGTGTGTATATATATATACACAGAGAGAGAGAGAGAGAGAGAGAGAGAGAGAGCACTTATTGCTAGAAATTTTTCTGTTAGTACTGCTTTTGGTGTGTCACATAGGGTTTGGTATGCTGTATTTGCATTTTCATTTGTTTCCAGGGTTTAAAAAATATTCTTGTGGATTTCTTCATTGACCTCACTGGCCATTGAGAAGCATATTGGTTGATTTCCATGTGTTTCTGTTATTTTCAAAGTTCCTCACACTGTGCATTTCTAATTTTATTCCACTTTGATCAGAAAAGATGCTTGATATGATTTCATTTTTTTGAATGTTTTAAGACATGTTTTGTGATCCAATATAGGGTCTATCTTTGAGAATGTTCCATCTGCTGAAAAGAAGACTGTGTATTACAGTCATTGGAAGAAATGTGCTGTAAATATCCATTAGGTCCATTTGTCTATAGTGCACATTATTCCTATGTTTCTTTGTTGATTTTCTGTCTGGATGATCTATTTAATGCTGAAAGTGGGGAGTTGAAATGTCCAGCTATTATTTTATTAGGGTCTATCTCTCTCTTTAATATTTGCTTTTCTATCTGGGTGATCCAGTGTTGGGTGCATATATATTTATAATTTTTATATTCTCTTCCTGAATTGACCTCTTTATCATTATGTAATGACCTTCTTTGTCTCTTTTTATAGTTTATATATTGAAATCTATTTTATCAGATATAAATGTGGCTATTCCTGCTCTATTTTATTTCCATTTTCATAAAATATCCTTTTTCATGCTTTTATTTTATTAAATAAAGATGTGTATCTTTATATGTAAATCATGCTTTTTTACAGGCAATTATTGTGTCTTGTTTTCATTTTTTAAATCTATTCAAACACTCTGTTTTTTGGATAGTCTAGTGCATTTATATTCAGTGTTATTGATAAGTAAGGACTAACTACTAGTATTTTTTTATTTGTTTCTGGTTGTTTTATAGTCTTCTCTCCTTTTTTGTCTTCTTTCTTTCTTCCATTTTGTTAAGAGGATTTTCTCTGCTTCTATGTTTTAATTTTTTGCTTTATATTTTTTGTTCATGTGTTGTAGGTTTTTTAAATTTGAGATTACCAATAATTTTTATAATAACATCTTATACTTATTGATTTAAACTGATTACAACTTAACACCAATGGCAAAAAGTAACAAGCAAAGAGAAAACTAATAACACACTCTGCACTTTAAGTGCATCTCCTTAACTTTTTGTTGTTTCTATTAATGTTATACTATTTATTTATTGTGAAGTTGTTATAGTTATTATTTTTGATAGGTTTTTCTTTTAGTCTTTCTACTAAAGATACAAGTATCTTATACACCACAATTGATTGCACTGTTATAATATTTTGTCTGAGTATTTATTACTATCAGTGGAACCAGTGAGGTTTTTTGGTTTGTTGATTTGTTTGTTTTGAGATGAAGTCTCATTCTGTTGCCCAGGCTGGAGTGCAGTGGCATTATCTTGGCTCATTGCAACCTCTTCCTCCCAGGTTCAAGTGATTCTCCTGCCTCAGGCTCCCAAGTAGCTGAGGTTACAGGTGTCCACCACCACACCCAGCTAATTTTTGTATTTTTAATAGAGATAGGGTTTTGCCATGTTGACCTGGCTGTTCTTGAACTCCTAGCCTCAGGTGATCCACCACCTCGGCCTCCCAAAAGTGCTGGGATTACAAGCTTGAGTCACTGTGCCTGGCTTACCGGTGAGTTTTATACCTCCAAATGATTTCTTCTTGTTCACTAAGGTCCTTTTCTTTCAGATCGAAGAACATTTTAACACTTCCTATAGAACAGGTCTGGTGCTGATGAATTCCCTCAGCATTTGATTGTCTAAGAAAGTCTTCATTTCGTTTTCATGATTAAAGATATTTTCACTGTATATACAATTCAAGTTTGTATATTAAAAATGCACCATGCACTGTGCTAGGCAAATGGGTAATAATGCACCAGGAAAAAATTTCTTTTCTCATTGACTTTGAATGTGAAAAGATAAACAATAAACTTTCCTTAGACATTTAGGACTATCTCTTATCTTTGTCCAGTTATCATTTCCTCATGAAGATCTTCCTTAGCCACTTTATTCAAAATGACAATATTCTATTAGTTAGAATCCCCTCATAAATGTTATTTTTCTTCTTAGTATTAATGAGCACTAGAAATTACAATATGCATGTTATTTGTTAAGCACTTTATTGTTTATTTCCCCACATGTCAGCTCAACTGGGAATGAATTAATTAAAGAGGAGATACTATCCTACTACAATGTCCATATATTTAATATTTAAATATTATTCTGTTACAATATCAATATATGATAATAAAAAAGCATAAAATACAAAGAAATGAATGAAATATTCAGATATATCAGTGAGAAAAACAATTCAAGCAACAATTCAGAGAAAGCATTTGGGAAGAAGGGACAGTCAGGGAGCCAAAGTTAAGTGGTTATAAAGAATGTAAGTTATTTTAGTCAAGGTTTCCCAGAAAAATAGGATCAATAGGATGTCCATGTATACAGAGAACTATTTATTAAAAGGAACTGGCTCTCATGATTTTGGAGGCTAAGTACCAAGATCTGCAATTAGCACATTGGAGACACAGGAGATCTGATAGTTTAACTCCAATCTGATCAAAGTCCTGAGAATCAGGAGACTCAATGGTATAAGGTCCAGTCCCATGGACAGCAGTCACAAGACCTGAGAAGAGCTAATATTTGAGTTCAATTCCAATGTGAGGAAAACACTGAGGTCCCAGGCCAAGGTAATCAGGCAGGAAAAATTCCATTTTATTTGAGGGAGGGTTAGCCTTTATGCTCTAGTCAAATCTTCAACTGGTTAGGTGGGGCCCACTCATATTTGTGAAAAAAATCTGCTTTACTCAGTCTACCCATTCAAATTTTAATTTCATCTAAAATATTCTCATGTGGCCTTTGGGTAAGCAATTCCAAGCTATTGAAAAAGCTGCTGTGAGACAGTTATTTGCATAAAAATCTTACAAGAATGTCTCCCTTATTTATTATTATTTATTATTCTACAGAATATTAACAATGGAACAAATTAAAGATAAGTGCAATATGGTGACTCATAAAACCTTATAAATATTTGTAAATGTAATTATTTATAGAAATCACAGTTGTTTTCTTTTTTAAAAACGTAGTATATCTCTAGTTATCAATAAATAGGACTAATGCTCAATCTGCTAAAGGTAATTCTTTTATTACAACAACTATTTTTCTTTGTTTGATTTGAAAAGCTTACTTAAGAGCTGGTCTAGTAAAAATATTGCCAAGTTGTGTTTAGTATGCATATTAAAGTAAAACTAAGCTGGCAAATTCAGCTTCATGTTTGTAAAGATACCACAGGGGAGAAAAGCAATGAAAACTAATGGAATTTTTAGAAAAAAATTGAATGCCTTGTTCTGTGTCTGTTTCTCTAACGGAATCTATGTGAGATTACCATTAGAAAAGTAGCTTCCTATTGGATGAAAACTCAACGTGAAAGACATGTAACAGCAACTGTGTTCAGCGTCATTGTTGACCAAAATGCTGCTGGATGCCTTTAAAATGACTGCTCAAATTCTTTTTTCCTAAGGAGCACATTTATAAATAGTAGACTACATCAATGTAAACGTCTCAAATAATTAAAATTTTGAATGTAAAAACTTTATTTGACTATAAGTATAGTAATCCCTACTGTGAATACTAAAGTGTGATATTCCATGTGTAGTGTAATATGAAGATGTAAAAACACATTTAAAATTTTGATTAAATAGTGGTAAAAAGTAAGTTTAGTTGGTGTTGATATTCGAACTGTTGCAGATACTTTAAGCTTTCAGTAAAGCAGCCAATCTTACAAGTGACAAACAAAATGAGCTATACAAATTTTTAGAGTCAAGTTTACTATTTTAGAGATTCTTATATAAAATCACATATATGTTTTAAAGATTTTTATATATGTCTGTAAATCTGTGAACACGTTGCAATTTGTTTTCACAGGTTTAAAGTAATCAATGCATACTCTTTTTAAGATGCTCAAAATTAAGAAAACAGCCTGTGAGTGATATTGGAGATCCTGCTATTCTTTCTCTCCTTCTAATCTCCAATTTAGTCAATTGTTCTATGTGGATGATAACAAAATCTCTTAGATTCTTATCCTCATCTCAGCTGAGACATAGTATTTGCAACTATGACTGAGGGTTTTTTTTTTTTTCCTAGGTAACGGAGAATTTACTGAATAACTATTGGTCAGCATGATGGGCTCTTAAAACGTAGAAGAATAATAGACCTGATAATAATCTTGTTTCTTCCAATAGTTTATACTATTGGAATTTAGAGCAAAAGTAGATTATTTGTCTTGCTTATGAAAGTAAACCAGTTAACTTGATCCTTACAGTACATTAAATTGTGTGTCATTAATCCTTTTTTCACATCAATTTCTATCATTAATCTCATTTTTATCTACTTGAATTCTGAAAAAAATGAAATATAAGCATTTGATAAACGTTAACTCTAAGTATCGTTTAAGTATAACAAGTATAGTTACAAATGAAATAGACTAATTTTATATGTGTACATTTTTATTTTAATTAGACATGTTTGCTCATGTCTGAAAATAGATGTCTTCCTTACACTATTTCAAAATGAATATATTACCATATTGATAAAGAAAATTGTTTTGGTGGGGGGCTTTAAAGAGTATTCATTTGATAGAGCTTTGATTTAGAAAACAATATAGATTTTACTCTAAAAGTCTTTTTACTGAGTCTCAATGGAACGTTAATGCCCATATTTAAGTATCTTTCTCATCTAGCTCAATGTACCAGAGACAAAAATAGTCCATTATAATTTGTAGTGTGTGTGTGTGTGCGCGCGTGTGTGTGCGCGCGCGCACGCGCATATGCTCAGCAAGGTAGCAGTTCTTTAAGGTAAAAACAGGAAATGTAAGTCTATAAACCTGCATTTTCAGACTTCAGGCATCTTAACTGCTTTTCTCTTAAATCTGACCTTAGTAGTGTAAGAAAATTCTAACTTTAAACAGCCCTTTCTTTCAGGCTTTTAAATGTGACTCAATATTCTACTAAAATTTTATTTTTTCATTGCAGTCAAGCCTGTAAACAATACTTATAAAATAAAAATTATTTACTTTTTAAATTCCATGAACCAAAAACAATTATTTCACACTGTATAGGAGAGAAATATGATTTCCATGTTAGATGAGGCTTTAAAGCAGTATTTTCCTACATGTTAAGGTATATCCTAAAGAAACTGTAATACAATATATACATTTAGAAAAAATTGTGGAGATTTGACTTCTATAATAAATATTCATTGCAACTAATTGGCACTTCTCTTAACAGAGTTGTCAAAATACCTGATTGATCGTGATTAATTGATATTTATATAAAATTGTAAATTACCAGTTTTTAAATTTTGAATCCTTGATGATCATTTTCAAGCAATGTGATGTTTACAAAATGGATGTACAATGGTTGAACTAATTTATGCTTCCACCAATAGTATAAAAATGTTCCTATTTCTCCACATCCTCTCTGGCATCTGTTGTTTCCTAACTTTTTAATGATCGCCATTCTAACTGGCATGAGATGGTATCTCATTGTGGTTTTGATTTGCATTTCTCTAATGACCAGTGATGATGAGCTTTTTTTCATGTATTCGTTGACCGCATACATGTCTTCTTTTGAGAATGTCTGTTCATATCCTTTGCACATTTTGATAGGGTTGTTTGTTTTATTCTTGTAAATTTGTTTCAGTTCCTTGTAGATTCTGGACATTAGCCCTTTGTGAGATGGATATATTCCACAAATTTTCTCTCAGGTAGGTTGCCTGTCCACTCTGATGACAGTTTTTTTGGTTTTGTTTGTTTTGTTTTGTTTTTGTTTTGATTTTTGTGATTCAGAAGCTCTTTAGTTTTATTAGATCCCATTTGTGGCAAATCCTTAAGCATCTAGAACCAGAAATACCATTTGTTCCAGCAATCCCATTACTGGGTATTTACCCAAAGGATTATAAATCATTCTACTATAAAGACAAGTATGTTTATTGCAGCACTATTCATAATAGCAGACTTGGAACCAACTCAAATGCCTATCAATGATAGATTGGATAAAGAAAATGTGGCACATATACACCATGGAATACCATGCAGCTATAAAAAAGGATGAGTTAATGTCCTTTTCAGGGACATGGATGAAGCTGGAAACCATGACTCTCTGAAAACTAACACAGGAACAGAAAACCAAATACCACATGTTCTTACTCATAAGTGGGAGCTGAACATTGAGAACACAGGGACACAGGGAGGGGAACATCACACTTCAGGGCCTGTCAGGGGTTGGGGGGTTAAGGGAGGGAAGCATTAGGAGAAATATCTGATGTAGAAGTTGGGTTGATGGCTGCAGCGAACCACCACAGCACGTGTTTACCTATGTAACAAACCTGCACGTTCTGCACATGTGTCCCAGAACTTAAAGTATAATAATAATAATAATGATAAAATATTTCAAATGCTAAGCAATTTTGGTTATAGTAAAAAGTTCAATTAATAAAAGGCAAAACCCTAAAATTAAAAAAAAAACATAAAACTAAAGTGTTTTACTGTTCATAAAAATTTATCAAAAGTAGTTGAAACCATGCTTGCCTTCCTCTCGCGTAATTAACAATGTGGAGCACCATCTTTCTTTACACACTGGTGAATTGTCGTATGCTTTTTTAAGTTCGGACCGGCTTCCTGCATTGTATTCTTTGTTCTTTCAGTATCTTGAAACACCTTCAAGAGATTTTTCTAATGTGAAAATTTTCTGCCAGCATTACTTCCTCTAGGACATGTTCATTCTGTTCATCACAACTACCTTTCTCATTTATGTTAAGTTCTCTTCCAGTAAGTTTTCATGGCCTTATACATACAGACCTCAAATGACAGCTGTGTCAATATTCCATGGTCAGCTGTCTTCTTATTGGATCTAATTTCACATCCAGCATTATTACTTTTCTTTTCTTTTCTGCACTTTCATCCGTTGCATATTTCCTTCTTTTAATCATCAGTTTGGTAAAATGTCATGTGAGTTTACCATGGGAAGACATAGGTGAGACACAATTTAAAAAAATGGATGTAGGACTTTCTCTCAACTTCTTATTTCTAAATCAAAAGATATAACTCATATAAACTATAGAGATATGTACATCAACAATGGAAACCTAGGGCGGATTTCTAATTTGTGAAAACTGGAAATATTTCTGTGTGAGATAGAATGCTCATTGCTAAATTGCAGAGTAGTGTATTGACACGAAAATCCATCTGCAAAACTAAAATCAAGACATCTACTCCAAACTAAAAACATACATACCAAACAGACAGGGCAATTACATTTGATGTGCAGTTGTGACAGGGTGCTGGTTCAGAGGGAGAAATTAATACAAAGGACATTATTTGAAAAACTGGCAAAAAATAACCTATAGGCTGTAATAGTTGATACTATTGTATCAACGTTAATTTGTCTGAAGTAGCTAACTGATGGGTAATTATGTAAGAATATTCTTGTTCTTAAGAAATATACACCGAAATATTTAGAGATACAGAAGCATGATGTCTCAAATGTACTTTCAAGTTTAGAAAAAGACTAATATGGATTATGTACCTGTATCTAGATACAAAACCATATCTTATGTTTATGTAAATCTACCTATATCAACATTTATGTCAATACCTATACATATATTATATTTATATATTTCTCTATATTTCTCTATATCTATATATAGAGAGAGAGCATATGGGGGAAGAGAGAGAATTATAAAGCAAAATTCTAACCACTGGTAAGAGTTTATAAGACATTTTTTAATTTTGTTCTTGAAATTCTTCTACAAGTTGAAGTTATTTTATAACGAATAGTAAAAACAAATTGTTTTTGTGGTTCTTTCATTAACCCATATACAGCCAGGCACATATGTTTCATTCTGTTTTTGATCTTTCAGGATGGTTTTAAATAATTTCTTAAATTATGTGAAATATATCTGTGGTTCTGAAGTCAAAACTTTAAAAGCAAATTTATTCAAGGAAGTTAAGCCTTGATTTATCCAAGTCTCTTCTACCCTTTGCCTTCATGTCCCCCTTAAAACAATGCTTTTAATTTTTATAATTTATATCTTGAATTAATATTTATATATATTTGATTACATTTATATATAATTATTTAATATATAACATGTACTTTTATATATATGTCATTTATAATTACACACACATATAAATATACACACAAAGCTTGCTTTTTATTCAAAAATATATTCTGATATTATGCCAGTGACAGAGAATTCTTCCTCATTCGCTTTTACAGCTATGTAGTTATCATGTAGGTATATCAGCTTATAAAATCAGTACTTTATTCATGGGAATTTAAATTATTTCCAAATTTTCTTATGTATTTGTTTTCTACTAATTATAATTAATAATTAATTTAATTCAAAATAGATTTCTAAACTGTAATAGTTTCAGTGCTTCTGTGAAAAGTCTTTTGCGTATTTCTAGGGCTAATTTATGTGTCACCTTATAGCCTATGTTGCCCATTTGTTTGGTCAAGTATCATTCCAGATGTTTCTGTGAAGGACTTCTTTAGATGTGATTAACAATAAAATAAGTAGACTTTGAGTAAAGGAAATTACTGTTTATAATGTGAATGGACCTCGTTGAATCCACTGAAGGCCTTAAGAGAAAAGATGAAGTCTCAGAAGGAAATAATTCTGCCTCCAGACTGTTGTGAGACTCAAAACTGCAACATAAACTCTTGCCAGAATTTGCATCTTGCTAGTCTACCTTCTAGATTTTGGACTTGCCAAGTCCATATCTGCAGAAGCCAATTTCTTAAATCTCTGTCTCTGTCTCTGTCTCTGTCTCTGTCTCTCTCTCTCTCTCTCTCTCTCTCTACACACACACACACACACACACACAGAGATATATATATACACACACACAGATATATATCAGATATATATATACATACACACACATATATACACAAACACACATATATACACACATACACACACCAGTAGTGTGCATATATATACCTGCTGTTGGTTTTGTTTCCTAGGAGAATTTGATAAATAAACATATGTGTTTCTGTGTTTTAGCATTAACTTTTTGAGAATTATTTTGTATTTTATCATTAATTTTTTGAGAATGATTCTTAGAAGTGATCTTAAAAGTATAAATGTATATGCAACTTTGCTAGATATTGCTAATTTACCTTCTGTAGGTGTTGTGCCATTTTGCATTTTCAGTAACAAATTTTGAGAGAACTTGTTTCTCTACTTCAACAACAGCAAGTCTTCAAATTATTGCATTTTTTTGCCAGTATGATAATAAATATACCTGTATCCATATGTAATTTGAATTCAACTTATTATGTTTAAAATTATTTATTCAAATGGTTAGTGTCATTTTAATTATTTTTCTACATATTGTAGTCCATTTTTATTATTACCACTTTATCTCTTCTCTGTTTTTGAAGCTTTTTCTATATTATTTACATTTACCTTTTGTTGCCTTATGTGTATATGGGTGTATGTGTGTATTACTAGTTTGCCATTTTTTAAAAAGTATATATTTTCTTAAAACTTCTGGATTTTTGTGAGAGAATACATTTTTATTTTTAGATAATTTAAAAAATGTCATGTTTTCTCCTAATACATGTGTTTTTATCCTTACATTTTAATTTTGAATCTACTTGGAAGATTTGCCATATGGTATGAAAAATGATCCAATTTTACTACTTCCATTTTTTTCTCAGTCGATTGTAGATGCTGGAGTTTTTTCCTATACTCAGTTCCATTGGCCTATCAAATTTTTAATATACAAATACCACATTCTTTAGAATTTTAGTGTGTAGTAATGTCTGGTAGAGTTAGTAACCTTCCCCTCACTATTGATCTTCTTATTTACACTATTCCTACATGCTTGGTTTTCAGTTATGCCATTTCTCTTAACCCGATTCCATATAATGCTTTATCTTAATCACTCTACCAAACTCACTCTTTTCAATGGCATCTATGTCATCTTTATTTTGTTAAATCCAGTGCCTAACTACCGTATTCTCATTTTACCATATCCACCTGCAGTTCTTTAAAGAGTTACTATTACCTCCTACTAAACTTTACTTGCTTTCTAGTTTACCACATGTGCCTGGTGTTCTGCCCAGATCATTGGCTACTTCTCCTCATGAAGTTTTTGCACAAATCCCTCTTCCTAGCTCAGCTTCTAACTGTGGAACTATCAAAGAAGTTATCCCTCCTATTCTCACATCTAAGTCTCTGATGCAATTCCATGTTGTTAAAATTTGCTATAAGCCAAATTCATACCTTCACCCATTCCTGATTGCTAGATTTATATATAGTTCTACATTTCCACTTGACTGTATAAGAAATACTTGAAACTTAACATAACAAAAAATTGAATTATTTGTTAATCCAAAATTTTGCTTCTCTGTAATCAACCCTATCCCAGTAAATGATACCCATTTCCTTCCAGTTGCTTAAGAAAAACATTAACTTCATCTTTAAGTCTGCTCTCTTATGCCTTACGTTTAATCAATTATCAAATATTATTGCTATAAATTCAAAATATATCCAGAAATTGTCCAATTCTTTTTATCTCTGTCACTGTTATATTCAACTAAGCTGGTACCATTTGTGATCTATTCTTTAAAAATGTAATATTTAAAGTGATATCCTGCTTCTGCCCTCAGTCCTCTAGAGTCTATTTCCAACACAGGAGAAAAATCAAATATTTTAATAGGTAAGCCAATACTTCAGAGTCATCATAATAGAGCATGGTACTGACATAGGAGAGACCTATGGTTCAATGGAAGAAAATTGAAAGTCTGTTAATAAAAAGTTATACATATGGTTAATTCATTTATTTTAAAATTTTAATTTTCATGGGTACATGGTAAGTATGTATTTATGTGGGGTACGTAGATATTTTTATTGAGGTATGCAACACGTAATAATCACATGAAGGTAAATGGAGTATCCATCACCTCAAACATTTATAATTTCTTTGTTATGGAAACATTCTAATTAAAAAATTCCCTTTTAATTATTTGTAAATATACTATAAATTTTTTACTGTAGTCACCCTATTGTGCTAGCAAATACTATATCTTATTTATTCTATCTAACTATGTTTTTGTAACCATTAACGATCTCCACTTCCCCTGTCCCCCCACTATCCTTCCCAGCCTCTGGTAACCATCATTCTACTTTCTATCTCCACGAGTTCAATTGTTTTAAATTTTAGCTCCCACAAATGAGTGAGAACATGCAAAATTTGTCTTTCTGAATCTAGCTGATTTCCCTTAACATAATGTCCTCTAGTTCCATTCATGTGGCAAATGACAGGATCTGTATTTTTTTATGACTGAATAGTGTTCCATTAGGTATATGTACCACATTTTCCTTATTGATTTGTCTGTTGATGAACACTTAGGTTGCTTCCAAATTTTGGCTATCATGAATAGCACTCCAATAAACATAGGAGTGCTGATACTCTTTGATATATGAATTTCCTTTCTTCTCGGTATATATGTAGAAGTGAAAATGTTGGATAATAGAGTAATTCTATGTTTAGTTTTCTGAGGAATGTTCATACTGTTCTTCATAGTGGCTGCATTAATTTAAATTCCCACTAACAGTGTTTCCTTTTTTCTTAATCCGCGCCAGCATTTTATTGCCTGCTGTTTGGATAAAAGCCATCTTAACTGGGGTGAGATAATATACCATTGTAGTTTTGATTTGCATTTATCAGATTATCAATGATGTTGAGCACCTTTTCATATACCTGTTTGCCATTTGTATGTCTTTTGTTGAGAAATATCTATCCAAATATTTTGCCCATTTTTAAATTGCATAATTAGATTTTTCCTATTGAGTAATTGGAGCTATATGTTCTGGTTATTAATCTTTTCACAGATTGGTAGTTTGCAAATATTTTCTCTCATTCTATGGGTTGTATTTTCATTTTGTTAATTGTTTCATTTGGTGTGCAGAAGCTTTTAACATGATGTGGTCCCACTTGCCCATTTTTGCTTAGGTTGCCTGTGCTTTGGGGTATTACTCAAGAAATCTTTGCCCGCTCCATCATCTTGGAGAGCATCTCCAATGTTTTCTTGTAGGACTTCCATAATTTGTGGTCTTAGATTTAAGTTTTCAATACATTTTGAATTGACTTTTGTATATGGTGAAAAAGGAAGTGCTCTAGAAGTGATACCTCTCCCTTATTTTACATTCAAAAAGAAATTTTAAAATGATCATATCTAAATTTAAGGCCTAAAGTTAGAAATCTCTCAGGATAGAACTTAGGAGTAAGTTTTTGTGATATTGAATTAGGCATTTTTTTTCTTTTACATGTCATACCCAATATACAAACAAACAAACAAACAATAAATAAATAAATAAATAAATAAATAAAATAAATAAATTGGACCTCATCAAAATAAAAAAAGCTTTGAAAAATATCATGAAGAAAGTGACTAGACAGCCCACATATTAGAATATATTTGAAAATTAAATATGTTCTGGTAAGAGACTTGTGTCCACAATATATAAAAAGCAATTACAATGAAATAACTGAAGAAAAAAGAAAAGTAAAAAAAAATGGCAAGCAATTTAAGTAGTTATTTACCCAAAAAAGATACAAAAATAATTAACAAGCACATGAGAAATGTGCTCAATTATGTTTAATCATTGGGAGACTACAAATCAAAACCAAAAAAGCAATGCCATGTGATATCCAAAAGATGACTCATACTGAAACAAAACAGAAAATAGTAAGTTTTATGGAGAAAATGAAAACCCCATGAGTGGTCATGATATTGTAAAATGATACAGACTCTTTGGGAAACAGTTTGGCCGTTCCTTTAAAAGTTAAATATGGAGTGACCACATGATTCAGCAATTCTATTCATAGATATATACTCAAGAGAAATGAAAACATATGTTTACACCATGTACATATATTCTATAGCAACATACTTGTCCTATGTTGGAAACAACCTAAATGACCATCAACTAAAAAGCGGATAAACAAATGTAGTTGTCAAAGATTAATACAATTAAATATTACACATTATTAAAAATTTTAATATTGTTTTGAAAACATTATGCTTAATGAGGGAAGGTAGTCACAAAAGGCAACATATTATATAATTTAATTTATGTCCAGAATAGGCAAATTCATAGAAACAGAAAGTAGATTAGTGCTAGCCAGGAACTAGAAGAAGGAAGAGGTGGAGATTGACAGATAATGAGTACAGGGATTATTTTTGTGATCATGAAAATGTCCTAAAATTAAATAGTGGTGATGGCTCCAAACTATGTAAATATACTAAAAAAGTAAAAGTAAAAAACCCTCAGTGAATTTTATGTTTTATTTATTTATTTTATTTATTTTTTTAAATTATACTTTATGTTCTAGGGTACATGAGCACAACGTGCAGGTTTGTTTCATATGTATACATGCGCCATGTTGGTGTGCTGCACCCATTAACTCGTCATTTACATTAGGTATATCTTCTAATGCTATCCCTCCCCCTAACTCCCACCCCACAACAGGCCGCAGCCTGTGATGTTCCCCTTCCTCTGTCCAAGTGTTCTCATTTTTCAATTCCCACCTATGAGTAAGAACATGTGTTTTTTTTTTTTTGTCCTTGCAATAGTTTGCTGAGAATGACGGTTTCCAGCTTCATCCATGTCCCTACAAAGGACATGAACTCATCATTTTTTATGGCTGCATAGTATTCCATGGTGTATATGTGCTACATTTTCTTAATCCAGTCTATCATTGTTGGACATTTGGGTTGGTTCCAAGTCTTTGCTATTGTGAATAGTGCCGCAATAAACATATTTTTTTTTAAATTATACTTTAAGTTCTAGGTTACATGTGCACAACGCGCGGGTTTGTTACATATGTATACATGTGCCATGTTGGTGTGCTACACCCATCAACTCGTCATTTACATTAGGTATATCTCCTACTGCTATCCCTCCCCCCTCCCCCCACCCCACAACAGGCCCCAGTGTGTGATGTTCCCCATCCAAGACAGACAATTTTATAAGAAGATTAACTTGAAGTTATAAGTAGACTAGTGATAACAATAAATACTAAGATCTGAATAATTATAATATGGTAAGTTTGAATGTGTTGTGTTCTTTTCCACATTTAAAATGGTTATTAACTTTGAAGGCTATTTGTGTGCATTTGTCATTTTAGAATTGGAATTAGTCTGTATTACTAGGTTTTCCTGATAAATTTTAACACCATGCAATTTTGAACTTGAGGCCTTTTACTATGCTAAAAAAATTGTCCTAGTCTTTGATCATTACGGAGTATGATTTCCACAGATTTTTATTTTATTTTTAAAATGTAGGCTTATTCAATAGCACCAATCTTCATATAATTAACATTGGTGCCCTCTTATTTACTATTTTTGTGTTCATAATTTCAAGGATTAAACTTATATCCTTCTTTTAAGAACTGAGTAACTAAGGGTAAATCATACTGGTACCTGCAACAATTCTGTTTCCTTTACAAAAATCATACTAAAGATGTTTTTCTCTCAAATTTTTACTTAACATTTTTTACTACCTAATGTCCAATTGACACTTCAGAAACACTCTTTATTCTTCTCCATTCTACTATCTTCCCCTGGGACACTGACATATGTAAAACAGATCATAAGTGTCTGGGTTACATTTGTGTTCTACTAATATAGAACCTGTAAAGAAATCTAAAGGAATACAAAACTTGACATGAAGGTAATTATTCCTGTACTTCCTCTCAAAGTTGCTTTGAACTGGTTGTTTTCTGACATCAAAAGTTATCTTTCCTATTGTTAGCTTCCTTGCAAGACATTGACCACTGCTAGGTTTTAATAACCTCTACTTCTTTTATGCCTTAATGGTTCGGGATACTAACAGTATTGGAGGTATTAGACACACCATTCCTTGTGGTTTCCCTTAGAAATCTGGATTCCATTTCACTCACATATTTGCAATTATCCCTTTGTAAATAAACCCTCTTTGATTTACATTTGAATGTGTCTTCTGTTTCTTTTTGTGATACTGACTGACACAGTTACATTTGAGCACTAAATCATAGTCAGTGTGTTAAAAGCATTACATACCTTTTTAAAATAAATCTTTGCAATTACATTTGCAGCTTGTATAATATCATCTACATTTTAGAGATGATAAAATTGAGACACCAAACTGTCCTCCTGCCAATTTCATATGTGTAAATTCTAATCCCCAGTGCCTCAGAATGACAGAAATTTAAAGACAGAGCCTTTAATGAGGCAGTTAGGTAAATGAAGTCCTATGTGTGAGTCCTAAATATGGCTGTTGTATTTCTAAGAAGAGGAGATTAAAACACAATGGTACAGACTTAGGGATGACCATATGTGACATAATAAGAAATACATGTTTGGTTTCTTCACCAACTTTCTGGCACAGAGATTCTAAAATACTTGTAACTTCCTAAATAATAATGGTGATAGGAGCATCTTGTGTTACAATATTTGATCTTAGTCTCCAGTTTCTGACACAAGAACTTCTAACACCCTTGAAATCTCTGAGGTCATAAGTGTCTTTTTGTATGTTAATGAGTTGAACAGTAGGGGGGGCCCCTAGATACCTTCTGGATGGGGGCTGGTTGCCAGAGCAATCAATCATATAATTAGAGGGTTGGAACTTTTAGTCTTACTCCTTCGCCTCCAGGTAAGGGAGAGGGATTGAAAATGGAGTCCAATAATCAATAAAAAATACTTGTAGTAATTGTTCCTACATAAAGGATCATAAAAAACTATAAATAGCATTTTGAGGGCTTCTGTATTGGTGAATACATACACAGCAACTGGCTGTTCACTTACATCTTTTATAATAACCTGATTAGGGGCTGGGAGCAGTGGCTCACGCCTGTAATCGCAACATTTTGGGAGGCCGAGGTGGGCAGATCACTTGAGGTCAGGCGTTCAAGATAAGTCTGGCCAACATGGTAAAATCCTGTCTCTGCTAAAAACAAAAAAAATTAGCCAGGTTTGGTGGCGCACGCCTGTATTCCAAGCTACTTGGGAGGCTGAGGCAGGATCCCTTGAACCCGGAAGGCAGAGGTTGCAGTGAGCCGAGATCGCGTCACTGTACTCCAGCCTGGGGTACAGAGCAACACTCCATCTCAAAAAAGTTAAATTACATTAAATTAAATTAAGTTAAAATATAAATAATAAAATAATATGATTAGGCTAAATAAAGCATTTCCTTGAATTCTGTGAGCTATTAAGGCAAATTACCAAACAAGAAGGGAGTTGTGAAATCCCTAATTTGTATCCATATCACACAGAAGTGCAGATAACGTGAGAACTTACTACTTATGACTGGTGTCTGAAGTGGGGGCAATCTTTTCAGGCTAAGCCTGTAACCTGAGGGTCTGCACTAACTCCAAGTATTTAGTATCAAAATTGAATTCAATTGTAAGACACCCAATTGATGTCTACAAAGAGCTGGCTAATTGCTATGTGTAGAAAACTCACACATTTGGTGTGAGAAATGTTGAGAGTAGAGGAAAATGAATTTTCCTTTTTCCATCTATGAACACATCAATAAGGTGGCTATTTCCAACTAAGGAGAGAGATTTCAAGAAACCAAACCTGCCAATACCTTGATCTTGGACTTCCTAGCCTCCAGAAGTATGAGAAAATAAATTTTTGTTGTTTAAGCCACCCAGTCTGTGATCGTTCATTATGACAGCCCTAGCAAATTAATGTATATGCTTAAGCCTTACCTAAAATAACCACACCTAAAAAACTGCAAATATTAATCACAGTTCTGTCAATCCAGTACTATATTAACAATATAATTTTTCTCTTTAATGTATTCTAGCAATTACTTATCATTTGCTGATTGCTTCATGTCATTCATATTATTTTCTTAATTATATTATAAAACCATTAAAAATAGTTTAATAATTTTATATCTTCTAGTGATAAGAGCTGCCAATAATCATTTAAGATTTGACAAGTACCAGGCTAATTGTAATTGCATCACCTGTGTTATGTCACTTAATTCTCCAAAACGTCTTTTTTTATTTTAAATTAACTAATTGTATCTGTATTTTGTAGATGGGAAAAGTGTAGTCAATAGAACTTAAACAAGTTGCCTCTGTTCACACAACTGATCAACTGCAAAGCCTGGATTCTTACTCAGTCATACTCAGGAACTCGACTATGGAGCCTATGCTACTAATTATAATTCCTACCCAAAGCACAGCACAATAATGACCTAGCATGTTGCAAGGCATATAAAATAGGCACTTATAAAATCTTGGGGCTATAAGAAAAATTTTAAATACAAAAAAGTAACCTAAAATAATTAGGGTTATGTTTAAAATGAGGATACCTTACTTATAACTTGCGAAATATAGTCAGCATTTCTTCTCAAATTATAATGATTAAAATCTTGTGAGTATTTTTAGCTAAAATAATAAACTAAGAGTAATAACACATTTTAATAAATATTCTTTCAGAGAGTCCACTCTATCATCATTAAATAGTGGCAGTTCCTGTACTTTTTTAAGGGTTATTGGAAGATGACTTTACTTGTCTTCATACAGCTTCACCTAAATTGTGAGTTCCAAAACAGAAAGGGTGTTTTATATTTCATTTACTATTACTTATCTAAGACCTAAAATAGCACTTGATAGAGTGTAGTTACCAGTAGATAATAGTGGAATTCATATATTAATCAATAATTAATATAAATTGACACCAAGTATATCCACCTTATTACAGTAAGGGACAAGATGGATAAGAAATACTGAAAATATAGTAAATATATATATATAAAAAATATATATATAATATATATATATATATATATATATATATATATATATATATATATATACAGTAAAAAAAAAAAAATTGCAACTGGTAAGTAAACTGCCTGGTGGGAAAGATAACACAAAATAGCAATAGAAATTTTAAATCACCTTGTTGATATTTGGTCACATCAAATTAAACATGCTTCTTAGTTTCAAATTAAATGTCTTCATCTCTGTCCTTCACAACAATAATTTCCAAACATATACATAAACGTATCCAAAATATCTCAAAATCTTTTCCAAAATACTTGTCCTGATCCTCATCTAACTTATTGTACTGCATATTTTACCTGTCTTATATCTGGGACTGTTTCACAAAATTTAAACACCACAAAGTTATGGATTTTTTATTTCAATTTTCTTGCCATCTTATGCTTATGAATTGGTAACTTATATATGAAAGATGAGTTAAGTGAGTATCCTTTATCCAAAATGTTTAGGACTAAAAGTGTTTCAGATTTCAGATTTTTTTTGGAGGGGGTGGAATATTTGCATACACATGATGAAATATCTTGGGGATAGGATGTAATTCTAACGCAAAATTCATTTATGCTTTATATTCATCTTATACAAATAGCCTGAAGTAGCTTTATTATAAGATTTTTAATAATTTTGTGCATGAAACAAAGTTTTATACACCGAGCCATCAGAAAACAAAGACATCATGTGTAGAATTTTCCACTTGTGACATCATGTTAACACTCAAAAAGTTTAAGATTTTGGAGCAGGAATACTCAATCTGCAGCACATTTTTTTTTAACAGCATTTTCTCTCAAAGAAAGCATATCAAGGGGGAGGATAGACATAGGCCTATGAATTGACATAGTAGGTATCTTCTTGTTGCTATTCTAATTTGTAAAACAGATTGTTATCCGTACAAATACCAACTCTCAAAAAATTACTTTTATTTATGCACAGTTGTCATCTAAAGGACCACATTCCCAGTTGTTTCAGGAGGCTATTAGATTTTAAGTTATTTATTGACTAATGAATCATAGATTATTTAATAAGGCTCAGAAAAATTCAAAAATTTCATTCAATAAAAAACAAATCCAAATTAAAATGATACGTGATAGTCTTTCAGTGTCCTACACATTTTTTAAAAGTTTACATAAAACCAAAATTTAACTATATAATTAATCCAAATTTTTGCAAACCACATATATATGAAATATCTTTTATGTCTAGTATTTGTGTATAGCTTTATTTACATAGTCTACATAACAGTTCTCTCATTAGCCTCACTCTGTATAAGCACGAGTTAATATAGTACAGTTTTATATCACTATTAGAAATGTAAAAATAATAAGCTACTTTGAACATGGAGATTTTCCAAGGTGATTCTTTTTTCTTGAATTTTTCCTTTTATTAAATATTAATGCTATGTAGCATACAGAGTAAAGTCATGATAAGTTAGACAATTCACCTTGTGGCAAACCTTTACTCATTTCAAAATTAATCATCAAAAGCTCAGCATTACATGGAAAATATTATGTCACTAATTTGTAAATAAACACAAACACATCCTTTCAGTTGACAAATGAGTCATCAGTCATAGAAAATGTACCAACTACATCTTTTTGTTTGTTTGTTTTTTACTTCGTACTTTAACTTTTAATATACTTTTTTGTCAGTAAAATTTGTGCTGTAAAATATATAACTTATTTTTACATGGAAACATTTTTGTTATTATTTTTAAGATTCCCCAAAGGCTATCGCTATATATTCACATACACATTTTCCTCCAACCATGTAACTGAATCCACCTGGTATTTTTTTATGAAGTTAAACTCATATGTAAAACTCATACATACATAAAAATGGTTAAACTCATACATACATGAAAATATGTATTTTTCTAAATAGTCATTTTTCCTATGTTTTTGGTTTCAATTATTGCAAAGATTCTTTATATTTTAAATATAAATGCAAAAATTTTATTAGGGATTATTTCTTGGTTGTCAATTACTATTCTAGTAACATTCTCTTTTCTCAACTGGAAGTTATTGTTTATTTTACTATATGTCAAGGTGAGTTTTGAAGGTGGATATTGATTTGAGATAAGGATGCTTTGGTCATATTTATAAACTGAAATATATATGAACAAAAGTTAAATTTTAAGATACATAAGAGACAGCATAAATTATATAGAAAATATTAAATTAGGTTTAAAAATTGTTAGAACAAGGCTGACTCTTCCATTGTGACAAGTTGTAAAAAGTACACAGAGATGGTTTTAAGTGTATATTTGTTTATACATGAATATAACCAAAAATTCAGACTTTAAAGTTGATTATCTCACTTTCTGTGTAAATTAGGCAAAACAATTGCTGTTAGCTGTAAACAACCAAAATGGCAAGATTTAAAGAGGCATTAAATTGGTGTTTTATAGTGATTTGGGCTTTAGAGAAGGACGTATTATAGTGTTTAGCAAAAAAACAAAATCAATATACAATATTCTTTCTTCTCTCTTGGCCTCAACAAAGTTCAAATTTGGTTGCTTATCAGTTGACAAATGCAAAATTGTGCTTTGTCATAGTTAACATTCTCTGTAATTAGCAAAATGAGCTAGAAAAATCGATATTACTAGAAATGAACATTTATGTCACCATAGTGGAATAGACTCTGTGGAACAATATAACAAGCCACGAGGGGATACTTTGCTCTGGCTTTTAGTGTTCACTAGATAAGCAGAAACTTCAGTTCTATATTCAATGGAGTCAGAGAAGAAATCATCCCACATATTACCCAATTTAGTTGGAAAATCTTAGAAGGCATTTTTTGGTGTCATATTCTGTGTAGAGAGAGAATCAATTTCTATCTATATTTTTGACAAGGAAATTAGACATGTAACAACGTGCTCTACAGTGTGAGGCAGAGAAAGAATCTGTACTTGCTTTTGGAATTTGCTTTAGATGATGATGATGAAGATGATTATAATCATGATGTCTTTAGTCCTTCAAATCAGTGTGATTTGGGTTACTTTCATGTTACTGGATACTTTTCCAGTTGTTGAAATGAAAGCTTCGAAGATTATATTAAATCTTGTATTAATACAAGATTAAATATTGTAGAAGATTAAATATAATCTTCTAAGCTTTCATTTCACCAACTGAAAAAGTTATTTACATGACAATTCGGTTAATATACCTGCAAGTATCTATTGATGTTTTTGTCTTTAATTTTTGTTCACTAATCTTAAGGAAAATTTAATTGGTTGATATGTATATTTTTAGAGCATAGTGAAAAAATTCCTACAACAATTCAGAAAGTACGTATAAGGTATATTGGGATAAACAGGGATGGTGCAGATCTTCAGAGTTATGTCATTTTGCCAACATCTAAATTTATTTTAGATACTTAACAAGGAGCTAGAGTGAGGCATTTGAGCTTTATTCGTTGAGTATCAGGAAGGGAAAAACTTCAGTTTCGAAGATGTAAAACAGGTGTTGTGCAGTGACTCTTCAGTTAGTATATTCATAATCTTTCCCTATCTATGTGGTTTAAAATGTCCAGATAGAAATTCTTCCCACATGACTTGTGTCTGATGTCTTGTTGCTGCGGCAGCAGTGAAGCTTAGCAATCTGCCTGTGTTCTTCACTGGTGTTGCTCTCACTATGTCGGCTCTGCTGCCTTCTCTGCCTGACTCTAATTTTTCCTACTTATATGATTCTCCATCTGCTTCCTTTTCTGGCTGCAAAGTGGCCCTGCCTATATGCTCCTTTGCATTCTGCCATCTTTCTAGTTTTGCTGTTGCTTTAACTATATTTTAAACATGTAGCACAGTTGATTGAAAACTGAAGAAATGTCTAGTGCTTGTTTAGATTTTTTTGCAGAGAACAGTTAGTCTTTGCCACCAACTAAACTGTGCTTTAAACCTAGGTGCAGAAACTTCTTGCAATATGTTTTAAGTAACCAAAATGGAAAATGCAAGCAAACTGTTGCCTATGTTTATCCTTGTGATTTAAAGACAGCTGGTAGAGATAAGCACTAACATAAATCTTGTCTGAATTCCCCAAACCCAGTAAATGAATTGTGAATTCTTTATTGCTTTTTCTAGATATTTAACCATAGGTTATTGTGATATAATGAAAAGCACAATTAATTTGAATTTAGAAAATCTAGGCTTATAGTCTTTACCCACTTATGTGATATATGACCTAGGGGATGTAACCTAATCTGCCTATATCTTCCCCCATCGCTACCTTCACTTTGGACATGAGGACACTGAGGTTGAGAGAAAACATGCAATTTCCTGGAGTTTTCAAAGCAAGAAAGTGTCAGAGATATACATCAACTTAGTTATTTTTGACCTCAAAACCTATACTCAATAAAGACACACAGTACTCAAGTCTGTTTTTAAAAACTTACAGTAATGCATCTTAAAAGTGATGCTTATTGCTAGAGTTCACTCGTATTTGAACACTTGCGTGACTCGTGACCAATTGCTATCTACCATTTATGATGTAGTTTCTCTTTAGCCTGTCACTGAATTCATGAGCCTCATTGATATACTTCCCCACCAAAAAAAATTCCTGAATTTTTTTTTTTTGCTCTATGACCTTACATTTCTACTTTTTTTCTGAGTTTCTTGCTGAACTTATGCCCATTCCAAATTACATGAAATTTATGTGGGTCAATATTTTATCGATTTCTTTTACTATCTCCACAGTTCTTCTGATACACTCACCATGATGTTGTCACTCACTCTCTTGTAAAAATTTCAAACTCACTTGCCCTTTTATCCTTTCACCACATTACATAACAAAACCCTAATCCTGGATAATCCAACTACCTACATTGTCTTGTCCACAACTGGCCTGCTGAGTATTTATGATACAATATAAATACTATGGAAATATTCAACAGATATTATGATTTAACATCTATATACTTAATTGAGCATATTTACAACTACAGATTCTTAGCAATCTTAACAGGACCATTGATCCCAGTGAACAAGTATATTTGCCTGAATATTTTTATTTTTCACTTTTCCCAAGTGTTAAATCATCCTGAAGTATCATCCTGAAGTATCATCAAACTTCCAATAAATCTTTCTCAAGAAATGATTTTATATACTACTTCACAGTAAAAAACAAAAATAAAAACTAAACAAATAGATGGGAACTATTTCAATATCCAAGTGGCATAACACAAATATATCGATAATTGTATTTTTTTGTCCTGTCCTTCCTTCTCTTTTCTTCCTCTTAAAATGTAAGAGGATTAAAACAGATTATGTAACTTGCCAAAAGTCACACAAATAGTGGAACAAGAATTTGTACTTGACCTCGAGATGATGAATTTTATATGTCGACATGACCGAGCTTAGTATGTTTGGATAATTGGTAAAACATTATTCCAGGTGTGTTTGTGAGGGTGTTTTTGGAAGAGAATAATATTTGAATTGATAGATTGAATAAGGAAGATTACCCTCACCAATGGTGGTAGGCATAATACAATCGTTTGAGGGCTTGAATAGTGCAAAATTGCTTTCTGCTTGAACTGGGATGTCCATCTTGTCTTCTTTTCAGACATTGGTGCTGTTGCTTTAGGACCTTCAGACTTGGATGGGGATGTATGATCAGGATCCTGGTTCTCAGACCTTCTGGTTTGTACTGTAGTTATACCTCCAGCTTTCCTGTGCTGTCAGTTTGGAGACGGCAGGTCATGAGACTTCACTGCATGCATAATTATGTGAGCCAGTTTGTCATAGTAAATATGTATGTATGTATGTATGTATCCATCCATCCATCCATCCATCCATCCATCCATCCATCCATCCATCCTATTGATTTTGTTTCTCTGGAGAATGCTGATTAAAACACCTCTCTGCTTTCAGAACCCATTTTCTTTCCTCTGACATATTAATATTTTGAATTTTATAGAGAGAGATTATGTGAACAGATGTGGCATCTTTATTGAATTTAAAATGGTCAGTTTTGCTGCCTCACCCAATTTTCTTACTCTGATAAAAACTATAAGAAATGAGATGATAATTATAAGTGATTATGACAAGTGTAATAATAAAATCACTTTTATAAGGAAATAAGGAAAAACAATCATTTATAATGAAATAAAAACTAATGCTCAACATACCTTGCTGTGGTCGATAATTTAACTTGATGTTTAAGAAAGCCAGTTTTATTTCTTTGAACCTCCAAAGGATCTACTGCAATGTGATTTATTTCTGAAACACTGTGAAATTAATGAAAATATTATTTGTAGGGAAAAATAAGTTTACTTGCATTTGTAATAGGCTTTGCCAGAAGCAGCAGCTGGGCCTGTGCCAAGAGTCTGTCACGCTGAAAAATGGAAGGTTGATTTCTACTGTTTTTCCTTTCTTTCGCCTTATTTTTGTCATTTATCATTTTGAAGAAAAAGGGAATAATTTTAATTATTTAATTATAACATGGGGGAAGAATAATAGTGTGCCTAGAAATGCAGCTATGTCCAACTCAGCTTTGATATAATTTAGGTTGATTATTCCAGTCACTTGAGTTTGCCCAAATACTGTTAATTGTAAAAGATCAATCAATCCTAACTATCAAATTCATATGAAAATCAGTTCCTGCTCTTCAGAAAAATGTCAGGATCTTATTAAGGAGGTAAGTTATGCTCTGATGTGTTCCAGGCTTAAGAAATAGGTGCAGAAATAGACACTTCAGGCATATTCTATGAGTGCTTTCTACAGATTGTGCTTGTTTCATTACTTAGCACACCCTAGGAATGAAGGTTTAACCTGTTTCGTATTATCCACAAAGTTTTTTGAGTAAAATGATTAAATATCTTCCAACAGTCATGTAATCTGTGATATCCCTGCCTCATGCAGAAAAAAATATATGTATATAAAATTACAAAAATGAAAGACAATATTGAGTTTAGGTTATATTATACTTATATTACACCAGCATTAGGAAATTTTGCTTGAACATTCTTTTCTAATGCCCTCCAAGCAAGTATTTACCAGTGCTTTTTGAGTTTTAGAAGGATTTAACATCAAACTTCCCAGTTTCAGATGCTTAATTTCATTACATACCAGTTCATCTTTTTGAACATTAGTATGGAAACTGACTCAAGTATACTTGTGTCCCTCCCATTTTTTGTTATTTCTCGAAGAGCTATTATTTCTCCAAAGTGTTTCTTAACATACACTTGCAGGTTCTCTTTTGCTGGAGAAAGAACTCTGAATTCAAAACATCTGTCTTTAAGTCCTGAGTCCACTTCTTAACTCATCCAGGTCTTTAGATAAGTCAGGTACAGTTGCTGTTTTCATCTGTAGAATGGAAATAAGAATACATTTCTCAGACAATTATATGGACAAAGGTATGGGGTATGGTATAGTATTTGAAATAAATACAGGATATGGATAATAGTAAATCACTATATACATATAAATGCTTAAGGAGGATATGTTAATATCCTTGAACACCAAATGTCTAGACTAAGTGTTTTGGCCTTATTTTATTTTGTATTATTATTATTGTTGTTGTTGTTGTTGTTGTTTTGAGACAGAGTCTTTGTTGCCAAGGCTGGTGGGCAGTAGCACACAATCTTGGCTCACTGCAACCTCTGCCTCCCGGGTTCAAGCGATTCTCCTGCCTCAGCCTCCCTAGTAACTGGGACTATAGGCACACACCACCACACCGAGCCAGTTTTTATATTTTTAGTAGAGATGGGGCTTCACCATGTTGGCCAGGTTGGTCTTGAACTCCTGACCTCGTGATCCACCCACCTCGGCCTCCCAAAGTCCTGGATTACAGACATAAGCCACTGCGCGTGGCCGTGTTTTGGCCTTATTTTATTAGAGTCAGTGGTTTTTTAAGTGTCTGTATTTGTCTTGGGCTCAAATTTCCTTTATTTAATGATTTGATTTTTCAGTTTGAAGGCGATTCTCTCCTTCTGTCAAATCCTGTCTCTCTTTCTTGCCATTGATGATAGAAAACACGTAAGAATTTTTTTTTCTATCTTTTCTGATTTCCCTGCTAACCTTGCCTAAAGCCTTAAGATTAGCCATTATTTATTCTACTTTTTATTCTAAAAGGAGCATAAAATCTATGTGTAAACTAATATCTTGTGCAACGCTCATTTCATTGTGATATTTTAAACTTTTTTTTACATATTTTTAAATACTTGATTCTTATTTAGAAAGCCTTTATGTACCGATATTTAAGCTCGTTAACAGCAAAGATACATAATCAGAGGGATTCACTCCTATGCATTTGCAATGGTCTCATTAAAAACTCAAGTATGTTCTTTTAAATTTAGACTACTACAAATTATTTGTCTTTCATTCAAAAAGTAAACTATTATGTACCCAGTATTGGTAATGTAAAGATGAAGCATACATTTTTTTAAAGTATATCCAGTAGATAACAGTCTCGTGGGAAAGAGAAAAAATAGCTCTGATGCAGCAAGTCTGATGGATTGAGAGGAGTTTTTCCAGAGGAAGAAATATTTGAGCAAGGTTGAAGAAGATAATCAAAAGGAAAAGCAACAAAAGTATTAGGGATCCCGAGGTAAAGGAAACAATGCAAATATGGGAAACAATTCTACATAAGCATAAACAGGGGAGATGAGGCAATAGAAAATCATACACTTTTGATATGTCTCCCACCACCAGGGTCCAGCTTTTGCATCAGTATTAGCAGGAGTGAAGAGGAAGCTGAAGGCTTCATTTCAGCAGTCCCTTTATCCCTGCTTGCTCAGTCTTCAAGAAAAACCCATGACTCTCATACACATTACTAAATTTTATCTTTCTTCTGGGCCTTTTTTTTTTTTTTTTTTTTTAGGAATTTGTGGTCTATTACTATCAAATGTTTTATATCTCAATGCTTTCTCAGAAAATTCCTTTTACTATCTTGCTCTTATGAAAATATGCCTCTCCCTTGAGGACATTGTTGTCCTGGATTCTCAAACAAGTGGTGACTATTTTATCTTAATATTTGTAAGCAATACCTGTCACAGAATATTAACTATGATGGATGTATTTGGAACATATAATCTGGATTATCAATTATTCTTTATTGAAGTACTTTATCTACCTAATTTTCCCTGAGCTCAGTGACTCTATTACTCAGCCTGTTATGTGAGCTGCTTCACATCTACCCGTCCCTTGAATTGAGTGTATCAGTGGCATCTTGAAACCCCTATGTATCTCCCCCTGAACTTCCTTTTTTTTTTTTTTTTTTTTTTTTGAGACGGATTTTCACTCTTGGTGCCCATGCTGGAGTGCAATGGCGCCATCGCAGCCTCCACCTTCCTAGTTCAAGCGATTCTCCTACCTCAGCCTCCCGAGTAGCGGGGATTAAGGCATGAGCCACTGTGCCCAGCTAATTTTTTGTATTTTTAGTAGAGAGAGTGTTTCTACATGTTGGTCAGGCTGGTCTTGAACTCCCGACATCAGGTGATCTGCACACCTTGACCTCCCAAAGTGCTGGGATTGCAGGCATGAGTCACCATGCCCAGCCATACTTTTTGATATGGCTCTTATTTCATTAATGACAGCAAATCCAGTTGAACAGGTATTAATAAATAGATTTATCCCTGACTCTTCTTTTACTTTCATACCCCAAATCCAATTTTTTGGCAAATATTTCCAGTTTGGCCTTCAAAATAAACCCAGAATTTGATAATCTGTATCTATCCACCTTCCATTTTCCAGGTCTAACTCAGCATCCCCTCTCTTCTGGATTATTGTAATAGTCCTCAGGACTTCATACTTCTGTCCTTGCCTTTTTCATCCTTGAATCAATTTTCAGCAGGGCAGCAAGAGTGATGTTTTTCAATGATGGATAGATCATATCAGCCTTTTAAAACTCTCAAGTGGTTTTCCACATCATCCGAACAAAAACCCAAAGTCTTCAATGCCTTACCTGTACTGGCCATCCATTATAACTCTGACTTCGCCATCTAACATTATACCCCTTGTTATTCTCATTTAGCCACAGTGGCTTGCTTTCTGATCCTCAAATGGTCACACTCCACGTTGGTTCTCAGCTTTGCTGTTGATGTTCCATCTGCCTGGACTGTCTTGTTCAGATATCTGTAAGTTCATTCCCTTGATCAATTCTGGTCTTTGCCCAGACATGTCAGTATAGTCTTTTGGGATCATCTTATTAAATGTAAAAACACCCTCCCAAGAGGCATAAAATCCCTCTAGCTCTGTTCTGTATTTTATTGTGTTTGTCACTATACAATTCCTTATTTTGATTTTGTTTTTATTTGCTGACTAGCATGTGAACTCTATGATGCCAATGACTTTTGTCTGTTTAATCAGAGCATGAGTTCAAAATATTTAAAAAAATTAAAAATAAAAGGGATAAGATACATATATTTAAAACAGGAAACATTGAAATAGAAAAATGACTAGAAAATTTAACAAAAATATATAATTTGCAGAAATTAAAAATCATTGAATTTAAAATGCAATGAGAAATGGCAAGTTGCTCACATTCCTGTAGTTCCTTCTAGTTTTTGCCTTCTAATCACTCCTCATTTTTTCTTCCTCAAAGGCAAAGGTTATCTTGATATTTAACATCAAAGTTATTTTTGTCTTTCTTGCTTAATTGTATTGAAATGAAACCATATAATATGCATTTTTACACTGCTGCCATTTTCTTCCCAAGATCAATTTGTGAGATAGATCTACTTCGTTGTATGCAGTTACAGTTTATATAATTCTATTGTTATATAATATCTTATTTAAAAGATATGTGGTTGCTTTTCTATACTAATGTTAATGAATAATTCTATGGTTTCAAATTATTTGATTATTGTTAATAATATTACGGGCATTCTTGTACATGTCTTTGGTCATTGCATAGGAAGACAGTATCTTGAGGCACACTAAGAAGAGCCTCTGGTGGAAAGGTAATCTACATTTTTCTAACCTATGGGGTAGTTAAAGGTGTCCTCCCTAAATTCTTACTCCACTCGGCCTCAACTGCAACAAATCTCAGTTTCTTGGAAGAGTTGAGGATTCCTTCAGTGACTATAGCCTGTAATCTTTCATTGTCAGGAGTTGTTTCCTATCCTTCAAATTTCAATTGATTCAAGCCACTCATTTATGAGTATCACTTTATAAAAACATATGAAGTATTAACAGAATATACAAGTTTATGATAAAATGAACCCCATATGCCTTAAATTAAAATAAAATAGAAAACTAGCCATATTCGAACATGAGAGCTGCCATTTTCTAAAATATCATACTCATAAAACCAGGAACATAGTGTTGTTATAGATCATTGCAAAGAAACACGAATAACTCAGGGCCAGAGAGACAGAAAATATTTTTCTAGTGTCCCCTTGCCACTGTTCCATGTAATCTTTGACAATGTCCATAGCATGTGAAACTAAACTCAGCTGAAAAGAAAATCAGAAGGTTAATATTGGCAGTACACATTTTTACAGATGCAGGAAAATTTCCACAATGCAAATATCTCTCAGAGAATATCAATGATTAAAATACTTTATATTTATACAGTGATTGTACACACATTTAACAATATGTTACACTAAACAAACTATGCATCCACCCATACTTCATGTAATCGTTAATACAGTACTGAGATAAAGGTATATTTTTTTCTTATTCAACGTAAGAGAGAACCTCCGTAATACATTCTCCACTCCCACTCCATCCTCCACAGAGGAGGAATCTGAGCAAACAGAGAGGTTCTCCCATTTGTGAAAAGCCACATTATTTTCTCTGGTAAGACTTCTGAATGTAACTGAGAAAAAAGAATTTAAGGACAATAAGACATACGAAGGTGGGGCATAGTGGCTCAGGCCTGTAATCTCAGCACTATGGGGGGCCAAGGTGAAAGTATTACTTGAGGTTAGGAGTTCAAGACAAGCCTGGCCAACATGGTGAAAACCCATCTCTACCCAAAATACAAAAATTATCCGGGCATGGTCATGCACGCCTGTAGTCCCAGCTACTCAGGAGGCTGAAGCAGGAGAATCGCTTGAAACCAGGAGGGGGATGGTGCAGTGAGCCAAGATCACACCACTGCATTCCAGAGCAAGGCTCCATCTCAATTTCTTTTTTAAAAAGCGTGTGAAGCACATAAATATTGATTCCATTGTGACAGATGAGAATCTTAAGAAGCTAGAATAATATTTTCTTATTCTTTTCTTCACTATTTATTCACCCAATATTTTCGAAACACTATGGTGTATCAGGCACTCTTTTAGGTGCTGGAACTATAAAAAGAACAAGATAAAATACTTGCCTAATAAAAATTGTGTGCAGTTAGTGAAGACAGGTAATATGTTTGATAGTATTGGTTACATAAGAAACCATTCCAAAATTTAAGGACTTAAAAGCCAACTATTATTTAGTTTATATTTCTCCAGGTTGACAACTTGGCTCAGGCCCAGCTAGTTGTTCATTTTGCTCTTGATCTGGTTCACCTAATCTCAACTGTGTTTGTTAATATATCTTCTAAGTTGGTGGGGCTGCTGGCTTATGATGTCCTTGCCTAATTTCAACTGTGTTTATTCATATATCTGGTGAGCTGGTAGGGCTGCTGGTTAATGATGGTCTTGCCTAGGAGGGCTGGAGTAAATTGACATCACTACACCTGGTCTCTAATCACATAGCAGGCTAGGCTTCAATTGTTTACTTACATGTTGCCAAGATTTCCAGAGTAGCATCAGAGCAAGCACCAGTGTTAAAGCACTTTCTAGGTCACTATTTATCTCATATTGCATACTAGCCTATTGGCGCAAGCAAGCGAAAGTGGTAGTATGTAAGAGTCCACGTATCAGGGGCTATTCAAGGGGACTGATACAGGGAAATACATCCAAATGAGAGAATTGTCATTGCAGCAATGTTACATGGATAGTAAATAGGAACATAAATGAATAAAAATATACCTTTAGCTGAGAAATACCAGGCTTTCTAAAGGAGTTACCATTTGACAACCTTAAAATGGCCAAGTATAAACTTGAAGTTATCAAGCATTTTTAAGGCATTCTGTTTCCTTGGAGTTTTGCAACAAGAGATAATTTAATAATTAACAGAATATATATATATGTATACACACACACACACACACACTTGCGTGTGCGATGATCATTAAAGATGTTTTTTAAACTCCATAAAATACAATTATACTGGTAGAGAAGCAAATTTTAATATATTGTTAGAAAACAATATTATAAATAGTTATCATACAGGTCATCAGAATTATCAGTTTCACCGCAATAAGTTGAGTCTTTCCTACTATGTAGCAAAAAACAATTTAACCCCACCCTTATGAAATATATAAGCACCTGCTCTCTTTCAAAATGAAATACTTAAAGATGCTATGAGAAAACTTTCATTTCTTAGCTTATCACTGAGATGAAACAGACACCGCAGTTGATGCAAGCACAACTTATTACAAATGTCATAGACATTTTTTTTCAAATTTTATCATTCATTCAAAAATTCCTCAAGCATAAATTATATATGTAATAATGGAAAGTGGAGAAGACTTTATTCTTTGTGCTTAGTAGAGAGGCTTTATAATCTCCATGTCTATTCCAGTAATGAATGATGCTTTTTTCAATTCACTGATAAGAATACTCTCATTTTTTCCAAGAATGAGCAAGAAATAATAATGGCAAATACAAGGCAGATAGTTCCTTTTATTCATATTGACTGAACATATGTAAGAGAATTGACCACAGCTTAGGTAAAGTGGAAAGCCCTTGGTGTAGTTCACACAAACACTCCACTAGAATAAACTGGTTGTTTGCTAAATAAGTAATGTTGAGAAAGTCTTTTAAGCTTCTAGGGTCTAATCTTCCTCGTTTCTTAAAAAAGAGTGATTATAATAATCAAATATAATAATGTATAATCTGAGAAGGTACCAAGTATCTTCTTTATTATTTTTACGTTAGTTTATAAATTTATACCACATTCAACTTATTCTACTAAGTATAAGCAAATCACATTGAGAATTACAAAAATTCCAGATGCATAGATCCTTCACAGACTACGTATACTCCAGTGGGAAATATGAAGGACTTAAGTTGTTAACCATAATACCAGCATAAGGACAATATGAATGGAGATATTCATTGAATTAATTATGTCACAGATATATGTACAAATAAGTTTAAAATTAAGGCTTTGATGTAAATATTATAGAAAATACAATCAGATATTTGAATTGCTAGTTACACTAGATAATCCCAAACTATTTTCCTAGTAATCTGTATCTAGGTATTAGAAAAAGAGTACTGAATTGAGAATAAGAAGGTTGGAATTCTGAGATAAGGTCTGGTAACAATATATGTCATTAGGAAAATCATCAATTTTATCAAACATACTCTTTTTGGTCTCTTTCTCAGAGTGCTGTTTTTCATACTTGCAAAGTGAACATGATAATTTAAATGAAGTTACAGTTAACCTTCTATTTTCCCTTTCTGTGATTCTGAGTCTCTTCAATTTTCTTCTACATGAAGAAACATGTCGTCCCTAGCTTTGGAAAATTTATTTGACTGAAGTTTGTTTATTTAGATAAATTATTATCCCAGTTTAGATATAACCAAATGCATAAAAAGTATGAAAAATTGAAAAATAAAAAATATCCTCATAATAATTAAACAAAGCTTGGAGTATTAGTGTTCTTTAGGAGAATAGATATTCAATACCTGTTTCCAGGCAAACAATTATCAGTGTTTTTGTTGCACAATATTTTATTTAATGGATATATAGAAGAGAGATGTGCAATTGCTTGTGTTCTTTCTCAGAATTGGGAATTACATAAGACAAAAAGTATTAGATTGTCCTTCCAGTAGTTTTCTAGCATGCTATCCCACTGCAGGTGCCAACTGTATGGGAATTGGGTGAATCTGCATGTGATTACATACATTGAAATAAATGATGTGTTTTAAGTCAACATGTAGCCACTTGATAATTTAAATTGAGAGCTCCTTTCTTTTTGCTCCTTTATTTTATTCCAGTTACTACTTCCACAGTCCTTCATTTTACAGTTTTTTTTAAAAATTATATTTTGTGTTCTAGGGCACATGTGCACAACGTGCAGGATTGTTACATATGTATACATGTGCCATGTTGGTGTGCTGCACCCATCAACTCGTCATTTACATTAGATGTATCTCCTAATGCTATCCCTCCTGACTCTCCTCACCCCACAACAGGTCCCGATGTGTGATGTTCCCCTTCCTGTGTCCAAGTGATCTCATTGTTAATTCCATCTTTGAGTGAGAACATGCAGTGTTTGGTTTTCTGTTCTTGTGACAGTTTGCTGAGAATGATGGTTTCCAGCTGCATCCATGTCCCTACAAAGGACATGAACTCATCCTCTTTTATGGCTTCATAGTATTCCATTTTACAGTTTTAATAAACTTTATTGAGAGATAATATGCATACAATAAGTGCACCTATTTTTAAGTATAAAGTTCAACTAGTTTTGACAATTGTAATCCACCGTGTAGTCTCAATAATAATCAAGACATAAAATATTTGTATCACCATATATTCAATAAATTCTACCTGATTCTTGCCTCTGGCAACCACTGATTTGCTTTCTGTCACTATAAATTAGTTTGGTACATCATATACTTTGATATAAATAGAACTACAGAAGTCTTACTCTTATGTGTTAATTTATTTCACTTAGCATAATGTTTTAGAGATTCAATGATATTTTTGCATGCATCAGTATATTTTTATTTAGGTTAATGAGCAGTATCACATCCTTTTGCTGTACTATAAGCTATTTACCCATTTATCTGTTGATGGACATTTGGGCTGTGCTGAGTTCTGGTGTTTTAATCAAGCTACAAGAAAAATCAATGAAAAAGTATTTGTGTAGACATGCTTTCAGTTTTTTAAAATAAAAAGCCACAGAATAGACTCCATGGGTGGAATGGCAAGTTCATTTTTAAATAAAAAGAACGTGTCAAACTATTTTCCAAAGTAGTTGTATCATTTTAGAGTTCCACCAGTAATGCTTGAGACTTCTAGTCAGTCCACATCCTTGTCAATGTAAATATTCTCATTCTTTTTAATGTTAGCTGTTTTGGTAGGTATATAATACTTTAAATTTGCATTATTCTAATGAATAATAGTGTTAAGAAATATTTAGATGTGCATGGATATTTTATTTTTTGTTTTGTTATTCAGCTTGTACAGATTTTTCTATTTTTGATGTTGTGTTCTCATTATTTATTTGTATATCTTTGCTTCTTTATGTATATTTAATACGCAGGATACAAGTTCTTTGTCATATATAATTTATAAATAATATCAATAATTGGTATTTTAACTAATTTCAGTGGATAAAATAATTTAGAAATAAAATTTTATTCTAGTATATGGCTTGCCTTTATCTTGAATATATCTTACAAAGAACAGAATGTTTTAATTTCAATACATTCAAATTTATTAATTTTCTTTTTTCATATGAGTGCTTACTCTATGCAGGTTAAGCAACCTTTACTTACTCCAAAGCCACAAGGATTTTCTGTTTTCAGAAGTGTTTTATAATTCTTCCTTTATCATTAATTTCAAGTTAATTGCTGCTATGGTTTGAGGTAAGGAAGAGGGTAATTTTTTTTTTCTCTACAGATGCTCAGTTGCTTTAACAGCATTTGTTGAAGAGATTACCTTTTAGACATTAAATTTCCTCAAATATTTGGTAAAAATAAGTTAATGGTGTACCTGTACATCTGTTTATGTTCTCTATTTTATTCCATTCTTCTACATGTCTATCCTCACAAATGCCACAAGGTTTTGGTTACCGGGGCTTTTTATAAAACTTCGATTCAGGTATTGTAGTCCTTCAACTTTATCCTTTACTCCATCATTTTGACTACTCTGTTTCCTTTGCATTCTCATATGAATTTTGTAAACAGCTTGCCAATTTATTAAACAAAACTTACCGAGATTTTTATTCAGATTAATTTGAATCTATAGGACAAAACCAGAAAGACAGTGATAATCTCATTAGAAATTACTTCTTCAGATGTTTAGAAAATCGCCCAGTCCAGAGGTTGCTAAATCTCATTTGACATGTAAGGTATGATAACATGGCTTAGAGTATGACCCTGAGTGGGCTTGCCGCAGTTTGTTCTTGAATTACTTATTGTTTACATAAACTTGAGCAATCAAGTTCTTCAACTTCTGAGTGACTTCATTTCCCATTTATCCAATGGGGAAAATAATAATGACTCTCTCACAGAGATGTTTTAAGGTTTGAATGAGTCAATATTTGTAAAGTAGTTATAATGGAGCTTGGCAAATATTGTTTCATTTCATTTTTTTCTGTTGAAATAATTCCTGTACTCTGCCATTCTTCCATAAAGGACAATAAAATATTAATTATTAATCAAAAATATTAACTTATATGTAGCATCAGATATAGGTTTTTTTTTTTTTTTTTTTTTTTTTTTTTTTTTTTTTTTTTTGAGACGGAGTCTCACGCTGTTGCCCAGGCTGGAGTGCAGTGGCGCGATCTCGGCTCACTGCAAGCTCTGCTTCCTGGGTTCACGCCATTCTCCTGCCTCAGCCTCCTGAGTAGCTAGGACTACAGGCGCCCGCCACCGCGCCCGGCTAATTTTTTTTTTTTTTGTATTTTTAGTAGAGACGGGGTTTCACTGTGGTCTCAATCTTCTGACCTTGTGATCCGCCCGCCTCGGCCTCCCAAAGTGCTGGGATTACAGGCTTGAGCCACCGCGCCCGGCCCAGATATAGTTTTAACACTTTTTAATATAAAGTTATACCATTTTAAACTCTACATCCCACTGGTAGATTTAAAAGTAGTAATAATACATAAAAGAAGAAGTACTACATAGAAATGCAAAATGGGGTAAATAATGCTGGAATACATAGAACCAATATAAAGACACAATAAGATTAGAATCAATTAAAATTATATTCCTTTGAGAAGTGAGAAAATCAACCACCTATTCTTGAAATACACATTTATATTCGTTAGTGACCATCCCTATACATCTTATTCTTTCTTTCCTTATATTCAAACAACACATAATAATATGGTAGGAAATATTTGGTAGGAAAGAAATTAATGAAATTCAAGATTCTAGAAATATTTCTTTTGTTGTGTAGTGAGAAGGGTCTTCAGAGCTGCCGCAAACCTATGATATAAAGAGTGACTTTGTTCACATGTGCAGGCATGCACTTAGCTCTCCTGGTTAAAGATTGCTTGTGCCTAGAGATCCTCACAATTCCTCACTAAGAATCTAGGAGGCAGTTTTAGAATTGCATAGCTTGTTTTAAGGCTCTAGAAATAAAACACAAAGGACCTTTATTTTTCTTTTCTTTTTGTTTTTGTTAGTAGTTAGCTAAAGGAGAAACACATACAGGTAGTTCTTATGATTTTTCTGTGTGTCTCAGTTCCAGGGAAAATTTTTCAGGAGGAGAAACCTATACATAATTCTGACTCATCAGAGAAAGAACGAACTGAAAGTTGCAACTAATCTTTAGCATCAAAATATTAAATAGTTTATTGAGAGCAATAATGGGTCAAATAACTTAGAAGTTCATCTGCAAGGCAAACAAGTAGCTGACCTTTTGCAGCATTATGCTTTCTTTCTGAAATCACAGGTTAACAAAATAGAGTGTCATCTATTATAATCTGAAAGAACAAGAATTGTATGAGACATAGCTATCACATTCAGATATGGAAATGCTCTTTATTAACAGCTTCTTTGCATTAGGAGATGTCTCCTTAGGAGCCTGCTTATCTGTGATGGCCATATAAATAAGACAGATGGCAGAGAAATAGCTGTAAATATAATGGAAATTTCAGTAAATATATTGGAAATTTCAGTTATAGCAGTAGGACATTTGTGACATGCACTCTGATGTCACATGGCAAAGTTGTATGGTGTTTGTTAACCATAGTAAGGACAAAGAAGTTCACAGAAAATGAATTTAGAACGGGCTCAGAACTGAGGTTTATATTTCAACTACATTATTTGCTGTTTTAGAAAACTGAAGCCTTAAACCTCATCTGTTGAGATCTGGTTTCCATAATTTTGAAGTAGAAATAATGAAGGTTTTGCTCTCTATGCCCAAAATATTGTTTTAAAGTGGAAAGAAGATAATGTGTGTGAAATATTTCTGTAACCCATTATAAGGCCAGAGTAGTTTCCATCCTCAAGGATGCCATGTGTTTCTCCTTGAGCTAACTAATATAGAAAGAGCTAATTTAACTCTATGTTTGAGGGTTAAATTAACTCTTTACCTGAGGATCAGTCAAGTCTGCCAAAACCAACAGATTCATGTGAGAATAGCCAGATAGTAACTAATGATCTGGCTACCCAATTGTTACATAAAGGAAAGATGGCTGGTCCTATTGTAACATACTCTGTCGTCCTTGCTCTTCTGCCAATGGTGGAACTCTGAACCCCATATGAAATTATATAAGTTATATGGAATTTCAAATGTGTCAAGAGCTGTGTGTGTGCCCATCATGTTAATTTTCATTAAGCAAAACTACTTAGTAATATTATTTCATCATTAATTATCTAGAGATAGCTTAATTATTCACAACCCTGGGTTTGCAACAGGATTATTTTGGTGCTACTTTGACAGCTGGAGACTTCTGTGGCTGGTGGTGTCCCAGCCCAGGGTCTTGCTCGGCCCCAGGCTCCCCACAGGAGATACTCCATCCAGTTGGCCTGGCTGGCTGCACTTGGCTTGTGTTGTGCCCCAGATCCCATGCTTACCTTGGGATCTGCACTCAACCCGTGGCTGCGATGGTTATCCTTTGACCTGCTTCCACCTTCGGTGCTGGCGTCTGGACAAGGTGAATGGGGTGGTGCTGGAGAAACTCAGACACCAGTGACCCTAGAGCCCCAGAGTGCATGTTATTCCCACTATCCACTTGGTGAATGGGGGTGTGTTAACAACTCTTTCATTCCCGTTGCCCTGCCCTGGCCCATGACTCCTGGGCTGGGTCCCGAGGCTGTTTCCCATCATGTGGGGCAACTGCTTGGTGTTAGCAGAGAAGGAGGAGGGCTACAATGTTACAACCTTTTTCATACCTGCATTACATGCAGGTATGAAAAAGTTCTTGTCCCCTGGCCGAGAAAAATGAGGTTATGCTGACAACTGGAGGTTGAGCACAGCAGAGAGTTGTACTGAGTGATGGAACATTTTCAGCAGAGAGGGGACCTGAAGAGGACAGCCCCCTACCCAAAGTCAGGTAGCTCCCCAAAGTGTGACTGGGTCCAGGGCTTTTATTGGCTCCAAATGGAGGAATGAGTGATAATTGTTTTGTGAGGTGAAAAAAAAAAAAAAGGCTAAAAAAGCCATCATTCAAAGATGGGTACAACAGTGTAAGAAACTAATTAAATAAGGGTAGGTATATGTAAAATAGTGAAGGGAAGGGATCAATCAAAGGAAAGTGCACCAAACAGGAAGAGAGGTTCTCAGTCTGGTCCACGGATTTATTTGAGACTTGTAGCTTGCTTGTCAGGCTTTAAACTCTCATGGCTTGAAGACTGGATTTCACTGGGGACCCACCCACATCTGCTTAGGATTTGACTGCCTCCTGCCCTATCAGATCGGCTGTTTTTCCATTTGTGACTCACAAGATTGTCAATAGTCCCATAATATGTTGATTGTCACCAGTGCTAGGCTGCTAGTTTGCAAGCAAGACCGTTTCCGTAGGGAGTGTATAAAGCAGTGTGTGTATTTGATCTTGTGTGGTTTTTCTTCTAAATTAAATTTATTAGATTACATATGCTTGCATTTCATTATGCGATCATAAAATGCAATATACTCCATAAATATTGGTGTGATGCAGTACCTAAATTACATTTAGACTATTCCAAAGACAAGAACCACAAAGCAGTGAAAAATTAAAACTCTTATGGTAACAGAGGTAATCAGAGCAGGAAAATAGCTTCCTTTGAATGCAGCATTAGTAAGATGCTTTCCTGTCAATGGTAAACTTAATAAGAATACTTAATTTGAAAGAAGTTTATTGAAATCTTGTTACATTAAAATAAAAGTAATGAAATTACACTAATACTACAATCACATTAAGCTCCATCTAATGAAGAGGGTATGTTTAAATGCTGTTTCCTAAATGTAACATTCTTACCGTAGTCTACCATTTACTGAGTTTTCTATATAAGAGTCATAATTTAAAATAATTTACACAGAATATTTTATTTAATTCCCACAATGAATCCATAATATTGTAGTCTTCATATTTCATACTTAAGATAAACACACACATACACACACAGACACACAGACAAACACACGGAGAATAAAATAACTTGACTGAGATTAAGAGGAAGAAGTTCAGTCAGAATTCTATCCAGGTCAAAAACAGAACTACATTGATGCATGAGTGTACTAGATGTTATGGATTCCTTCTTGGCCTTCAGGGATAATTCTTGCCCTCCTAGTGAAGCCCTGTGTAGGTTTCTCATCAATTTAGCTTATAATAAAAGATACTTCCACATATCTCTTATCTGAAGTGACTTCTGCTTCTCTGTGTCATGCAACGTCTTGGACCTAGGCTTTACTGTAATGAGTTCATCCCCTTTTTTCTTTTAAAAAATAGCACTTTCTCCTTATCAGCTGCCTTATCAGTGATTTCTCTGTGAGATCAGAACTCCACTAGATATTTCTGAACCTCAGTCAATTTTGTTTGAATTCACATTATTCATGGAATATTTGTTTGTTACACTCTTTTGCTCATGTGACTAGAATTGAGATTTTCTATATGTTAATTTTTTTACTAAAACATGAAATTAGAATGTGTTGCTTAGAGTCTAGGAATTAAACTTTAAGTATTCAAATATATTTTTAGTATCAAGAAAAGTTTGATTACCTTGCTGAAGTTGGTAATTAACTACTTGGTATGTTGAAGTCACAAAGTTAAAAGCAGATGGTGCACTAGAATCCTACAAAATGCCTTTTTGCTGCTGATGCTGCTTATACCTCTCCCACAACAAAGATTTTGTCATTCAGAGTCATAGGAAAAATACCCATAGCAAACCCATGGCACAGTAAACTTACTTCAAGCCTATGGTTCTTAAATGCAATAAAGCAACAATAACCATGAAGTAGGTACATACTTTGGCAATACTGATTTGAGACCCTCCGGAGGAAGAAGTGTATAAAAATGAGCAAAGTACAGAAGAACTTACTAAAATGTATCAAGAAATAAACACACACACAAAAGATAATATAGGCAAACAAACAAATGAAATACCCGAATACAGGGAGATAAAACAAACCAACAAATAAAAACGGAAACATATCTGAAATTTAACTCAATAGAAAATTCAAAATTCACCAAAAGAAATTTATAACAAAGATAAAATAAAAAGGTAAAAGGACACTGAGTGGCTTTTTACTTATACAACATAGATTCTGAATTAACTTTAACATCTGATGAAATGCCCCTATTGACAAAATTTCATGGACTTAATTGATAATGGGGATTAAAGCAGAGTTACACTTGAAGATCTCACAAAATTTAAACAAGTTATTCCCTATACCCTTAAAGGGATTACTGAACTTAATATAGAGGACAAATAGACATATCTCACCTTAATGACTGGAAATATTACTTTGCCTTAAATTCCCATGGTCCCATTACTCTGTAGGGGCATCAATACTCTGACTCTATTATTATTAAATTAAAATCAAAATTAATTCTTTCGCATTTACCATTGGTTTGACAAAATAGACTCCCATGAACACTGGCTCTGCCTCCCTCTTGTTATCTTGAAAAGTAATTCAATATGTTACAGAAAGTCAATTCAGTATTTTTGAGATGCATTTGGTCTCTTCTACCTACAGCTAGGAAAATTCAAACATAAGTGGTGAGAGATAAGACTGAAGTTTAATTTTATAACTGCCCATATTTTTATCAAATCATGAATCAAATATTATTAGGGCAAAATGATTTTACTAAAGTTGTATATTTAAGCTTTGTGCATATGTTAGAACTATTATTTCTTAAATTCTAAATCATAAGAGAATATTTAAAATTTGAATAATCTGAGCATACTGTGTATCAGTATTGTTAAATTTAGTTTCACTTTTATAGCTACCCTCTAAACATTTTATTTAATTTGCTGTGGCTTATTAGCTAAGTAAGTAAATATTTTGTAAAAATTAACTGTGGATAAAATGCAGTTATCCAGAATATTCAAGTGATACAGAAAAGCTAACTCCTCATCTTAAAACAATTCTCTGTCTCTGTGTCTCTCTTTCTGTGTGTGTGTGTGTGTGTGTGTGTGTGTGTGTGTGTGTGAAGTATGCTAAACTTTATATCATTAAGATCAAGATTGCAAAGTGCTTATTTTTCAGCTAATTACATACTCATAAAAACCAAACGGATGAATTCCAGTTTGGGGTCTCAAGTACACCCTGCACCACCACTTACAGCGAATTCATCATTCCTTCTGAAAATTTGTGTTATCTTTACCCTGGCTATGCAGTTAGATGAGTGAGGTCACATATCTTACCAAGGAGACTCATGCTTAGAAGGTAGAGATTTGTGGTGTTTCTAGAATAAAACATCCTCTCTGCTACCCACAGTAGACATTATTAGCGAAGGTATCTGTCATCATTTTGTAAGAGCAGTTCTTGGCAGCTGCTTAAAATCTGATGAAATGTTAATGACTAAAGCAACTTAAGAAGCACTCTGAATAGAAAGGAGATAATAATAATATTGCTGAGTCTACTAATAACTTGACATAAGCAACTCAGTAATTCTCTATTTTCCTTTACTGGTCTCTAATATCAACTATGGCCATCTCTTGATGTGTCCATCTGCTTCAAGCTATGCTTGTTGCAGCAGAGTAGGCAATTTAGAATCAATGACACAGACATGTTAAATCACAAACGACGCTTTATTTCTAATCAAAGCTGGTATTTACAGTTCATTATTTTAAAAACAAAAATTAAAAATTACCCTAGAGTAGTACTGTTATAAAGCCTGCATAAGCAGTGTGCAGCCTCACACTCTTAGATGAGGTTTTTGCTTTCTGCAGGACATAGACTTTTCTCTACCCCCTTTGACTTGAGTTGAGTTGCTGTTCTATAAGACCATCTTTCGTCCTAAAGGATTATGGTATTGAGCAAAGTATTGTCTCTTGCCAGCGATGCAACACAGATAACTGGAACACCCGGCAAACATGCCTAATTTCTCATTTCATTTCATTTTTTCTAGCCTCCTTGCCATCAGTATTCACCACGATTGACAATACAACCATACAGATCAAGTTCTAGGAAAGGCTTTGACTTGTCTATAATCTCCCAAGGCTAATGAGCATTACAACTCATAAATGTGACTCAGTATTAAAATCAGATTGATATCCCAGTATAATGTGTTATGGAGACTAAGAGGTTTAATAGTTAATGGTAGGGTTCAGTGAGGGGCCATTCTTGACTACAACAGGGAAATATTTATAATCTCATAATTACTAGTCTCTGAATGTCTAATTCATTTATTCAACATTTTTGGTAAGTTACTATGTGCAAAATATTCTTCCAGTTTCTAAGGATACAACAGTGACAAAACAGACAAAAATATGTGCTTATATAAACTAAGTAGATGCTGCCCTATTCAATAACCCCAAATCTTAGAATCTTAAAACAATAAAGGCTTATTTACTGTACAAACTGCATGTTTATTATAGTTTGGTTTGAGGCTCTGCTCTATAAGGCCTATGGTACAGCCATTGCTTTTTCCACCAATCACAAATTAAGAGGAAAAGAGTTTATGGAGGGCCTCATACCAGTAGTCAAATATTCCAGAACAGAAATGATACACATTTCTATTTCTATTGCTCAGCACTTCATTTACCGGAACGAGTCACCTGGTCTCACTCAAACATAAAAGGGCCAGAAATGAAATTCTCCCACATACCCAGGAGATGGAGAGCTGGATGGATCTTCTTCATGAGCAGCACAAATTGAACATACAATAAGAAAAAAAATAGCTAGAATATATAGACTATATAGGAGTTATGGGCCAAAATAGAACTGAAATATTGAAGAGAAAGTTTAGCTTCAGGAGTCGTAATTAAAAATAGCAAGTTAGGGAAGATCTAGCTGAGACGTTGACACTAAATTAAGATATGAAGTAAGTGGAAGGGTATGGCAGAGGGGGAAGAGAATTCTACAGAGGACAGAGAAAGCAAAAAGTTCCTGAGGTAGAGATCTGTGGCACATGCTGCTGGAACAGCAAGGAGGCTAGCATTGAAAGAGAGTGAGATGAGCGAGTACAGGAGGGAACTAAAGATGTAGCAATAGACCACATCAATTAAAGCCACTTCAAATGTCTGGGCAGAAAAAGTAAATGGTCTTTCCTATAGTTTAACAGTATCTTCCTGGTTACTGTATTGACAATAGATGACATGGAGTTAGGGAAAGTGAGGTAGCCTGTGAGGAGATATTTATCCAGGCTAGAGACACCATGGGCTTCAACCAAGTTGATAGTAATGAAACAAGTGATACGGTTAGATTCTCTTTGTATTTTGAAGAATGAACTAATATATTTTGCCGATAGATAGTGTAGTGGGAGTAAGAGAGACAGAAATAACTCAAAGATCACAGTCTTATCCTGGAAACTAAGGGGTTAATATGCCCCATAAGCTCTAACTTTAAATATGTATGTAGCGACTTGACCCTCTATTGCAATCACACCTCCTGCTGCCACCCTGGTCTTTGTAATCATCATCTCTCCAGAACCACTAAAATTGCCTCCAATAGTAAAACTCTTTCCACTCTTCCACTCACAGTCAATTCTCCAGATAATAGCACAAGGGATCTTTTTGAAAACAAAAATTTCTCATCACATGGACCAAAATTCAAAGCCCTTCCTTTGAATTTCAAATGCCCTTTGATGCAGCCCAGGGAGACCCCCCACCTCATTTATAATCAATCTTCTCCTTTGCTCAGTGTGCACCAAACAGCATTTTTGTTTTTTGAACGTAACAAATAGTTCCCATTCCAGGGCTGTTCTTTACCTGGGACAGCCTTTGCCCCAAATCTTCGCAAAGTTTCTCTTTCACCTCAGTCAAGTTTTTGTTTTTTTCTCAAACTTCATCTCTTAGTAAAAGACATTTTGAAACTCCTTTTTGTTGTTGTTGGTGTTGTTTGTTTTTTTGTTTGAGACAAGGTCTGGCTCTGTCACCCACACTAGAATGCAATGGTATAATGTTAGCACACTGCAGCCATGATTTCGCAGGCTCAATGGATCCTCCCACCTTAGCCTCCCAAGTACTGGGACTACAGGTTTGCACAACCATGCCTGGCTATTGTTTGTTTATTTTTTGTAGAGATGGGGTTTCCTCATGTTATTCAAGCTGGTCTTGAACTTCTAGGCTCAAGCAATCCACCCACCATGGCCTCCCAAAGTAGTGGGATTATAGGTGTCAGCCACCATGCCAGGCCCACTCCATTTCTAATGTGTTTTCCTTCCTTTCTCACACCACTCTCTTTCACTTTAGTCCTCTCTAGTTTGCTTGTGGGGCTAGTGGTTGACATTATGCAATATATTTATTTAGTTATACGGTATGATTATATGTTTTCCCTCACTAAATTAAGAATTAATGAGGGTAGAGAGTTATCTGACTCACTTGTATGTCTAGCCTCAGTGCTTGATTAGTACCTGGCATAAAGTGGGCACTCAAGAGATATTGCTGTTGTGTGAAAGAATAAATGAATGAATGAAATACAAGTGAGTGTAACTATAATCTTCTACAGGTGCTCCACTTTTTGAGGTTGAAACACATTAAGGAATATTTTGGTGAACAGCCAGAAACTAGAGAGATGTCATAATGTAGCTAGCACCAGGAATTGAGAAGGGAGAAAGATTCAATTATTGATATTGTTAATATGTTGACAAAAGCAATTGTGTTCTGCTGACATTTTGAAACAATTTATGGAGTTTAAATACTGTTGTCTGGAAAATAGAATGAAGGTAAAGATAAATCCACAGCAAAAGGCTTAAAGAATATATATTTTTACATGAAAAAAATGTAGTTGGGCCATGCTATTAATTTCCAGAAATGAATAAGTATAATATATTCATTATACTATATATAATATAATAAGTAAAAAATCCTCCAGAACATAATCTTAGAAGAAAATGTAATGAACAGTTTGAGAAGCAAAACTGAAACTTACAGGATTCACCAATTGTGAACAACATTTAAAATGGGATTTAATCATTCAACAGGAATTGCATATTATTAATCTAAACCTGTGCACCTAGTCCGAATACTGAACATTATGGTCTGTTTTGACAAACTTGCAAACAGTCACAAATTTGTGACTTGCAGTCACAGCCTTATCAGGTATGTAAGTACAACCATATGGTTACAAATATTGGGCCTGGTTATTTACTGCTTTAGGCTAAAGAGAGAGCCAAATCTTTATATTATTTTTTAAAAAGAAAATAATGCCCATTATTAAATAGCTGTATCATATGCTGAGGAAAGCTTTGTGTTTTAAAATATATTTTTATTTTTATAAGTGCACTTTATGTTATAATAAATTACCTGAATGAGAAGTTATAAAGAATTGAATAATCATTAAATATTCTGGAAATAGGATCTCAATATTGATATGGGACATAATCCCAGATGACAATTGAGAATAAATAATATTATTGATAGAAAGAGCAACTTTGGCATGATGTGCTTTACACAGTTCAGAATGAACTAGTGACTACCCAAATCAGAGCTTTGTGAGTAACATTTAAGTTGACTTAACAGCAAATATGATTTTCAAATTCTACTTAGAAAATGAAGCCTGATTTACCTCTATTTTAGAGACAAGATAGCAAGGAGTCAAGGTGAAAGTGAACAGAAGAACAAATAATAAACTTTTAGTTGGTGATTTAATGCACTTTAAAAGGATATGGTCAAAGATGACAGGGCTCAGATTGAACCTACCCTGTATATAAACGGTTGTGTTTGGCTCCTTCAGTGCTGGTGTAACATTTTTCACTCAGTGTCCTGGGATTTGTAGCCCAGTGGACTGGGATAAAAATACAGCAGTGATATTACTGATAAGACAACCAACACAGACTATTTTAAAGTAATATAGACCAATTAATTATCTGATCACAAGGCAAGGTAAACCTATATTCAATTGTGTTTCAAATCTTGTCATAATTAATAGAGAGGCTAAAGTATCAAGAAGTTATGAGTTAAGGGATGAGTTTTTCTCCTATAATCAAATATTAACATATGTTCCAGTGAGTGTGGAACTAAGTGCATAGGTATTTTCAATGTCTGTGGAAGTTATCTGTCTTGTGTTCAATGATGTTATTACCTAAAGCAATCCATCTGTCCATCTCTCTCTCTCTCCCCTTCCTATGTGCTTCCCTCAGAGATATCGTATACTCTCACTTTCCAGTTTCAGAAAAAGATTAAATATCTTGCTCAGGGACACCGATATCATAATTTTAATCCTATTGAGTCCCCGTGTTTGTCTGATTCAAATATTTTTTTTTTTCCACTGTATAATGCAGCCTATCAAAACAGAGATTCAAGTAAACTTTTTGGAGATAAACTGCTTATTGAAGTTTGCTTCTTTCTGGTTGACGCTCACAACATCCCAACCTCACTTTCTCACCTTCAACCTTTCCCCCAAAAACATCACAAAATATATGTGTGAAATATATAATTTTAAGGTTGTATTAAATGCTAATAATTAAGTATTCAAAATGTTATATCTCATGGATTTTGTTACTCTGTAGTTTTACCGTCTCAAATTCCTGGTATTCATTTTATTTATATGCATACACCCTAAGGACTTTCAAGTTTGTATTAAATTTATACATTGTATTTGATTGCCAATGATATTACTAACCGGACCTATGGAAAATATTAGTTCTAACATACTTTTATTCAGTTTAACTCATGATTGATTGCATTTCGTTTAATCAGAATAGAGAATATCTAAATACATTTGTATTTCTTATCTCTTGATGTTGGAATTAGTTTGAATCACTTGACATGTATCTCCTTTCAAAATGAGGCCAGCATTTCAGTTGCTATTTACTTGTGCCAAATCCTGACTACATTATTTAACTCACATGGTCCTGAAGAAATGGTAGCTGTGGACTTTGTTTGTTTTTGTTCCTGTAAATCACAGGACAGAACATGTTTGAGGGCACTGTTTGAATCAGTTCCTCAGGCCTCCCTTAATGAATGGATGTCACTCAGAAACGCTGGCGATGATGACTTCTTGATTTCAACTGCACTTTTAGAGGGTTCGTAAAGTGACCTACGGCCTTTCCTGCAGTCAGTTCAATGAAGATGGGAAATAGTAATTACAGTGTAATAAAGAACACGAGGACTCTATTTAAATGGCGGAATTTGCATTTAAATGGAAATTTCAAAATGAAAACATGTAAAACCTTGATAGGTACAATATTTAGTATACAGCGTATGCCAGCAGTTTGAAGCAAGCTTAATCACATGTCAGAGGGGGATGTGTAGAGGTTAGCTTTTGTGCAAGTCCAAAGGTCAGGGGTAGAGTTTTCCAGTGAGACTGAAAAGGGAAAGGTAAAATTACCTATAGACGTGACACATTTCATTGAATTGAATTAATAAGCGTATTTTCATTCATGAAAAGAGTAGGGAATCAATTCATTGGGGCACTCCAATCTTATGACCTACAGCTAGTGAAATGACTAATTGATTAACACTTAGGAAATGTAATGGAATTTAACTCTCTGAACTGCTCACAGTAATTCTGCATTAATCCATTAATTGAAAGTGTTTATTTATATGCTGGGTAAGAATTAAGGAAGACACAAGTTTAAATACATTGGACAATTAGAAGGTATTTTGAAATTGACATGAAAACTTATCATGAAAATGATTTCCTTATTTTAAATAAAAGACATCCTTATAAAGATGCCTCTGCAGGGTACAAGATGGCAAATGAACTCACTTCAGGCAAATGCAGCAAATAATGTGAGGAAGGCGAAATGATGTTTAAAAATCATAAAAGTTTATTTCAACCTATACTCTTTTTTGCCCAAGTAGTAATATTATTGCATAGGGCAACTAGCACAGGCTATTTTAAAGTAATATAGACCAATTAAATCTCTAATCCCAAGAAAAGGTAAAAATACATACTATTGTGTTTTAAATCTTGTCATGTTAAAATATTCTTTGGCAGCTAAATGAATAAAATATATTGAGTAGCGTATTTCTTAGGTTTTGCATATTTAAAAGCTGACACCGACTGTCTATTTTTTAAAAAGTGTGAGATCATCTATGTGAAAACAATTTCTATAATGTAGAGTGTTTTCTAATTTAAGGCAGTTAAGTCAGTATGGTAACTAATACATGAGTGTTTCTCACCCTTTCATGTTCTGCTTTTTGTTTTGTATTTAACAAAGAAAATACAAGTGCCAATGTTGTGACAGACAGAGTGACTTCATTATTTGGCTTTTCTTTAGCGTATCTATTTCCATCAAATTGAGCAGTGCAAATAAGAGAGATCACATATATTACGCATTTTAGCTATCCATCTATACTCATGAACCCATCATTTTAGTGATTAGATAAGTTATAACATAGAAACAGAAAAGAGTCAGACTTGGATCCGGTAGATTCATGAGTCTTTTGAGTAGACTTAGTTACAAAATAGAATTCTTTTTGGTAAATACAATAGCCAAATCAAAAAGTGACACATATTCTATTGGCTTTAGTTTGATGCAGAATTTATTTAATGATGCCGGTTTTCTTTCAGAAGGATAAACACATTTGCACATAGTATTTGAGCTTCATTTATTAATGACTTATAGCCATTCTTTTTTTTAAATCATACTTTACGTTCTAGGGTACATGTGCACAACGTGCAGGTTTGTACATATATATATACATGTGCCATGTTGGTGCATCATTCTAAAATATGTGAAGATATGTCTTCAAAATGTCAATGACCAGCAATGATACTGAGAATGTTTCCCTTCCCCCAACAATTCTATCTTCTAGATTTCATCTAATTTATTAACTGCAAAATTGAGTCCTCGTTCTAATAGTGATGGAAATTAATTAAGAATAAAGAGGGAGGTCTCTGAAAGCTTTCATTCATGTATTCACTCATTTAACAGTTATTTAATGAATCTTTGCTATACTCTAAGTGCTATTTTTGGTATTAGACAAGTAGTAGTATATAAAATAATAAAATCCTTACATTCACTTTATGTTATGTAATAAATGTAACATAATGGCAGGTAATGAGAGAAGTTAAGAACCATATTAAGACCCAAAAAATAATGCAGCATGAAAGAAGTGCTATTTTATATAAGAAGGCAGGAGAACTGAATAATTTAGAATTAACTATGCTGCAGACTTCCTGGGCAACATTTGTGTGAATGGCATTAAGTGTCCAGGGTATACACTATTTTATTTCATATTTTTTACAGTATTAATCCAAGTAATACATAAATGCAGAGTCATTTATTCAATAAACATTGCTTAGATGCAAGCTATGCCAGGCCCAGTGCTTGACTCAGTAATGCTGTTTTTCATCTACCTGCTGGAACAATAATAATTTCTACGTATTTCTTCACTAAAGCAATATGCTAAAAAAAAAAAAAAAAAAAAAAAAAAAAAAAAAAAAAAAAGAGAAAAGTCCTTATCTGCTAAATATCCAACCCTGAAATAGATATAATTTTGAGCACCTACTATGGACGAATCACCATTCCAATATTCAAGGATGAAAAAATTAATATGATTAGTTCATTTTTTTCATTCATTCATTTGTGGTCTGGATTTTGATGAGCATTTAGTATCATTTTAGAAAGGCTGGCTTTTATCCTGCTGATAATGAAAACTCATTGAAGGTTATTCATCAGTGGGAAAAATACTTTTTAAAATAGAATTTAAAAATATTAGTATGCAAGAACATACAGAATGAATTGGAATGAAGATTGGGTCCAGATGGAGTAATAAGTAAGCCATGAAAATGATAAAGTAGGAGATGAGAATACCATGAAGCAAGGTGCTGGTAGTGTCTGTAGAGAAGTGTATTTACTGTATTTAGTGTATTTGAATGATATTAAAGAAGTGAATCACAGGTATTATTTCCTTTCTTCTATTTGATATTCTAAGACTAAATACAATGTTCTCATTTGTTTTTTTGTATACCTTAATTAAATGCAGAAATGAACTTCTCTAGATACATGAGAATGTTACTTGACTCCATCATTATTACATGGAATCTAATAGCATGAAGGGAAGGAGTCACACAAAAGACTTTTCACCAAAATATGTATGATGATTATCTTATGTGCATTGTCTTAAAGATTGCTTACATATTATGTATTGTTCAAAGCTATATTTATTAATTACTTTTGTATAATCAGGGAAGTTATTTTTCCTATTGTGTATAATGATTATCACTTTCTTAATGAGACTTTCACTAACTCTGGGAAAATATTCAGGCCTTGATGTATACTCTAACAGCATCTTGTTTATTGACTAGTATATAGCTGTCATATTTTTACTTATGTATATCATGGTTAAATGTTATCTTAATTTTCTCAGCCTTTGGTAGTTTTCTCGGACTTGTAGGCTTATTTGCACTCAGCTTAATATTCCAGGGGTAGTAATATATTTTTAATGAAGTGGAGCATAATGTAATATATTTTACATAGACTGCAGACTGCAGAAAAAGTAATTCTTTTTATGACTATATTCATAATCCACTACAAATTGAGTTCAAAATAGAATATTAGAAATTTTATGTCCTTTCAAGATGGAGAAATTGACACCAACCTTTTACTTCTGCTTGAAACAAGTGATAAATATATTTTTTAAATGAAACAATAGTTCTTAAGACATTGGAACAAGCAACAAAAGACAACGGCACCTGAGATTTTGAAAACAAATAGAGTCTTCCAACTGCCCCATACTTTCAGGTTGTGTTGCAAAAAGGAAGAAAACAAATGCAGCCTGAGTCTCCCTTACATGAGGAGATGAAGCTGGCATTCTAGAGAAGCTAAGGAAGCTGCAATTAACAGGCCTTAGTATCAGAAAAGAGAGTTGCTCAGAGAGATAGCTCTGGAGATCTTTAGAACAGCAGTCCCCAACCATTTTGGCATCAGGAACCAGTTTCATGGAAGACAATTTTTTCCACAGATGGGGAGGGTAAACCCTCATAATTTATAACACACTACTTTTCTTACTCAGAAGAGTCTTGCCTCAGTATTAGAGAAAAATTGGACACAGAGTAAATCTTTCTCTTGTCCCCCCCAAAAAAATTAAGAAAACCTCACCATGTTACAATAGTATCAAACTCTTTTTAAGTAACTTAAACACATTCCAGAATAAACCTAAATAATTTTTGTCTGCATGATTATAGGAACGTTTTTGTATGAATAAAAACATACCCAGCAATCAATTACATAAAGTTTTCAATGCTTATAATCCAATCAAAATTGGCCAGACCCATCAGAGAAATACAAATCAAAACCACAATGAGATACCATCTCACACCAGTTAGAATGGCAATCATTAAAAAGTCAGGAAACAACAGGTGCTAGAGAGGATGTGGAGAAATAGGAACACTTTTACACTGTTGGTGGGATTGTAAACTAGTTCAACCATTGTGGAAAACAGTATGGCGATTCCTCAAGGATCTGGAACTAGAAATACCATACGACCCAGCCATCTCACTAGTGAGTATATACCCAAAGGATTATAAATCATGCTGCTATAAAGACATAAGCACACGTATGTTCTCAGTGACAGACTGGATTAAGAAAATGTGACACATATACCCCATGGAATACTATGCAGCCATAAAAAAGGATGAGTTTGTGTCCTTTGTAGGGACATGGATGCAGCTGGAAACCATCATTCTCAGCAAACTATCGCAAGAACAGAAAACCAAACACCACATGTTCTCACTCATAGGTGGGAATTGAAGAATGAGATCACTTGGACACAGGAAGGGGAACATCACACAGTGGGGCCTATTGTGGGGAGGGGGGAGGGGGGAGGGATGGCATTAGGAGTTATACCTGATGTAAATGACGAGTTGATGGGTGCTAACGAGTTAATAGGTGCAGCACACCAACATGGCACATGTATACATACGTAACAAAACTGCACGTTTTGCACATGTACCCTAGAACTTAAAGCATAATGAAAAAAATTTTTTAAAAAATTTGGCAAGGCATAAAAAGAAGCAGAATGATAAAACCTATTATAAGGATTACATTAGTCAATCAAAAGTAACAAAAATGACAAACCTGTTGGTACCAGCATAGGAGGCATTAAAACAGATACAACTGTATTTCATAGACCCACAAAGCTAGAGGAAAACTGTAACATGTAAATTAGAGACATGGAAAGTACAGTGAGACCCAAATGAAACTTCTAAAAGTGAAAACCACAATGACTGAGATGAACACTACACAAGATAGAATTAAGAGAAGGTTATTTATTGTAGCAAAAAGTATTATTGATCAAAGTAATAAAAATGATCCAATATGAAACACAGAAAAGAATGACTAGAAAACAAACACACTTATTAATATCAAACATAAGTGAGGTGATGGGTATGTATGTTTGTGTCCTAATATATGTATAACTGGATTTCCTCAAAGGAAGTCAAAATTAGAAGAAATGTTTCAAAAAATTATTGCCCAACGTTATCCAAAATTGAAGGGAATTATAAATACACAAATTAAAGAACACTAATCACATGAAACAAGAAGAAAACTACACAAAATTACCACAAAATTATTGAAAATCTGTTATAAAGGGAGAATTCCAAAAACAGCCAGATAAAAAATGAGCAAATGAGCAAATATAAGAATGACAGCTGAGTTTTCTTTGGAAATATTGTAAACTGGAAGATAGTGAGGACCTCTGTATAGTAATGAAATAAAAATAACGTATCATCTGTCTAAAATTTTAAAATCAGGGAAAATAATTTTCAGAAATTAGGGGAGACTCAAATATTTGAGATGTACAAAAACTGAAACAACTTCATTCACTGTAAGAAATAATGAGGAGTCCTCCAGGTAGCAATGTAAAATACTGAATAAAAATCTGAATCTACACATAGGAATGAAGAAAATAAAAAATATTGATACAATGGACATTTAAAATAAAGCTCTTTAAAAGTTAATTTATTGTATATGGGAAAAGCTATGGCAATGCATTGCAGGGATTTATAATGGGATAGAGGATAGTAGTCTAGGCTTTGTAGAACCTATTTGTTCTCTATTGAACATTATTCTGTTTCATAACATTTTAAAAAGGAAAAAAAAGACTTTATTTTTTTTTCTGAGATTATAAGAAATACAGGCTGTGTGTTAAATGTGGTCCATAGGATACAGTGTACCAATCCTTCTTTACAACATATGTAAGAATAAAACATATGACAATTACTGAAAGGCTACTGTTATGAATTCTTATTTTAAACAGAAAGGTAAAATATCATTTGAATATAGCTCATGATAGGCTATACTTGTGCACTAAAATGCATAAACAATAACTAAAGTAACACAACAAAAATTTTGCCAAAATCCAAAACAAAATAAAATAATAAAATATATTTGACACTTGAACGATGCAAGGATTAGCTGCGTCAACCCCCTGCATAGTCAATAATCTATGTATAACTTCTGGTTTCCCAAAAACTTAACTACTAATAGCCTATTGTTGACCAGAAGCTTTACAGGTAAAATTGAAAAATACATATTTTGTATGATATATGTATATATCATATATAATCATATATATGCTTTATTTTTACAGTAAAGTAGAGAAAATTAAGAAAATCAAAGAAAAGAGAAAATATACTTAGTGTTTATTAAGTGGAAGTGGATCATCATAAAGGTCTTCATCCTCATCATTGTCACATTGAGTATGCTAAGGAAAAGAAGGAAAGGAAGGGGTTAGTCTTGCTGTCTTAGGTGTCAGAGATGTAAAGAGTTATGATAAAAAGGGGAGTCAGGTCCAGGCTGTGTAAATTTATGTAAATACATCATAAGTTCTGTCTGATGGTTTTGCTTTTTCATTTCTCTAAAAATGTTTCTATATGGGGCCAATTTTTTTCTACTATTTTCTTTAGATTCAGTGTCTGCATCATAGAAGTGTCCATGTGGTAAAAGAAGTAAAAAAAAATAAAAAATAGGAATGTTTCTGCCAAATTGACTAATGTCAATTTGTTTTCTGACATTGCTTCTTATACATCCTTATTGTCTGGCAATGGTTTAGACACACTCATCTTCATCAGGTTGTCTTCTGCTAATTCCTATAGTGTGTTGTCTACTAGATCTTGAATTTCTCTAAGATTCATATCTTAAAATGCTTTACACTCATTTTCTCTTTTTTTCTTTTTCTTTTAACTACATCCATAGTCTCTTTCATTATTTCTTGATTGGCTCTGTTGTAAATCTGGTGAAGTCACACACAACATCTGAACACAGGTCTCCTGCAGAAATTTATTGGTTTGAGCTTGATAAAACTTTCATAGCTTTTCTGTAACAAGAATGCATCTTCAATAGTGTAATCATTGCACATTTTCATGATGTTCTCTCTATGGAGATCTATTCTATAATGTTGACAATCCTTTTATACTGTATCATTTAGAGTGAACCTTAAAGGGCCTTATGACTCCCCTAATCTAGAGGCTGAATCAAATACATTGCATTTGGAAGCAAGTAGACCACTTCAATACTTTCAGTATAGTACTCATGGAGTTCCGGGTGGCTAGGGATATTGTTCAATAGAAGAATTTTCAAAGGCAATCCCTTTACTGTTGAGGAACTTCTGACTTCAGGGACTAAGCATCATTGAAATCAATCCAGATGAAATGTTCTCCTTGCCAGGCCTTCTTGTTACACAACGAAAAGGCTGGCACCTGGTGTTTATCATTTTCCTTCAAGGTTTGAGTTTAGCAGCTTTTTAAATGAGGACAGTCCTTATCATTAACCCAACTGCATTTACACAAAACAGTAGAGTTAGCTTAAAATTTTCTGCCTCAAGTCCTAGTAATAGCTTTTCTTCCATACTCATAAATGTCTTTTTGGAATATTTTTCCCAGAATAGAGCACTTTCAACTGAATGAAAACCTTGTTCAGGCAGATATTCTTTCTTCTCATTGATTCTCTTAATATATAGAATTTATGCATTCATGACATACCTAACTTTTATTTTTTGTATTTTCAGGCTATGTGTTTTGTCTGGGATTGTTTTCAAATTATCATAAATCTTCAAATATTTTACAGCCCATTTACTGAAAAATATTCATACATATGTAGACCTATGCAGTTCAAACCTAGGTTGTTCAGGAGTAAATTGTATACTTAATATACTTTCAAGAGGCAGAAAAAGAAAAAAAGTATACAAAAAACAGATAGGACTAATAGAAAATACATAGCAAAGTGGCCTGGCGTGGTGGCCTACACCTGTAATCCCAGCATTTTGGGAGGCCAAGGCAGGCAGATCACAAGGTCAGGAGATCAAGACCATATCCCGGCTAACACAGTGAAACCCCGTCTCTACTAAAAGTACAAAAAGTTAGCCGGGCGTGGTGGTGAGCGTCTGTAGTCCCAGCTACTCAGGAGGCTGAGGCAGGAGAATGGCCTGAACCCAGGAAGCGGAGCTTGCAGTGAGCGAGATTGCACCCCTGCACTCCAGCTTGGGTGACAGAGCAAGACTCTGTCTCCGAAAAAAAAAAAAAAAAGAAAGAAAGAAAAGAAAATACATAGCAAAGTGATTTATTTAAAATGAACTATACCACCAATAACTTAAATGGTCTGGATATCTCAATTAAAAGAAGTTATTATCATATTAGATTAAAAAAAAAAAGGTGACACCAACATATGTTGACTAGATCACAGACACACACAGATTATAATAATGGAGGAAATATACTATCTTACTATCATGGTATAAAAATATATCAGGATAAATATACATTAATCAAACAAAAACTGGAATGTTAAGTTGGTTCTAGAGAAAAGAATATCGCAAGGGATATAAAAATCATTTTATAACAGTAATGCAGTGAATTCATCAAGAAGACCTAAATATGTATTCATGTGATATTAGAGCTTCAAGATATATGCACTGTATCTAATACAACTGATAAAAATACACAGAAAAATAAACATAACCGCAATTAGAAACTGAACAAGTAGATAACTTTCAATAGAAAGTCAAGAACACTATGTGGGCTCACATATATTTAGTGATTGAGAAATGAGAAATGTCATCATATCACTTTCCCAGGGCTGCCACTGAAAAGTATAACAAACTAGGTAGCTTAAACACAGAAATTTATTGCTGCGAGACTCTGGAGAATAGAAACCCAAAGTCATGGTGTTGGTAGAATCACGTTTTCTTGAAGTCTCTAGAAGACAACCTTCATTATCTCTTCCTAACTTCTGTTGGTGGCCATACATCCTTGGCATCCCTTGACTGGCAGGCACATCAGTCCAATCCTCCCTTTTGCTGTCACACAGGATTCTCCCTGTGTTTCTGTCTCTCCTCTTACTGTAAAGACATTAGTTATGTTGGATTAAGGGTACACTCTACTGAAGTATGGCCTCATCTTGACATAACTAATTAAATCTGCAATGACTCCATTTCCAAACAAGTCACATTGTGAGGCATTAGAGGTTAGGACTTCAACATAACTTTTGAGGGACACAATTCAATCCATATTAGCTACAATTAAAATTTCGGTAATGTAGGGTATGCATTCATGGTAAACTGATTTTCAATTGCATTCATAAAATATTACAGAAAAAGGGAAGACCTGAAAGTTACTCCAAGCTTAAAGCTTGAGTCTCTAGGAAAAACACAGAGCCAGTTACAGAAAAAGGGAATAATATATTCTATTTTGAAATTGGTGAATTTTAGGCAGTAATGGGTCATTATTTATCATTTCTGTTTACTGATTTTCCTCCTGAAGGAAGAAGAGATGATTTGGACAAAGGTTGTTTACATCTGTATCTCCTTTCTTACCAAAAAAGCGCCAGTCTCTTATCCACTAAATCACTCCATCTACCACTCTATGTACTGGCTGTCATAACAAGTATTGAGGACATTCTCATTCTTTGCATAGATGTGACAGATGAAGTAATAATACTATACAATGCAAAGAAAAACTAATTTGTTAAACAAAACACGGAGTCCTACATCTGTAACGTTGGTGGATGTTGCATGCACTAAGGGCTTCAGAGGACACAAAGAGTCTGGAACAATGAGATAGAGGAGTAATCATAGTCACGGAACAAGAGACAAACCAGTACAATGACATACTCATCAATATTGGGAACCCAGATGATCAAGATCAGCTGTTGCCCAGCCAACTCTTACAGATAGCTAAAAGACGAAAGGAAAACACAAACAAATAATAAAAATGGAAAACTTTTTATTCAATTTGGAAGAAATAAGTGGTAGCCTTGAAGAAAGTAATTTCAATAAAATTTTTGTATTGAAAATAGAATTATTGAGATTTAAAGAGGAAATGTAGATGTTAATCATATTTTAAATTCTTTTTTATTCAAAGCAAAAAGACAGTGGTAGCATGAAGAAGTACAAACAATGATAGGTTTTGGTTTTCTTTCAACAAGGGAATTATTCTAACCAAATACATTAGATAAGAAGATGAAGCCTATGAATAAAATGTCTAAAAATACAGGAGAGAGAAAACATCACATATTGGATTACAGGATATTTGCAAAACTCATATTTCTCTGAACCATTGTATCTGCTTTTCCTTCCACTTTCCTTCTGAATCCATTCAATTTTCTCCACTGCAAATAATTCATTCACTGAGTGATAAACAAATATCATAATCTAGTGTGGCTCGATGTTCTGTAATTTGAGTTGTAATGTGGTAATATTATCAAATTCAAAAAGAGTTCATCTAATTTTGAGAAATGTTGTTATTTATTCTAAAATGATCTCAGAAATCCTGTCTTTTACTTTATATTGTAAGCTCCTTCCTTCCTTCCTTCCTTCCTTCCTTCCTTCCTTCCTTCCTTCCTTCCTTCCTTCCTTCCTTCTTTCTTCTCTTCTCTTTTCCTTTCCTTTCCTTTCTCTTTCTTTCTCTCTTTCTCTCTTTCTTTCTTTCTTTCTTTCTTTCTTTCTTTCTTTCTTTCTTTCTTTCTTTCTTTCTTTCCTTTCTTTCTTTCTTTCTTTCTTTCTTTTTCTTTCTTTCTTTCTTTCTTTCTTCTTTCTTTCTTTCTTTCTTTCTTTCTTTCCTTTCTTTCTTTCTCTTTTTCTTTCTTTCTTTCTTTCTTTCTTTCTTTCTTTCTTTCTTTCTTTCTTTCTTTCTCTCTTTCCTTCTTTATTTTCTTTCTTTCTCTTTCTTTCTTTCTTTCTTTCTTTCTTTCTTTCTTTCTTTCTTTCTTTCTTTCTTTCTTTCTTTCTTTCTTTTCTTTCTTCTCTCTCTTTCTTTCTGTCTTTCTGCCTTTCTGTCTTTCTTTTTGACAGAATTACACTCTGTCGCCCAAGCTGGAGTACAGTGGTGTGATCTTGGCTCACTACAACCTCCGCCTCCCAGGTTCAAGAAATTCTGCTGCCTCAGTCTCCCAAGTAGCTGGGACTACAGGCACACACCACCACGCCTGGCTAGTTTTTGTATTTTTAGTAGCGACATGGTTTCACCATGTTGGTCAGGCTGGTCTTGAACTCCTGACCTCAAGTGATCCACCCACCTTGGCCTCCCAAAGTGCTGGAATTACAGGCGTGAGCTACCATTCCTGGCCTTGTTCTTTTATAATAGATATTTATTGCTCATTATTTAAAAAGTTACATTAGTTTTTTCAATGACTTTTTTTTAGAATCTATGAGTAAATATAATTGCTTTTACCATATAGTGAATGCTTGTTATTTTCTATGTAAATATTGACTAATTCAATCATTGCAATAACTATGTTAGTCAGTTTTATATGCATTTGCAATCGGGAAAACTGATACACAAAAAAAGTTGTTATATTCCCCAAGCTACATATTTTATAAAATGTGAAGATAGAGTGGACACTAAGCAATCAGGTTGTAGAGTTCTCATTCTTATTTGCTACAGTGTGCTGTCTCATGGGCTCAATTTACCCATATTTCTATCATTTCTAAGAGTGAGTGTGAAAGAGAATACATTTATATGTTTTGAGTAATATTCACTACTCTTCTCTTTGTTGTCTTTCCATGAACTTTAAACATAAGAAATTTTAAGTTTTACAAAGTGTAACATAAGAGAAATAAAACTGTGTGTGTGTGTGTGTGCGCCCACGCACCTTTGCTGCTCCTCACCTCTCCAGTGAACTTAAAGTTCAGGTATTAATTCTAAAAGTTAAAGTTGTGCTGCACTTTAATATTCTCATGTAACAAAACTATGAACTATCTGAAATAGTCGATATTACAAGAGAGTCTTATAAAGGATATGCCAGCCAATTTCTGACATATATAATGTTAGGGACCTTAGTACAACCATGTTTCAGCAGTAGCTGAAAGGTTAATGGAATTGGGATTTTGTATGGACATGACTGATTTTCCTCCTGCAGAAAGAGAAGGACGGGGGAAAGAAACTGATTTGGATAAAGACCTTTAAAATCATTCACATCTGCAGCTTCCTTTTTAAGGGAAGCACAGCGCATGTCTCTTTGACATCAAATCACTCTAATCTCTTAGAGGCATCCAAAGCTTATCAAAGGAAACATTGTTCAACCAAGAATAAGCTAAGAGACAAAATTAAAAAGTTTGAGAAGAGCAAAAACAAACCCTGTGATTCAACTAAATCTGAGTAGTATTTCTGTTTTAAAGCTAGTATGTTACTGGTATAAGAACTGAATATTTAAAGGCATGGCTTCTGGCTCCTGAACATTATATTACAATTTTCAGGGTACATTTCTATCATCGTTCCTATAAAGAATGAATTTAAAACTTCATTTTAAATAGTATCAAGATGACACTCTACAGCAGTTTGCCATGAAGGACATTACTTCTTTTTTCCTTATGCATGAAGAAACTGATTTTATTTTTTTTAAGCCTTCCAATAAGAAGTCTTTGTTCAGCCTTTGGATCCTTGTTGGGATATGGCCGTTGACTCACGATTTGGCAATTCTTCACAAGGCAATGCCATCGCAGCTACAAGGGCAAAGCAAGGCAGAGTTGAAACCATTTATTCAGCACTACATTATTCTAAAAATTGATTTTGATGCATATGCCCAATATAAGGTTTTGAGGAAATTATTATAATATATTCTGTACTTTCTAATTTTATGTGTGATTTTAATTTTTTTGAAGTTGAATAAAAAGTGTGCAAAGGAAGAAAAAGGCTGAAAATAAGCAGCATGGTGTTCCAGTTTTTTCGTTGTCATAAATTTTAAGTTGCCTTGATTTACAAATATTCTGCAAATTTACAAATGTTATAGAAATCTTACAAATGTTCTTTCTATTTTCTACATGTAAACTTCACTCATTTTTCATATAGAATATATAAATATCTTCCCTCTTAGAAACAGATTTACCAAAAATTATTTCTGCACTTAAATAAACAAAATATATTACATATTATAAACTAGGAATGTTGGTTGCAGATTGAAATGAAATAAGTGCATATTGATATTTAGCATCATTTTGATTGCAGTATTTTTTGCCAAAGATGTTTAAGATGAATAAAATAAACCAAAACTATAGCTCTGATAATATGCCACAAATTTTGATTGATTGTTATCACCTGATGGCCCCTCTTCACCTTTCTCTGTAAAACAGAAAATAAATTAGACACAGAAAATATTGATTCTTCATTCCTGATGCAGTTAATATTTACCCTACTGATGATAACATATTTATTTAATATTTCAAACTAGGAAAGGGAAAAGCAGAAACATAAATTTATACTATTGACATGAAATAGTAAATGTTAATGTAGTCTGGGTGTAGAAACCCAGATACAGCTAAAGAAAGGCATATAAGATAAAGGAATATGAGATGGCAACAGTTTTAGAGTTCACATAGCCCAACACTTTTGTTAAAGCCAGAGAAACTGGAGCCCACATATGACAGATGCCAAGGTCAAACAATTATCAGTAATAATAAATTCTAGGAAGGAAAAAAATAACATGGTGGTTAAGAATAGTCCCTGCACTTAAGTGATCTGAATCTTGAAAGATAAAATGTTTTGTAGTCATTCTAAGAGTGGGGAAAAGAGAATTACAAGCAGAGAAAGTGAAATTAACAAAGTCCATATACAGAATCCTGAAAGAAATAGTACAATATATTTAAGAAAAAAAATTAAAATTTATCTTTCTGAGGAATTGAGCAGATGAAAAGGAGAAATTTGGGGAGCTGGCTAGAGTTTAGATAAATAGTGCTGAATCTTCTATGTCATGTTTAAGAATATTTCATGATAATATAAGATATTGAAAAAGAAATACATTGTTGATATAGGAGCAAGAGTGAACAATAAGAAGTGTTTAGTTGCAAGAGTGTGGGGTAAGTGATGGGTGGGTGCTATCTATATATTAGAAGACAGAATGAATGGGACTTGCAGTTATGCAAGTTATGGAGAGAGAAGAATCAGGATTGATTGCCAGGTTTTGGATTTGAAAGGTGAATCTCATTGGGTGGGTTAAGGGTGAATGAGAAATAAAAAAGTGTTGTGAAGTCCATCAACTGATACAGGTTGGAGACACCATGCAGTGTAGAGTTCACAGAAGAGGTATAAGGCTGGAGATTTGAGAATTGTCTGAAATGTTCCTAAACACTGAAGTGAATTAGATTTCCATAGAGAAAAATAGTGGGGGCAGAATTTTCTTAAATGAAAAAAACAGACGTCATTTAGGAGTTAGCAAGAAAATCAAAAAACAAAACAAAAACAGTGTCATATAATCTATACATTTCGAGAGGATGAAAATAGTAAATTGTGCCAAATATTGTCAAAAGATCAAGGAAACTGGAGACAGAGGTATCCACTGTATTTGGCAACAGACAATTTGACCTCAAAAAAGATCTGTTTCAGTAGAGCAGTGCTGACAAATCTAGAATAAAGTAAACAGAAGATAAATTGGACAATCTTTGCTAAACATGGCAGATGGAAAGCACACATTTATTTTCAGTCCTCCAAAAAATCCAGCTAAATGAGAGTAATGTATTTAAAAAACCATAAACTCCAAATGACAAAGTGAAGAACACATTAAATAACAATAGAATAAAATATTGTAAATAAAAGCAAATTGACAAATGTTAGCATACTGGATAATGTTGAAACTTTAAATGAACAGCCCAGATGAAAAAATCTTTAGATTCTGACATTTGTAGATCTTTATATAAAACAGGCAGCTTGCTACTTCATTGCCTTACAGAGAAGCCTTTCAAACCAATCCCTATACACTACATGCACACAGAGATGCCAGTCTCTCTCATAAAATTGCACTTTTTACCTCAATAAACCCCCAAGAATCACCAATTACTTGGTAAAAATCTCTAATGTGGGACAAGAATGAAACAGGCACAATGAAACAATAACAAAATCAATCAGAACCAAAAATTCAGAGATGAAACAACTATAACATACAAATTACACATAATAATGAAACTGCTAGTAATACTAATATAAATAAACATTTAGAAAAAATCTAAGAGCATTTGGAAATCAAATGCTGTTAACAAATACATAAAAGTAAAAGAAATATCGGTGATAGTATTGGGTGGGAACCAACTGTATTAGCTCATAAAAACCACTTCAAGTTTCATGAAATTTTGTGAGCTATGGTTAAATAATAAATTATAAAGTTAGTGTTAAATAAATTATATTTAAAACAAAAGATATTCAAACATCAATTCCTAATTATTTTAATGCATTTTCCTGTTATATATGCTCTTGATGTTATTTAAATCTATTGCTCCTGTGACGACAGCAGCAGCCCATTTGGAACAGCTGCTCTGAAGACTCTGGAGGAAGTGAGGGAGGTGCTGCTTGGATTGGACGCTCTGCAGGGCTGTTGCCAGCCAGGAACAAGTGGGAGCCCCACCTTCTACTGAGTTAATGGGGTGGGAGTCCTGTACCCTTGGGCACAGCTGCAACTGCAAAGCCGTGGCTCTAGATCTGGGCATCCCTGAGCTCTTGGGGGCCCAGTAAGCCCCTGCCACTGCAGGCTTGTAAGTGCCTGCTCCCACTGCCTGACCTCTCCCTGCTTCCGGCACCCGCTCTTGTGTGAAGAAAAGTAGTGGCCGAACCCAGGTGCTGTCATGACCTGGCTGGGTGTGTGCATGCTTGGGGCGACACTGAAACTCCAGCTCCCTGCCACCTTGGCTAACTCCAGACTTTGGGTGCAGATGAATGTGGGAAGGAGGAGTGGTGTGTTGGGGCGGGGGGCGGTTGCTGAGGGCAGCTCATCCCAGGCATGCAGGCACCCCTTAGCACAAACAGTCTGGGTGTTGTGGAAAGCATGTTGATGGCAGGAGAAAGACATGTTAATGTTCCTGGACAGAAAGGGATGGGTCCCTAAGCAGAAAGGGGTGGGTCACTGGTGAAACCTCACCTTCAAGGTGGGGACAGCCTGAACCCTGGGGGCTGGGCTGACAGGTACCGGTGGAGGCTGTGGCTGTGAGTGAGAACTTACAGTGTTTTTTCTGGGCTCACCCATGGCCTCCCAAGGCCCAATCAGCATACACTTCCTCCCTTCTGAGCCCATAAAAACCCAGGAATCTGCCAGACTCAGATACAGGGACTACCAGCTGTGGGAAGAAGCTACTCACTTCAGTTCTCCTCTCTGCTGAGAGCGGGACACTCGTCAGGCTGAGCTGCCTGCAGAAAGGAGGTACCCACTTTGGGTTTCCTGAGTCGAGCTCCTCTCCATCTTGCTCACCCTCTAGTTGTCCACATATCTCATTCTTCCTGGATGTGGGACAAGAACTTGGGACCCACTGAATGGCAGGACGGAAAGTGCTGTAACAAACAGACTGAAATATGCTCGCAGCTTGCCAAATTGTGGTCAATGAGAAGGAGAGAAGAATGGCAGCCCTTTGGGGAGCCAAGACCTAGGGTCTCCCCAAGCCAGGGCTTTGACACCCACTTTGGGGCTTGTAGTTCTCAGCACCTCCAAATTTCTGGGCGCCACTGTGTTCCCCAGTGGCGGCGGTGGAAGCCTCTTCAGTACACCTGGTCCAGCCATAGCCTTGCACTAAACTGGCACCTGTGCTGGTGCCTGGAACTGCCACCCCTGCCACAGCTGGCACACTTGGCTGTGTGCTGCGGCCGGGCCCCACACTTGCTCACATAACCCTTGCCACTCCACACCTGGCTCACCCTTGGCAGGCATGGGATCTGGGCTGGCAGCCTGAGCGAAGCACAGCCTGCACCAAGCACAGCCTGTCGCGTCTACTGGGCAGAATGAGCCCAGCAGACCCAAGTAAAACTCGGGTAAAGGTGTCACCGGCCACAAAGACTTCTGGCTGGAAAAGTGACACCCTAAGGATTCTGTGACATCAGTAGATAGGAAATTCTATTAATAATGAGATATAACACGTCTCTTTCCACCTCCCCATTCAGTATTCTCAGGTTGTAGCTTGAAATTGGTCCTACAGAAAATGTTTATATCATATAAATTGGCAAACACAATAAACCTTGGCATGATTTATTGTTTTATGAAATGTCTATAGATTTTCTTAAAATATAAGATCTTAAAAGTGTAAATTATGCTTAAAATTTATCATAGTTTTACACTATGAGTAGAATCAAAAACTGAGGAACTATTCTTTCAGTATTTCAGATGATCCACTCCAATAAAGAAATAGCACATGCCATTGATGAATGAGTGAGGTTCCTAATATATGTCTTTGTTGTTTTGCTGTTGTCGTACTTATTAAAGTAAATGAATATATCAACCAATAATCGTATTTGTTAATTGCAGCCATAAGTTGAATACAGAGAAAAAAATTCTGAAAAAAATTCAATGAAGTCATTCTGTGAGAATATATTGCTATTTGGAATTTAAGACTGAGTATGTTATATTTTACTGTATGTAACTTGTATGCTATATATCCTTTATATCAGGAATCATTTTATTAAACAGTCATGCACATGTATTTCCATACATTTTGCCAGAAAATTTTGTGAGAAAATACAAGAAAATCAATGCTTAATCCTGGCGATCTAATACTTAATAATGAGATTTTCAAAGGAGAGAAAGGAGAAATTGGAGAGTAGTAGGTTATTAAAAAATTATAGAGGACTATGTCTCAGAATAAAACTTACCTACTTAGAAACCAACAAAAATAATTTTAAAAATACAGAACAAAACACATGACCAAAACAAATCAGAACATTGAGATAAAGAAAAGTTATAAAAGCTTCCATAGATAGCGATAGAAAAGAACAACTAGAAAGTAAAAATATGAATAAATAAAAATCAAAATCATATTAACTTTAGAAGATAAATTTTGGATGTCTTCTTTTGGCTGTATGAATGTCTTCTTAAGAAGACATTCATACAGCCAACAGACACATGAAAAAATGCTCATCATCACTGGCCATCAGAGAAATGCAAATCAAAACCACAATGAGATACCATCTCACACCAGTTAGAATGGCAATCACTAAAAAGTCAGGAAACAACAGGTGCTGGAGAGGATGTGGAGAAATAGGAACACTTTTACACTGTTGGTGGGATTGTAAACTAGTTCAACCATTATGGAAAACAGTATGGCGATTCCTCAAGGATCTAGAACTAGATGTACCATATGACCCAGCCATCCCATTACTGGATATATACTCAAAAGATTATAAATCATGCTGCTATAAAGACACACGCACACATATGTTTATTGTGGCACTATTCACAATAGCAAAGACTTGGAATCAACCCAAATGTCCATCAGTGACAGACTGGATTAAGAAAATGTGGCACATATACACCATGGAATACTATGCAGCCATAATAAAGGATGAGTTTGTGTCCTTTGTAGGGACATGGATGCAGCTGGAAACCATCATTCTTAGCAAACTATCACAAGAACAGAAAACCAAACACCGCATGTTCTCACTCATAGGTGGGAACTGAACAATGAGATCACTTGGACTCGGGAAGGGGAACATCACACACTGGGGCCTATCATGGGGTTGCGGGGGAGGGATTGCATTGGGAGTTATACCTGAAGTAAATGACGAGTTGATGGGTGCTGACGAGTTGATGGGTGCAGCACAGCAACATGGCACAAGTATACATATGTAACAAACCTGAACGTTATGCACATGTACCCTAGAACTTAAAGTATAATAATAATAAATAAATAAATAAATAAATAAATAAATTTTAAAACAGAAGATAAATTTTGGAAATAGTATTTTTTTTTAAATGTCCTTTAAATTCTGAGGGAGTTTAGAATTCTACACGAGCCAAATTATCCATTGGATTTAAAGCAAAATAACAAACATATTCTGTACATGTAGCATTTCAAAACCTTCCTCCTATGTACCCTTTCCCCAGAAGCTCCTAGGGGATATACTCCATGAAAACATTACTAATGAGAAATAGGAACATAATAGATTCAGGAAATAGATTCAGTAATTCCAGTAGAAAAGAGGGCAAAGGGATTTTCTTGAACAATGGAAAAACAAATCCCTAGAAAGACATCTGTGAAACAGACCTACATAGCTTTTGATATTGCTTGAGTCAGGAGGGTAGATAACTTCAGGATACATATCACCAGGAAACCAACATACAAACCAAAACCTGTCAGACTGATACTTTTAAACATTTTGGGAAGAATGTTATGACTGACAGAGAGCTGGAAAAAACAATCTACTTGGAACTTTTACAAAGATAAGTTAAAAAATAATCTTTTATGAAATTAGATAAAATGCAAATGCATGTAAGGCAGAAAATTTAAGTAAAATATACTTTATGGTTAAGGCTAAAACTTCAATTTCTAGTAATCATAGTGATTTAATCAATTATGATGTATCTATATCGGAATTTAAGTATACAACATACCCAAAATGGCATCTAACTTTCCTCTGACATTTTTCCATTTTAATTTTGGCCTCACTTGTTATATTGTGTTTCTTCTGTGATGGCTTTTCTTTTTATCACTCCCTTTCTCCTTCTTCAATACAAGCAAAGTTATGTCCAAGCATGTACAAACAAAATTGTGTGTGCACACACACATACACAACAAAATTCTTTATATGCATGGGTTTAACTTTTTCAGATAAAAAAATATCCTTGCTGGCCCTTACCTTGGAACTGCTTAAAGTGTCATATAATTATTCTTAATTACCTTAACAAGTTTCCAATATTGTTGTAAGCTAACCCTTGCCAGAAATATATTTTTAAATTTAATGAGATCAGGCTCTATTTTCTCTATATGTTTTGACCTAAACTATTTTAAAAAATCGAATATAGAGAATTTATTGTCAGAAATCTTTCTGACTATTATTTAATGAAATGAATATGTGATTGGAAAATGATCATTGGCATGGTAGTTCACTGTGGCCTGATATGTGGATGAGAGGCATGTAGCTGTTCATGTTTTAGGCTGATTTATTTTTTAAAAAAACTAGAGATGTCAAATATAAGTCATTCTAAGTAGTTGAGAAAATGTATTTTTAAGTGTCTACTATGTTCACTAAAACACATCTATGTATGTTTTTTATATTATATTTTGAAAAGACTAAGTCTCAGGTTGCTAGTTCCACATGCATTTGATAAATTCATTTATTCTAAATTTAAAACTACGTAAAAGAGTCAGATTGCCTCTCTGCTGTATACAGAAAGAAAACTAATAATGGTAACAAAAACACTCATCATTTTGTTTGTTTGTTTGTTAGGTTTTCCTTCAAGTGTAAATTCCTGAAAGTGTTTATGAAGCATAAAGCCCATAAATACAGGTTCCAAAAGGAAAAACTTTTTGTTTTTAAAATCACAGCGAGAAGTCCTTGGTGTATCTTTTACTTATCAGTACATGGTAAATTATTTGTTTCTAAATTATCTAATAAAAAAACATTTTCCCATTCAGAATTAATCCAACTCATAATTAAGGGAGCTAACTGCCTTGTGCTCATTTCATTACACTTTTTGAATACTAATGATGTTGTACTAGAAATAAATTAATCACTTTCAATAGTTCATGCTTTAAGTTCTGCACTTTTGTCAAAACAGTTTTTCATCCTCTTCAGTCTTTCCTAAAGATGTTCATTGTCTTGCATTAAAATATTATTTCTTTCTTTCAATAATTAGAGCTCTTTTTTATTCCCCTTCCGTTGCTTTATTTTCTCTTGACTCATTGATTGGCCCATCTTATTCTTTCTGATCACTTCCTAAATTTGATGGCTTAAATGGCAAATCTCTCTTCCAGAATCTTACCAAATATCAAGACCAAATATTGATCTTTAATACAGAAGGAAATTATTTCATTTTTTTTTTCCATATAACAAATAAACACCATTAAAGGAATTAAAATTATTTGGAAAACACATGTGTTTGGGATTGTGGTAATACTCAACATTGGCATCCATATAAGAGCAAAGTAACTCTCTAACTATTCATACTAAAAAGAGAGCCCAGATGGTGGATCTACATTGTGCCTCTTCTCAGTAAACATGGAGCTGACTGATCATTAAATATATGACTCCTAAGAATTGGATAGTTTCCATGAGGCTGTCAATTGCAAGAAAACTTCCCGGTATATCAGTCAGTGTCCTAATCAGAAACAGATGGTACATCCAATTAAGTTCAAACCTTTGAAGAGTTGGGTTTTCTTTTCTCAATTTTTATTTTTTTTTCTTTTCTTTGTTTTGTTTTAAATAGATCATGTACAAAAACTTACGGGCACGGTGTGAGAAAGACCTTAAAGAACGATGCGGTACTACCGGGCTGAGAACAGCAGGTCAAAATTAACACTCTTCAGTTTAAAGGAGAGGACAGGTGAACAGATACAGTGTTGCCACTAAGGGGCAACCTTAAAGGATACCTTCAACCTCAGTCTGTTTTTTTCTCATATTCTTTTTTTTTTTTTTTTTGAGACGGAGTCTTGCTCTGTCACACAGGCTGGAGTGCAATGGCGCGATCTTGGCTCACTGCAAGCTCCGCCTCCCGGGTTCACGCCATTCTCCTGCCTCCCGAGTAGCTGGGACTACAAGCTCCCGCCACCTCGCCCAGCTAGTTTTTTGTATTTTTAGTAGAGACGGGGTTTCACCGTGTTAGCCAGGATGGCCTCGAACTCATGACCTCGTGATCCGCCCACCTCGGCCTCCTAAAGTACTGGGATTGCAGGCGTGAGCCACCGCGCCCGGCCTTTTTTCTTATATTCTTTTGGTATTTCCCATTGGGCAGACCTAAACCAAAGTCAGAGAGCCAGAGGGGAGGAGGAACTAAGGACTACACACAGTGAACCTCCCAGAACCCAGGGCAGAGTGGAGTGCAGATATGGCGGACAAATGGAAGGTGGTCAGCATACCTGGTATAACTATTCTTCTGCTTTCCTCTGTTGTCCCTTGTAAGAACCTATGTTAAACAAGGTATTATAGTTTCAAAGTGGGCATACCATTTTTAAATATCTCTTATTAAATAGGTCTGTGAAGTTAATGAAGTAATAGTTCATGACAAGCAAAAAATTCAAATTTTTTCTACAAATAATAAATGCACTTATAAATATGTAATTTTTAAATGAATTAATATCAAAGAGAAAAAGAAAAAATAATAATAGAAGTGAGATGTAGTTACAAAGTTCTCAAAATCTCAGTTACAAATTATTAAGATTTGTTATATAGTTGTATGCCACATAACAATGTTTTGGTCAACAGTGGAACACATATAGGATAATCATCCCATAGGATTATGATACCATATTTTACTATACCATTATAGAACCAAGGTTTATGTAAGTACACTCTCTGGTGTTTGCACAATGACTTATTTGCCTGTTAATGCACTTCTGAGAATGTACTTCCATCATTAAGCGATTTATGACTGCATAACAGTAACAATAATTTTAAATTTTTAAATTCATTTAAAATCATTTTTAAAAACATTATATTCAATATTTAAAATACATTATGTAGTGTATAGCCTTGCTTTAGTGCAATCTTAGAACTTTCATAAAGTTATATCACATTTAATATTATGAAGAAAATTCAATACATTATGAAAAGCAGAAACCATATTTTCTAAAATGAAACAAAATAAACTAATTGTTCAAGAAAATATTCATTTGAAAAAATTCTGAAACAATGCTAGTGAAAACTGATGGCATAAGAAAAATCAAAGCTGTACTTATATTTCTTAGAAAATAACAATCACAGTGTCAAGAAAAACATCTTTTTACTTTACTTATTAATAAGAAGGTATTAAAATAAAATAATATATGTTTAATTCAAAAGATTATTTTTCCTGATATGACAATTAAACAAGCCTGAGCTCTATGGAGATCAATAAAATCTAAAGAGAAATTAAATTGAAAAAGACAATTGATAAAGTTATTATTTTTTCTTGAGCTAATGTGAAAAATGTAATAAACAACTAGAATCTAACTGGAATATATATTCATGTACATGTATACAGATATATAGATCTTATAGCCTTGCTATAAGAATATATATATGTACATATAATAATTAAAATTCAAAAAAATTAAATACTGCTTTTTGTTAGTACCTTTTAAATCTTGATAAAATATCATTATAACCAGAAAATATTAACTCTCAATATTAATTACTGGAGTGGAAAATCTCAAAAAGACACTTAAAAATTAAAATAGAAAAAATAATTTTATAAGAGCACTCAAAATATGCACCAATTAAGTTTGATTAAATAAATCACTTAAAATAAATACATACAGAAATGGATGTTTCCTATGCCATGTAAATTTTGTAATGTATAACAAAAATGGATGGAAATTTAACTTTTGGCTCTACTATGCCAAATGTGATTTTAATCTTTTGAAATTGTTTATATTTGATTTATGACTTAGGATATGGCCAATATTCATTATTAGTTTATGCATGTCTTAAAAATATATTGTTTAAATTTGTGTAAACTTACTGACATTTTGTCGTTTTTTTCTATTAATTACCAAGACAGATGTGTTAAAGTTGGGTGTATTATTATGTATTTGTCTATTTCTCCTTGTAGTTATTTTTATTTATTACTGTTTTGAATATTGTTCTCCAACAATCCAAGTCCACCAAAACTTCAGAATATGACCTTATTTGAAAATAAACGAGTCTGCTCAGATGTAATCAGTCGAAATGAGATATTATTGGATTATGATGGGCCCTGATTGAATAACTAGTATCTTCACAAGAAGAGAAAGCACAGACACTGAGACATAGAGGGAGTACACTGTGTGATGACAGAGATTAGATAGGTGAACTAGAAGCAAAGGAATGCCAAGGATTGACAGCAACCAACAGAAGCCCAGAGAAAACGTTGAGAGTTTCTTCCTCAGGACATCCAAAAGGAGACAACCTTGCCAGTATCTTGATTTTAGACTTGTATTTTCAAAAACTTTAAGGCATTAAGTTTCAGTTGTTTTAAACCACAGTTTGTGGTACTTGTTTTGGCAGTATTAGGAAACTAGTACATACATGTCGAGGCAATACCAGTAGATTTTTACAAATTTGAAATTATCATATTTGTTTGGTGTATTGAAATGTCTATTCTAAATTGACATCTTTATTGCCAATTATGTAATCTACCTTAAATTTCATTTTTTTCTGCTATTAATATTGTAACTTTTTGTCTTCTGTTAGTTTTTTTTTCCATCTTTTTAACATATTTATGTTTTGCATAGGTCTCCTATTCACAACATTTTAATACATTTCCCCCAAGTAGGTGACTTTAAATTTCCACTAAGCATTTCGTCTATTTATGTTTCTTATTTTCATTTGCTTGTAGAATCAATAATTTTATTTTTGTGTTTTCCCTTTGTCATGTCTGTTCTTTTTTTTTTCTTTTTTTCTAACCCTTTAGCATCTTTCAAATTGGCTATTTTTTGTAAACCATTTTTTTCTTTTTGTATTTTTGCAGTTATTCAAGTAATTTTATTCTTTCAGTAATTATTCTAGAAATTACAACATTCTTCTAAAAATTATCAAAGTCATGGTTAATTAACACCTTTAGTCTCCTAAATTAAAAAATATGTATATTGTGCAATATACCTCCCTTTGCTTACCTCTCAAATTATGTGTAAGTTCTTTCTTGTATATTAACATACTATACACTTTTAAATCCCAAACAGATATATTTATTTACAGATTTATCTTAATGTTTACAAGATTTTTGTTTATTTCTTTTTGTATTGATGTCTTCTATCAGATATCACTTTAATTTGTCAAGTACTCCTCTGATTATTTTCCCTTTATTTAAAACATAGTCCTTTATAATTTTCCTTAGTAACTGTTCTCTGGTGACAAACTCAGTTTCTGGTCTGAAATGTTATTGTTTTCTTCTTGTTATATCCTCACAAATCACTTCTGTCTCATTCTCTCATTCAACATTTGTGATATTAAAAGAAACATGTAATAGACTGTTAATTTGTCTTCCATATTTCTTAACTTTTCTATTATACTTTCCTTCTTATTTTTCTCTCTCTGATAAATGAATGATTGCTTCTGACCTCATAACTGCTCCTACTGGCAGGAGTAGTAGTCTCAACAATCTACTGTGTTTCCTGTATCATGTGCTACATTTCTTGCAATATGTAGCTGGATTGCAAATTTCCTGGAACTGCTTCTACCTCCACTCTTACATTCACATATGTTTATTAGGCTATAGGTTACTGACATTTTGTTTCTTCTCTTATATATAATTGTGTAAATATATGTATTTGTGGCATCTTTTATTAATTTTTTCAACATTATATCCCTTAATATATATTTGCCTAATTCTGCTTCTCTCAAAAACAAATAAAAATAAAATGTAATGATACTTTTCTTTTCAATCACATTGTCAACCTCATACTAACAAACTCAACTCTATATTCACAATCACTTTCACTTTACATAGCCTTGAAAAAATCATATAAACTATTATAAGACTATAATCAATAAAAAATTGACTTATTTTCCAACTTCAGCCTTCATACATTAAAGATGTTATTTTACAAGATTTTGTCATTCTAAAGTTGAAAATACGAATTTGTGTAGTTAATACAGCTGTGAACATTTTCAAATAGGATACAGAGAAGCAGCCAACTGAAAACACATTGGTTCTATGTGGTATAGTCCAAAAACTTGAATTATTACTTATGAATATACATCAGAATTTTAAAATACCAGGGAATGAATTAATGAATAAATAGATAATTCCCTTTGAAAAAAGTTAAGTTTTACTAAATAAATTCTCTTTTTCATTTGGCACTCACTAGAAATAAAATATATATATTGGTTGTGGAATTTTGAAATTTCTGAACACATATTTTAAATAGTGTCAAAAATGAATACATGTCTTGCTGTCTGTAAAATGTTAGGCTATCTGGGTGAATTGTGGTGATATATTACTTATTTTGGAGACCAAACATAAAATTGAACAGCTTATTTTACTTTGGTCATGATCATTAAAATTAAAGGGAATTATATGACCTGAATATATCTAAAAACTAGGTTATTTAGTTAGATGTTTTAAACATTTAAAAAAAGTTAGTGTGCAATGATGATCAGGTCTAAATGACAGCCCTAATTACATACATTTACCATGCTTCTCTCTTAAATTGTCACTGAAGTGAGACAAATTAGCCAAACGTTGTACAAGTTGAAAATAAAAAAAAGTAAGTAAAATAATAAATCATAAAACATTACAAAGAAAAAAAAATCAATTCCTTTATACTGATACTAATAGATAGAAAACACATGATAGATAATGATAATGATAGATATAGATAATTGATAGATAAAGAGTTAATCATAGAGAAGAAGAAGGAAGGGCTTTTGCTTGTCATGAAATGTCAACTGCCAAAGGCAAATTGGGAAGTGCCCAGGTTGGAAATTCATCTTTTTGCAACTAAGCTGAGAAAAAATTGTTATGATAAAAATTACCGATTGACGTTACGTGTAGAGGAAATGTTTCAAGAAAAGCAGTTATTTTCTTGATCTTATACTGTAACTATCCAGTGAAGAAATTCTACAAGATTTTGATGAAATAAACAAAATGAGTATCACCAATGAGTAGTAAATGGATATCATGTGCCTTCAGATGTCATACCATGAAGACAGAAAATCACTTACATTGTGTCTTGTCCAAAATTACATAATCTAAATCTAATCATGAGAAACATCAGACAAACCCCCAAGATGACTTTAAAACTAATGTTTTCAAAGTGTTTCTTCAAAAATGTCAATGAAAAAAATGTACTTAATTTGTTCCACTTCGGATGAGACAAAAGAAAGGTGGCAAGTAAATGCAAGTTAGATCCCTTGCATTTAAGGGGGGAAAATGAGAAAAAGCACATTTCGACTTTGTATTAGTTCATTTTCACGCTGCTGACAAAGACATGCCCTAGACTTGGCAATTTACCAAAAAAAAAAAAAAAAAAAAAAGTTTAATTGGACTTACAGTTCCACGTGACTGGGAAGCTTCACAATCATGGTGGAAGGCAAGGAGGAGCAAGTCACGTCTTAACATGGATAGCAGCAGGCAAAAGGAGAGAGAGCTTGTGCAGGGGAACTCCTCTTTTTAAATCCATCAAATCTTGTGAGACCCATTCACCATCAGGAGAAGAGCAGGAGAAAGACATGTCCCCATGATTCAATCACCTCCCACTGGGTCTCTCCCACAACAGATGGGAATCATGAGAGCTACAATTCAAGATGAGATTTGGGTAGGGACACAGTCAAACCATATCAGATTTTTTAATTGAAAAAATCAGAATATGCACACTAGATTACATAGAAGTATTACATCAAGGTGTTCTTTGATAAGTGTATTATAATTATGTATAAGAATATCTCCATTTTTAGAATATGTATGAACTATTATTTAAGAGTAAAGTACAATGATGTATGAAACTCAATCTTGAAATTAAATGACATACACATACATAACATACAAATGCACATATACCCACACAGAGCATGCAGAGTCAAAGCTACATAGACTCAAAGAAAAATCAAATATGAACTAGATATTCAATTCAAGTTTTAAAAGAACAAATAAAAAAGTCCCATAATGTCACTGCCACTACATTATTTATAAAAGCAGGCACATAGACCAGCCCAGGAGAAAGAGATTCCATATGTTGATATGTAGTGGAAATTTTATGAAAGAGTATGTGGGCCCAGAAATTCTACCGTGGTCATTTAGTGAAAATAGAATATGCCATAAAAGCAGGTACTCTGGACCAAGACTGTATAGATTCAAATCTCAATTTTTCCACTTACTAGCTATTTCAACCTAGTTATCTTTGTTGTGGCTTAATCCCTTCACCTGATGAAAGAAGAATATTATTAATACCCACCTCATGGCGTCACTGTACTAAATGAGTTAGTGCATGTTAGTGCATGTGAAGTGCTCATAGCTATGTCAGTTCTATAATAAACATTACTTAAGGACCACTTATTCTTATTACCCCTCCTTTTTGTTTTGTTTTGGAGGTTGATCTAATTTTCTATTTAAAGAATATGAGATGATTTAGTCTTTAAAAAACATTTAAACAGCATCAGTAACAGAATTTTAAATTGTATTAATTTTTAATTATACATAATTTTAAATTATAAAATAATGTATAGCTTTTCCTTAACCTATCAATTACCTGCAAATGGAAATACAATTTTAATATGATATGGTGATACTTGATAAAACAAATAAAAGAAAAAATTATGGCCTGCAAAATTGTGAGTGCCAGGAGATACGTAAATGTTCTGAATTGAACCACAACTAACCATCGTAACTATAACTGAGCAATGAATGAAATACACCAAGTTGTCATAATCCTTTACACAAATCAAATCACAGCCTCATAGTCAAATGAGGAAACTAGCTCCATGGTAATGGAAGAGTAAATATTCTAACCCTCTAGTCTACCTATGGAGCCAACACTCAGACCTACTGGACCCAAGTACCAATTCTATGACATTGAATAGGTTTTATCTAAAGACTCATCATAAAGGAAGTATTTCTGAACCCAACCAATATGAGACATAAACAGTATGCTTTTCTGGTCTTTTTACAATAAAGTTTGTCACTTCTATATAACTAAAACTTAAGTAAAAATTGAAATAATATAATTAAGAAAATAAAATAGGAAAATCTCATAAAGTGAAGGTATAATATAAAAAAAAAAAAAAAAATAGGGGGGCACCCAAGATGGCCGAATAGGAACAGCTCCAGCCTCCAGCTCCCAGCATGAGCGACCCAGAAGACGGGTGATTTCTGCATTTTCAACTAAGGTACCTGGTTCATCTCACTGGGGAGTGTCGGATAGTCGACGCTGGTCCATGGGTGCAGCCCGACCAGCAAGAGCTGAAGCAGGGTGAGGCATCACCTCACCTGTGAAGCACAAGGGGGAAGGGAATTCCTTTTCCTAGCCAAGGAAATTGAGACACACAACACCTGGAAAATCAGGTAACACCCACCCTAATACTGCGCTTTACCAAGTGTCTTACCAAATGGCACACCAGGGGATTATACCCCACACCTGGCCCGGAGGGTCCCAGGCCCACGGAGCCTCCCTCATTGCTAACACAGCAGTCTGAGATCTAATTGCAGGCGGCAGCCAGGCTGGGGGAGGGGCACCCACCATTGCTGAGGCTTAAGTAGGTAAACAAAGCCACCAGGAAGCTCGAATAGGGTGGAGCCCAACACAGCTCAAGGAGGCCTGCCTGCCTCTGTAGACTCCACCTCTGGGGACAGGGAACAGCTAAACAAAAAGCAGCAGAAACCTCTGCAGATGTAAAAGTCCCTGACTGACAGCTTTGAAGACAGCAGTGGTTCTTCCAGCATGTAGGTTGAGATCTGAGAACGGATAGACTGCCTGCTCAAGTGGGTCCCTGACCCCTGAGTAGCATAAGTGGGAGACATCCCTCACTAGGTGCACAGTGACACCTCACACCTCACATGGCTGGGTACACCCCTGAGACGAAGTTTCCAGAGCAAGAATCAGAGAGCAACACTCACTGTTCAGCAATATTCTATCTTCTGCAGCATCCGCTGCTGATACCCAGGCAAACAGGGTCTGGAGTAGACCTCAAGCAATCTCCAACAGACCTACAGCTGAGGGTCCTGACTGTTAGAAGGAAAACTAACAAACAGAAAGGACACCCCACCAAAACCCCATCAATACGTCACCGTCATCAAAGACCAAAGGCAGATAAAACCACAAAGATGGGGAAAGAAGCAGGGCAAAAAAGCTGGATATTAAAAAAATCAGAGTGCATCTCCCTCTCCAAAGGAATGCAGCTCATGGCCAGCAATGGAACAAAGCTGGACGGAGAATGACTTTGACAAGTTGAGAGAAGAAGGCTTCAGTTGATCAAACTTCTCAGAGCTAAAGGAGGAACCACGTACCCAGCGCAAAGAAACTAAAAACCTTGATAAAAGAATGGAATAATCAATAACTAGAATAACCAATGCAGAGAAGTCCATAAACGAACTGATAGAGATGAACACCATGACACGAGAAATACATGACAAATGCACAAGCTTCAGTAACTGACTAGATCAATTGGAAGAAAGAATATCAGTGATTGAAGATCAAATGAATGAAATGAAGCAAGAAGAGAAGTGTAGAGAAAAAAGAGTAAAAAGAAATGAACAAAGCCTCCAAGAAATATGGGATTATGTGAAGACCAAATCTACGTCTGGTTGGTGTGCCTGAAAGTGATGGGGAAAATGGAACCAAGTTGGAAAATACTCTGCAGGATATCATCCAGGAGAACTTTCCCAACCTAGTAAGGCAGGCCAACATTCAAATTCAGGAAATACAGAGAACGCCACAAAGATACTCCTTGAGAAGAGCAACTCCAAGACACATAATTATCAGATTCATCAAAGTTGAAATGAAGGAAAAAATGTTAAGGGCAGCAAGAGAGAAAGGTCGGGTTACTCACAAAGGGAAACCCATCAGACTAACAGCAGATCTCTTTGCAGAAACTCTACAAGCCAGAAGAGAGTGGGGGCCAATATTCAACATTCTTATAGAAAAGAATTTTCAAACCAGAATTTCATATCCAACCAAATAAGTTTCATAAGTGAAGGAGAAATAAAATCCTTTACAGACAAGCAAATGCTTAGAGATTTTGTCACCACCAGACCTGCCCTACAAGAGATCCTGAAGGAAGCATTAAGTATGGAAAAGAAAAACTGGTACCAGCCATTGCAAAAGCATGCCAATATGTAAAGTCCATCGATGCTAGGAAGAAACTGCATCAACTAACGAACAAAATAAGCAACTAATATCATAATGGCAGGATGAAGTTCACACATAACACTATTACCTTAAATGTAAATGGACTAAATGGTCCAATTAAAAGACAGAGCGGCAAATTAGATATAGTCAAGACCCATCAGTTTGCTGTATTCAGGAGACCCATCTCACACGCAGAAACACACGAAGGCTCAAAATAAAGGGATGGAGGAAGATCTACCAAGCAAATGGAAAACAAACAAACAAAAAAAAGAGCAGGAGTTGCAAACCGAGTTTCTGATAAAACAGACTTTAAACCATCAAAGATCAAAAGAGACAAAGAAGGCCTTTACATAATGGTAAAGGGATCAATTCAACAGGAAGAGCTAACTATCCTAAATATATATGCACCCAATACAGGAGCACCAAGATTCATAAAGCAAGCCCTTAGAGATTTACAAAGAGACTTAGTCTCTCATGAAATAATAATGGGAGACTTTAACACCCCACTGTCAACATTAGACAAATCAACGAGACAGAAAGTTAACAAGGCTATCCAGGAATTGAACTCAACTTGGTACCAAGCGGACCTAATAGACATCTACAGAACTCTCCATCCCAAATCAACAGAATATATATTCTTCTCAGCACCACATCACACTTATTCCAAAATTGATCACATACTTGGAACTATAGCACTCCTCAGCAAATGTAAAAGAACAGAAATTGTAACAAACTGTCTCTCAGACCACAGTGCAATCAAACTAGAACTCAGGACTAAGAAACTCAATCAAAACCGCTCAACTACATGGAAACTGAACAACCTGCTCCTGAATGACTACTGGGTACATAAAGAAATGAAGGCAGAAATAAAGATGTTCTTTGAAACCAATGAGAACAAAGATACAACATACCAGAATCTCTGGGACACATTTAAAGCAGTGTGTAGAGGGAAATTTATAGCACTAAATGCCCACAAGAGAAAGCAGGAAAGATCTACAATTGACACCCTAACATCACAATTAAAAGAACTAGACAAGCAAGAGCAAATACATTCAAAAGCTAGCAGAAGGCAAGAAATAACTAAGATCAGAGCAGAACTGAAGGAGACAGAGACACAAAAAACCCTTCAAAAAATCAACGAATCCAGGAATTGGTTTTTTGAAAAGAACAACAAAATTGATAAACTGCTAGCAAGACTAATAAAGAAGAAAAGAGAGAAGAATCAAATAGACACAATAAAAAATGATAAAGGGGATATCACCACCAACCCCACAGAAATACAATCTACCATCAGAGAATACTATTATAAACACCTCTATGCAAATAAACTAGAAAACCTAGAAGAAAGGGATAATTTCCTGGACACTTACACTCTCCCAAGACTAAACCAGGAAGAAGTTGAATCCCTGAATAGACCAATAGCAGGCTCTGAAATGGAGGCAATAATTAATAGCCTACCAACTAAAAACAGTCCAGGACCAGATGGATTCACAGCCAAATTCTACCAGAGGTAGAAGGAGGATCTGGAACCATTCCTTCTGAAACTATTGCAATCAATAGAAAAAGAGGGAATCCTCCCTAATTCTTTTTATGAGGCCAACATCATCCTGATACCAAAGCCTGGCAGAGACACAACAAAAAAAGGGAATTTTAGACCAATATCCCTGATGAACATCGATGCAAAAATCCTCAATAAAATACTGGCAAACCAGATTCAGCAGCACATCAAAAAGCTTATCCACTATGATCAAGTGGGCTTCATCCCTGGGATGCAAGGCTGATTCAACATATGCAAATCAATAAATATAATCCAGCATATAAACAGAACCAAGGACAAAAACCACATGATTATCTCAATAGATGCAGAAAAATCCTTTGACAAAATTCAGCAGCCCTTCATGCTAAAAACTCTCAATAAATTCGGTATTGATGGAATGTATCTTAAAATAATAAGAGCTATTTATGACAAACCCACAGCCAATATCATACTGAATGGGCAAAAACTGGAAGCATTCCCTTTGAAAACTGGCACAAGACAGGGATGCCCTCTCTCACCACTCCGATTCAACACAGTGTTAGAAATTCCAAATCAGAGATATCGACCAATGGAACAGGACAGTGTCCTCAGAAATAATACCACACATCTACAGCTATCTGATCTTTGACAAAATCTGATAAAAAGAAGAAATAGGGAAAGGATTCCCTATTTAATAAATGGTGCTGGGAAAATTGGCTAGCCATAAGCAGAAAGCTGAAACTGGATCCTTTCCTTACTCCTTATAAGAAAATTAATTCAAGATGGATTAGAGACTTAAATGTTAGACCTAAAACCATAAAAACCCTAGAAGAACACCTACGTAATACCATTCAGGACATGGGCATGTGCAAGGACTTCATGTCTAAAACACCAAAAGCAATGGCAACAAAAGCCAGAATTGACAAATGGTATCTAATTAAACTAAAGAGCTTCTGCACAGCAAAAGAAACTGCACAGCGAAAGAAACAAATGAAAACACGAGCCATTCTCTTAGATGAGAAAATGTAATTTCCTAAAATGTAAATAGTCTCAAAATTAAGCAATAGTCTTAATGGAATTGTGAATATAGTAAAAAATAGATGAAGGAAAGTTAAATAATTGAATAAAACTGATTTTTATAAGTTAAATAAACGTAATGCTGTCATTTTAAACGTGAATTAAAGATAACTATTTTAGGTGGATTTTAGAAGACTAAATCTATCAAAATTGTATACAATATTTCCTTACACTTAATAAATGCTATGAGTAATTTAAGATACAAAAATTGTAAAATTTTGATGTCAAGAGAAGAAAAAATGTATCTTGTAGACAGATTGTATAGAAAGCAATTGAAATGGTTTTAAAATCTTTTGGTTATTTCACAGGTAGGATTAAGTAGTGGACATTGCTTAATTATTGAGTAAGAATTAATTCGGAGACAAAATTGAAATAGAGGCTGATAAATAGTGATGTGTCCATGAAAGGAAAATGTGTAAAGTAAAATGCAATCCAATGCCTTCTCGAAAGTTTGTTCCTGCATACAACATACATAAACAAATACAGAGAAGATGTCTTTACCATCGGGTGCAGTTACTCTTGTAAATTATACTTTCTTTGGCAGAAAAGTCCAGGTACACAACAAATGTGATTCAGGATTAGCTATCATTGTCAGGTTTTAAAGGTTTCCTCTCCCTTCAGTGGATCCCTTTCTTTAAATTAATTGTTATGGGATTTTTACTTCCTCTTTGCCTTAGGTGCCAATCATACAGAAACCACTTTGGATAGGCATCATCGAATCTTTTCTTTCTTAAGTCACTTCCTTTCATCTTCCTATTAACTCCTTAGAATAAGTCTGTTCCTTTTCCTTAGGTCAGTCGTAATTCAGGTTCTTAGTTTATTTTATCTACTTTATCCCATGATAAGGCTGGACGTATAGTATTTGGTATTCAGAAGATTCCCAAAATGGCATATATTGAAATAGCTGTGAAACATTTATAATGGTACACATAGTTTTCTTGCTCATAATGAATGTGCCTCTCTAAGCTGCTGTGTAATTTCATTAAAAGATTTGTGCTTCTCTAATATCCTACTTTGCTTCTGTTTATGATACCAAATGAGAGGGAGCTCTTACCCCAAGAATAGATGGGGGTAGAAAGACCAATTGGGCAATATATAAAAACCTTCATAGAACATGTTTATAATTAATTAAGAGGTAGACAGTCTAAAAATCTCACTCCCCCAAAAGCTCAATATTGAGCTTCCACCAGCAAAGATAGCCCAATAATTACCTAAACATGCTTATAACACTAAGCTACACATTCAAAAAATATACTGTAAACATTGTCTTTATTTTTAATAGTAGATTTGTCACTGTAAGTACCTTTTCATTAGCTTAATTTCCTTTATGTAAAAAATAAATTCATCTAAACTGCATTGCATAATTCCCTGTATACTAGCTTTAATTGATATTTAATAAACTTTAAAGAGAATTATTGTCTTGTTTTATAACAGAGGTTGCTTTCGAGTATGTTGACAAGCATAAGGCTTTTTAAATCTTAAATAGCTCCAGATCCATGAAGACTTATGACTTTGAATTAACATTCCTATACTGTCTTTACTATATTATTTATCCTGTGATTATCAGGCCTAAAGCAACTATTTCCTTCATTCAAAAATGATCTGGATTTGTCATGCATGTGACACAGAGTGTTGGGATTCTAAAGAAAATAAACTATAAAAAAGGAAGGAGAATGCAATGGAATTTCAAATTTTGTGCAAAATGAATTTAACAATAGAAAGCGGAAAGAAGTTAGAAGACAGCAAGAATACGAGAACAATTTAGGAAGAGAAATATAAGGACTTAGAGAGAGAGAGAGAGAGATACCTCTGGTTCCAGCTACTCTGAAGTACCACTTGAGCCCAGGAGTTTGAGGCTGCAGTGTCACAAGATTGCACCTGTGAATAGGCACTGCACTCCACCCTAAGTAACATAATGAGACACTGTCTCAAAAAGCAGGCAAGCAAGCAAGCAAACAAACCAAACACTGTGTATCTCACTATCTAGCTATACTTTAAATGTATAGTTAATAATAGCCAACAACAACCCAATATACAACATTTACATTCAGACTTACATTTATTTACCTAAATCAAAAGAAAGCATTTGCTTTACTTTTGTCAAAATAAAGTGTTCTTTCTGGCAAATTTCTTAAATAAAGTCTCCCCCTACCCCCACTAATATTAAGAAACTCTCTAAATACAGATACTAAATTTCCAAGACTCTTCAAATGATAGTGACTTCTCTATTGTGTCTTGTATTAGAATATAGGCTTGGCTATTGTAACAGATACCCATGAGAAAGTACGGTTTAGATTATATCTCTCTCATGTGACAAAATGTGAACAATACAGGCAGAGAGGACATCTCTAGGATGTTAAGGAAAGGCACTCTCTTACTTTTTTGCTTACTTCATCTTAATACGTGACACATGCTTCTTTCTTTTTGAAAGCATAACATGAAAAGTGCATATATTAATTCATTTTATATCCTTGATCAGAATTAAATCACATGGCTAAACATCGTTACAAACAATCTAAGCAATGTAGATTTCAACTGATTATCAATGTGGTACTCTTACTAAATAAAAAAAATGGACAATGTATGTGGGGATAATCATAATCTCTGACATATTAGTTAAAACTTGTATTAGACTTTGAACAATAAAATACTAAAAAGAGAAAAATGATTAGCTTTAGAGGTGCCTTTGAAATAAATGACTGGTGAAATAGAAATTTTACAACTATGTATATTCATATTGAAAATTTTTGGACTCCTTAAGTTGTCATGCAAGAATAGAAAACAGTTTGCCATCAGGGTGAGCTAAATGATATTTTTGGAACCCTCATAAGATACACATTCCTTCCTCCTAGAGAGAGAGAGTGTGTGTGTAAAATATCTACGTACTTTTTGACCTTTATAGCTACTGTTTTCATTTCTTTAAGCTACCTTTTATATGTTGTGCAATATCTCAACCTTTTTTCCCATAATGATTGTTGCAAATCAATACCTTTGTTTTATTTTCTTTCCTTTATACTCCCTTTGTTACTGAGGTTTTCTTAACAGTCTTGATCATTCATACTAAAAATAATAGATTGGATCTGATGAGAAATCTCTTTTCATAAACAATTTTGCAAGAAAATTCTGAAAAGCAGTGATGTACTCAAACTACTGGAAAATTGTATTTATAGGATGCCCTTGTCAAGTTTTATCTTTATTTCTGTGCTGTGTTGGGTTAAGGATGGGGGAAACTTCGTCCTAAGCCTTGTCGTTGTTGAAATGGTAGATTTATCCCTGAAAAATCTAATACTATGAGGGACTGAAAAACTTCTTGTTAGGGATAAATATTAAGGAAGAATATCAATTCACAATCATATTTGAACCTAAGACTTTCAGGTTACACAGGAGGGAAAATTTTAGTTTAATATTATATTTGTCACTTGAACATTTTCTCCAACCTCTTCTCCCAAGTAATATGGCAAAGCAAAAGAGGATGAGCCGTTAGGGGGAATTTTCTGGCTGAAAATGAAAGATCATCGCAATAAAATATCTTTAATACGTTGAAGCCCACAAAACTCAATAATGCCACAGCAGCAAAACAATGTAACACCAAAATCATGAGACTGATGTTTTTATATTTTTCATAGACAGGGCCTCAGACACATCTAGAACATTAGAGGAAATGATGCCAGTGAATATGGTGATAGTATTCATCAGAGACATTAGAAGTAATAACTTAAAATTTGAATCAGGAGTGACAGTACTGAGGATGAAGGGCAGGTATGTCAGCACCTCATGAAGAGATTCAAAAGCGAAGCAAGTAAGAGACTATTTTTTACAATAGTTTTCATAAATATAAAATAAGTTAAAGAAATACTTGGACAACAAACTATACCCTCCAGTCTCATCCCTCATATTCTGTTTAATGACTGGGGAAGTTCTTACTTTTCCCCAAATTGATTCAACTAATGTTGAAATTAGTGTATTTAATGAGCATTGTTAGGTGCTTTCTAATCCCTAGGCATTTTGATAGTGGCATTTTCAAAACTGGAATGAGACACAGTAGCTATCTATATACTTTTTGACTATGTACTTTTCGAAAAGTCACCTGGATGAGTTAGAGGCGAACATTTGCTAGTTGTCCTGGTTCTTGCTGTTTATCTTCTCTCTCATCTGGGACGAAACGCTTAGTGTTCAAGTTGTAGCATGTTTCCACACTTTATTAATTTTTATGGCTAGAAAATATTATATTGTATGGAAATACACAATTTGTTGATTTATTTATCTGCTGATGAACATTTGGATTATATCCACATTTTGTTTGGTATGCATATAAATTAATATTTCTAAATGAAAATTTGTTTTAGTACCTGTTTACTTTTCTTTTAGATATATGATATACCTAAATGTGGAATTGCTGGGTCATAAAATGAATATATTTTTAAGTATTTGATAAACCGTCATTTTCCACAGTGACTCTACCATTTTACATTCCCATCAGTAATTTATATGGGTTACTATTTCTACACATCCTCACCAAGACTTGTTACTTTGTTTCTTTCTTTTATTATAGCCACATTAGTGGGTCTAAAATGGTATCCTATTAGGGTTTTGATTTGCATTTCTTTAACAACCAATTGTATTGAACATCTTTACCGGTCATATTGGACTTGAATATATTCTTTGAAGAAATGTCTATTCAAGCCTTTATCCATTTTTATTGGGTTGTTTTGCCTTTTTGTTGTTGAGTTATGAGTTCTTCATATATTCTGAATAGTAAATCATTATCAGGTATAACTTGCAAATATTTTTCTATTCTTTATGTTGTCTTTATAATGTCTTTGTAATGTTTTCGATACACAATTTCGGAGTACAATTTATCTATTTTTATTATTATTGCTTGTGCTTTTGTTGTCAAACAAAAATCTATTTCCAAATCTGAGATGATGGTGATTTACCTTTATGCTTTCTTCTAAGTAATTTTATAGATTTACATCTTATATTTAGATTATTGGTCTATTTTGAGTTAATTTATGTATATGGAGTGAGGTAGGTGGTCCAACTTCATTCCTTGGCATGTGATTATCCAGTTTCTTTAGTTCCATCCGTTGAAAATGTATAATGTTGGAGTGAATAGAATTATCTCACAATTATGATTATTATGTAGAATTATAATGAAGTAAGGATTTATAGTGAAGAGTAGAAATTTTTGATTTGGGAGATTTCATAGCTTTTGATCTAGCACAATATCTGCCTACAAAGTTGGCGTTGCTGAATATAATGACAAGATTATAAACAGAATGATTTCATCAAACAACTGATAACCAATTAATACCCAGAGAAAAAAATAGCCTCTTGAATAATGAATAAGTCTTCAATTACTGGAGAGTCAATTTGGTTGAATGAGATGCTAGCCAATATCAATTACACATGGGTCTGTATTCACTAGCCACTATTCCTAGTCTACACTGAGATTCAGATATCTGAAGGCACTGAAAAAATATGTAAAGCTTTGCAATGGTCAGAAGTCAGTTTATAAACACTTTTAATACATGTTGATGCCAGATAGCTTATTGTTTCATTAGTACCAGATACATTATTTTAAAGATAAATGCCTCTTTACTTTACAATATTTAAAAGCATATGCACATTTAAGGTCAGGGACAATTTTAGACTGAGTTTAAAAAGATTATTTTAGATTGGCCCAAAGGATTTTATTATTATTTTAAAATTCAGATGCCAAAATGTTCTATTTATTTATTTATTTATTTATTTATTTATTATTATTATACTTTAAGTTGTAGGGTACATGTGCATAACGTGCAGGTTTGTTACATATGTATACTTGTGCCATGTTGGTGTGCTGCACCCATCAACTCGTCATTTACATCAGGTATAACTCCCAATGCAATCCCTCCCCTCTCCCCCCTCCCCATGATAGGCCCCTGTGTGTGATGTTCCCCTTCCTGAGTCCAAGTGATCTCATTGTTCAGTTCCCACCTATGAGTGAGAATATGCGGTGTTTGGTTTTCTGTTCTTGTGATAACAAAATGTTCTTAATAGGAAACCAGTTCAGCCTCAATCCTTAAATAAAAATGTAAGTAAGTAAATAAATACAATATTTGATACCTATTTTCTATTTCAGTAAAGACAGAACTTAAAGCATGATGTGAACAAAAGATCACTTTCTTTAAATGCATAATGTTATTAGCAATGTGCAGCTAATAATGAATAAAACACAAGAACACCCTCTTCTCCTTTGCAGTGGCTGTTCCATGTGTCTAAATGATAGATATCTGTATTTAGATACCTTAATGAACTGTTCTTTCTTTTCTTTAAGTCTTTTTATTTGTGTCATCTTCTCACTGAGGGCTTTAGTGACCAAACATTACCAAACACTCTTTCCAGTTCTAACTCCATAGCATTTGTCACCATCAGAGATACAGTTTTATTAAAACAAACAAACAAACAAACAAAAAACCTAAAAACTTATTTTGGATTTATTTGAGTTTACAGAAAAGTTGCAAAAATAGTAATGATTTCACTCAGTTGGCCTTACTATTGGCATCTTTCACAGCAAGAATCCCTTGGTCAAAGCTAAGAAATTAACTTTGGTTAAAACACTTAACTACAAACTTTTTCAGATTTTTCCAGTTATCTATTAATATCCTTTTTAAAATTTTAGAACCCAGTCTAAGTTACTGTGACACTTTTAGATATCACTTTAGTTTCTACCATCTATGTTAGTTTCTCAGTTTTGCTTTTCATGACCTTGATTCTTTGGAAGAGATTTGAGAGGATATCCTGTAGAATGCTCTTCAATTTGAGGCTGTCTGAAGTGAAGTTTTCTTGTGATTACACTAGGGTTATGAATTTAGATAAATAATATTATAGAGGTGAAGGATGCTGTTCATGACATTATAACTGGGATTCATGATGTGAATATGACTTACCACTGATGATGTCAACCTTAAACGTATGGTGCATGTTGTTCCTCACACAGTTCTTTACTGAAATGTCACTATATTTTTTCTCTTTTTAAAATAACACTTTAAGTTGTAGGGTACATGTGCACAACGTGCAGGTTTGTTACATAGGTATACATGTGCCATGTTGGTTTACTACACCCATCAACTCATCATTTACATTAGGTATTTCTCGTAAGGCTATCCCTCTCCCAGCCCTCCACCCCCAGACAGGTCCTGGTGTGTGATGTTCCCTGCACTGTGTCCAAGTGTTCTCATTGTTCAATTCCTACCGATGAGGGAGAACATGCAGTGTTTGGTTTTCTGTCCTTGTGATAGTTTGCTGAGAATGATGGTTTCCAGCTTCATCCATGTCCCTGCAAAGGACATGAACTCATCCTTCTTTATGGCTGCAAAGTATTCCATGGTATATATGCACCACATTTTCTTAATCCAGTCTATCGTTTATGGACATTTGGGTTGGTTCCAAGTCTTTGCTATTGTGAATAGTGCCACAATAAATATACGTGTACATGTATGTTTATAGTAACATGATTTATAATCCTTCAGTTATGCACCCAGTAATGGGATCGCTGGGTCAAATGCTATTTCTAGTTCTAGATCCTTGAGCAATCGTCACACTGCAGAACTAATTTATACTCCTGTCAACAGTGTAAAAGCATTCCAATTTCTCAACATCCTCTCCAGCATTTGTTGTTTCCTGACTTTTTAATGATTGCCATTCTAACTGGCGTGAGATGGTATCTCATTGTGGTTTCTTATTTGCATTTCTTTGATGACCAGTGATGATGAGCATTATTTTCATGTGTCTGCTAGCTCCATAAATGTCTTCGTTTGAGAAGTGTCTGTTCGTATCCTTTTCCCACTTTTTGATGGGGTGGTTGGCTTTTTTCTTGTAAATTTGTTTAAGCTCTTTGTACATTCTAGATATTAGCCTTTTGTCAGATGGGTAAATTGCAACAATTTTCTCCCATTCTGTAGGTTGTCTGCTGTGGGGTTGGTGGTGATATCCTCTTTATCATTTTTTATTGTGTTTATTTGATTCTTCTCTTTTCTTCCTTATTAGCCTTGTTAGTGGTCTATCAATTATGTTGTTCTTGTCAAAAAACCAGCTCCTGGATTCATTGATTTTTTTGATGGGTTTATTGTGTCTCCAAGTCTCCTTCAGTTCTGCTCTGATCTTAGTTTTTTCCTGCCTTCTGCTAATTTTGAATTTCTTTTCTCTATTTCTTTTAATTTTGATGTAACTGTGTCGATTTTAGATCTTTGCTGCTTTTTCTTGAGGGCATTTAGTGCTATAAATTTCCCTCTACACACTGCTTTAAATGTGTCCCAGAGATTCTGGTAAGTTGTGTCTTTGGTCTCATTGGGTTCAAAGATCATGTTTATTTATGCCTTCATTTTTTTGTTTACCCAGTAGTCACTCTGGAGCAGGTTTTTCAGTTTCCATGTAGTTGTGTGGTTTTGAGTGTGTTTCTTTCTTTTTTTTTTTTTTTTATTACACTTTAAGTTCTACGGTACATGTGCCCAACATGCAGGTTTGTTACATATATTTACATGTGCCATGTTGGTGTGCTGCACCCATTAAATCCTCATTTATGTTAGGTATATCTCCTAATTCTATCCCTCCCCCCTTCCCTTACCCCACCACAGGTCCCAGTGTGTGATGATCCACTTCCTGTGTCCAAGTGATCTCATTGTTCAATTCCCACCTATGAGTGAGAACATGCAGTGTTTGGTTTTTTTGTTCTTGTGATAGTTTACTGAGAATGATGGTTTCCAGCTGCATCCATGTCCCTGCAAAGGGCACGAACTCATCCTTTTTTATGGCTGCATAGCATTACATGCTGTATATGTGCCACATTTTCTAAATCCAGTCTGTCACTGATGGACATTTGGGTTGATTCCAAGTCTTTGATATTGTGAATAGTGCTGCAATAAACATACGTGTGCATGTGTCTTTATAGCAACATGATTTATAATCCTTTGAGTATATCCCCAGTAATGGGATGGCGAGATCAAATGGTATTTCTAGTTGTAGATCCTTGATGAATCGCCATACTGTTTTCCACAATGGTTGAACTAGTTTACAGTCCCACCAATAGTGTAAAAGTGTTCCTATTTCTCCACATTCTCTCCAACACCTGTTGTTTCCTGACTTTTTAATGATTGCCATTCTAACTGGTGTGACATAGCTCAAAATAATAAGAGCTATTTATAACAAACCCACAGCCAATATCATACTGAATGAGCAAAACCTGGAAGCATTCCCCTTGAAAAGTGGCACAAGACAGGGGTACCCTCTCTCACCACTCCTATTCAACATAGTTTGGAAGTTCTGGCTAGGGCAATCAGGCAAGTTAGTGTGACAAACTAACTTTGTGACAAACTAACCCATTGTAGTTTTGATTTTCATTTCTCTGATGGCGAGTGATGATGAGCATTTTTTCATGTGCCTGTTGGCTGTATGAATGTCTTCTTTTGAGAAGTGTCTGTTGATATCCTTTGCCCACTTTTTGATGGGGTTGTTTGTTTTTTTTCTTGTAAATTTGTTTGAGTTCTTTGTAGGTTCTGGATATTAGCCCTTTGTCAGATGAGTAGATTGCAAAAATTTTCTCCCATTCTGTAGGTTGCCTGTTCACTTTGATGGTAGTTCCTTTTGCTGTGCAGAAGCTTTTTAGTTTAATTATATCTCATTTTTCAATTTTGGCTTTTGTTGCAGTTGCTTTTGGTGTTTTAGACATGAAGTCCTTGCCCATGCCTATGTCCTGAATGGTATTACCTAGGTTTTCTTCTAGGGTTTTTATGGTATTAGGTCTAACATTTAAGTCTCTAATCCATCTTGAATTAATTTTCATATAAGGAGTAATGAAAGGATCCAGTTTCAGCTTTCTGCTTATGGCTAGCCAATTTTCCCAGCACCACTTATTAAATAGGGAATCCTTTCCCCATTTCTTGTTTTTGCCAGGTTTGTCAAAGGTCAGATGGCTGTAGATGTGTGGTATTATTTCTGAGGTCTCTGTTCTGTTCCATTGGTCTGTTCCACTGGTACTGTTTTGGTACCATTACCATGCTGTTTTGGTTACTGTAGCCTTGTAGTATAGTTTGAAATCAGGTAGCGTGATGCCTCCAGCTTTGTTCTTTTGGCTTAGGATTGTCTTGGCAATGTGGGGTCTTTTTTGGTTCCATATGAACTTTAAAGCAGCTTTTGTCAATTCTGTGAAGAAAGTCATTGGTAGCTTGATGGGGATGGCATTGAATCTATAAATTACCTTGGGCAGATGGCCATTTTCACAATATTGATTCTTCCTATCCATGAGCATGGTATGTTTTTCCATTTGTTGGTTTCCTCTTTTATTTCACTGAGCAGTGGTTTGTAGTTCTCCTTGAAGACATCCTTTACATCCCTTGTAAGTTGGATTCCTAGGTATTTTTTTTCTCTTTGAAGCTATTGTGAATGGGAGTTCATTCGTGATTTGGCTCTCTCTTTGTCTGTTACTGGTGTATAAGAATACTTGAGATTTTTGCACATTGATTTTTGTATCCTGAGACGTTGCTGAAGTTGCTTATCAGCTTAAGGAGATTTTGAGCTGAGATGATGGTATTTTCTAAAACTACAATCATGTTATCTGCAAACAGGGAAAATTTGACTTCTTCTTTTCCTAACTGAATACCCTTGATTTCTTTCTCTTGCCTGATTGCTCTAGCCAGAACTTCCAACACTATGTTGAATAGGAGTGGTGAGAGAGGGTACCCCTGCCTTGTGCCACTTTTCAAGGGGAATGCTTCCAGGTTTTGCTCATTCAGTATGATATTGGCTGTGGGTTTGTCATAAATAGCTCTTATTATTTTGACATATGTTCCATCAATACCAAATTTATTGCGAGTTTTTAGCATGAAGGGCTGTTGAATTTTGTCAAAGACCTTTTCTGCATCTATTGAGATAATCATGTGGTTTTTGTCCTTGGTTCTGTTTAGATGCTGGATTACGTTCATTGATTTGTGTATGCTGAACCAGCCTTGCATCCCAGGGATGAAGCCCACTTGATTATGGTGGATAAGCTTTTTGATGTGCTGCTGGATTCAGTTTGACAGTATCGTATTGAGGAATTTTGCATCGATGTTCATCAGGGATATTGGTCTAAAATTCTCTTTTTTTGTGGTGTCTCTGCCAGGCTTTGGTATCAGGATGATGTTGGCCTCATAAAATGAGTTATGGAGGATTCCCTCTTTTTCTGTTGATTGCAATAGTTTCAGAAGGAATTGTACCAGCTCCTCCTTGTACCTCTGGTAGAATTTGGCTGTGAATCCGTCTGGTCCTTGACTTTTTTTGGTTTGTAGGCTACTAATTATTGCCTCAATTTCAGAGCCTGCTATTGGTCTATTCAGAAATTCAACTTCTCCCTGATTTAGTCTTGGGAGAATGTCCAGGAAATTATCAATTTCTTCTAGGTTTTCTAGTTTATTTGCATAGAGGTGTTTATAGTATTCTCTGATGGTAGTTTGTATTTCTATGGGGTTGTTGGTTATACCCCCTTTATCATTTTTTATTGCATCTGTTTGATTCTTCTCTCTTTTCTTCTTTATTAGTCTTGCTAGCTGTCTATAAATTTTGTTGATCTTTTCAAAAAACCAGTTCCTGGATTCATTGATTTTTTGTAGGGGTTTTTGTGTCTCTATCTTCTTCATTTCTGCTCTGATCTTAGTTATTTCTTGTCTTCTGCTAGCTTTTGAATGTATTTGCTCTTGCTTCTCTAGTTCTTTTAATTGTGATGTTAGGGTGTCAATTGTAGATCTTTCCTGCTTTCTCTTGTGGGGATTTAATGCTATAAATTTCCCCCTAAACACTGCTTTAAGCATGTCCCAGAGATTCTTGTATGTTGTATCTTTATTCTCATTGGTTTCAAAGAACATCTTTATTTCTGCCTTCATTTTGTTATGTACCCAGTAGTCATTCAGGAGCAGGTTGTTCAGTTTCCACGTAGTTGAGCGGTTTTGAGTTTCTTAGTCCTGAGTTCTAGTTTGATTGCACTGTGGTCTGAGAGACAGTTTGTTATAATTTCTGTTATTTTACATTTGCTGAGAAGTGGTTTACTTCCAACTATGTGGTCAATTTTGGAATTAGTGTGATGTGGTGCTGAGAAGAATGTATTAGGGTGGAAGTTACCTGATTTTCCAGGGGTTGTGTGTCTCAATTTCTCTTGGCTAGGAAAAGGAATTCCCTTCCCCTTTGTGCTTCCCAGGTAGACGATGCCTTGCCCTGCTTCAGCTCTCGCGGGTCGGGCTGCACCCGCGGAACAGCATCGACTGTCCAATATGCCCCAGTGAGATGAACCTGGTGCCTCAGTTCAAAATGCAGAAATCACCTGTCTTCTGTGTTGCTCACACTGGGACTTAGAGGCTGGAGCTGTTCCTATTCTGCCATCTTGGGCGCCCCCCTTGAGTGTGTTTCTTAATCTTGAGTTCTAATTTGATTGCACTGTGGTTGAGAGACAGTTTGTTGTGATTTCTGTTATTTTACATTTGCTGAGGAGGGGTTTACTTACAATTATACGGTCAATTTTAGAATAAATGCGATGTGGTGCTGAGACGAATGTGTGTTTTGTTCATTTTGGGTGGAGAGTTCTGTAGATGTCTATTAGGTCTGCTTGGTGCAGAGATGAGTTCAATTCCTGGATATTCTTGTTAACTTTCTGTCTCGTTGTTCTGTCTAATGTTGACAGTGGGGTGTTGAAGTCTCCCATTATTATTGTATGGGAGTCTAAGTCTCTTTGTAGGTCTCTAAGGACTTGCTTTATGAATCTATGTGTTCCTGTATTGGGTGCATATATATTTAGGATAGTTAGCTCTTCTCGTTGAATTGATCTCTTTACCATTATGAAATGGCCTTCTTTGTCTCTTTTGATCTTTGTTGGTTTAAAGTCTGTTTTGTCAGAGACTAGGATTGCAACCCCAGTTTTTGTTTTGTTTTTTGTTTTGTTTTTTATTTTTTTTCCATTTGCTTGGTAGATCTTCCCCCATCCCTTTATTTTGAGCCTATGTGTGTCTCTGCATGTGAGATGAGTCTCCTGAATACAGTACACTAATGGGTCTTGACTCGAACCAATTTGCTAGTCTATGTCTTTTAATTGGGACATTTAGCCCATTTACATTTATGGTTAATATTGTTATGTGTGAATTTGATCCCGTCATTATGATGCTAGCTGGTTATTTTGCCCATTAATTAATACTTCATAGCATTGATGGTCTTTACAATTTGGCATGATTTTGCAGTGGCTGGTACCAGTTGTTCTTTTCCATGTTTAGTGTTTCCTTCAGGAGCTCTTGTAAGGCAGGCCTGGTGGTAACAAAATCTCTTAGCATTTGCTCGTCTGTAAAGGATTTTATTTCTCCTTCACTTATGAAGCTTAGTTTGGCTGGATATGGAATTCTGGGTTGAAAATTCTTTCCTTTAAGACTGTTGAATATTGACCCTGTTTACTTTTCCACATTGTATTCAAATTTCTCCATGCAGCCCACGTTCTAAAAAGAGAAATTAATCATATAATGAAATGCAGATATCTGTATGTAGATTTGAGCATTCTTCTCTAAAGAAACAGTATCTCTTCTGTTCCATGCATATATTTATTTAAACATTTATTCATATCAGTAGGGACATGAGCATTATATATTTGGGGTTATAGTACACTACTATATTATTGTTTTAGTCAAACTCTTCTCTCTTTCGAGTTCTTACAAGCTGGCCACTTTGACGTGCTGCCATCCATCTATGGGTTTTGTTTTGGTTTTGCTTGCTGGTTTAGTTAGCACTCCCTTACATTCTGGCAGTTCATGCCATTACAAGCTCATCTTGGATTTTCCCTGTCCCAGTTCTAGATTCAGCCATTTAACCAAGGAGTCTGTTTCTTTACACAGCTTTCTGTTTTACTTGTTTATTTTCTATTTCCTCACACTGAAATGTAAATTTAATGTAAGTAAAATTTCTATTTGTTTGATTACCTGCTGCACCCACAGTGGTCAACACAATGCCTGTCGCATAGTTAGCATTCAGTAATAATGTAAACAGGTGAATGAACAAAAAGAAAACTAAGTTTCTCTATGCTTACTTCTCATAATCACAATTTTAAAATGCTTTTTATTATTTTTCTCTCAAACATTTGCCTTAAAAATGACCGTAAAATGTAGGTTATACTGAAATTAATTTCCTCATAGATTTTTTTTTATAATACTAAGTTTTTCTAAAAATGTAGCTATAGCTAAGATGACTCCTGGTATATTTTTAGATAGGTGTTCCTCCTCTTGCCGGTCTCATCTCATCATCAGTATTCTCATCACCATCATCTTCATGATCACTATTTTCTAATAGAACTTTCAACATGACCATAGCAGCAGTGGAATTTTACTGTCTTATAAACATGAGCTTAACAAAAACTTTCTAAATAATTATCCATGCCTAATATGACATGATACTTTCTTGTTCTGTCTAGCATAATTTTTATTGCTTCGATAAAATAAAAGAGAATAAAAAGAAGTCATTACTGAACACCCGTTTAACTCAAATGTCCAAACCCTTTTGTTAATGCCAAAAGAAAATAGGAGAAAAACAAAAAGAGAGAAAGAAAATAAGAAACAAAGGCAGAAAAAGAAAACCTCGATGTTAAATTCAATGAAAGTTAAAATAACATATACATTAATATATTAATAAAATAATAATTTGTCAGTGTTAACATGGTTCTAGCCTATTAGTCTTGGTTATTCAGACCATTTTTCTTCAAATGGTTGGGAACTATACACATTGAAAATATGTCATAGTTTCACATTTATTTTTCCCCTGCTTAGGAACACTATAAAGTCCTAACTGAATGTCTTTCAAAGTCATATCAGCCAATGCACTTTAATCTTTTTAATTATGCAACACTAAGTTTACTGTCAGAAGCAGATATAAAAAATAACTCTAAAAATTGGAAGTCACTAAAACGGAAAGCTTATTTATCAATGCAATTTTGTTACTCCAGCACAAATTTCCTGATTGTATCAGGTGCTGTCATGCCTCAGAGGTGTTTGTTTTTGATGGTAGAGATGATATATGTGGTTGAAATTGATAAAAAGAGATATATTACCATACCAGAAAATGCTGATTCCAAAATTGCTTTTCAATCACAAGTTTCGCACTCTGTACATAATCTCAGTGTATTATAGGCCTTTAGTCATTTGTGGTTTGATTTCTTCCAGTAAGTATTTGCATTGCTCATAAAATACATGAATTTTGTCAATATTTTAGACTCAGGTGGTGCTTTGTGGTGATAAATGATTGACTAACACTAAGAGAATTGGAACTATTTCTAAAAGATAACTGGAATTTTTAAAATTTGAAATCATCCTACAAAAGATAGAATTTATTTTTCACTTCCTGATTTGAAAATGGTTTAATCTCTTCCTAGCAATATGCATTGCGTCAAAACTGAGGAGAGACTTACTAAATATATATAACTCTCTCTTCTAAATAAGAATTATTGATGTTGTTTTCTAAGAAAGCTGTTGTCCACCTGCCCCCTTACCCTGCCAGATTAACTTTAGCAGGATATGAACTGAATTGATTCCATCATTTCACAAATGACACGTCAGTGACTGATAGAGGTTGTGAAAAGATTTCACCAGTGTTGACATCAGATTAATCACTGTGTTCTAAAGTCGACAATAAAGAGTTTGCCCACACAGGGCAGATTTTCATATATATAAATAGCTATTTCTTTCCTTTAGCAAATATGGGTATTCTTGTTTAAGCCCCTAGTGCACTACAGAGTACAGCTGTATTTCTTGTCTCCTTTCCTGAAGGATGGCATATTGAAATTACCTGTGATATGGTTTTGCTGTGTCTCCACCCAAATCTCATCTTAAATTATAGTTCCCATAATCCCCACATCATGAGAGGGATGCAGTGGAAGGTAATTGAATCATGGGGGCGTGTTTTTCCCGTGTTGTTCTTGTCATAGTGAATAAGTCTCACGAGATCTGATAGTTTCATAAAGGGCAGTTCCCCGGCACTTCTCTCTTGCCTGTCACCATGTAAGATGAGCCTTTGCTCCTCCATTGCCTTCCGCCATGATTGTGAGGCATCCCTAGTCATGTGGAACTATGATTCCATTTAAACCTCTTTTTCTTTATAAATTACCCAGTCTTGGGTATGTCTTTATTAGCTGCCTTAGAAGGAACTAATACAATCTGTATATTAAAATAAAATTGTTTAAAGTAAACATAAATAAGATATTCATTGGCACTTTAAATTAACTAGTTCAAACTTAATTTCTCATTATTCCTGAACAGTAAAAGTAACATTCTATTTGCTACAAGATTTGTTGCCATCATTTTCTTTAGTACATTGTCTGCTCAGTATCCTTTTGTTTGCTTTTAGTGATGAATTTATGTGTATGCATTGTGTGTAACTGTTTAATGAGGGTTTATTTTCTTATATTTTTTCTTTGGTAAAATTATTGCTAACTTAAAAAATAGATTACTTATATGTAAATATCTGAAACTCGTTAAATGTCTAATTATCCATATTATGTTTTTAAAGCTAAATTTGATTTCCAGGCATTTTGAGTTATGTTTAAAGAAAAAGATTATAACATCTGAAGGCCTTTAAGCATAGCTATGCAGTGAAACAGAAGATAATTATATTCAAAAGTCACATAGAATCATAAAATCTTATAATCTTATTTTATTAACTATGTAGAAAGTATTAAATGTATAACTAATATTTTAAATTCTAAAAGTTAAAGGGAATTTACTATGCAATATCGTAAGAGGTGATATGAGGGGGAGAAGTTAGCATGGATATTGATGGATATCTGAAAGTAACTCAAAAATGAGAAAAACAAATTTACATTTAAATACAAGTGTTATAGACTGAACCACTTTTTCCCCACTAGCCCCAAAATCTGGGTGTTTAAATCCTACTGTTCAATGTGATGGTATTAGGAGGTAGAGATTTTGTGAATAATTATAATTAGATGAGGTCATAGGGAGGAGTCGTTGTGAGTGGGATTGGTGTCCTTACAGAAGTCACAAGGGAGCTTGCTTCCTCTTCTTTGCTTTCTGCCATGTGAGGATACGGTGAGGAAGTGTTCTGAAACCCAGGAGAGGCTCTCACCAGAGCCTGACTATGCTGGTCCCCTGATCTCAGACTTCCAGTCTCCAGAAGAGTGAGAAATAACTCTTTGCTTAAAAGTCACCTCGTTTATGTCATAGTAGCCAAGTTAAATAATACAACAGATAATAGCATAGGCTAGGAAGTCTGTGTTATAATGTGGTTAAAAGAAATAAAAAATACTTTTAAAATTAAAGTTGTTGTTTTTTTTTTAAGAGTACAGACATTTTGAGGAATACATTAGCTGACATTCATAAGTTTAAAAATTTATAACTTCTGAATTGCATGTACTACTCTTTCTCTCTATAAAACGTGAGGGGTAATGTAGGTGTTGGGCAAGAAAATATAGTGAGTGAATATTTGTCTAAATACAAATGTTCATGGGCTTCCTTTAGTATACATTATTTTCTCAGTAACTGATTAATGGCAGTCTCCTATAATTGTTTTAGAATTCAATATTATGATGTTAAAAATGATTTCACATTATAATGTAGTTTGCACTATATATGTCTCTCATTTATATTCTGAGCTTCTTGAAAAGGCAATAAAACCATTGCATAGAGACAACCTACTGTGTTACTTAAAACATAATTCTGATAGATTTGTTAAGTATTTTCATGTATGCTGATCCTTTTGAAAAAGCCATGAAGCTCTAATCTAAGCAATGTTTCTTTCCTTAGAAAATGAATTTAAAAATCAATCTAATCAATTGAACAACATAAAAAAGTAGGAAGGCAGAGGAAGTAGGCAGATGTGGGTGAAGAGAATTATTGCAGAAACTTGTCACGATATGATTTTCAAACTTTATATTTACTGAATTTATTTTTTTTCTGATTTTTTAACTTAACAAATTAATACTGTGTGACTAATTTCTTACCGAAGTAAAGTAGGTAAGCACTTCTGTTGCTACATCTGACTAGCCTTTGCTGTTACAGTCTCCACCTAACTCTGGTCTGAATTCAAGTCCCTGGTAAATAGAGTCTATGTGAATTACAGAAACTTAGCTGAATACAACCCTAGTCAATGCAATTTTTTGCTCTGCTGTGAGTGAAACCCAGTAAGGTACACTAAAAGTTTAAACAAACATTGAACAAGCTATTTACCATATCTACTACAATCACTTAAGTCTCTGATTGACTGGAGCATTTATTAAAATAATGTGAGGGTTATTAATCTTTAAAAGAAAAAAATATTATTACTCTTCTTATTCTTATGTGTATTCAAAATAAAAATCTCCTCCTTCAAAAACAGTTTGATCTGTTTGCTACAATTTCCCTTTTGAAAATATTTTACCTTCATATGTTACAAATATGTAGGAATATAACATAGCTCCCATTCATGACTATAAGTCTTTCTGATGTAATCACTGTATATCATGCATACCATAAAACGAGTTGGATCCAAACAAGTATACATCAGTTAGAAGTAGTCTTCATGTCTGGCTTCCCTTTTCAAGGCATTCAGGGTATATTTAAATCCTGTTAGATAAAATAAAAATAGATAGTTGATAAGAAAAAAAAAATCTATTTTCCTTCTACCCTCCTATATTCTCCAGCTGTAAATTAGATTTACAAAAGATAGATCAACAATATAAAAGCATATACATTTATGTAATGTTTTACATGATACTGGAGCTTTCCTAAGGAAATGAAGACACATGAAGAGGTGGTTAAACTAAACATGTTTATACTGGTTTTAATGACGAGTGGAAAATCACAGAAAAATGTGATAGGACAAAAGGTATGAGCTAAAGGTAGTAAACTGGAGGAAACTTATCAAGGCCTGTTTGTTCAGATTCCTCTTTACATCCTTCCATCTTTGGAGACAAAGCTGTTCTTTTTCTCTGTGTAGGGAGGATAGCTCTCACATGAGGGTCTTATGATCTACTTTCAAAGAAGGTAAAGATCGAAGCGTCTTTCTAGCACGCGCTCTTTCTATGACCTGCTTCAGGAACAAAAGAGGAAGTGAGAGAGTCCTCACACCTGTTCTTTAAGTTATTTCAACCTAAACTATTCAATATGCCACAGCACCACATTTTGCGTAGTGCGTTCTGAACCTCATGAGACGCAAGAAAACCTGTGGAAATAAAAATAAATAAATAAATAAATAAAACATTAAATTGTCAAAAAAGTCATAATTAAATAAGATGGAAAAATTACTATGACATAGAAATGTTAAAATCATAACTGAATTTAAAATCAAATTTTATACCAAAGCAAAAAAAAAATGCCAAAGTTAAAAGTGTTAAAACATATGTTAGATGGACATAACCCGAGTATTAAAAAGTATTAAATTTAGGAAGAATCTATCAATATCAGAAAGACATTTTCCTGGTCACTGATGCTGCTAAAAATTGAAAATATAGGGCTAAGCTGCCTATTAAAAACAACACATTTTGGACACAAAAACATATTTCTAAAAAATGAAAAAAATCTACAAGAGGATCATCTCTGCTGTACCTTATGCATGTGATAAAATGTGCTTTTAAGTTCTCATTGATATACTTAAGCTAAATAGATGACAAAGTACTCTGTTGACAGTCTTCTTACAAAACACCTTTTATTCTCATACACCTCAGCAGGAAGGTTTAAATCAGCGAAAATGATTCACTTAGCTGAAGTAGAGCTGTGTAGCAATCATATGTAATGGAGAAGGGTTGATAAAATTGTAGTAAGGCTGAATTTTCTTTTTTCTTTTTTTTTGGGGGGGGGGGGGGACGGAGTCTTGCTCTGTCGCCCAGGCTGAAGTGCACTGGCCGGATCTCAGCTCACTGCAAGCTCCGCCTTTCGGGTTCACGCCATTCTCCTGCCTCAGCCTCCCGAGTAGCTGGGACTACAGGCGCCCGCCACATCGCCCGGCTAGTTTTTTGTATTTTTTAGTAGAGACGGGGTTTCACCGTGTTAGCCAGGATGGTCTCGATCTCCTGACTTTGTGATCCGCCCGTCTCGGCCTCCCAAAGTGCTGAGATTACAGGCTTGAGCCACCGCGCCCGGCCAATAAGTCTGAATTTTCTTAACAGGGAATCTGTTGTTGTCTATATTAACAAGAAATAGTGAAGGGAAAACTGAAAGGAGCCAAGGCTTCAATCAGGGAGGAATCTTTAAATGACAATCTCAGACCTCAAAGCCTAGTGTCTTGTGTTTTATGACATGTGCAGACAGTTGTCTTCAAAGTGTTTCTTTGGGATCATTTTATATCCACTTATATAACAATACGCATTCTCACATTTTAGGGATTACATATTTAAAACATATGATAGGGAGAAAAAGCATGTGGAACATTTATTTACTTAATGTTTATTTCCTGTGGTATTTAACCACACAAAATTTTATGAGTGAAAATCAGAAGAGACAAATGTGTGTGGAAGAATGCAGACCCTCCAGATGAGGCTAAAGTAAATGATTCTGCATGTTTTTTTTGATTTTATGGGGTAAAAACTCTTAAAAATGGGAAAAGAGGGTCAATATGCTGCAGAGAATATGAAGTCATCAGAGTTTCAAAATTTCTCCTTTGATGTAAAATCCCTTTAATATATACGAACAGGAAATTATTTGAAGCCTTTTGCCAGGCCTACCACACTAACAAATACTACATAAACTAAAATACGAAACATACGTTCTGTTTACATTATGCCAGGTGCGTCGCAACGAGCTTTCCATTCACAAACATATTTAATACTTCTGAAACCCCACTAAAGAAATTGGATGTCTCCTCCTGCCTGCTGATGCATAGTTGAGGGGGAAGGGGGGTTAATTGTCCACAGACACACCAATTGTTAAGTGACAGAGCCTGTATTTAGGACCCTTGCCCTCTTGTCATGTGGTTCCTGTTCTTATCCATTGCACCTTTCTCTGGAATAATGATAATTTGTCATGATCTTTAGCATCATTATCCACAAGGGATAAGAAAAGACTAAAATTGAAATTTATTTTTAATTGTGGGGGAATATGTGCAGTACTGCTTTTAATTATGCCTAACTGTGCTTCTGAATTTCATAATACAACTTAATTTTTTTCAATTTGTAGCAAGATTGTATACAGAAATATGGAATTATTTTCTTTCATACATTTTACAAAAGGTAAAATGTAAAAAGATATTAGAAATTAAATACATGATATGAGGGGGACTTATAATTGATGTTTAATAGTCAATATCCCCCAGAAAAAGTTAAATATGAGATAATATATGCAAGGACATTATAAATGAACCAAAAAAGCAAACAAAAAATGAATCCTTAAGATACTTTCCAATGAAATCCTGAGGGATTTTTAAATTACAGAATCAGAATCTCTGAAGGAGAAGTAGGTAATCTGCAATTTAAAAAAAGAGTTCCTGTCATACTGATGTATTTTGTACATAGTAGTTGGGAAGTCACTGATTAAGACTGTATATTATTAATAAGCTACTCATTGACTGCATATCATATTCTGGATCTAGCACCAAACAATGAGCATGCAATTGTTTAATTTACCCTCAGAAGTATCCCATCCTTTTAAAAGACACTGAAAGAAAAACTCAAAATAACACAAAACCACATCTTAGAAATGTTATGCAATTGCCAACTTACCTGACTTTCAGGTATAAAAACGTATACGCTTCTACTAGAAAAGCACCAGAACTAATTCAGATTATATCATTATACAATAAAACAGAAATGGTTATATTTTCTTCCACTTGCTCTTGCTTGGATTTTTTCTTCTATAATTTCTATTACGCTAATCAGAAATGATAGAGTGGGAGGACAAATGTGGAAATCTATTTATTACTGACCTGCCAGACACTAATATTAAATATTTTCTTTGAAAAAAAAATATATACAGATGTGATGCTGAGAACATTGCTAATCTCTGTCTTCATTTTCCAATGTTTCTGAAAGATCATCATCGAGTATCTCCCTGATCCTATTGAAATGTGACAGTGTTGCTTTTTCAGTATATCTATTCGATGTTGTAGAAGTTCTAAAGGTCGGAAATGTAAGTTTGTTTTTTCATATTTTCATTAGGCCTACACAAAATTAGTTTACTTTCGGCGGGCAGATCACACAGATCACAAGCCCAGGAGATCGAGACTATCCTGGCTAACACGGTGAAACCCCGTCTCTACTAAAAATACAAAAAATTAGCAGGGCGTGGTGGTTGGTGTCTGTAGTCCCAGCTACTGGTGAGGCTGAGGCAGGAGAATGGCCTAAACCTGGGAGGCAGATCTTGCAGTGAGACGAGATCGTGCCACTGCACTCCAGCCTGGGCAACATAGTGAGACTCCATCTCAAAAAAAAAAAAAAAAGTTTACTTTCCCTACAAATTACACATGTAATTTGTGTTTGTCTTTTTAATTCCTATTTATTTATTTATTTATTTATTTTTGAGACAGGGTCTCACCCTGTCACCCAGGCTATAGCACAGTGGCGAGATCATAGCTCACTGCAGCTTCTACCTCCCCAGCTAAAGTGATCCTGGCGTCTCAGCCTGCTGAGTATCTGGAACTACAGACGTGAGCCACCATACCCAGATAATTATTACTATTATTATTTTCCAATTTTTTGTAGAAACACAGTCTCCCTCTGTCGCCTAAGCTGGTCTAGAGCTCCTGAGCTCAAGTGATCCTTTCGCCTTGGCCTCCCAAAGAGCGGGATTAGAGGCCTAAATCACTTCACTAGGCCTATAATTCGGTTCTTTATTGAAAAAAGCTACATCCGCATATAATCCCTTATGCCATCTGTCATTACTTATTTGACGTCATTTTTTAATCCAGCTTTCCCTTTACTTCCCATCACACTGAACTTTTGCATGTTCCTACTGTCAATCAGGGAAATGATGAGACAAGTCTAAATTATTCTAGGAGATTTATTTGCCAAAGTTAAGGATACTAATTTATCCCAAGTGCCTGGAGCAGTATCCAGTATCTAGTAGTCACTAAATTATACTTGTTTAATAGATAAACATTTCCTCTAAATTTGTTTGCTTGTTTTTCTCATCCATCAGCTACTTTTCATATCATTTTTCAGAGCCCATTCCATCTGGACCATAGACTTCAGGACTTATCCCAATTTGTCTCATGCTAAAAATTGAACACAATAATAATAAGTGAGAATTGCACAATAATAAAAAGTTATATATATATATTCTTATATATACTGGCACCAGACTTCGTGCACATAGAGACGAATTGCTTGCTATTTTCTTACATAATTACATCAGATACATCACATTTTTTACTTTGATTCACAATGAGGACATATTAAATAAAAGAATTATTTTTAAATGAAAAGCCAATATTACATTAAAAGTTACTGCTAGAATTAGACAAAACTTTAAAAATCAAAACATTACATGCCAAATTTAATTGGTTTTCTCTGTTATAGACTTACAGGTAATTTTTGTTGTTTTTGTTTATCTCAAATTTTCACTTTTTTTCTAAAGTAAATAATATTACTTCTGTAAGAAGAATGATACAATATTTAAATGACACTTCTGCAACATATAATAAAGAAGCATCAGATTAACAAATCAACTATTCAACACATCCAACTGACATCTAAGAAATACAAAACCTCCGTGAAAATTCCATATTGTGGTTTACCTGCAAAGCAGATTTTGTTCTTTAAGTTAAAGTTACAAATGTCATTTATAATAGACAAACAGCACTCAGCCATCAAGAAAAAAATACCTCTTGCAGATAAGTTCCAGGTAAAATTTTGTCATTCACAAATTACTTTGTACACCTTTCACTTATATTGTGTGAATACCAAAAGACGAACTTTCCATATCAAAGATTATGTACTTTATATACAAATGTTATAATTGAAAATGCTAACCTTAAAGATAATTACATTTCTGCCATCATATTTAAATTAGAGTATAAGAAAGAGGAAATTCATGGCTATAGAGCAAGATGACCAATTCATCAAAATCTTTTGAGAAATTGCCATAGGACTTATATAATAGCTTGTGTGGAAGCTTGATCCATGCGTTTGTTACTGCTCTTTCTGAAGCTCAGTATCAGTCACATTCAGAGATTTATTTTAGACAATGAAAATACTTTAGCAATTAACCAGTATCCTTTGACTGCAGTGAGAATATGAGCAAATAAATTTTGCCAAGTGTGCTGATAGTTCAGTCTGGTTTATGTAACTAAATCTGAAGCTCTTTACATGATAATATAATCTGTGCATAGAAATATAGATAATGCATACAAATTACCTGTAGTAACATTTTTCAGAAGCTCAGTTTGTATATTATATATAATAGTGAGAAGAATTATTTAAGTTAGTTGAAATTTTTATTGTTAATATATTCAATTACTTGCCATTGAATTAGAATGTGTGCTATTGGGGGGTGGGGAGCAAGATGGCCGAATAGGAACAGCTCCAGTCTCCAACTCGCAGTGCGAGTGACATGGAAGACCGGTGATTTCTGCATTTTCAACTGAGGTACTGGGTTCATCTCACTAGGGAGTGCCAGATAATCGGTGCTGGTCAGCTGCTGCAGCCCGAACAGCGAGGCATCGCCTCACCTGGGAAGCGCAAGGGGGAAGGGAATCCCTTTTCCTAGCCAGGGGAACTGAGACACACAACACCTGGAAAATCGGGTAACTCCCACCCCAATACTGCACTTTAAGAAAACGGGCATACCAGGAGATTATATCCCACACCTGGCCGGGAGGGTGCCACGCCCACAGAGCCTTCCTCATTGCTAGCACAGCAGTCTGCCATCTAACCGCAAGACAGCAGTGAGTCTGGGGGAGAGGCGCCCGCCATTCCTGAAGAATTGATAGCTAGAGTAATTAATGCAGAGAAGGTCATAAACGAAATGAAAGAGATGAAAACCATGACACGAGAAATACGTGACAAATGCACAAGCTTCAGTAACCGACTCGATCAACTGGAAGAAAGAGTATCAGCGATTGAGGATCAAATGAATGAAATGAAGCGAGAAGAGAAACCAAAAGAAAAAAGAAGAAAAAGAAATGAACAAAGCCTGCAAGAAGTATGGGATTATGTAAAAAGACCAAATCTATGTCTGATTGGTGTGCCTGAAAGTGAGGGGGAAAATGGAACCAAGTTGGAAAACACTCTTCAGGATATCAGCCAGGAGAACTTCCCCAACCTAGTAAGGCAGGCCAACATTCAAATCCAGGAAATACAGAAAACGCAACAAAGATACTCCTCAAGAAGAGCAACTCCAAGACACATAATTGCCAGATTCACCAAAGTTGAAATGAAGGAAAAAATCTTAAGGGCAGCCAGAGAGAAAGGTCGGGTTACCCACAAAGGGAAGCCCATCAGACTAACAGCAGATCTCTCGGCAGAAACTCTCCAAGCCAGAAGAGAGTGGGGGCCAATATTCAACATTCTTAAAGAACAAATTTTAAACCCAGAATTTCATATCCAGCCAAACTAAGTTTCATAAGTGAAGGAGAAATAAAATCCTTTACAGATAAGCAAATGCTTAGAGATTTTGTCACCACCAGGCCTGCCTTACAAGAGACCCTGAAGGAAACACTAAACATGGAAGGAACAACCGGTACCAGCCATTGCAAAAACATGCCAAAATGTAAAGACCATCGAAGCTAGGAAGAAACTGCATCAACTAACGAGCAAAATAACCAGTTAATATCATAACGGCAGGATCAAGTTCACACATAACAATATTAACCTTAAATGTAAATGGACTAAATGATCCAATTAAAGGACACAGACTGGCAAACTGGATAAAGAGTCAAGACCCATCAGTCTGCTGTATTCAGGAGACCCATCTCACATGCAGAGACATACATAGGCTCAAAATAAAGGGATGGAGGAAAATTTTCCAAGCAAATGGAGAACAAAAAAAAGCAGGGGTTGCAATACTAGTCTCTGATAAAACAGTCTTTAAACCATCAAAGATCAAAAGAGACAAAGAAGGCAATTACATAATGGTAAAGGGATCAATTCAACAGGAAGAGCTAACTATCCTAAATATATATGCACCCAATACAGGAGCACCCAGATTCTTAAAGCAAGTTCTTGTAGACCTTAAAAGAGAGTTAGACTCCCTCACAATAATAGTGGGAGGCTTTGAAACCCCACTGACAATATTAGACAGATAATTGAGAAAGAAAATCAATAAAGATCTTCAGGACCAGAACTCAACTCTGGATCAAATGTACCTGACAGATATCTACAGAACTCTACACCAAAGCAATAGAAAATACAGTCTTCTCATTGCCAAATACACAGTCTTTAAACCATCAAAGATCAAAAGACACAAAGAAGGCCATTACATAACGGTAAAGGAATCAATTCAACAGGAAGAGCTAACTATCCTAAATATATATGCACCCAATACAGGAGCACCCAGATTCATAAAGCAAGTCCTTAGAGACTTACAAAGAGACTTAAACTCCCATACAATAATAATGGGAGACTTCAACACCCCACTGTCAACACTAGACAGATCAAAGAGACAGAAAGTTAACAAAGATATCCAGGAATTGAACTCATCTCTGCAGCAAGCAGACCTAATAGACATCTACAGAACTCTGCACCCCAAATCAACAGAATATACATTCTTCTCAGCACCACATCGCACTTACTCCAAAATTGACCACATTATTGGAAGTAAAGCACTCCTCAGCAAATGTACAAGAACAGAAATTATAACAAACTGTCTCTCAGACCACAGTGCAATCAAACTAGAACTCAGGACTAAGAAACTCAATCAAAACCGCTCAACTACATGGAAACTGAACAACCTGCTCCTGAATGACTACTGGGTACATAACAAAATGAAGGCAGAAATAAACATGTTATTTGAAACCAATGAGAACAAAGATACAACATACCAGAATCTCTGGGACACATTTAAAGCAGTGTGTAGAGGGAAATTTATAGCACTAAATGCCCACAAGAGAAAGCTGGAAAGATCTAAAATTGACACTCTAACATCACAATTAAAAGAACTAGAGAAGCAAGAGCAAACACATTCAAAAGCTAGCAGAAGGCAAGAAATAACTAAGATCAGAGCAGAACTGAAGGAGATAGAGACACAAAAAACCCTCCAAAAAAATCAATGAATCTAGGAGTTGGTTTTTTGAAAAGATCAACAAAATTGACAGACCGCTAGCAAGACTAATAAAGAAGAAAAGACTATCAGAGAATACTATAAACACCTCTACACAAATAAACTGGAAAATCTAGAAGAAATGGATAATTTCCTGGACACTTACACTCTCCCAAGACTAAACCAGGAAGAAGTTGAATCCCTGAATAGACCCATAGCAGGCTCTGAAATTGAGGCAATAATTAATAGCTTACCAACCCAAAAAAAGTCCAGGACCAGATGGTTTCAGAGCTGAATTCTACCAGAGGTACAAGGAGGAGCTGGTACCATTCCTTCTGAAACTATTCCAATCAATAGAAAAAGAGGGAATCCTCCATAACTCATTTTATGAGGCCAACATCATCCTGATATCAAAGCCTGGCAGAGACAACAAAAAATGAGAATTTTAGACCAATATCCCTGATGAACATTGATGCAAAATCCTCAAAAAAATACTGGCAAACTGGATTCAGCAGCACATCAAAAAGCTTATCCACCATGATCAAGTGGGCTTCATCCCTGGGATGCAAGGCTGGTTCAGCATACAGAAAACAATGAACATAATCCAGCATATAAACAGAACTAAGGACAAAAAACACATGATTATCTCAATAGATGCAGAAAAGGCCTTTGACAAAATTCAACAGCCCTTCATGCTAAAAACTCGCAATAAATTCGGTATTGATGGAATGTATCTCAAAATAATAAGAGCTATTTATGACAAACCCACAGCCAATATCATACTGAATGGGCAAAAACTGGAAAAATTCTCTTTGAAAACTGGCACAAGACAGGGATGCCCTCTCTCACCACTCCTATTCAACATAGTGTTGGAAGTTCTGGCTAGGGCAATCAGGCAAGAGAAAGAAATCAAGGGTATTCAGTTAGGAAAAGAAGAAGTCAAATTGTCCCTCTTTGCAGATGACATCATTGTATATTTAGAAAATCCCATTGTCTCAGCCCAAAATCTCCTTAAGCTGATAAGCAACTTCAGCAAAGTCTCAGGATACAAAATTAATGTTCAAAAATCACAAGCATTCTTATACACCAGTAACAGACAAACAGAGAGCCAAATCATGAATGAACTTCCATTCACAATTGCTTCAAAGGAATAAAATACTTAGGAATCCAACTTACAAGGGATGAAAGGACCTCTTCAAGGAGAACTACAAACCACTGCTCAGTGAAATCAAAGAGGACACAAACAAATGGAAGAGCATACCATGCTCATGGATAGGAAGAATCAATATTGTGAAAATGGCCATACTGCCCAAGGTAATTTATAGATTCAATGCCATTCCCATTAAGCTACCAATGAGTTTCTTCACAGAATTGGAAAAAACTGCTTTAAAGTTCATATGGAACCAAAAAAGTGCCCGCATTGCCAATACAATCTTAAGCCAAAAGAACAAAGCTGGAGGCATCACGCTACCTGACTTCAAACTATACTACAAGGCTACAGTAATCAAAACAGCATGGTACTGGTACCAAAACAGAGATATAGACCAATGGAACAGAAGAGAGTCCTCAGAAATAATACTACACATCTACAATTATCTGATCTTTGACAAAGCTGAGAGAAACAAGAAATGGGGAAAGGATTCCCTATTTAATAAGTGGTGCTGGGAAAATTGGCTAGCCATAAGTAGAAAGGTGAAACTGGATCCTTTCCTTACTCCTTATACAAAAATTAATTCAAGATGGATTAGAGACTTAAATGTTAGACCTAATACCATAAAAACCCTAGAGGAAAACCTAGGTAGTACCATTCAGGACATAGGCATGGGCAAGGACTTCATGTCTAAAACACCAAAAGCAATGGCAACAAAAGCCAAAATTGAAAAATGAGATCTAATTAAACTAAAGAGCTTCTGCACAGCAAAAGAAACTACCATCAGAGCGAACAGACAACCTACAGAATGGGAGAAAATTTTTGCAATCTACTCATCTGACAAAGGGCTAATATCCAGAACCTACAAAGAACTCAAACAAATTGACAAGAAAAAAACAAACAACTCCATCAAAAAGTGGACAAAGGATATGAACAGACATTTCTCAAAAGAAGATATTCATACAGCCAACAGACACATGGAAAAATGCTCATCATCACTGGCCATCAGAGAAATGCAAATCAAAACCACAATGAGATACCATCTCACACCAGTTAGAATGGCGATCATTAAAAAGTCAGGAAACAACAGGTGCTGGAGAGGATGTGGAGAAATAGGAACACTTTTACACTGTTGGTGGGAGTGTAAACTAGTGCAGCCATTATGGAAAACACTATGGCGATTCCTCAAGGATCTAGAACTAGATGTACCATATGACCCAGCCATCCCATTACTGGGGATATACCCAAAGGATTATTAATCATGCTGCTATAAAGACACATGCACACGTATGTTTATTGCGGCACTATTCACAATAGCAAAGACTTGGAATCAACCCAAATGTCCATCAGTGACAGACTGGATTAAGAAAATGTGGCACATATACACCATGGAATGCTATGCAGCCATAAAACAGGATGAGTTTGTGTCCTTTGTAGGGACATGGATGCAGCTGGAAACCATCATTCTTAGCAAACTATCACAAGAACAGAAAACCAAACACCGCATGTTCTCACTCATAGGTGGGAACTGAACAATGAGATCACTTGGACTTGGGAAGGGGAACATCTCACAATAGGGCTTATCATAGGGAGGGGGGAGGGGGGAGGGATTTCATTGGGAGTTATACCTGATGTAAATGATGAGTAGATGGGTGCTGATGAGTTGATGGATGAAGCACACCAACATGGCACAAGTATACAAATGTAATAAATAAAAAAAAAAAGCTAAAATGAGCTCAAGTTAACAACATAAAATCTCAAAAAAAAAAAAAAAAAAGAATGTGTGCTATTAGTAAAAACCTTTTTGTATAAAATTCCAGTTTGTTTCTTCATTGAAAAACAGAGCAAAAGAAACTATTTCCTAATAGAAGCATGGTTTAATGTTCTTTTGTGTTAAAATTTTCATTGGATTCATTATACAGTAGATTAAGAGGAAAAGACCATGGCAAGGTAACACTGGAGTGATGTAATGGGAGTTATACTTTAGTCCACTTAATAAAAAAGCATTTTAGGAAAAGATGAGAGTACAAAAAATAGGAGAAAGTTTAGGATTAAAAATTGATTTGGACATAAATAGAAAAGATGTGAAGGACAAAAATTTTTTGCTCTGGGAGGAAAAAAATGTGTTCAAAGTATTAAAATTCATTTTCTAAAAAGACTCTTCGTGCTGAGGGATGACGCTTTTACTTGTTTGGAAGTAAAAGAATATTTATACAAAATGTTTATTTTGCTCCAGGTAGTTTCCTCTTTACCAAGATTCTTCAACTGTAGTCAAGCAAGTTCTTAAAGCTTAATGTGATTAGACATATAAGAGAAAAAGGAGAAGCTCAAGACTGACTTGTAGAGAAGAATACAACTCCCAACTAAAGCAGAAACTTAAAAATAAGATGGAAACAATATCAGTAAATGGTCATCCTAAAGGGCAAATCAAGGAGATAGTGGAAGACTTGACTAGACAATAAAATAAAGTGTAGGATGTAAACAGGAAGCTTGGAATAAATTAGAAAGCTGTCTTTGTATGTGTGAGTGTGAGTGTGTGTGTGAGACAGATATGGATGCAGATTTAGTGAAATAGTATATGCTGATACCCAATTGACAAAGACTAATATCTTACCCATGGCACTAGATAGATACTTAAAGTGTAGCCATGAACAAGCAGACAGTCCCTACCCTCTTGGAATTTGCAATACAGCAGACAAGACATGCTTAAATGTAACAAATAGTCAATAATTAATTTAAAAGTTATGAAAAAGAAAATTGCACAAATGTAAAATTCATGGTGATATGGGGTCATATAATAAGGATACCTAATCTAATCTGTTTAGAAGGGTCAGAAATAGTGTTCTATGGAACTGAAATTTCATTCGAAGTCTAAATGGTGAAGAGAAGAATCCCCAGTGTGAGAATTCTGCCAGTTGCTGACTGTACCTATGCCAATTATATATCCTGGAACTGCAGAAATAAGCACAGGATGGGTTCAGGGACCCACTAGGCCCAGTATGAGATGGATTTGAGATAAAATTCCACTGGTCACCTGACTTCCATAAGTCCCCACTCTTACTGGTGCACCATGGTGGCATATTGAGTCTCCTGGAATTAGTTTCAGTTTAGAACTAGAGTCCCTTAATTCCCAAAAGGTCTGATTACTTCCTTTCTCCCAATGCACAGTCATCCTGGTAAAAGGCCGTAGGTCCCTTTGGGGAAAGCCGGAAGAAGGATAAACAGTACATGGTTTGACAGTATAGTGTAGTCCTTTCTCAAAGGGACCTGGCTTTCTCTTTATTCAAGAGGTTCTGGGTCGGTGAACTGGCTGGATTTGGGAATTGATTGAGGGTTTGTGATGCTCTGTTTTTATTATTCAAGGTAGACTTTTGGTCACATTTTTCCCAACGTCTCATTTCTTCTTATACGACTCCAAATTGTTATCTACCTCCACTAGTCTTTTTTAAATTACTGATCCACACTGTACTCTGAATTTTAGTACTCTTACATGATTTCTTAACAACATTCCCCATGGTGAACCTCTTCTGTCTACCTTCTTAATATATCCCATTATATTTCACCAAAACAAAAGGTATTTTAGCAAAGTCTATATTTGATTGTGAAATCCCACAGGTAATATCACTGAATAACTTTCTATTCCCTTAATATAAAGTCCTGAAAACACTTATTATAATGTAAAAGTCTTTTCAAGTGGCCATCTCATCCTTCTAGGTATATTTTCATTAGTGGTTGAAAAGTATATACGTACATGTTCTGTTTTAAAATAATAAGCTATTAAAACAACAAAGGTTTTTTGTTTGTTTGTTTTATTTTGTTTTTTGTTTGTTTGTTTGTTTGAACACAGAATCTTGCTCTGTCTCTATCTCCCAGGCTGGAGTGCAGTAGCATGATCTCAGCTCACTGCAACTTCCACTTCCCGATTCAAGCAATTCTCATGCCTCAGCCTCCCGAGTATCTGGGTTTACAGGCACGTGCCATTATGCCCAGCTAATTTTTTGTATTTTTTAGTAGCGATAGGGTTTCACCATGTGCCCAGGCTTGTCTTGAACTTCTGAGCTCAGGCAATCCACTCCCGTCGACCTCCCGAAGTGCTGGGATTATAGGTGTGAGCCACTGCGCCCAGCCAAAAAAGTTTTATTCTCCAAAATAAACTAGAAGTATTTGAAATACAAGACATTTTATTTTACATTAAAGCAAGCATGTAGAGACATTAATGGAAATTAGACACGGCGTACTGACTACTTAGTGGATAAGAAAAGCAGTTTAGGCTGAAACTTAGGGCAGCAAAACTAGAAGATAGTTGATGAGATGAGAAGATCATACAACGATAGACTCTTAGAGGAAAGAGAAGACTTTGGGCTCATCAATTAAGGGCAGCAATCCCCAGACCCTCGGAAAAGGGAAAATAATGCCTGGAGGGAAAATGATATATAATGTGAATCAACTCCGGCACACAAATATGCCGAACCAGTCTCATGTGAGACTTCACTAAATAGTAAATTCCCTTCTCCATTAAATGCATCACTCCCTACAGCAACAATCCAATTAGGAATTACTAGAAAAACAACAAAGTTTCAAATATTCAGCAGTAATATCCAGATACTAAATCCATAGTTAAAAAAAGATTTCACCAGAAGCTCCTCACTCTGAAAAGAACATGTCAAAGCAAGGAAGAATATCAGCAATGTTCAGAGGAGAAAGATGTGTTTTCAGTTATGGAAATTAGTCCGTAATTGAACGGAGAAGAGATAGATCCAATACTATTATAATACATATATTAGTAATGATGGAGAGATAAAGTGGAGACAGGAACCATCAAGAAACAGAAAAGAATGGAAACCAGGATACAGGAGACAGAACAAAATATATTTTACTTATAACAAAATAGTATTTTACTTTTATAAAAAAAATTAAATTAAAAGTCTTGCGTTTCTCATTCTCTTCTATTATTTTCAGCCCGTCAGTGGGAAAAAGGTAGTCCCTTGATATCCTTGTAATATTAGAATTGCACACACTAAGTATTGCAGTAGGAGCTGTTATATAAAATATCTGATGTGTTATGTGTGTATAAGCAGAATAGTTTCCTGCCCAGAGGGCAGTTTCTCCTCTTGACATCTCCAGTCCATTTTGTCTAGCACCTGACAACACTACTATTGGCAGTCATGTCATCATTTGCTTTTTCCAGTCATTTAAGGATGTCATTAGGCCTTAGGCTTTTTGAAGCAAGAAAGGGCAGATGCTTTGTACTTTTTCTAGTGTCATATTTGGCAGCCTTTCTGTGAAATTACTGCAGTGTTCTCATCTGCCAGATGTCAATGAAACTTGAAGTAAAGAGACAAGCATCCCGGACACGTCAGTCGAAACTGATTTTTGTTGTTTTGTTTTTTGTTTTTAAATGAAGTCTCCACTAAAGACTGAAGAAGATATAAACTTACAGACGTTGCAGTTGCTTTTAAAGTGCTTTCCATCATAGCTTTAAAATATATAGAGAAAAGTAAAAGGCAGTATCAAGATAACATCAGAAAAATATACATGTAAATTTAACAGAAGCTAAATGGACTGAAAGAAGAACGCAGCACAAAAAACCTCAAAGATGAAGAAAACAACAGAAATATATAAAGAGAGAAGAGAAAACAGTGGTGAATCACAAGTAGATGAACCAGGAAATATGTAGCATGCAATTTCAAGGACCCTCAATGTTCTACCTTAACAAAATCAACTTGCCTTATTACACAATTTTAAAAAAATGTATTTGAGTATATATGGATTTTAATTTGTTCAAGCATAATCATAATTAGCAGAATTATTAACTAGTTAATATATTAGAACCAATTTTTGATGGTGCAGCAAAACACAGAACTTTGAGGTAATAAAATTAATTCCTTGATTTATAAATTGTATTACCATACAAGATTGTATCTAATCATCCTGTCAATTCTGGGAATTAAATAAGGCAAGCATTGCTGTTATATATTATAGATGGGGAAATTGAGGTCTAAGATAAAGTACTACTCAACAATAGAAATTCAATAAAAAATTTGCTGTTTTCCTCCCAGCTAGAGTTTTCACAGTTTTCACAGTACAACTCCAATTACATCAGAAGAGACAAATTTTGATGAGTAGAGGAATATAATAAATGAATAAATCAGCAAGAAATCAAGCAAAATAAACTAAAATAAAAAATAAAAACGTGGGTATATTACCCAGAAATACCAAATGGATACTCCTACATATTGTTTAGAAAAAAAAAAATGATGTAAATAATGAGATGGCTCTCTGAAACATGAAAAAGCAAGACAAAAAAGTATTGGATGCTTCTGCTCAATTTTACATCACAATTTTGTTTAGTGAGGCAAGGTACAAAATATTTATTTGTAAACTCTATTTACCAACTCCTCTTACTGGAGGAGGCTGGTATTTTGTTCTACTCAAGCCTTCAACTGATTGGATGAGGACAACTAACACTCTGAAAAGCCATCTGCTTTACTCCAAGTTCATCATTGAAATGGTAAACTGATTCAAACACACCCTCCAAGTTGACACACAAAATTAAGCATTAAAAATGTATCTTCTCAATAAAAATTTGAATTTCAACTTATTTTTAAAATATAACTTAATGTTTATTGATCTACTGAGTGTCATGCCCTTTTCCAGGCTTTTGGAATACAGTGGTAAAACTGGCAGACAAATCTCTGAGCTATGCTCTATACATGGTCATTACCATTAATGCTTTAATTCTGGGGCAATGGCATTTAAATGACTTGTATTGTTAAAAGCAAAAGGGCTCTTTCTGCAACGTACACATAAGACTTTCTTTCTCCTAGCAAAACTCAAACTTTTGCATTCTTAGTAACATAAACCTATTTGAAAACTTACAGCACATGAAAGCATTTAGAAATGGTTAGTGAAACACAGATCTCTGAACATCTACTCTGGGAGAAAACAAGATAATGTTTCCAAAAGCTTTCCATATTTTCTTATTGAGATCATTTTTATTAAAAGATATTACAGGATTATTTCATTTCTTTGAAGTCTTCCCTATAGTATATTAATTGTTTGTCAGCACTGAAAACAGCTTTGAGAGGATACCTACACATATATATATGTAAATATTATGTTTGCTATATACATTTGCTTCAAATGTAAAACAAAGTACTTATTATAAACTAGTATGTTCAGTTTGTTTTATGGGGTTTAGGACTTACTCATTGTTTAGTATTAATACATTTTATATGAAATCAATATTTATAGGGAAAACTTAAAAATAAATATATTTTATTCAAAGTGTTAGTTTATTGAAATATACAGCAGCTATAGTACATTAGTTTCCTAAGGCTGTTTTAACAAATTACCACAACCTTAGTGTCTTAAAGCAACATAAATTATTCTTTCACATTGCCAGAAGCCAAGAGTCCTAAATCAGTAGCACTGTGCTGAAATCAAGGTGTTGACAGAGCTGTATTATTTTCAGAGGCTCTAGGGGAGAATACAGTCTTTACCTCTTCTGGCTTCTGTTGGCTGCTGGCATTCCTTGGATTGTGGCTACATTATTCCAATCAAGGCTCATATCTTCAAATCTTTCTCTGCTCCCTTTTCATATTGACTTCTTCTCTGTGTGTGGCTGTGTGAAATCACCTTCTACCTTTCTTTTATAAAACTACTTGAGGTTGCAGTTAGATATCCTCTCCTGGATAATCCAGGAGAATCACTGTGTTTCAACATCCTTAATTTAGTCACATCTGCAAAGATGCTTTTCTCTTATAAAGTAACAGTTTCAGGTTCCAGAGAATAGGACTTGATATCTCTCTTTGTGGGGAGGAAGATATTAGTCAGCCTAATATAGCCACCTTGCAATACATGACTAATTTTCATTTTTATGAATGTATTGGTAAAGATAAATTATATTATGGTACTGTAAAAAAAAAATCCCAAAATATTGGTGGCTGAAAATAAAAAGGGCTTATTTTTCCCCCATGCCCACATCCAGCCATACTATCCTCACCCAGAGATTGAGCCTTTAACCTTAAGGACATGGGCTGGTAAACACACACACACTCACAAACTATGTCATTGTGCACCACCATTTTTTTTTGAAATCTCCACCTGGAAGCTGACAGTTCATTAGCCACCCCTAACTACAAGAGATCCTGTTGCGTGCCTACAAGGAAAGGAATCAGAAATGTTGGTGAATAGCTCTAATGACCAGCACAATGAGTTTGGATGTTAGGATCAAAAGACCCAATATGATATGAAGAAAATTGATTTGGGGCAAAAGTTAAGAATAAATTGAACTTACTTAGCATGACATTGCTTAATACCAGTGTCCAGCTTTTAACTTGATGATTCTGCTTTAAGTTTTGGAATACCAATTTAGAAAATATATTATTTCACATTTTTATCTATTAAATAATAGATTATCATAAATATATTAGGTACTATCTGGAGAACCTGGATCATCTTTGTTTTAACTGGTATTGACTAAGATTTTGAAGCATAATTGAACTAGGTTGCTGTTTGAATGGACCTGAACATACTTCCTTGGGGTGATGGGAGAAGATGTGATATTGTCTCAAACAACAGCACGAATAAAAAAACCCTTTGTTAAGACTTTGATTTTTGTCTTGTCTTTAGAGTTGCTTTTTCAGCAGAAAGAGGGTATAGGTTTTTATGTACAGTCAAATAAAGAAAGGGCAGTGGCCAGTCAAAACAATGATGAATTATTGAAGTGTTCTGAAGCTAAGGAGAACTTGAAATAAGTTTTAAACATTGGCAGTTAAGGCCAGGTTCCTAAGGGAAAGCTTGAAGTGCTGCTTTTGGGTGGATTTCATTTCTCAATAACGTATCCTCAGCATTAACGAATGAGCTCACACATATTTGGTCATCTTGATAAAGACATTGTAAGAAGTGAGTGGTTTTTTTTTTTTTTTAATATAAAGAAGCACAGTGACATGATTTTTATGAAAGCATGTCCTAAACCGGAAAGCACTATACAAATGTAGACTTCTTTATCCCTGAAGTTTGCATGTTAATTCCCTGGAATGTTGTAAAATTTATAGCTCAAATGCATAGAACAGACACACTTTTTAACACATCATTTGGTATCATCTCCTATTTCCTGAACACTGGAACTCCAAATTACCATGTAGGAAAGCAAATTGCAGAGGAATGAAATTAAGAGGCCATCTCTAAATTATCAGCCAAGGCCAATATGTGGTCAGTCCCCTTTAAAGTGGGTAGAATGAAATTAGTAAAACACTTGTGACCTCTTGGGAGCACAGAATAAAAGATAAAGCTAACAAGTAAATGGATGCAGGCAGTAGAGTAGGATAAATATCATATAATTTTAGAAGCTAATAAATACTAGTAATATTACATATCATCCAAATAAAATTATTTTGATGGTGAAAAGAGGATGATTCTAATAACATCTCTACAACAGCAGGAGCAAACTAGGATTCTCCAAGCATACTAAGTTTTATCACCATCTTTTTTTTATTTTCTTGAGATGGAATTTCACTCTTGTTGCCCAGGCTGGAGTACAACAGTGCAGTCTCATCTCACTGCAACCTCCACTTCCTGAGTTGAAGCGATTCTCCTGTCTCAGCCTCCTGAGTAACTAGGATTACAGAGTCCCACCACTACGCCTGGTTAATTTTTGGTATTTCTAATAGAGATGGGGTTTCACCATGTTGGCTAGGCTGATCTCGAACTCCTGACCTCAGGTGATCCGCCCCCCTCGGCCTCCCAAAGTTCTGGGATTACAGGTGTGAGCCACCATACCCGGCATCTTCACCCTCTTTTTAATGTTTAAATTCTAGAAGAATGTTTAATATCTAAAATACTTAATGTTTAAAAGGTTTAATCTATCCCCGGGAAATCTGCAAATTAAAATTCCCATTGGTAAATAATTCAGACATACTCCTCCACATACCAACACATGTTCTAAATATGTATTTTTATAGTCTGCAGAAATCTTAAACATACATTATGTTGTGTTGTCTAATCAAATATTTAAAATTACATTCTGAACCTACGTATGAAAAGTACTATGTTCATCCTATAGATAAAGACCAAATCTTACAGTAACTAACATGGTGATTAGGAGTTGGAGGATTATATGGTTTAATGCACTATACAAGTGGTTTCCAAAGGGTAATATATTTTGTTGTTGGTAGCGGGGCATGACGAACTTGGGTGGGGTTCAAACAATATATGCTTACCCCATTATCCTTCTATTCACAAATTCCAGAATCTCTTCTGTAAGACCTTTTTTTTTTTTTTTCCAGTTACAAGGGATTGAATTTGCTCATTTCTGCAACCTCTGTAGAAAAAAAAAAAAAAAAAAAAAAAGATTGCAAATGTCTTTCTCACCACTCTGCAAACTACTCAGTGGTTCCATCTGGGACAAATTGAAATCCTGTGCATGTCCAAATATCACTCAGTTGCCATAGCAGAAAGGAAAGGTCTCTACCAATTTTCTGTAGAGTAGAGTAGAGTAGAGTAGAGTAGAGTAGAGTAGAGTAGAGTAGAGTAGAGTAGATATTCAAGGGAACGCACACAGTGCATTGATGGGGGTTCTTACGGCTAATGGATAAGGATTCCTCAGTCAGAATTCAGGTCACATGCACTGTATCTCCCAGTGCATTCCCTCAAAAACCTCACTCAGAACTCCCTCAACTCCTACAGCACATCGTTTGAAGTAGATCTGTTCAGTTTGGTCCTGGATATCCAGCAACAATGCCTTCAGTTGGCATTCTGTCAGTTTTCCAAGTATCCATTAATCCTACCATATCCTTTTTGTCTCCTTTTGTCTATTTGTGTCCGTTTTTATGCATCACCTTGGCTTAATTTTGTGTATTTTTGGATGTTTGGATGTATTTATGTATTTCGGATGAGCCACGTCTCATTGACTCTTTTTTCTGGAGACCCTTAACTAATATGACATCAATATATTTTTTTTTCTTTCACAAGGAAAATTAGTAGTACATTTTATAAAATAAGAAATAAAAGAAAGGGGGAAAAATCCCAGTCACGTTCATATACATACACATTCACACATAGAAATGTACATACACTTACACACACATACACACACATGCACACACACACATCGATCATCAAAAAAATCAAAACCATTCCTCTTTACAACTAATGCTGGTAGGTCATAGATTTAACACACTCTTTTAAAATAAGTAAGTAAATTCACTGCTAAAAAGTATAATCAAGGAAATGAAAATGGTGATGGCTGAAGGCAGAAGGGCAAAAGAGAGAACAAGAGGTATTCAAATTCATCCTTTTGTAAGGGCAAAAACACTACCCAGGAAAGTGTAGCCCTCATGGCCTAATCACCTCTTTAAGTTTTCACCTTTGAATATTGTTAAATAGAAATTAAATTCCAGCATGAATTGTAGCAGGAGCAAACATTTAAATCATAGCAGCTACTAATAGTAGATTGGCAAAACAACAACAACAACAAAAACACATCATATGATTCTGGTCTTCAAAGGGATATATTCCTATGGAATTAAACAGGCAATAATTAAGATAGATACATAATATATAAAATAAATATAGTATGCCTACGTAAGCATAGTTAGTGTTTCTGAAAGTGAGATATAGAACAATGGAAAAGAGAGAGAGAAAAAAAAAACTTTGGTATCACAAATATTAAAAGACATCACAGGCTGAAATGCAAAAATCAAAACTACAAAAATAGTAGAAGACAACAAAGAAAAAAATAGATGACCTAGGCTTTGATAATAACATTTTAGATATGGCACCAATGGCACAATCCATGAAAGAAAGAATTGATAAGTTGGCCTTCATTAAAAGTTTATCATTTTTTCTCTGGGAAATATATTGTCAAGAGAATTAAGAAAAGAAGCCACAGACCAGGAGAAAATATTTGCAAAAGACGTAGCTGATAAATGGCTGTTATCTAATATATGCAAAGAAGTATTCAAACTCAACAATAAAAAAACAAACAACCCAATTAAAATGTTGGACCAAAATCCTTAATAGACAACTCAGCAAGGAAGATATACAGATGACAACTAAACATAGGAAAAGATGCTCCACATCATATGTCATCAGGAAAACACGAAATAAAACAACAGTGAGATGTCTCTCCACACCATTAAAACAGCCAAAAATCACAACAGTGACTACACGAAATGCTGGCAAGGATGTTGAGCACTAGGAACTCACATTGATTGCTGGAGGGAACACAAAATGTTCCAGTCACCTTGAAAGACAGTTTGTTTCTTATCAAACTAAATATACTCTTACCACAAAATCCAACAATCATGTTTCTGGAAATTTACCCAAAGAAGTTGAAAACTTACTTTCTCACAAAAACCTGTGCACAAATGTTAATAGCAGCCTTACTCATAATTGCCAATACTTGGAAACAACCAAGATATTCTTCAGTAAGTAAATGGATGAATAAACTGTGGCATATCCAGGAAATGGAATATTATTCAATGGCCAGGGTTAGGGATGGCATATTTTAATTGCTATATATACCCATTTCAAAGACACACTTGCAGATTGAATAATTGAATATTAGGTGGATCCATGGACTTTGCTGGCTCAGTGTGTGCTACGACTTCAGCCGGTACTTTAATATATTTTCCTTATAAGCTTCCACTTATAACAACAAAATAAAATAAAATAAAATAAAATAAAATAAAATAAAATAAAATAAAATAAGCTATCAAGCCATGAAAAACATAGGAGGTGTGGCATCAGCGTGGATTCAGAGAACAGCAGAAGGGGCTATCAGACAATTATACTCCCTGAAGCAGAGGCTCAGAAAGCCACATTTTCAGAGTTACTCCAATTAATCCTTCTTATGTAAAATATTTGCTTTTAAATGAAAATTTGGGAATAGATCCTTCACAGACCACAGGATTTCTCCTCCTGAAAGAAAACATAAAAAAAGAGACTAACAGGACAATTTATAGCCCTGGTCACTGCAATGGGTTTTGAAGTTGCAATTGCATGTATCCTCTCTCTCCTACCTCATCGATTCTAATTTTTGCTTATTGTTAACCATTGCATCAGCATGTCTTGGTGGCCAACGTAGTCATGTGACCCAAACCTTCACTTCCAAGGGGTCATTTGACTTTCAGGGTTGCTGCATTTATCCATTCACAGTTTTAGTAAGGAAAGAGAATATCAGGAGTCACCCAAATTTATCATTTCAGCTTCCCAATGCTCCTCCCTCATAGGCGAAAAGCAGCCCTAATTTTTTCTGTTGATCAGAGTCAATTATTCTGGCCTGTATGCTGATTCCCCTTACCAGTTGGATGCTGCACACAAGGAGTCCAAAGAACCCTGGTGTAGCTTGCAGTTTTTAGTCCAACGGCATCCATGCTGTGTCCCCTTAAAAAATATGCTCCATTTGGATTTCGGAGCAAGATGGCCGAATAGGAACAGCTCCAGTCTCCAGCTCCCAGCGCGAGCAACACAGAAGACAGGTGATTTCTGCAGTTTCAACTGAGGTACCAGGTTCATCTCACTGGGGAGTGCTGGACAATCGGTGCTGGTCAGCTGCTGCAGCCCGACCAGCGAGAGCTGCAGCAGGGCGAGGCATCACCTCACCTGGGAAGCACAAGGGGGAAGGGAATCCCTTTTCCTAGCCAGGGGAACTGAGACAAACAACACCTGGAAAATCAGGTAACTGCCACCCTAATACTGTGCTTTACCAAGGGTCTTAGCAAACACCACAGCAGGAGATTATATCCCACTCCTGGCCTGTAAGGTCCCACGGTGACGGAGCCTCCCTCATTGCTAGCACAGCATACTGCGATCTAACTGCAAGGCAGCAGTGAGGGTGGGGGAGGAGTGCCCACCATTGCTGAGGCTTAAGTAGGTAAACAAAGCCGCCAGGAAGCTGGAACTGGATGGAGCTCACAGCAGCTCTAGGAGGCCTGCCTGTCTCTGTTGACTCCATCTCTGGGGACAGGGCACAGCTAAACAAAAAAGTAGCAGAAAGTTCTGCAGTTGCAAATGACCCTGTCTGACAGATTTGAAGAGAGCAGTGGATCTCCCAACATGGAGGTTGAGATCTGAGAACGGACAGACTGCATGCTCAAGTGGGTCCCTGACCCCTGAGTAGCCTAACTGGGAGACATCCCCCACTAGGTGCAGAATGACACCCCACACCTCACACGATGGGGTACACCCCTGAGATGAAGCTTCAGAGCAAGAATCAGACAGGATCACTCGCTGTTCAGCAATATTCTATCTTCTGCAGCCTCTGCTGCTGATACCCAGGCAAACAGGGTCTGGAGTAGACCTCAAGCAATTTCCAACAAACCTACAGCTGAGGGTCCTGACTGTTAGAAGGAAAACTAACAAACAGAAAGGACACCCCACCAAAACCCTATCAGTACGTCACTATCATCAAAGACCAAAAATAGACAAAAACCACAAAGATGGGGTAAAAACGGGCAGAAAAGCTGGAAATTCAAAAAATAAGAGTGCATCTCCCCCTCCAAAGGAATGCAGCTTATCGCTAGCAACGGATCAAAGCTGGATGGAGAATGACTTTGACGAGTTGAGAGAAGAAGGCTTCAGTCCATCAAACTTCTCAGAGCTAAAGGAGGAATTACATACCCAATGCAAAGAAACTAAAAATCTTGAAAAAGGAAGGGAAGAATGGATAACTAGAATAATAAATGCAGAGAAGGCCATAAACGAACTGACAGAGATAAAAACCATGACACGAGAAATACAGGACAAATGCACAACCTTCAGTAACTGACTCGATCAACTGGAAGAAAGAATATCAGCGATGGAGGATCAAATGAATGAAATGAAGCAAGAAGAGAAGTCTAATGAAAAAAGAAGAAAAAGAAATGAACAAAGCCTTCAAGAAGTATGGGATTATGTGAAAAGACCAAATCTACGTCTGACTGGGGTGCCTGAAAGTGAGGGGGAAAGTGGAACCAAGTTGGAAAACTCTCAGCAGGATATCATCCAGGAGAACTTTCTCAACCTAGTAAGGCAGGCCAACATTCAAATTCAGGAAATACAGAGAATGCCACAAAGATACTCCTCGGGAAGAGGAACTCCAAGACAGATAATTGTCAGATTCACCAAAGTTGAAATGAAGGAAAAAATCTTAAGGGCAGCCAGAGAGAAAGGTCGGGTTACCCACAAAGGGAAGCCCATCAGACTAACAGCAGATCTCTTGGCAGAAATTCTATAAGCCAGAAGAGAGTGGGGGCCAATATTCAACATTCTTAAAGAAAAGAATTATCAATCCAGCATTTCATACCCAGCCAAACTAAGTATCATAAGTGAAGGAGAAATAAAATCCTTTACAGACATGCAAATGCTTAGAGATTTTGTCACCACCAGGCCTGCCCTACAAGAGACCCTGAAGGAAGCACTAAACATGGAAAGCAACAACCGGTACCAGCCATTGCAAAAACATGCCAAAATGTAAAGACCATCGATGTTAGGAAGAAACTGCATCAACTAACGAGCAAAATAGCCAGCTAATATCACAATGATAGGATCAATTTCACACATGACAATATTAACCTTAAATGTAAATGGACTAAATCGTCCAATTAAAAGACAAAGACTGGCAAACTGGATAAAGAGTCAGGACCCATCAGTTTGCTGTATTCAGGAGACCCATCTCACATGCAGAGAAACACATAGGTTCAAAATAAAGGGATGGAGGAAGATCTACCAAGCAAATGAAGAACAAAAAAAAGCAGGGGTTGCAATCCTAGTCTCTGATAAAACAGACTTTAAACCATCAAAGATCAAAAGACACAAAGAAGGCCATTACATAATGGTAAAGGGATCAATTCAACAGGAAGATCTAACTATCTTAAATATATATGCACCCAATACAGGAGCACCCAGATTCACAAAACAAGTCCTTAGAGACTTACAAAGAGTTTTAGACTCCCATACAATAATAATGGGAGACTTCAACACCCCATGGTCAACATTAGACAGATCAACGAAACAGAAAGTTAACAAGGACATCCAGGAATTAAACTTAACTCTGCACCAAGCGGACCGAATAGACATCTACAGAACTCTCCACCGCAAATCAACAGAATATACATTGTTCTTAGCACCGCATTGCACTTATTCCAAAACTGACCACATAATTGGAAGTAAAGCACTCCTCAGCAAATGCACAAGAATACAAATTATAACAAACTGTCTCTCAGACCACAGTGAAATCAAACTAGCACTCAGGACTAAGAAACTAAATCAAAACTGCTCTACTACATGGAAACTGAACAACCTGCTCCTGAATGACTACTGGGTACATAAAGAAATGAAGGCAGAAATAAAGATGTTATTTGAAAGCAATGAGAACAAAGATACAACATACCAGAATCTCTGGGACACATTTAAAGCAGTATGTAGAGGAAAATTTATAGCACTAAATGCCCACAAGTGAAAGCTGGAAAGATCTACAATTGACACTCTAACATCACAATTAAAAGAACTAGAGAAGCAAGAGCAAACACATTCAAAAGCTAGCAGAAGGCAAGAAATAACTAAGAGCAGAGCAGAACTGAAGGAGATAGAGACACAAAAAACCCTCCAAAAAATCAATGAATCCAGGAGCTGGCTTTTGGAAAAGATCAACAAAATTGATAGACCACTAGCAAGACTAATAAAGAAGAAAAGAGAGAAGAATCAAATAGACACAATAAAGAAAAGATAAGGCCAGGCACGGTGGCTCAAGCCTGTAATCCCAGCACTTTGGGAGGCTGAGACGGGCGGATCACGAGGTCAGGAGATCGAGACCATCCTGGCTAACACGGTGAAACCCCGTCTCTACTAAAAAATACAAAAAACTAGCCGGGCGAGGTGGCGGGCGCCTGTAGTCCCAGCTACGCGGGAGGCTGAGGCAGGAGAATGGCGTGAACCCGGGAGGCGGAGCTTGCAGTGAGCCGAGATCGCGCCACTGCACTCCAGCCTGGGTGACAGAGCCAGACTCCGTCTCAAAAAAAAAAAAAAAAAAAAAAAAGAAAAGAAAAGATAAAGGGGATATCACCACTGACCCCACAGAAATACAAACTACCATAAGAGAATACTGTAAACACCTCTATGCAGATAAACTAGAAAATGTAGAATAAATGTATAATTAACTGGACAATTACACTCTCCCAAGACTAAACCAGGAAGAAGTTGAATCCTTGAATAGACCAATAGCAGGCTCTGAAATTGGGGCAATAATTAATAGCCTACCAACCAAAAAAAGTCCAGGACCAGATGGATTCACAGCTGAATTCTACCAGAGGTACAAGGAGGAGCTGGTACTACTCCTTCAGAAACTATTCCAATCAATGGAAAAAGAGGGAATCCTCCATAATTCATTTTATGAGGCCAACATCATCTTGATATCAAAGCCTGGCAGAGACACAACAAAAAAAGAGAATTTTAGACTAATATCCCTGATGAACATTGATGCCAAAATCCTCAATAAAATACTGGCAAACCAAATCCAGCAGCACATCAAAAAGCTTATCCACCATGATCAAGTGGACTTCATCACTGGGATGCAAAGCTGGTTCAATATATGCAAATCAATAAACATAATCCAGTATATAAACAGAACCGAAGACAAAAACCACATGATTATCTCAATAGATGCAGAAAAGGCCCTTGACAAAATTCAAGAGCCCTTCATGCTAAAAACTCTCAATACATTCGCTATTGATGGAACGTATCTCAAAATAATAAGAGCTATTTATGACAAACCCAGAGCCAATATCATACTGAATGGACAAAAACTGGAAGCATTCCCCTGGAAAACTCGTACAAGACAAGGATTCCCTCTCTCACCACTCCTATTCAACGTAGTGTTGGAAGTTCTGGCTAGGGCAATCAGGCAAGACAAAGAAATAAAGCGTATTCAGTTAGGAAAAGAAGAAGTCAAATTGTCCCTGTTTGCAGATGACATGATTGTATATTTAGAAAACCCCATTGTCTCAGCCCCAAATCTCCTTAAGCTGATAAGCAAATTCATCAAAGTCTCAGGATACAAAATTAATGGGCAAAAATCACAAGCATTCTTATACACCAGTGATAGACAGAGAGCCAAATCATGAATGAACTTCCATTCACATTTGCTTCAAAGAGAATACAATACCTAGGAATCCAACTTACAAAGGATGTAAAGGACCTCTTCAAGGAGAACTACAAACCACTGCTCAGTGAAATAAAAGAGGAAACAAACAAATGGAAGATCATACTATGCTCATGGATAGGAAGAATAAATATTGTGAAAATGGCCATCTGCCCAAGGTAATTTATAGATTCAATGCAATCCCCATCAAGCTACCAAGGACTTTCTTCACAGAATTGGAAAAAAATGTTTTAAAGTTCATATGGAACCAAAATAGAGCTTGCATTGCCAAGACAATCCTAAGTCAAAAGAACAAAGCTGGAGGCATCATGCTACCTTATTTCAAACTATACTACAAGGCTACTGTAACCAAAATAGCATGGCACTGGTACCAAGATATAGACCAATGGAACAGAACAGAGTCCTCAGAAATAATAACACACATCTACAGCCATCTGATCTTTGATAAACCTGACAAAAACAAGAAATGGGGAAAGGATTCCCTATTTAATAAGTGGTGCTGGGAAAATTGGCTAGCCATAAGTAGAAAGCTGAAACTGGATCCTTTCCTTACTCCTTATAAGAAAATTAATTCAAGATGGATTAGAGACTTAAATGTCAGACTTAAAACCATAAAAACCCTAGAAGAAAACCTAGGTAATACCATTCAGGACATAGGCATGGGCAAGGACTTCATGTCTAAAACACCAAAAGCAACGACAACAAAAGCCAGAATTGACAAATGGGATCTAATTACACTAAAGAGCTTCTGCACAGCAAAAGAAACTACCATCAGAGTGAACAGGCAACCTACAGAATGGGAGAAACTTTTTGCAATCTACTCATCTGACAAAGGGCTAATATTCAGAACCTACAAAGAACTCAAACAAATTTACAAGAAAAATCAAACAACCCCATCAAAAAGTGGGCAAAGGATATGAACAGACATTTCTCAAAAGAAGACATTTATACAGCCCACAGACACATGAAAAAATGCTCGTCATCACTGACCATCAGAGAAATGCAAATCAAAACCAAAATGTGATACCATCTCACACCAGTTAGAATGGCAATCATTAAAAAGTCAGGAAACAACAGGTGCTGGAGAGGATGTGGAGAAATAGCAACACTTTTACACTGTTGGTGGGATTGTAAACTAGTTCAACCATTGTGGAAAACAGTATGGCAATTCCTCAAGGATCTACAACTAGAAATACCATTTGACCCAGCCATCCCATTACTGGGTATATACCCAAAGGATTATAAATCATGCTGCCATAAAGACACATGCACACGTATGTTCATTGCAGCACTATTCACAATAGCAAAGACTTGGAATCAACCCAAATGTCCATCAGTGACAGACTGGATTAAGAAAATGTGGCACATATACACCACAGAATACTATGCAGCCATAAAACAGGATGAGTTTGTGTCCTTTGTAGGGACATGGATGCAGCTGGAAACCATCATTCTCAGCAAACTATGCAAGAACAGAAAACCAAACACCGCATGTTCTCACTCATAGTTGGGAATTGAACAATGAGATCACGTGGACTCGGGAAGGGGAAGATCACACATCGGGGCCTATTATGAGGAGAGGGGACGGGAGAGGGATGGCATTGCGAGTTATACCTGATGTAAATGACGAGTTGATGGGTGCTGACGAGTTGATGGGTGCAGCACACCAACATGGCACAAGTATACATATGTAACAAACCTGCACGTTGTGCACATGTACCCTAGAACTTAAAGCATAATAAAAAAAATGCTCCATTTATGAACTAAGAACTCCAATCGTGAAGAGTACATGAATTTAGAGAGAAGAAGCACAAATTCCTTCCAGTTATGTTTTTATAAATATTAGTAACGAATCCATACTACTCCACTCCTTCATGTTTGTTCTGGGACCTATGTATTCTTCCTTTGGGGAACACAACACCATATAAATTTCTTGCATTTAATACATGTACTTTCTCCTGAAGGATGGCATCCCATTATTTTACACTGGCTTATGAGATAATAATTCAGCTGCCATTTAAAAGGCTTTTCCAGAAATTTATGGGGATCTTATTTTCAGATGGTGCAGTACGGGACATAATTTTTCAATGTGATATGAGTCCCCTGGTCACATGCTATGCTGTGTCAGATTTCATGCTTCTAGAACAGGTATTTTGTAAGTTTCTTTACAGTGGACTCTGCAGGCAAGGAAGGAAAATTCATACTCAGAAAAAGGTATAGCTTCTTGAGAAGACAGACAGCTGAGTTCAAACTGAACTGAGCTCAATGTACTCAAGTTGCCATAGAAAATCAACTCCTTAAGGAATATTGACATAATGCAGATTCAGTGTTAGCCTTTTTCTGGACATTTGGACATTCAGATAGACCAATTACTAGCAAGAATCCATATTGTTGGGTTTCTAGATAGCCTGTCTCCGTTACCTTCATTATTCCCTTTGTGCCTAGAAGGTGAGTTCTGGAACAGTCCATGAAGAAGTTTGACAAACTAACTGGTCAAGTCATTCGGTCTGGGTTGTTCAGTTCCTCATTGTTGTGGATGCTGTCTAGCAGGCTTTACCATGTGTCCTCAAAACCTTCCTGTTATCCCCCCACTCTCATGTATCTATCTACGTGCTTGTACCACAGACCTCCTTGTTTCCATTCCATTAATTTTCTGGTATTGCTGTAATAGATTGCTGCGAACTCAGTGGTATACATAAACAAAAAGTTTATTCTGTTACAGTTCTGTAGATTAGATGTCAAACACTGGTTTCACTGAGCTAAAATCAAAATATTAGCGGAGCTACATTCCTCTCTAAGGGAATGTCTATTTCTTTATCTTTTTCAGCTTCTAGAGGCCACCCACATTTCTTGACTCATGACCCTCTGCATCTTTCTTATTAAGCTTTTGTAGTCACAGTTCCCTCCCCATACAGCCAGGAGAGGTTTCCCAGTGTTAATAATTCATATTATTAGACAGGAATCCCCTAATCATACAGGAAAATCTCACCATATCAAGACCTTTAATTTTACTTATGTCTACAAAGGCCGTTTTACCATGTAAGATAATATATCCTCAGGTTCCAAAAATTAGGATGTAGACATTTTGGGGGGATGGGGACATTGTTCCCTCTACCACATGGGTTTTCTAGTTATTTTCCTTTTAGGCCCACAAGCACATAAACAGACCATTGGTCACTGTCTAGAAATCTATATGTATTCTCATCTTGGGCCACCTTTTCTTCACCCAATATGGATGACTAGGTGTAGTGCTGTAGGTCTGTCCATTGGGGAAGTTTCTGATCTCCACTATCTTTCAGGGCTACTTCTAATGTGTCCACAGTGCAGCTGCTATCCATTTTTGGTTTCCACACATGCTCTGAGACAATCTATCTGTAAGCCATACTCAGATTGTGTTTTCTCCTCCTTCGACTGGTCATAAGGATCTTTCCCCATAATATGACCACAAGCACAGTGTGGGTACCTGGTCAGGCAGCTTATCTATATATTTTTACTCTGCTTAGGCTGAAAGCAGTATAAAATATTTTTGTTAAGATTGTCTGCTGCCAGATTCATCTGAATTCTTACATTTAGTAGTTCCAACATAACACAACTTCTAACGGTATAGATTTTTTTGCCTATATTGTGATGATATAAATCTGAAACAAAACTGTAAATGAATAATGTCCAGCTCAAGTACATGTAAAATGTTTCTCATCTCCTTATCTAATTGGAATGGAAAATACATATTCACCAACTCAATGATCACATTACATGTACATGAGATCACAGCTGTGATTGTGTCTACAATTTGGTTTCGACTGTGGCAGTTTATAGTCATTTCCAGAACTCATTTGCTTTCTGCGGTGTCCAGATTGGAAAATGAAGTCGAGATATGATGCAGACAAGTAGCCATGCATCTTTTAGATCTTTATTGATGGCACTAATCTATACCATCTTCCTAAGGATGAAATATTATTTTTATATATTATCTTTCCTGAAGTGTTGGGGAAGGGTCCGAGGTTTTCTTTTGCCTTTTGTCATTGTAATAGGTCTTACCTAACAATCTAAGGTCTCAATGGCAAGGGGGGTGCATATTTTAATTGCTATATATACTCTATATATATGTTATATATAGTAGGACTTCAGCCGGTACTTTATTTATGACTTTTTCCTTGTAAGTTTCCACTTATAACAAGGGAGCTATTATTGTTGGTCTCTTAGTATGAAAGTAAATTTATTCCTTGAGTCTTGAGTGTAATAGTTCTTGAAATAACTGGATATTCTTTTTTTTTTCCCCTAAGACTGGAAGAATCATCACAATATATACTTCTCATGGCATTGACGGGTCTTTCCTCATCATGACACAGCCACTTCTTTAATCAATGAGTTCCAGATCTGAAATCTAGTTGACATTTGGGACCGAACAAGGAATTCTGGCTTTGGGCTGAAGTGAATATTCTCCACTTCTGCAGGTTCCTATACGAATGGCTAAATCCAAGACTTGATATAGTTAGTTTTCCATGAACCACCAGTGAAAATCTCTGGCCAAGTCCCTCATTAATTACAATTGTATCATTTATGTACATTGTGGGTAGAGAAAAATATGAAATGCATATTGTGGCTTAATTTCTTTGCTTTGGTGTCGGTGCCCATCATTTTCTCTGGCAAGTGAAATTCAGTCTCCTCAGCTTGTCTATGAAATCAATGACTTCTTGTCCATGGTTACTGTTAAACTATACAATGCAAACTTGTGTACTAATATAGCATAAAGGGGTGAAACGTGTGCTGTGAAAGGAAAAATACAGATAGTTTGATATTATAGCATATATTAAAAGAAAAGAAGGCTAAGCATTTTGGCTCACACAATTTGGGAGGCCAAGGTGGGAAGATCACAAGGTCAGTAGATCGAGAACATCCTGGCCAACATGGTGAAACTCTGTATCCACTAAAATATAAAAAATTAGCCTGGCGTGGTGGTGGGCACCTTTAGTCCCAGCTCCTCAGGAGGCTGAGGCAGGAGAATCACTTGAACCCGGGAAGTGGAGGTTGCAGTGAGCTGAGATCATACCACTGCACTCCAGCCTGGTGACAGAGCAAGGCTCTGTCTCAATAAAAAAGGAAAAAAAAAAAAAAAAAAAAGTAGAAATTGTAGATGTCAGAGCATGTCTTTAGGAAAGTAGCCAGAAGAGGAAAAGTGTGAAATCTAGCACACATTAAGCACTATGATGGAAGGTCATTGAACCACTTTGCATGAAATCAGGAAGATTTAGAAAGTACATGACGATTGTTTTCCAATGTCTGCATTGTCTTCCAATTTCTGCAAGTTGTCCATGTGTAACATTTGTGCAGGGATCTCCAGTTTACTTTGAAGTGATCTTCATGAATTTGCTGATTATTTGATACCTATATTATCGTAAAATTATACCAAAAATGCCTAGAAAGTATGTCTGTAAATCTTCAGTTGTGAAAATTAATATCATTGAAATTAAACTGAAATTTGTGAAAACCTTAGGGTTATGAAGAAAAGTTATTGCATAAATGCCAAGAAGTTAATACATGTATATGTTTTGATAAAATGGAAACTATTAATTTGTTTTCATATTCAGTGTTATCTAAGGATCACAAAAGATTTGATAAGTTAATGAATTCAATTGTTTTCAATATGTGAATAAAATACAAGTTCCAAGGAGTTCAAAAAATTCACTTTAAGTGGAGCTGACTAAGATTATAATCTTAATTCAAAGTATATCTAAACTTCCCAATTTAAGTCATATGTTATATTAAGTATAGTTATAGAATTATATTAATTACAAATTAAATAAACTATTGTGAATAGTAATAATAACTATGTTTTCTTTTACTAATCAAAGTACATTATTTCCTTTAGTCTTTGAAAAAGCACATGTATAAATATAAAAAGGCATGTCTTACTATGAATAATTTACAATGACAAATAAGAGGAATATTAGTGGTAGGTGAGTCCCCTCAGGTTACCTGTCCAGTGAGTAACAGGACCAGGCAGAAAAGGATCTTCTAGTGCAGATCTTTTTTCACTATTTTGTATTTACATAATTCATATGGTATTCAGAAGATTAAAGGTGGCTATTTTCATTTTATCTCCCATATCCACCTATAAGTAATTGAAAATCAGTTAATGTTTGTTGGACTCAAATAGTGGATAATGAATTACATAACCAGAAATATAGGTATTTTTTGTTCAATGAGATTATACTAAGTGGCTCTGGAGTCGGAGGGTTTGAGTTTAAATCCAGCCTCCTCCTTCTTAATAAATGTGTGAACTTGGTCATGTTTCCCAAACTCTAGGTCTCAATTTCTACATCTATAAACTAAAAGTAATAATAATGCCTACTTCGTAGGATAATATCCCACTTATAGCAGAGGAGCCATCATAGTTGGCTATGAATTCTATAATTTCAATGGAAATTAATTGAATTAACATATGTAAAGTGCCGAAAATATCATCTGGCACCAATAAGACCTCAGTAAACATTAGCTGCTATTATTATTGTTGTTGTAATTATTATTATGTTGGATTATTTTCACCATGGAATTATAATGCTTAGCTTCTGTCAAGAAAGAGTAGACCACCTCTCTGAGGATCACTTAAAATGGCATAATCATTAGGTATACAAGTGTTTACAGAAGCTGGTATAATTTACATGTGAGAAAACTAAGACCCAAAAAAGTTACAGACCTTCCCAATGATAATATTCCATGATCATATGTGCTCTGGTCACCATTTCTTACAGGAAAGTTGTCTCATAAAGTGTAATATGGAATTCATTTTACTTAAGTCAAGATAACAGAAGTTGGCCAGAAGCGGTGGTTCACACTTGTAATCCCAGCACATTGGGAGGCCGAGGCAGAAAGTCAGAAGATCGAGACCATCCTGGCTAACACGGTAAAACCCTGTCTCTACTAAAAATACAAAAAATTAGCCGGGCGTGGTGACGGGTGCCTGGAGTCCCAGCTACTCGGGAGGCTGAGTCAGAATGGCGTAAACCCCGGAGACTGAGCTTTCAGTGAGCCGAGATTGCGCCACTGTACTGCAGCCTGGGTGACAGAGCGAGACTCTATCTCAAAAATAAACAAATACACAAATAAATAAATAAATAAATAATAGAGAAGTTTTGCCTTTATTTATATTTGTTATGAAAGTAATTAACATTTTTAAAAATGTTGCTTCTTAAAAGTGTACGATTGTGTTTTTTTAACATTTACCCAGGTACATTTGTATAGATGAGATACAATTGTGCTTTTTAGGTCAAAATACAATCATAAATTATTGGCTTAGTTCAATAAGCAGCAATAGTTTAATTTATGAAAAAATACGTGTAATATTTAGCTTAGATTTTCTGAGTAGCCACTCTCCACTAATATATTTAATGCTCTAGAAAAGATCTTTAATTCCTGAAGTATCAGAAAACTTATAATAAGGCATGATCTAAGAACCGTAGCAGACAAAGAAACATTATTATAGTTATTATCAACTTAATAATAATTGAAGTGAGTTTCAGAGATTTGAGTGTCTTTTCTTAACTAACTCCTTGATTTGCAATGAAATTTGATTTGCTTAATAAGGATATAAAAATTATTTTATGACCCAATGCTGGTAATATGAATAATGGTGAATTGAATGTTTAAATTTAGTTTAAATCTGTATTATGAGCACATTATGTAAATGTGTTAAAGTCTTAGATTTATTTTTTAAATGAAATGGGCATAGAATAAGAAATTGAATAAATGAATGTACATTGTACTCATTTTAAGAATTTCATCACTCTTTTTAATATGCTTAAATAACTCAAATATAATATCTTTTCTTTAGGCTTCTATACATTTGTTCAGTTTAAAGTTGTTTTTTGAAAATTTTTTCAATGCTTGAAAATGTACCATGAAAATTAATTAAGTTAACTTATATAAAAAAGTTTACTCCTGTGACATGTAAGATCATTTGCTTTGTGCATTCTCAAGAATACTTAGTGTGCAAAAGTTCTTCATCCCAATAGATAGGGCTAAAAGAGTGAATGCTTAACTCAGAAGTTTGTGTTACTCCAAAATGGAGAGATTTTAATTCAAATACAAGAAAAATCTCACTGACTTATATTTCATATATGAACATCTGCTTACCAATTGTGCCCACTCAGGTTTACTTATCTTTTAAGTTGCTTCTTGGAAAGATCATAGCAATTTAATTGAATGCAGATTACACTTTCAGGCTCAGAAACCTTAGGAATGAAGAGCATATTTCATGATGAATTTAAATAGTTTTCACATTCTTTCACAGCACTAGACAAAGCAAAGTGTCCTAATTAAACAGGTTCTTATACAAGATGGCACACCAACTGCAGCTCTGTCATACTTGAAACAACATTGTCTTCAGTTCTTTGATCCACAAATATTAAAATATTTCATTTATAAAGCTGCCTGTTGCAAATACCAGTGAAGACTTTTTATATGCATAGTTCCTGTACCTCAAGAGACATGACCTTCTGAACATAAGAGAAAGACTCACTTTTGATTTTCCTTTTTTTTTTTTTTGTCCATTGTAAATGAGGTGGACCGTCTTTTGATATAACTCTGAAAAGTGCTCTAGGATGTGAACTCTTCCAACTCTTTCCAATTGCAACTAAATTGTCATTTTGACTAGTGGGAAAATGTTCTGTTAGCAGAACTTTAAGAACATAAAGAAGCGTGAAGTTTGTGGAGTATTTTTAAATATAAATATATTTCCATTTAGATGGAAACACAATATGAAAATACTACCCTCAAATTCCAGAATTTATCAGCTTCTCAAATAACAGAACAAATGCAATAGCTTTGCAGTGTGTGTGTGTGTGTGTGTGTGTGTGTGTGTGTGTGTGTGTGTGTTCGTAGTAGTTATCTGGCAATGTTAAATGGAATTTGTTTTCTAATATACACCTAATGAATTGCTAAGCGGTTCCTCTATTGTGGATTCTACCTCTTACTCTCAATAGAAATGTCTTAGTATATCATAATTTATATGTATTTTACAGAATATTTTTCTCACTTCCTGAAAAAGAAATACAGAAAACTATTTTTTAGTGTTAGGGCTCCAGTTGTTAATATTTATCTGACACAGGCACTACACAACCTTACAGCATTCTTCAAGTGTAATACCTCCTTATGGCAGATATTTCATTCTAAAGCTCACAGTAACCTTTTCATAATAGCTGTTTCCTTAACTAGAGTTTAAGTCTTTCACCTACTCCACCTTCACTTTCAATCACAAAAGAAAGGGTTTTTTTTTTTTTTCATATTTTCTCTCATTTTTACCCAAATATCAAAAAGGTTGATCTTTGTTTGGGGATCAAAAATATTTGTTTGTTTTCCTAATTTCGCATTTTAATTTCAATGACAATCTCAATCAATACACACACAAACACATATCCATTACATGCTGCCTGTTTCTTTGTATGTCTGTGTGTGTGTAGTTAGATTGTCTACATCAGCACTTTACTTCAGTCAGTATCATGTCGTTATAGTATCTTTCTTGCATCTTTACTTATAATTACTTTAGCAATAGATACTAGTCTAACTACAAAAAGTTACTGCCCAAGGAACAGAAACAGGAACTACTGTATGATGCATTTATATCAGCTAATGGCCAAATTATGCCATGACTACAAAATGAGGGCATCTCAGTAATCTGAATACATGACGTGAGAGAAGATTTAAGTTATCTCAAGACACATGGTTAAGGAGACGTGCTGAATTTAAGGAAAATCCTGCTATGGTATATCATACATTATTTATTTTATAAACAATTCCATTTGTAAACATCATCTGTTCTTAATTTAAGTAGCATTATTTGAGTATTTTTGTGTTTTGTTTTACTAAATTGCCTTTTTGATTATTATACATCAACTATGAGTTTATACCTAATTTCATTATTTTACATGTTTAAACGACATTATGCTACAAATAAATCAGCAATCAGTAGTACATGAAAATAATTTTGCCCGTTCAAGTGGAATTTTTTCTGTTACTTAAGGTTGAACAACACTGTTCCAAGGCATCAATGTATTTACTAGGAAAGTAAAAAAAATTGTAACTTTCCCATTTTATGAATAATAAAATTTCCCATGATTTAAGTTTCATATTCAACTGCATCCATTTTTAAAAATATTTCTTTGCCTCTAGGTAGTTATATTGCACCTTTATACAGTATCATCAGTATTCTAGAGAGAAGAAAACATTTCAGAATGCAGTGTTCAGTTTCCTTTGTCGGTATTTAATGCTGAATATCCATATAAGCCTTCGGCAGAGGTAGCAGAATGGTTAATGTCATCAGAAGACTTTTTATTTCTTTAAATAAGTTGAATAAGTTCTTTGGGAGCATTTTATTTCTTGTATGAAGTAAGCTGTTTTGGTTTGCCGATTATTGGTATAATAAATTCAGTAGTAAAGGCGATATCTCCAGACGGTCTCCTTTATTGTCTGTCCCAGTTCTCATTTTAGCATATGGAAAATATCATCATCCTGTACGGTTGGAATCCTCAAGGCTATTTAAAACATAGAGGCTTCCTATTACTATAGATATATTCATTTGATATTGCTTGTTCAAACGTTTCTGTGCTTTGCTGGATCCCACTTGGTTTATGATTTCTATTCGGCCATTTTTAAGTGGAAATATCTACTGCTGTATGACAAAAACCATACAGCCTTCTTGTACTATTCACTTTAAACCCTATATAATCACAAGGTCTAAGAGAGCCATCAATGGACCTTGCCTCTTGGTATTCACATACTTGCATAGGTCCCTATCATGATGAATTGAGCTGACTTGAATAACCAATAGAATATTGCAGAAATGATAAGCATGACTTTAGAAGGTATGTCAGCAAAGGTGTCACGGCTCCCATCTTGTGTTCTAGGATAACTTTTTCTGGTATGTGGGTGTTTTGAAGACACCCAAAGAATCCTATGGACAGACTCATATGGTAAGAAACTAAGGCATTCTGTCAACAGTCATGTGAATGAGCCATTTTGGAAGTAGACACTCTAACCTCAATCATGCGTTCTAATGATTTCAGCCCCAACCCACACCTTAACCACAAAATCGTGAGACCATAACGTTTCAAGGATGGCCTCAAAATGTAACAGCCCATTCACAAATGTTTTATATTTAACCACAATTAGAGGTAAGAATTTGGTGAAGAGTCTACCACTTTTCATAAAATAATTCATAAAGGGCCCTGATAATATAGTAGCAAATCACTACTTTTGGAGAAAGTACTACTTTCTTTCACTCATCTTTTTACTTGTATTACCCAGTAACCTAAGCTGGCTAAAGCATTCAACATTCACGAGAATGTACATGAATTTCTTGTCTTTCATAATTCTTTTATCTCCCTATCTCTTTCTCTTTATTTTCCTTTTGTTTTCTTTTTTTTTTTTTTTTTTTTTTTTTTTTTTTTTTTTTTGGATTTCCAACTTTTATTTTAAGTTCAGGGGTACATGTGCAGGATGTGCAGGTTTATTCCATAGATAAATGTGTGCCATGGTGGTTTGCTGCACAGATCATCCTGTCACCTAGGTATTAAGACTGGCATCCATTAGCTATTCTTCTTCATGCTCTTCTTCCTCTCATCCCCCACTTTCTCATGGGCCCCAGTGTGTGATGTTCACTGACATGTGTCCCTGTGTTCTCATTATTCAGATTCCACTTGTAAGTGAGAACGTGTGGTATTCGATTTTCTGTTTCTGCGTTTATTTACTGAGGATAATGGCTTGCAGCTCCATTCATGTCCCTTGCAAAGAACATGATCTCATTTATTTTTATGGCTGCATAATATTCCATGTTGCATATGTACTATGTTTTCTTTATCCAATCTATCATTAATGGGCATTTATATTGATTTCATGTCTTGGTTATTGTGAATAGTGCTGCTGAACATACGTATGCATGTATATTTATGATAGAATAATTTCTATTCCTTTGGCTATATACCCTGTAATGAGATTGCTGGGTCAAATGGTTTTTCTCCCTCTAGGTCTCTGATGAACTGCCGCACTGTCTTCCACAATGGTTGAACTAATTTACACTCACCAACAGTGTTAAAGCATTTATTTTTCTCCACAACCTCACCAGAATCTGTTGTTTTTTGACTTTTTAGTAATAGACATTCTGACCACTGTGAGATGGTATCTCTTTGTGGTTTTTATCTGCATTTCTCTAATTATCAGTGATGTTGAGCTTTTTTTGCATATTTTTTTGGCCACATGAATGTCTTCTTTTGAGAAGTGTCTGTTCATATCTTTTTCCCAGTTTTTAATGGGCTTGTTTTTTTTCCTTGTAAATTTGTTTAAGTTTCTTATAATGGTGGATATTAGACCTTTGTCAGATGCATAGTTTGCAAACTTTCCTCTCAATCTGTAGGTTGTCTGTTTACTTTGTTGATAGTTTCTTTTGCTATGCAGAAGTTCTTTAGTTTAATTAGATCCCATTAGTCAATTTTTGCTTTTGTTGCAATTGCTTTTGGCATTTTTGTTATCAAATCTTTGTCTGTGCCTATGTCCAGATTGTATTATCTAGGTTTTCTTCTAGGGTTTTAGAGTTTTGGGTTTTACATTTAAGTTTTTAATTTATCTTATGGTGCTTTTGTATATGGTGTAAGGAAAGGGTTCAGTTTTAATTTTCTGCATATGGCTAGCCAGTTATCTCAGCAGCACTTATTAAATGGGGAATTCTTTCCCCATTGCTTGTTTTTGTCAGGTTTGTTGAAGATAAGATGATTGTAGGTGTGCAGTCTTATTTCTCGATGCTCTATTTTGTTCCATTGGTCTATGTGTCTATTTTTGTACCAGTACCATGCTGTTTTAATTACTGTAGCTTTGTAGTGTACTTTGAAAGTTGGGTAGTGTGATACCTCCAGCTTTGTTCATTTGGCTGAGGATTGTCTTGGCTGGCTATTCAGGCCCTTTTTTGTTTTCATGTGAATTTTAAAATAGTTTCGTTTCCAGTTCTCTGAAGAATGTAAATGGTAGTTTAGTGGAAATAGCATTGAGTCAATAAATTGGTTTGGGCAGTATGGGAAATTTAACAATATTGAATCTTTTTATTCATGAGCTTGAAATTTTTTTCCACTTGTTTGTGTCATCTCTGATTTCTCTGAGCAGTGGTTTGTAGTTCTCCTTGAAGAGGTCTTTCACTTCTTTTGTTAACTGTGTTGTTAGGTATTCTTTTTGTGGCAATTGTGAATAGATTCTGCTTATTTTTCTTATTGTCTTTCAAGAAGCTAACTTCAAAAGTTAAAAGCATGGGTTTGAAAGTTAGACAGACCTGCTTTAACTCCCGCTTATCACCCACTAACTAGCTTACAGCCTTGGGCCAATTATTTGACTTGTTCATTTGCTAAATCCTAATTTTGATAATTGTGACATAATAATTTTCTTAATTATTGTGTACATTAAGTATAACAATTCACTTGAAATCCTTATTGTAAACATTTGATAAATGCTAAAAATCTTTAATTTGTTCTGTACCCCTTTTATTGTAATGCCATTAATAATGTAAATGATGAGTTAATGGGTGCACAATATAGCACATGTATGCATATGTAACAAACCTGCATGTTGTGCACATATACCCTAGAATTTAAAGCATAATAAAAAAAAGCATAACCATAAGTATAAAAAAAAATGCACCTTGTAGACGTCCAACTCAGGGAGTATTATGGACCAAGAGCCCCAGGTGCTGTGCTCTAAAATCCACAGCCATGACATGCTTCCAGCAGCCTCCTCCCAACCAGGGCTGAGGGTAGTTGTATACTAAAGCTTTCCTGAGACACATAGGTGTCTTTTGAAAGCTGACTTGGTCTCAAGGTTTCCAGATACCCTGCCAAGTCTTTCTTAGACTGCATGACAATCTAGCATGCTTTCTCCACCCTCCTCTTTCTCTCTTCTTATTGTAATGCCATTAATAATGTAATGATGAGTTAATGGGTGCACAACATGCACAACCCTCCTCTTTCTCTCTTCTTGTGTCTGGGGTAGAACTGCATTGTGATCTGGTGCCTCTATCAGCCTCCCCATATTCTTTCACACAAACAGTCACCCTATAAAAATATACACAACTCTAGTCTCAGTTTGGTGTGTGATTCTTAGAGAACTCAGACTTTATATAAGCATATGTCTTCAGAATACCTAACCCTTTGCCATCAGCTCCCCTTGTGCTGCTAACATACATGCAACCTACACCCAGCCTTGGCTACATTTTGCTACCCCACTTCCCTCTCCTGAAGTATCTTGCAATAAAGTCTGGGAATCAATAAGTAGGATGGACTCAGGAATGATCTATGCAATTCAAGGGATTCTTCTCAAGAGCTAGATCAGCTTGCCAGCAATATTGCCCTCTATCAAATTCATAATAAATGAATGAGAAACTCAGCTCTGTTTAATCTTTAGTAGAGAACAAAACTCTTGAAAATGTTTGTTGAGTAAAAGTATAGAACACATGCCAAATCCACTGGGTATCAATTGATTCAAAAGTTTTACATGCATTTCACCAAGATGTCATTCAGTTTGTAGTACTTGACAAAAATGTCCTGTGCTATCTTTAGAGAGGTCTATGTGTGTAAGAAAATTTACCTCAATTTTTAAAGCAGAGATTAGTCCTTTTGTGCTTTAAACTTAGAAGAAGAACCTCAAAGTGAAAAGGAGACATTCAGTATTTATCAGTCCACTAGTTTCCAGAGTGAAGCATCTCTCTTTGGAGTTCTCACACTTTGATTCCTGGTACTCCAGCATGGAGGCACCTCAGGAGTACATCACTTTCATTTTATAGTTTTCATATAGATTTGTTTCCCAATTCTACTCTTCAATTTTAGCTCATCATAAGCAGCTCAGAAATATAAATAAATATCTTAATAAATACCAAGAAACAACAAATAGCAATAAAATAGAATAAAATGCTTTAGAGTACCTTAAACAGGACAAGTTTCTTGTGCTAGCACAGAGTTTGTTCTCAGGGCTGAAAGTGACTGCTCCATTTGCAGTAAGTTTGTTGGTGCCTTGAAGAGCTGATACAACTTTGTAGGTATATTTGAAGGTTTCTGTTTGCCTACCTTCTGTCCCATCTGTCTGCTTTCTTATTTCTTCATGATTTTGTGGTAAGGTCCATGAAATAGATTACCTGAATGTGGCCCAACCAGGATCCTAAAAGTCCTCTTTTCCAGGTAATTGGTACACAATGAATGTTCTCACTGCTTTACGTGAAGACCCTGTTGCTACAGCAAGTGATGTAACTTGAAATCAATTTTCAGTTCAATATTACAGCCCTATTATAATACATCAAAGCATTCATATAATGGGAATCAAAAAATAAACAAATCGTAGATTGTGACTCTATAAAGGAAGCAGAATGCTGCATCCCTCACAGTGCTTTCAATTTATTTGAAGCTCAGTGTAATTTTGAGAATGAAGTGTTTAATCGTTTTATAAACTTTTCAAACAATAGATGCCTGAAAGGTTCAATAGTGCCCTGTGTATTCTCTGAACTGCTGGCCCAGCCGTTAATTGGCAAAGTAACTCAGCACCAACCTCTGCTCAGTGTCTAAAAATGCAGTGCAGGGACCTTTCCCTTTCTTTCTCTCTGCATGCCCCAATCTGAAAAGACCAAGCATTAAATGAAACTAGTAAATCAGATTAGAAATACAAAGACATACAGTAATCTCAGATCTCAGTTTGAAATCAGCTTCTCTCAAAATGCTATTTTCATGTATATTTTCTTTTTTATATCTCAATGGTGACTCAAACTTAGAGGCAAATATTAAAGACAGTAAGAACTAAGACAAATATGCTAAGATGAATAATGTAAGCAAAAAAAGCAGTTTATACATGACGAAAGTCATATGGACAATACATTCATGAGATGCATGCCTTAAACTGGTAATCAAAACATGAAAAATAAATGAGATGCCAGTTTTCTCCTCACAAAATGGCAACTAAAATTATTCACAGTAGTTCAAAGATTAGGAAAGTAAGTATCCTCATTCATTGAAAACGAGGATTATGAGTAGTTGTATATATTTTTCAGGATAATTTGTTTAAATAAAAAGCCAATCCATGAGCCCTTTCTTCTGTCTTTCCATCTCATTTAAATGATGCCAATAAAGGTGGCAACTATCAGCTATCTAGCCTCATTCTTGCCCTCAGACACCTCATGAAATCTAAAGTTATAGATAGATAGGCAATAGATAGAGAGATAGATAACCACAAAGTCAATTTGGCATGAGTGTCTTTGATATGAGAAAACAAGGAAAACTTGCAGGAAAAGAAAGAAACAGGTACAGATAATTAGATATAGAGTGAACTCAAGAGCCAATTTGTTTAATGGAAGAGAGATAGAGCCTGGTAGCTGTCAAATAGTTTGATAAGCATAAAATCTTAGTGTAGTGAAATTGCTAGAATTTTTCTTCTAAGAACCAAAAAGTTATGGAAAGACCAATCCAACTCTCTCTCATTATCATGAATTCTAATGCTAGACTGCAGGGAAAAGGAAATGAATAGACTATCTCCTTTTTTATTTTTTGAATTCTTAAACAAAGAAGAATTGGAACTGAAAAGCCACAATATTATGTATATACCCTTTGAACTGATAATCCTGTTGCTGCGAGTCGACCATAAGAAAGTAGTCATGTCTTTGTTCAGTGAATAAGCTGTAATCACTATATGAAATTTTAAATATTAAGAAACTGAAAAGAGCCAACATTTCCAAATCCAGAGTCATCATTAAATTCATTCATTATTCATTAAACAATTATTCAACACGTGGCTCATATGCCAGGCACTTTGGATGTTCATGTCAGTGAACAAGACAGACAAAAATTCCTTCCTTCATGCTAAATTTAAATTTAAATTATTGTTCCATAAGGAATATTGGATATGCAGAAATTAAAATGTATTTTTTAAACTAATGAGATGAAATTTACAACTTGGAAAATAACATGTGTATGTATGTGTGTAAAAGAAACATATAACATATTAAATCTTCACGTCTATTGTAGATTCACAAGTGATTTTTAAAATGGATTTTTCTATTGTGCACAGAATAAGTCCCATTACTTTTAAATAAGACTTAATTCTCCTAAATAAGACTTTTCTCCTATGCTTAAATTTATCATGATGAATAGAATTGTATATATTTAATAATTTTTACAGATGGATAATAAAATAGATAACACAATATGTTTGAGGAAAAGACACGCATACACACGCACATTGTTCCATCATATTTTTGGTAGATGGAAAGGTGAGTTTTTCTTCTTTGCTTTCTATTCACACACACATATAACGTGAAGTCCTTCACAGAGGAACAGTAGAATATTACAAAGGAATAATGATGGTCCTTTTATGTATAAGGTTTATAAAATATTCATATAATTTGACAAAAATTCCTTCCTTTGTATTTGGCATACCTGAAATAGGAAACAGCACAGTGCAATGACTGATGGCTAAGAATTTGTCATGTGCCTTCACATCCTGGTTGTACCGTTTCTTGGTAGTAAGATATGGGACAATCTTTACCTCTCCATGTTCACCTGCTATACCCATAAAATAGGGATCATAAGTATTTTTAGATATTATATTATAAAATATTCAAATTTAACAATGTACTTGGCACATATTAGGTACTCGAGGAAAGGAAGCTAGTATTATGTATGTAACATTACAAAATGAATGAAAAGAATTTTTATCAGAACAACAATAAATTAGTGATCTAAAGCATGACATAAGTTCAGTAGAAATTGAAGTATGTGAATTGAGATTCCAATGACTTAATACACCAATTACTTCTCATATCAAACACTGAGGCTGAGTAAAAGAGAACAATATTTATGAGAAGATATTGAGATAAATCTGCTTCCCATCTATTCAATTTAATAATTAAGTCGTGCAAGGAAAAGTGATATTTTATTTCTGCTATTTTTACAGCTTTCATGTTCCAATGGTGTAAGACAAATAAAAACTTAGTTCAATAAACACACACATACAGATGTATAATTTATTATTCAAATCAGGCATCGGTCATAAAATCGGTCCAAAAATTATACTATTGTGACCCTCATGGTTTTTCCATGTTAAGTTCTGATATTGGAATGTACACATTTTATTTAAATAATATTATTATGATTGATTTTACATTTACATTAATTGTCATGAAAACCAAATAAATTGTTTGTGAGCACCAAAAATTTACTTAATTACATGTTTAAAGCCCAAGCCTTCAGCTATGTACGTGTCTTTACTTTGCACTATGCAAGTGCCCTGCTGTTGTGACAAGAAGTAACAGAGTAAACTTGTATCCTAGCCATGGGAGGTTGCCCTAAAGACAAGGCAGAAGCAATAACATGACAATGTTTAGAGCAGTATTTTGTTGATCACGCCAGATTCCTGCCCCACCCCAAAAGATTGCACATCTAGAAGGATGGATTGATCTTCTATCATGGAGGATAATACAACAAATATGTTTATTTAGCATTTCATAATGGCTCTAAGGGCTACAGTATTTTCATGTCGCGTCATAACCTCCCTGTAGTGAGTATTTTACAGTGAATGATTATTTGTGTGTGGGATTAGAGAACCTCAGTCTGGCAAATATCAGCAGAATCTAGTTCATGCAATTCCTTGGACTCTTAGGCCAGTAGGCGTTCCAAGTTTAGGTGCAGGTGTGAGGATTCCATGTGGAGTAGCAAAAAAACAAACAAACAAAATCAGAGTAGAATGTAATTATCCTAACATCCCAGTCTATGTCATATATAGACCAAACAATTCAAATGTACAAACTTCTTGCAGTAACTTGTGGATTCAAATGTATTCTTAAGCTTGGGAGTAGAGGAAGGCAAAAACCAGACTGATGCATCTATCACACGTTTCCTTCCCCAGGCTCATTCATTTGTGTCAGTGAGGACTGAGAAATGTTGAGAATTCAAATGACAGGTATGTTTTGATGGGCATATTTTAAGTGAAAGAAGATGATATTTGAAGGATTTTGCTCATTGATAACAAGATAAAAGAAACTAATTAGAGCTAAGCTATCTAACTTCTATGTTTTCGTGGTTCTAATATGTTACAGAAGGTACAGCAATGGATCCCAAATCTGACAGACTATTAGAATTAGCAAGGGAGGTTATTTTTACAATATTTTCCAGACTTTTCCACAGTATTCTATATCAGGGTCCCCAGGTGTCTGTTTTGGCAATGATCCATGGGAGATTCTAATTATCAATCAGGTTAGGAAAACATTAGTCTTGAAAAAATACTTTATTGTGCTGCCAATTGATTCCTAAATATATGTAGATTTTATGATTATATTATGCTACTCTGATTTTTTACAAGTTGGCTTTTAATGAATCAGTTTTATTCTTCATTTAACTTAGATTTAAAAAATTTCCCTAATATATTTAAATATGTTTAATCATGGCCTTAAGAATTTAGAATCTATATTTTATGTTTCACTATGTATGGGGGACTGTTTTAAAGACAACTTACCTCATGATTTCTGTATTGAAGACACTTTTACTAATTATTTTTATTGGAATCAATTAAGAAAATTTAAAGTTGCGTATTGCCTAGATGCATTTGGACTAACATGGACTCCTTTCTATAAGCTCCTGGTTTCTCATCTTGGTTTTCTTAAACATAAGCCTTCTATAAATGTTCTCTTTGTTTATTTTTTCAGGGTCCTTCAGAGAGACAGAACAAATAGGAGATACACACACACACACACACACACACACACACACACGCACATAATGTGTATGTAGATAGATGTAAGAGAAGGGATTTGTTAGAGAAATTGGCTCCTGCATTTATGGGGGCTGAGAAATCTCACAAAAGTCTTTGCAAGCTGTAGAACCAGAGAGGCTGGCAATGTGGCTCCATGTAAGTGTGAAGGCCTCAGAACCTGGGAAGCCTATGGTGTAATTCTCATTCTGAGCTGAAGGCCTGAGAACTCAAAGGGGGATGGGGTCTTGCGCAAAAGTCCCAGAGTCCAAAAGCTGGAGAGCCTGGAGTTCCAATGTCCGAAGGAAGGAGAAAAAGTGTCCCAGCTCTAAGACAGAGGGAGAAGGAAACTCTTTTATTTTGTCTTTTTATTCTATTTGGGACCCCAGACAATTGGATGTTGCCCATCCACATTGAGGATAGATCTCCCCCATTCAGTCTACTGATTTATATTCCAGTCTCCTCTGGAAGCACCCTCACAGACACATTCAGAAACAATGCTTTACCAGTTATTTAGTTATTTCTGAATCCAGTCAAGTTGACATGTTAAATTAACCATTCTACTCAGTGAACAAATGCATAAATCCATTAACTTCCCCCAGTTAGTCATTGAAAATGCATTGAGTCCTAAGTGATATGCCTAGCACTGTGCAATAGTTTTTATTGTGTAGGCTACAGGAATGCAAACTTGTAATTGCTTTTACAAAGTTACCAGTTGGAAATTTTAGATTGATTGTTTGGTTGCTTAATTTTTCTCTTACTTATTTTTTTCTTTCCCTCCCTCCCTCCCTCCCTCCCTCCCTCCCTGCCTTCCTTCCTTCCTTCGTTATCAAATTATCAATCCCTAGTAGAGAATTGACATTTAACGATAAAGAACTACTCCTATTTATTTCAGGGATTTTTCCATGCATCTCTGCATATGGCTGGTGAATAAAATGGCATGTTATACCAAATTTATTTGAGGATTCAGAAGACTTGTGAGAAAAGACCAAGAAAACAAACACATACAAATATATAAATGAAAACTTTCAATCTGTTTCTATCACTAAAGTTCAGACATATCTCAAAATAGAGAAAACTATTAGGGTGATTGGCCATATGTATATTTTTCAAGGGAAATAACAGGTTTATGAGAAGCAATACATTCTAAGAAAAGAGAGATAATGATCCTGACCTAATTACAAAGGCTTAGTCATTGATGAAGAGTAGACAGTTTGAATACAGGGAAGTGACTGCTGTTGGAATCCATTTTTAACCCAACCTCTTGGCCTTACCTGTGGCACAAAGTGAGAGGGCTGAAAGTAACCCAAAAATGTTTATTTATTTTTGTAAAAGATGATGTAGTAAGTAATTGAGCATACATAACAATATTTAGCATATTGTATCTGGTTAATTATTCATGAATTTATATGAATAGACAAGAATTACTAATGTCAGGTATTATGAACTATTTTATCTGGAATTTATTATAATTAATTGTGATTGAAATAGTCCCTCTAGATTCATTCATCCATATAGTTAACAGATATTTTCAGAGTTCTGCAACGTATCAAGCTCTGAGATAGGTTTTACAGTCTCGAAAATTTTTTTTTTTTAAATGAAGAGTTTTTAAACAACCCCATCAAAAAGTGGGCAAAGGATATGAACAGACATTTCTCAAAAGAAGACATTCATACAGCCAACAGACACATGAAAAAATGCTCATCATCACTGGCCATCAGAGAAATGCAAATCAAAACCACAATGAGATACCATCTCACACCAGTTAGAATGGCGATCATTCAAAAGTCAGGAAACAACAGGTGCTGGAGAGGATGTGGAGAAATAGTAACACTTTTACACTGTTGGTGGGATTGTAAACTAGTGCAGCCATTATGGAAAACAGTATGGCGATTCCTCAAGGATCTAGAACTAGATGTACCATATGACCCAGCCATCTCATTACTGGGTATATACCCAAAGGATTATAAATCATGCTGCTATAAAGACACAAGCACACGTATGTTTATTGCAGCACTATTCAGAATAGCAAAGACTTGGAATCAACCCAAATGTCCATCAGTGACAGACTGGATTAAGAAAATGTGGCACATATACACCATGGAATATTATGCAGCCATCAAAAAGGATGAGTTTGTGTCCTTTGTAGGGACATGGATGCAGCTGGAAACCATCATTCTTAGCAAACTATCACAAGAACAGAAAACCAAACACCGCATGTTCTCACTCATAGGTGGGAACTGAACAATGAGATCACTTGGACTCGGGAAGGGGAACATCACACACCGGGGCCTATCATGGGGAGGGGGAGGGGGGAGGGATTGCATTGGGAGTTATACCTGATGTAAATGACGAGTTGATGGGTGCTGATGAGTTGATGAGTGCAGCACAGCAACATGGCACAAGTATACATATGTAACAAACCTGCCCGTTATGCACATGTACCCTAGAACTTAAAGTATAATAATAATAAAAAAATGAAGAGTTAAATCATTACAAAATTTCCATTAAATATGGAAAACACACAGATATTCAAGATAGACTTATGGGGTCTTTCCACTTCTACAAAAAAAAAGAATGAGGTAACTTCTAAGTCAGATCCTGAGAATGAATTAATATCTGACCATGGAAAGTAATAGGGACCATTGATAAAATATTTCTGCCAAGAAAAAAAAGGAAAAAGAAGAAAGAGAAAGCACTATATATTAAGCACCTTAAGGAGAGGAAAACCATGAGCAAAACAACAATTTAAAGATGTTATTTGTAATAGCAAAGTGATTAGTGTCACTACACACACACACACAAACACAGACAGAAAGTGTTACCTGTTTTTCAATGTACAAGCTAAACATTGATGCAACTACACACTGAGAAAAGCTGATATATCTGAATTGCATAAGAGATATTCAGGAGTTTAGTTTTCTATGCTACAATTAATGACAGCTGTTTAATCTCAATGTCATGGAAGAGATTTCTTTGATGTAAAACACTAGCAAAACATAGATTAGATAAATAGATGATAGATAGATAGATAGATAGATAGATAGATAGATAGATAGATAGATAGAGTAGATAGATATGCCCACAGCATTTTTTCTTGGTCTTTCCATTAAGTATTTTCTACTTTTGTATGCCTAGTGAGTACTGATGGTATAGATAGAAGAGCTCACAACTTTCCTGTAATAAACATCTCTTAAAGTACCAGCCCAAGAGCAAGATCCATTTCTCAGAGAACTAAGCTGCTGTATGTGTCTATGTGTGTGACTCTGGACCCTGTCCCTAATTACAGTATAATGACCAGAAGTGGATCCCTAGACACACACACTGCCAATTAGATTCTTTCTCCTTGGAATTTGGATTCAAAGACATCTGACAGTTTGCTATTTTTTGATCTCTCAAAATGAAACTCGTATTCTATGAATCTTTATGCACTAAAAGAAAACCCCACATTTTAAAGAATTTACTCTTATTTAGCAAACACTTAAATTGTGCTCACTATGTGTCACTTCATATTCTAAGTAAGCATGTGGAGAATAGAAATAAGAGATAAGAAACCATCCCAGCCCAGAGGAAAAATAAAATGGCATGGATAACTCTTTGGCTTCTTAAAATTTTCAGTTTCAGTTCCTAGTTTCTCCTAGGGCCTGAATGTACCAAATAAATGTCCTGCCATTGTTTTCAGTAAGATAACTTTTATGTTTGTAACAAAGCTCTTTAAAATGCATCAAATGTATTCATTTATTTATTTACTTTATTTAAATGGTTTTTTAGTATTAAAACAATGTCTAAAACTGACCCTAAAATATCTCTGGTCAGGTGGAAAAGCACTGTCTTTAGATATTGTTTGTCATTTTTGAGAAATTTTAAAAATTATAAACAATTATTACCTTAATAATTCAGTTGTTTTGGCAAATTATCAAAGAAGAATTTGCTCATAATTCAAAATTTACTTAAGAAGCTGACTTTCCTTTTTAAAATTCACCTTAAAGTGATATGAACTAGTACTTGAGAATAATAAAGTATCATTTTAAATTACAATTCACAAAATCTTATTTATGCCTCAACATCCTTAAGAGTGCTACTTCTCTATCTATAAAAAGTGGTCCATAAATGCTACTTTACATTCTGTGTCATAGTTATATAATAATAAAAATGTTTAATATAAAACAAATTTATAATCTGGAAATAGCTATTATTTAGGAAAGTTAGAGTAAAAAGTGATAATGAAATATTTAATTGTGGAGATTTCTGAATTTAGATTTTATAGGACAATTTTCTTAGTCCCTCTTACACACTGAAAGCTTTCCACATATTGTTTGAACTTTTTTTTTTTTTTTACATTTTTTAGAATAGAAAATAAAGCCAAGAGAGTCTTAGTAAATTACTCAAATCCACATAAAATTGAACTTGACTTAAGATTTCACAGTATAAATTTCTTCATTGTGTTATCCTGGCTTATGAGGAATTATGCCTATTTCCTAGTGGAAAAAAAAACAGTTAATAAGAAAAAAACTTACGTAGGTATAACTGCTTACAGTTTATAGAACTATCTTTACAACTTTCTCCTGTTTAAAATAACTTCAATAACATTCTTGTTCACTAAATGTAAAACTAAGGGTTTTTTATTTATTTATTTACTCATATGGAACATATAATTTCCAAGGAGCAGTGGAATTCAAAGCACATTTATTAGACACTAACCACAGACCAAAATTCTGAAAAGTCAGTAAGCAAACTAACTTCATGCAAGTCAAGGCTTCCAAAAGGTGTGGGTCTTGCAGTAAGAAGCATAAAACCTGAATAAACTACTCCACAAAATTTGGTTTGCTATTAAGAAAGCAAGTGAGGCCGGGCGCGGTGGCTCAAGCCTGTAATCCCAGCACTTTGGGAGGCCGAGATGGGCGGATCACGAGGTCAGAAGATCGAGACCATCCTGGCTAACACAGTGAAACCCCGTCTCTACTAAAAAATACAAAAACTTAGCCGGGCGAGGTGGCAGGCGCCTGTAGTCTCAGCTACTCGGGAGGCTGATGCAGGAGAATGGCGTGAACCCGGGAGGCGGAGCTTGCAGTGAGCTGAGATCCGGCCACTGCACTCCAGCCTGGGTGACAGAGCGAGACTCCGTCTCAAAAAAGAAAAAAAAAAAAAAAAAAAGCAAGTGAAAGGAAGGTTTATATATATTTTGTTTGCTTTCATTGATGGGAAATATTTTGGAGTAAAGGAAAATGCTCAATGTAAGTTAGTATAGTATAGCTTTGTTAATTTGTTAATTTGTTAAAGATAGTATAGCTTTGTTAATTTTTAGTGACCATGCATTAAGAAAACAATAACAAAAACAGGGATTCTGATTAATTACTCCAGCTGAAAATACACATTTAACAATTAAGAATCACAGACTAAAATAGTTGCATTTCATACTTCCACACAGAGGTATCTTAGGCATTCTCTTTGGCAGTCTACGCCCACTCTGATACATTATATAGTCACAGATTCTCTGTTACAAGCCACAGAGGAACTTGGCAGTCCTGAATATCATGATTAATAGCCATGAATTCACTCATCCTCCACTCTGTGTAGACAGCTCCATTAATTCCATGTACCCTCTGGTAGATTTATGTCTACTCAATTTGGTTAAAAGTCATCAGCACCTCACTTTAAAACACTCTTCCAGAATTTGTCTACTTTATTACAGTCTTTCCTATTTTTAATCACTGCATATGTTTTCAACATTTCACTTTTCTGCTCCATTGTATTCCTTTTGTATTTCATTATGTGTCTTATCAGTCTAACATATCTCCACGTCATGTCGACTATTTCCTATAATCGTTTCATTTTGACCTTCATTGACAAGTCAGTTTTATGCTTTTTACTTTAATCAGTATCTGTTTAAAAATTATTTACTTTTGTTCACTGAATGGCTTTGGTGTATGGAAATTTTGTCATTCTTTATTACAACAAACTCTGATTGCATGTACCTATTTTTCTAGATGTCAGCTTTCTATCAATGTTCAAGATGTATGTTATTTTACATCTCTTCGGACAATAATTTTAAATATAATAATATGCCTGTCTTCCTACAGAATACTATTTCAACAGCTAACATATTTTAAATGTTTTTACTCCCAATTTACAAAGTTTGAATAAATTTCTGAAATAGCTCTAGAGTAGAAAATGTATCTTAGAAAATAATCTTAAGGAAGGATTTTCAGTTGGACTTACTTCTTTATGAAAAATATATTTTGTCAAATATTGCTATCATAGTAATTGAATAAAATTATATTAGTAATGAATTAAAACATTGGCTACTGATTAATTATACAGAGAGAAATTTTACTCCTTGTCTTTAGTAACTTAAAGTGTTTAGATAAAATTCAACATTTTCTAATGCTATAACTAATCACAAATTTTTATGAAGTTCGGTAGAAAAGTGTCACGAAAAACATTAAACTGTATTATTCCCTTCTTTGATTTTCCTCTTAATATTATCTCTTTAAATGTTAAATTGTATCTACCTATTAGTTATTCACAAATTATACAATCTAAGTATATATACTATGTAATTCTTTGAGGATTTATGATGCTGACATTGATTATCCTCCCACGGCTGAGAAAAATCTTGTATCTTTTCAGGTAATGTTTAACCTCAATCCCTGATAAAACTGATACTCACACAAGAGCTCTGGGAATAAACGGGAACATGATAATTTAAAATTTGAGAGACCTGCATGTGATGGTCAGAGCATTCTCTTACTAGTTATGTGACAGGAGACATATTATGTAACCTTAATGATCATCTGTTTTTTTCCACCTACAAACTAGTTTCATTTATAAACAAAGATCCTCCCTCACTGATATTTGTAAAATTAAAAGAGATTATCTTTGCCATACACTTAAATTTGCACATTATGAGCACTCATGAAATCGTTGTTGTTTTTATATTTCTTACAAATAAATGGAAAAAGATCAATGGGGGTGATGCTGAGAGGGGAATAGTAAAATTCCTTCCTTCCAAAGCCCTGCATCACCGCCTTGAAAATCACAGGAAGAATAGGAGATAATCCAAATGCTACTGAAGTCACCAGTAGGTGGTAAGAGGAAAGGAAATGAATTCTAGCTTCTCACTCTTCTTCTCAGGTGTATAGAGAGACTTTAATAATAGAGACATGAGGCGACACTGGAGAATATTTTTGATATTCCCACTAGCTAAAAACAGATTATGCAATTTAAAATTATCTTTAAGTATCTATAGACATATCTCGTAGATATGGTTTGGTTCCAGACCACAATATTAAAGCAAATATTGCAATGTAGCAAGTCTATTAAAAACATCTTATTGCTTAAAAATGCTAATGATAATCTAAGCCTTCAGTAAGTATTAGCCTTTTCACTGGTGGAGGGTTTTGCCTCAATATTGCTAGCTGCTAACTGATCGGGGTGGTGGTTGCTGAAGGCTGCAGTGGCTATGCCGGTTTCTTAAAATAAGACAACAACGAAGTTTGCTTATCCACTGATTCTTCCTTTTATGAAATATACATTTGTAGCATCAAATGCAGTTTCACAGCATGAGACTTACAGTAGAACTTTTTTCAAAGTTGGAGTCAATCATCTCAAACCCTCCTGCTGATTTGTCAACTAAGTTTAGGTAATACTCTAAGTCCTTTCTTGTCATTTCAAAAATTGTACACCATCTTCACCAGGAGTAGATATCATCTCAAGAAACCACTTCATTTGCTCATCTGTAAGAAGCAAGTCTTTGAGATAGGGAACAATATAGCCAAATAGATGCAGCCAGAATGCACCACTGTCACAGAAAAGAAACTAAAATTGAGTAAAGCAATATTTTAAAAACATGTCTTTGGAGACAGAAGACCAATAATCAATAGAAAGACAATATAGATACTGAGGCTGAAGAGGGAGGAAGCTGAGAACCCTGCAGGGGTTGCCCAATGTCAGGGTTAGTACCCATCCCTGAACTCCTACTAGGGAAGTTGTGAGTGATGGAATGGTGGGTCAGCTCTCTCTCTCCATAGACCCCTGGGATTCTAATGTCAAGAGATTTCACATTCCCCATGGACACTCGAGCTGACAGAGGAGTCTGCCTAAAGAGTAAGCAGAGACAGAACTTCAGCCTGTGCTAAGCCAAAGGATTTTTGAGCACAGGGCAGTTGCAGCGGAACAGGGCCATAGGCACCCATCCCCCAAAGCTCCCCATTTTCCTCTGAGTTGCTCTTACCTCAACATACTGAAGGCCCAAAAGAGAGCATGGCTGATTTTCCTATAAGATAGCATGGCTGATTTTCCTACATAATTGGGGCACATTTGTTCTTCAAGCCCTCCTGCCTGCTAGCCCCTCCCAGAGCCCCTACCTGTCCACTCCTGCAGGAGCATGTGCACAGCAGTTTCCACTGCCCAGCCTTGGTGCATCACTGGCATCCCCAACTCACCAATTTCTGATGGCCTGAGATTATTTCTGATACTTCAGAGCAGCCAGTGCTCAACCCCAAGGGATAGGAGACTGGAGCTGCTGGCAGGTCTCACTTTTTCAGGGCTACATGGAAGGAGTGCCTTGCAGATACTGGTGTTCAGCACTCAAGCAGGGGAGAAGCCCCCACTCTCAGAACACTGACAGGGGTCAGAAATAATGGCTCATGGACTGGCACAGAAGCGGGGTGTGCCTTACTTTACAGAACCTGTCTGGGAAGGGTATCACCTATCTGCTAGCTATAGCTTCTGCTCAAGAGAGCCTCAGGGCATAGAACACCTAACAAAGGAAATGCAAGCATGGCACCAGTGATTTTAGAGGGCTCTCCCAAGACCTAGGAGTGAACTTAGTGATGGAGTCATCTCTCCCCCGACCCACCACTGTGAACATGTTGAAGTACAAAAGAGGCATAAGGGACTATCTGATGGCAATTACTCTTAAGTGCCATCTACTGGTTTGAATCCCAAATTACAACACCAAAAATATTCTGCAAATATTCAAAATGTATGACACTCAAGGCAAAAATTCACCTGCAAATAAAGGTCCTGTACAGAGTGTTGGTCCTCTGAAAACATCCAGAAATGAAGCCAACTGACTATACTCGACACACACAACAATTGAAGGACTACTAACCCTTTCAGATGAGAAAGAATCAGTGTAAGGACTGACAATTTGAACAGTCAGAGTGTCCCCTTAACTCCAAATGAGCACACTGGCTCCCAAGCAATGGTTCTTAGCCACTTTGGAAATGACTGAAATAACAGACATATAATTCAGAATCTGGATGGCATGGAAACTTATCAAGATTCTGGAGAAATTTGAAATCCAATACAAGGAATTCAAGGAAACTAATAAAATGATCCAAGAGCTCAGAGACAAAATAGCCATTTTAAGAAAGAACTAAACTGATGTTTTGGAAATAAAAAAATCACTACACGTATTTTATAATACAGCTGAAAGTATTACAAGCAGAATAGACCTAACCAAGGAAAGAATCTCATAACTTGAAGACCAGTTTTTCAAATAAACTCTGTTAGACAAAATGTAGGAAAAAAAATTATAAAAGTTAATAAAACCTCTAGGAAATATGGGATTATGTGGAGACCAAACCTATAATTCATTAGCATTCCTGAGAGAGGAGAGAGGGTAAGCAACTTGGAAAATAAATATGAGGATATAGTCCATGAAAATTTCACCAATCTCACCAGAGAGGTTTACATGGAAATTTAAAAAAATACAGAGAGACCAAGGAAGATATTATATAAGATCACCATCCCCAAGGCACGTGATAATCACATTCACCAAGTTCAATTTGAAAAAATATAAATAAATAAATAAAGGCAATTAGTTGGAAGGGTCAGGGAAACCCATCTTGCCTAGCAGCAGACCTCTCAGCAGAGATCTTACAAGCCAGAAGAGACTGGGAGCCTATTTTCAGTGTCCTCAAAGAAAAGAATTTCAACGAAGAATTGTATCTCCTGATAAACTAAACTTCGTTAGTGAAGGAGAAATAAAATTATTCTCAGACAAGCAAATGTTAAGGGAATTCATTACCACTAGACTGGTCTTATAAGAGGTTCAAGTCTACAAAACAACTAGCTAACAACATGATGATAATATCAAAATTTCACATAGCAATATTAACTCTGAATTTAAGTTATCTAAACATGCCAATTAAAGGGCATATAGTGACAAGCTGGATAAAAACACAAGACTCAGTTGCCTGCTTTCTTCAAGAGACCTGTCTCACATGTAAGAATAGCAAGAAGCTCAAAGTAAGGGGATAAAGATTTACCATGCAAATAGCAGAAAAAAACAGCAGGAGTTGTGATTCTAATATCAGACAAAACCGACCTTAAATCAACAAAGAAGGGCATTACTTAATGAGAAAGTGTTCAATTTAACAAGAAGACTTAAGTGTCATAAATAGATATACACCCAATATTGGGGCACCCAGAGGTGTAAAACAAGTTGTTCCTGATCTATGAAAAGAGGCATAAAGCTACATAATAATAGTGGGAGACTTCAACACCACACTGACAGCATTAGACAGATCATCAAGGCAAACAACTAACAAAGAAATTCTGGGCTTAAACTCAAAACTTGACCAATGGGACATATTAGACATTTATAGAATACTCCATCCAACAATGACAGAATATGCATTCTTCTAATATACACATGGAAGGTAGTGTAAGATTGACCACATGCTCAGTCATAAAGCAAGTCCCAATAAATTCAAAAACATTGAAATCATACAAAGCACACTCTCAGACCACAGTGCAATAAAAATAGATGTCAATACTAAGATATTTCAGTACTACACAAATATATGGAAGGTAAACACCTTACTCCTAAACTCTGGTGAACAACAAAATTATAGCAGAATTTTTTAAAAAAATTTAAATTAGGAAAAATAGAAAACTTGTATAGTTTTTAGAATACTCTAAAGCAGTGACAAGAGGAAAGTTTATAGCACTAAATGACTTCATAAAATAATTAGAAAGAGCTCAAATTAGCAATCTAACCTTGTACTTAGAGGAACTAGAAAAAAAAAAAAGACCTAGAAAAAAAGACCAAACCAATCCTGGAGAAAACAGAAGAAAATGAATAAGTAAAATCAGAGGATCAAATGAAATAGATATGGAAAAATCCATACAAAAGATTGATGAAACCAATAGTTCATTATTGAAAAGAATAAACAAGAGCAATAGACCACTAGTCAGATTAACAAAGAAAATACGAAGAGAAAATCCAACTAAGCACAATCAGAAATGATAATGATGACATTACAACCAATCCCTCAGAAATACAAAAGGTCCTTAGAAGCTATTATGAACACACCCTATACACACAAATTAGAAAACCTAGAAGAAATTGATAAATTCCTGGAAACTCAAGATTGAAACAAAAAGTGAAAACCTGAACAGACCAAAAACAAGTTTTTAAACTGAATCAGTAACAAAAACACTTACCAAACAAAGACAGACCTGGGTTAGATGAATTCACAGTTGTTTTCTACCAGATATACGATAAAAACAAAAACAAACAAGCAAACAAACAAAAACAAACAAAAAAAACTCCTACCAGTCCTACTGAAACTGTTCCAAGAAATTGAAGAGTAGAAGCTCCTCCCTAACTTATGCTGTGAAGCCAGCATCAGCCCGATGCCAAAATTTGGCATAGACACAGTGAAAAAAAAATTTATAGTCAATATTCCTGATGAACAAAGATGCAAAAATCCTCAACAAAAACGAACAAAACTAAATCTATTAACACATCAAAAAGTTAATTCACCATGATCAAGTAGACTTTATTCCTGGGATGCAAGGTTGGTACAGCATACACAAATCAGTAACTATGATTCATTACATAAATATAATTAAAAACAAAACCCATATGATCACCTCAATAGATGCAGAAAAAGTTTTGTTTTGTTTTGTTTTTTATAAAATAAAACTTCCATTCATGACTTAAAAAACCCTCAGCAGACTAGGCTTCAAAGGAAAACATACCAAATTATAAGAGTCATCTATGACAAATTCATAGCCAACACCAGACTGAAGGGGTAAAGGCTGGAACCACGCCCCTTGAGAACTGGAACTTGGGAAGGATGCCCATTCTCACCACTTAACATAGTACTGGAAGTCCTAGCCAAAGCAATCAGTGTAGATAACAAAGTGAAAGGCATCAAAATAGAAAAAGAATAAATCAAATATCTTTCTCTGTTGATGATATAATTATTTACATAGTAAACTGCAAAGACTATACCAAAAGACATCTAGAAGTGATAAATGACTTCAATAAAGTTTCAAGATACAGAATCACCGTGCAAAAATCAGTACTATTTATATATACTCCAACAATGTTCTAACTGAGAGCCAAATCAAGAAGTCAATCCCACTTACAATAGAAAAAAAAAAAAAAACAGTGAGTTACCTAGGAATATAGCTGAAGATCTTTGCAAGGAGAACTAAAAAACACTGCTGAAAGAAATCAGAGATTACCACAAATAAATAGAAAAACATTCCAAGCTCATAGATTGGAAGAGTCAACATCATTATCATACTGCTCAAAACAACTTGCAGATTCACCACTCATTCTCTCAAACTGCCAATGTTATTTGTCATAGAATTAGGAAAAAAAATACTCTAACATTCATATGGAACAAAAAAAGAGCCTGAATACCCAGAGCAATCCTAAGGAAAAAGAACAAAACCAGAGGCATCACATTAACCATCTTCAAACTATACTATACTATAAGGCTATAGTAATCATAACAGCATGAAACTGGTTCAAAAACAGACAAATAGACCAATAGAATAGAATACATAACCCAGAAATAAAGTGATACACAACCATCTGATCTTCAACAAAGTCTGCAGAAATAAGCAATGGGGAAAGGACTTTCTATTCAATAAATGGGCTGGGATAACAAGCTAGCCGTATACAGAAGAATACAATTGGCCCCCTACCTTTCACTATATACAACAATCAACTCAAGATGGGTCCGGCGTGGTGACTCATGCCTGTAATCCCAGCACTTTCGGAGGCTGAGGAAGGCAGATCACCTAAGGTCAGGAGTTTGAAACCAGCCTGGCCAGCAGGGTGAAACCCCATCTCCATTAAAAATACAAAAATTAGTCTGGTGTGGTGGCATGTGCCTGTAGTCCCAGCTATTCGGGAGGCTGAGTTAGGACAATCTCTTGAACTCAGGAGGCAGAGGGTGCAGTGAGCCGAGATCGCACCACTGCACTCCAACCTGGGCAACAGAGCGACGTTCTGTTTTTTTTTTTTTGTTTTTTTTTTTTTTTTTAAAGATGGATTTAAAGACTTAATTATAGGATGTCAAACCGTAAAAATCCTAGAAGAAAACCAAGGAAATACCTTTTTTGAGATTGGCCTTGGCAAATAATTTTCTACAAGTACCCAAAAGCAATTCCAGTAAAACAAAAAATTGATAAATGGGACCTATGTACACTAAAGAGTTTCAGCACAGCCAAAAAATTATCAATAGTGTAAACAGACAGCCTAAAAAATGGGAGAAAATGTTCTCAAACTACATATCTGACAGCAGTCTAATATGCAGAATTTATAAGGAACTTAAACAAATCAATGAGCAAAACATATAACCCCATTAAACATAAGCAAAGGACATGAGCAAACACCTCTCAAAAGAAGATATACAAGTGGTCAACAACAAGAATAAATGCTCAACATCAGTAATCATTAGAGGAATGCAAATAAAAACCACAGTAAAAGAGTATTTCACACCAGTCAGAATAGTTATTAATAATTCAAAAAATAACAGCTGCTGAGGGACTGCAGAAAAATGGAAATGCTTTTACATTGTTGGTGGAAATGTAAATAGTTCAGTCGAGATAGAAAGATCTCTCAAAGAACTAAAAACAGAACTACCGTTAGACCCAGTAATCCTACTACTGGGTGTATAAACAAAAGGAAACTTAATTGTTTTACAAAAACAACACATGCATGCACATGTTCATCATACAACTATTTACAATTAAGAAAACATGAAATCCATCTAGGTGCCCATCGCCAATGAATTGAATGAAGAAAACATGGTACATATACACCATGGAATACTATGCAGCCATAAAAAGAACAAATTATGTCATTTGTGCAATATAATTAGAGCTGAAGTCCATTATCCTAAGCAAATTCATGCAGGAATAGAACACCAAACACTGAATGTTTTCATCTGTGGGAGGAAACATTGCGAGAGCTAAACTTTGAGTACACATGGACATAAAGACGAGAACAATAAACACTGAGGACTAATAGAGTAGGGAGGGAGGGAGTTGGGCATGGCCCAAAAAACTACTTGTTAGTTATTATACTTTATTCACTCAAGTTTTGTCATAAAATTATAGCAATTGTTCAGGGGAGGTGGTTCATGCCGTAATTCCAGCACTTTGGGAGGCTGAGGTGGGAAGATCACTTGAGGTCGGGAGTTGGAGACCAGCCTGGCCAACATGGTGAAACTAACTCCACCTCTACTAAAAATACAAAAATTAGCCGGGCGTGGTGGCACATGCCTGTGATTCCAGCTACTTGGGAGGCTGAGGCACGAGAATCGCTTGAACTTGAGAAGCAGAGGTCTCAGTGAGCCAAGATCCTGCCACTACACTCCAGCCTGGGTGACAGAGTGACACTCAGTCTCAAAACAAAACAAAACAAAAAATAGATTATAGCAATTGACTCATATCTTCAGCCTCCTTCTAATTTGAGTTATCTTGCCATTTCAACCACCTGTGCAGTTACTTCCTCCACTGAAGTTTTGAACCCCACCAAGTCATCTATGAGTGTTGGGATCGACTTCTTCAAAACTCCTGTTATTTTTGTTATTTTAACTTCTGTCCGGATCCACCAGAGGAATCGCTATCTATGGCACCTATAGTCTTACAAAATGCATTTCTTTAATGAGACTTGAAAGTCAAAATTACTTTTTGATTCATAGGCTGCAGAATGGATGTTGTGTCAATAGGAATAAGAATAGCATTAATCCCCTTATGTGTCTTTGTCAGAGCTCTTGGGTGGCTAGGTGCATTGTCAATGAACAGTAATGTTTTGAAATACTTCTTTTTCTTTTCTAAGCAGACTTAAAATATTCAGTAATGCATGCTGTAAAAAAGTATGCTATCATTCAAGCTTTGCTCTTCCATTTTTAGGACACAGGTAGAGTAGTATTAGCATAATTTCTAAAGGTCCTAGGGTTTTTGGAAGAGTACATGAATATTGAGTTGAACCAGCTACATAAGCCCCTAACAAGAGAGTCAGCCTGTCCTTTAAAGCTTTGAAGCCAGGCACTGACTTCTCCTCTTTCACTGTGAAAGTACAAGATGGCATCTCCTTCCAATTGAGGGCTGTTTTACTTACATTGAAAATCTGTTGTTTAGTGTAGCCACCCTTTATCAATTGTCTTAGCTGGATCTTCTGGATAACTTGCTGCAACTTCTACATTAGCACTTACTGCTCCAGCTTGTACTTTTCCGTTATTCCATATGGCTTCTTTCTCTAAACCTCATAAACTATCCTCTGCTAGCTTCCAATGATTCCTCTGCAGCTTCCACACTTTTGTCACCCTTCACAGAATAGATGAGAGTTAAGACCTTGCTTTGGATTAGGCTTTGCCTTAAGGGAATGTTGTGAATGGTTTGATCTTCTAGCCAGACCACTCACACTTTCCCCATATCAGCAATAAGGCTGTTTCATTTTCTTATTATTTGTGTGTTCACTGTAGTACCACTTTTTAACATTTTTTTTGAGACACAGCCTCGCTATATTGCACAGATTGGAGCTCAGAGGTTTGATTACAGCTCACTGAAGCCTCAACCTCCCTGGCTCAAGTGTTTCTCTCACCTCAGCCTCCTAAGTAGCTGAGACTACAGGTATGCCACACCATACCCAGTGATTTTTTTAATTTTTTTTTTTTTTTTTTTTGTAGAGATGGGGTATTGCCATGTTGCTGTTGCTGGTCTCAAACTCCTGGGCTCAAGTGATTCATCCTCCTTGGCCTCCCAGAGTGCTGGGATTGCAGGCATGTGTAACACTTTTAGTTTACTTCAAGAACTTCTCCTTTGCATGCAAAACTTGGCTGTCTAGTGCAAGAGGCCTAGCTTTCAGCCTATCTTTGCTTTTGACATACCTTTATCATTAAGCTTAATCATTTCTAGCTTTTGATGTAAAATGAGAAATGTGCAACTCCTCCTTTCACTTGAACACTTAGAGGCTATTACAGAAAAATGAATTGGCCCCATTTCAATATTTTATCTCAGAGAATGGGGAAGTCTGAAGAGATGGAGAGAAACAGAAGAATGGACGGTTGGTGGAGGAATTAGAACATGAAAAAATATTTATTAACTTTGCCATCTTATATGAGTGCAGTCTGTGACACTACAAAACAATTACAATAGTAAATTCAAAGATCACTGATCACAGATCTCCATAAAAGATACAATAATTAAAATATTTGAAACACTGTGAGAACTAACAAAATATAATTCAGAGACATAAAGTAACCATATGCTGTTGGAAATGTTGTGTCAATAGACTTGCTAGATGCAGGGTTGCCACAGACCTTTAATTTGTAAAAAGCACAATATCAATAAAGCACAACAAAGTGAGTCACAATAAGATGAGGTATGCTTGTACTTTCGTGTTGGGAAATTCTGTAGATAACTAAAATTTAATTAATGTAAAAATGACATTATACTTTATCAAAATACAGGTTACCTTGTGTAATTACATCAACCTAAGATCAAAAAACAAACTTTTGAAGATAAATTTGAGGTAAATCCAGTTATGTGCAGATGGGTATTATTGAATTTGTGGTTATTTTTCATCCTCTCTGGAGGGTAAGTATTGAATGCTACATTTCTCAAATGTCAATCATTGCACTATACTACTCAAATCAAATCAAGTCAAGGCTATACAGCTCTCCATTTTTATAGTTCAGTTGTCTGAATTGCTCTACATTGATTTAGTGCACTTTGAAAACTCAGGAAAATGTGTGATTTGGGTCATTTTATACATTATATGCAATCCACTTATTCATGTAAAAATATTAGCTAGAGTTACAGTGTTTTAAATTTAAGAGAGATAGAGGAAAGAAAAAAATACCTCTGACTCTTGTTCTTTTTAAATGTGGATGGCAATTTGGACAAATATTCAGAATGGTAGTTAAAGAACAAATTACTCTTCCAATAGCATTACATTACAAAACCATGAATTACATAATATGGAAGAGTAATCATAACTTTGTGGAAATTCATTACAACAACTCTTTTTATCTACCTAATTATTCAAGTCAAATACTTGGAAGACATATTTAACTCTTCATCTTTCTAAATCTGATAAACCATCAAATCCTACATTCTCTTTCTAAATATCTTCCTAATACACTGTTTTCTACCAAGCTGATTATTGGATGTACAGAACTTGAGTAAATGTTTATTTTAGGCTCTCTATTTTATAAGCAATTTGTTTTAAAAATTATTCATCAGCCTGTGACAAGTATAGTGACTTATCAATAAAGATTTTGCAAAATGGGTAAAGAACATGTGCTTGCATATGTGCTAATTTTCTCATTCGTCTATATACACTTTTTTTTGTAATAAGGTACTGTATCTTTCTGTTTAGGTCCATAAATCATCCTTTACTTTATTTTATATTTTGGCAAATGTGTTATTGTGTGTTGGGAACAGGTCCCCAAATCTGGCCATAAACTGGCCCCCAAACTGGCCATAAACAAAATCTCTGCAGCACTGTGACATGTTTGTGATGGCCATGATGACCACACTGAAGGTTGTGCATTTACCAGAATGAGGGCAAGGAACACCTATCCCACCCAGGACAGAAAATCACTTAAGGTATTCCTAAACCACAAACAATAGCATGAGCAATCTGTGCCTTAAGGACATGTTCCTGTTGCAGATAACTAGCCAGAGCCCATCCCTTTGTTTCCCATTTTAGTTAATCTATAATCCATAGAAACAATGCTTATCACTGGCTTGCTGTCAGGAAATATGTGGGTAAAACGCTGTTCATGGCTGTCCACTCGGAAGGCTGTCAGCCCCCTGATTTCCCACTCCGCGCTCTACATTTCTATGTGTGTGGCTTTAATTCCTCTAGCGCCTCTGAGTTAGTCTCCACGACCGAGTTGGTCTTGGCAATTGTGGCTAATATCTTATCTCCTACTGTGAGAAAAAGCTAGCAAACCCATTATTACAATGCAATAACTCTTCAGAACACGTTAGTATTGAAACAATTTGGATCTTCTTGCCTCTGCAATTCCCTGATACCAATTATTTAATACTGGTTACATCCTCATATTATTATTTATAATGTTTCACCATCCATTGTGCCACCTTCTCCCCAATTCTTGGTTTCCAACGATTTTCTCAAAAATTGTTACTGTACTTAATTGATGATGAACAAAAATGCAAGCCTTGTCCAGAGTTTGCAGGAAAATGTGAGTTATTAATTTTCTGTATATACTACTTTAATATAAGATTATTTAAAAATAAATATGGAATAACACATTGTCCAATCTTCTTTTTTACTGAATGCATTATGCTATAATCACTGCATTCCTAGAATTTGATGCCTTTAAATATTAATTGCAACCCCTCCCTCTTGCACAGTTACTTGGAGGTGAGAACTGTAAGTCAAAGGCTATGTGTGAAGAATGAAAATAAGAGTTTTATTGAAACAAAGAATGAAAGCTCTGCCCCTAAACTGACATGGATTATGACTGATGATGTCACCAAATTGTGGAGAAGCATTCACTAACATAATTTAACAATAGTTTTGAAAGCTCTTGTACAAGTTGCAAGTAACCATAAGACTTACTGGCCTGGTGTATGGAGACTTCAGAGGAGGTAGAGCAACTCTTCTGGGTGCCATGAGCAAGGTAAGGTATGCTTGGACTACCCCAATTAAGATTCTGTAGGATAGTTCACCCATGTAAAGCTTATTTTATCACCCAGGGGGCATGTGCAATGTCTGAAAACATTTTTAGTCATCACATAGTGGCAGGTTGGGCAGGGAGGCAAGATTGCTACCTGTGTCTAGTGGGTAGAGGACAGTGATGCTGCTAAGCATCCTTCAATATGCAGACAGCCTTCTACAACAAGGAATTATCTAGCTTGCAATGTGAATAGTGTCAAAGTTTAGAGACTCTGCTGTAAAGCCAAGACCCCACTGAAGTAGAAATTCTAATGGGTAAGAGCTAAAGACATGGTTCACATGCACTGTTTGAAACTAAAGGTCAGCAGTGGACTATTAGTTTCTTAGATGTCTAGACTTGCCCTCTGTGCAACACAACTACAATCCCAAGTCAGGATGTGAGCACCCTACCATTCCAATCTCATATGACTCTGAAAACAAAATCACATGATCCACCCTTGTCGTGGGTCCCTTGGACAACCTCATGGTGTGAGTTCCAGAGCTTCTTACAAAATCAACCCCATGGTCTATATAGGAAATTGAGGATTAAGGAAAGTCCTAAAGGGGAAACACAGGTCACAGGGCCCAGGTAAGTCATGATCTGAGCTCACAATGCCCTGCCATCCTAAAGGTGCTGCTGTTCTGGACACTGTAGGTACCAGAGAGAGACTTAGAAGATATTAAAGAGGGCCCTTCAAGTTCAAGCTCTCAGAGCCATGGATCATGCTATCAGTTCTCCTTTCCACTTCCTGAAACATCACCGTTTCTTATCTCAGTGCCTACAGTATCCTCCTCCTAACTGTTCTCTCAAAGATACATCTGCCATCCCTTATTTCATTCTCTTCATTTCAGCAAGAGTGAGTTATCTCGCATAGTCATTTAATGCTATTTAAGATCATTCAACAACTTCTCACTTTTCTCAGAATAAAAACCTAAAATCCTTAACTTAATCTAAAGGAAATTCAGCTGTTGTCTAACATTCTAGTCTTATTTCATTCATCTTTTCCCCTTTACCTCTCTATTTTACCACAGTACTGGACTTTTGTGTGTGTGTTCTTTAATAAATTGTGCTTATTTTAAAAAAGAGGAAGCTGAAAGGCCATCCACCACCCACTGCATCTCCTCTATCTGCACTTGAGATTCCTTCTAATAGGTACTTTTTCCTGAGAGATTTCATTTTGTCTCAGATTGAGTGAGGTCCAACTGTCACTCACATTTGTAGCATCTCCCACTTTATTCTCATCCCTTTATAATGACCTGGTCAGTGCTTATCATCCCCCTTACACTGCATGCTCTGTGAGAGTAGAGAATAAATCACAGAAGCTCACTGTACATCACAGATATCATGGAAACTGGCCAACTATAGGTGGACAGTTAATGAATAGTTGGAAGCTAAATATTTGAAATAAAATTTTTTCTGTTTAGTTTAACATTAAGTAGACTCTATTTTATATTGCATTTTATTATTAAAACCTATAAATATGCAGAAATGAAAAAGGAAAAATATGATAAACCTTGAATTCCCATCATCAATATCTAACAATTGCCACCTTATTTTATATTTACTTCATCTATTTTGCTCTAATATTTTAAAATAATTTCATATTATGTACCCCATAGTACTTCAGTATGAATACCAAAAACCAAAAGCATCCTCCTATATAACTTATGAGAATACTATGTCACGTCTAAAAAAAAATGATAACTTAATATTATCTAACTCCCAGAGTATATTCTTATTTCTCCAGATTTTCCCAAAAATATATTTTCCCATTCATTTCAAACCAGGATTGAGCCATATCCACACACTGCACTTGACCATTATATCCCTTAATTCCTTTTGATATCAGCTATTTGGTAGTTCAGCATTGATTTTATTTTTACAAACTGGTCATTGTCTAGATATGTTAATTTTCTGAGTTAAAACTAAACTGTGAGTAGAATTAAAATATGCACCTCCTCCATATCTTTTTCAGTAAATATGAAGAGAGGGATGTGGAAAAAGAAATAGATACTGAAACCATCCCTATAAGCTCTATAAAATTAATCAAAATGATGGTAGGGGAAAAACGAAAATGAACTAAGCTTGCAGCACATTCAGCATTAATCGAGGTTAGCTTGCTCTCTTATCTGCTTCTTCATGGTTGTTCGCTGTGTCTAGTCATAGACTTGATGGCAGTGAAGGCCCATCTGGAGTGCCCACTACCATGATGTGGCCTAGGCTATGTTATGTGCTCAGTGGAGGTGGTGGGAGCCAGGAACAGGTGAAAGTTCCACTTCCTTCTGAGTTGGAGTGGTGGGAGCCCCATCCTCATGGGTACAGTTGCAGCTGCCCAGCCCCGGCTGCAGATCTAGATATCCCCGCACTCTTGGGGACCCAGGAAAAACCCTGCCTCCACAGACTCAGGAGTGCCTGCTCCCACTGCCTGGTCTTTCCCCACTCCTTGTGTCTGCTCTGATTTTGGAGCAAAGTGGAGGCCAGGCGCTGTTGTCCAGCCCCCTGCCACCTCTGGACTTGGGCACCTACAAGCACTGGAGGGAGACCAAAGGAATTCTGAGGGCAGATTGGCATAGGCCTGCAGGCACCCCTCAGCATGAACAGCCTGGGCACCATGGACAGTAGTTTGATGGTGGTGGGAGGCTGACAGTGTCCTGTGCAGAAAGGGGTGGGTGTCTGGTGAAGCCCCACATTCAGGCCAGGGGGTTGAGTGGTCAGTTCCATAGACTGAAGTGAGAACTTATGGTGCTTTCTCCAAGATCATCCATAGCCACCAACGGGTTAATCAAAATGAATTTCCTCCCCTCTGAAGCCCATAAAATCCCCTGGACTCAGCCAGACTTGAGCAGTGATTATAGGACAACCTGTCTGCAGTCATGAGCTACACACTGTGTGTGTCCTCTCAGCTGAGAGCTGAGCATATGTTGGGACAACCTGTCTGCACACAGGAGCTACCACCTGTGGGTCTCCTCTCAGCTGAGAGCTGAACAGACATCAGGATGACCTGTCGGCAGACAGGAGCTATCCACTTCAAGTCTACTCAGAGTTGTTCTGTTGCTTAATAAAACACTTCTTTACCTTACTCACCCTTCAGCTGTTCACAAACCTCATTCTTCCTGGACATGAGACAAGAATTTGAGACCTGCCAAATGATGGGACTGAAAGATCAGTAACATAAACAAGGCTGAATCATGCACCTTGTTAGCCAGGTTGTGAGTAATGAAAAGGAGGAAGAGAAAAGGAGAGAAGCACTGCAGCACTTCAGGGAGCCCAGACCTGGGACTGTAGATGTCAGCTGATCTGAAGAACTCCACTGACACAGCTGGTCTGAAGGACCCCCCAAGGAGCTGACTCATTAAAAATGCAGATTCTGGCCAGGTAAGGTGGGTCATGCTTGTAATCCTAGCACTTTGGGAGACCGAGGCAGGTGGAACACGAGGTCGGGACTTCTAGATCAGCCTGGCCAACACAGTGAAACTCCGTCTCTACTAAAAACACAAAAATTAGTTGGGCATGGTGGCAGACACCTGTAATCCCAGCTACTCGGGAGACTGAGGCAGGAGAATTGCTTGAACCTGGGAGGTGGATGTGGCAGTGAGCTGAAATTGCACCATTGAACTCCAATCTGGGCAACAGAACTAGATTCTGTCTCAAATATATATATATATATATATATATGTTTTCCATTGTGATGATTTCATCCCTCTTACCCCAACCAATCAATGATCTCAGTTTTCCAGCCACTTGTCCTCAATGATTCCCTTAAAAATTCCAGCCCAGAACTCCTCAAGGAAGTTGATCTTTCTCTGCTGTAAACCCTTCTTTCCCAGTGTTTTGATCCATTACTGTGCAGTGGGAACATAAACCTGTTGGTTTTAAGACAAGAGAGTAAATCAAATATATAGTATTCTAATACTTGAACATAACTGTAGACTTAATTAATTTGAAAAATTAGTGGAGGTTGAGTCAGGAAGGGATCTTTCTTGGTTCTTCACCATGAGAAAATTGTTGAGTTTCTGAAAGTAAAACCCCAAGAAGTATGGAAGTCACTGTAAGACTGTTACCCTTAGAGGCTTCTTACTTTCACTATAATCTATACTCAATCTCCAGCAATTCAAGGTAACCAAAATTTTTAAATTTTATATGTAGCATTTTTCTCCTTTTGCAAGTCCACTATAAAAAATATTAGATTAATTTATAAAATTTTACTTACAGAACTTTTTTACTTATTTTTGATACATAACGTAATTTATATGTAAATGAGTTAAAAATTAAAGTTTTCTGGTTTCCATAAACTTATTTTGGAAAAGATATAGGCTTCGAGAAAAATATGATGACAATAAGGTGTCACCATATACCCTACACCCAGTTTCCCCTATTATTTACATCTTACACTAGTGTTGTATATTTGTTACAATTAATGAACCAATATTGATTAATTATTATTAATTAAAGTTTACATATTATTCAGATTTTCTTAGTTTTTCTTAGTTTTAAACTAACATCCTTTTTATGTTCCATGATCCCGTCCAGAATCCCGTATCACATGTAATGATGACGTCTCATTACACTCCTCCTGGCTGTGCAGTCAAGATGTTCTTTGCTTGATGATATTGACAATTTTGAGGAGTAAAGTTCAAAATAAAGCTTTTCAAAGTAAAACTGTTTTTTAGAATGTCTATCAATTAGGATTTCTTTCATGTTTCTCTCATGATTAGACTGGTATTATGTATTTTTGAGAGGAAGACTACAAAGATTAAATGCCACTTCATCACATCATTACAAAGGTACTATCAACATGACTTATCACTATTGATATTCACTTTTATTACCTGACCAAAGTAGTATTTTTCAGGCTTCTCCACTGTAGTTAATATTTTTACCCAATTATACATACTGTACTTTTTGGATTGGTGTCACTATGCAAATACAATAAGTAAAATGTAAAACTAGGTAAGTTGGGTTTCATAAAAATTAAAAACTTTTTTTTTTGCTGCAAATGGCACTTCAAAAAAGTAAAAATGCAACTCAAAACAGGAGAAAGTATTTGCAAATCATATACCTGATAAGAGATTAATATACCTAATATATAAAGAACATGTACAATGAAATAATAAAAAGACAACCAATTAAAAATAGGAGATATAGTTAAAACCACTATGAGATATGATCTTTACATAAACTTGAAAAATTAAAACAAAAAAGGCAGATAATAACAAGCTTTGATGAGTATGTGAAAAATTGGAACCCTCAATCATTGCTAGTTGGAATATAAAATGGTACAGTCAATTTGGAAAACTAGTACTATTTCTGAAAATGTTAAACATACTCTTACCATATTACCCAGTAATTTCACTCCTTGGTATATATAAAAGAGAAACAAAAACATATATCTACACAGAAATTTGTATATGAATGTGGAGAGCAGCATTTTTCACAATAGCTGTAAAATGGCAACAACCTAATTGTCCATTAAATGATGAATGCATAAACAAATGTGTATATTTATACAATGAAATGTTATTTATCTATGAAAAGTAATGAAGTACTGATTCATGCTGCAATACAGAAAGATCTTGAAAACATTAGGTGAAAGAAGCCAATCACAAAAAGTTATATTTTTGACACTTTCATTTATATGAAACATCCAGAATAGGAAGATATACAGAGACAAAAAGTAAGCTAGCAGTGTTTTTTGGGGGGGAAGGTATGGGCCCTAAGTACTGGTGGGCATCAGTGTTTTCTTTTCTGAAATGATAAAATTCTTCTAAAATTAAATTCTGTTGATGATTGCCAAATTTTTTGAATATATTAAAATATTTAATATTTAGTTATATACTTTAAATCAGTAAGTTTGTAACATTTGAATTATGCCTCATTATATCTATTTAAACAAGAAAATAGAAGAAAGGATAAAGGGACAAAACAAAGACAGAAGGAAGAAAGGCTGTTTCTTGAGCACACAATATGAGCCATATATGATGCTGGATATTTCCCATAACATTCATAATGCTCATGACAAACAATAGATTTTGCTACCTTTCATTTATGCAAAAGAAGATTGAGTCTTAGAGAAGTTAAATGACTTTCTAAAGGCTACTAGATAGCATATGATAAAATTGTGGTTCACACTAAGGTCCAGTGAATAACAAAACTCATGATCTTTCAACCACACAGGTGCATGAATTATTTCACCAACATAAACTGAGTATAAAGAAATTCACTTGGCTGGGCATAGTAGCTCACGCCTCTAATCCTAGCACTTTGGGAGGCTGAGGCGGGTGGATCACCTGAGGTCAGGAGTTCGAGACCAGCCTGGACAACATGGTGAAACCCCGTCTCTACCACAAAAACAAAAATTAGTTGGGTATGGTGCCGGACCTCTGTTATCCCAGCTACTCGGGAGCCTGAACCCAGGAGGCGGAGATTGCAGTGGGCTGAAATTTCACCATTGCACTCCAGTCTGGAAGGCCAATTTGATACATTGAAAAGTTTTATTCAATAAGTAAAAATGTTGGGATATGAAAGGAAGTATTGAAACAGCAGATAACGTAGATACATTTTTAAAAGGTATATTGATTTGTGGAATGCATAATGATCATTTTGCTTGGTTTACCCCAAATAACAAATAAGCAAATTATTTTCTGGGACTATGTGAACTCCTACTGCTTCTGAGAATTACAGTTATCAAGAAATACACATTTCAACTTCAGAAACATGTTAGTGGTGTCAGACAAGATCTTGAAAATATTATTTTGATTTCATCTTCTATAAGAAAGTAAAAATATAGAGATATTGATCATTTTAAAGTGGGTGTGATTATTTTTATAATTAAATAAATTAAAAATTCTTAAAAAAAAAAGAAAGAAGCTTTGTTAGCCTTAAAACACATATGAATGAAAAGTGATACTATTGTTACCACACCAGGTTTTAAATAATTATTAACTGAATACAATTTCTTAAAATAAATGTTGAGGCCGGGCACGGTGGCTCACACCTGTAATCCCAGCACTTTGGGAGGCTGAGGCGGGCGGATCACGAGGTCAGGAGATTGAGACCATCCTGGCTAACATGGTGAAACTCCTTCTCTACTAAAAATACAAAAATAAATTAGCCGGGTGAGGTGGTGGGCTCCTGTAGTGCCAGCTACTGGGGAGGCTGAGGCAGGAGAATGGCGTGAACCTGGGAGGTGGAGCTTGCATTGAGCCGAGATTGCACCACTGCCCTCCAGCCTGGGCAACAGAGCAAGACTCCGTCTCAAAAAAACAAAACAAAACTAAATAAATAAATAAATAAATAAATAAATAAATAAATAAATGTTGAGTACTTCTTTCATTTACTTTGCCTTAAAACTTACTTTTCTTGCTAACTCACTTTTCTCACTAAGGTATCTTCTACAACCTATTAAAGATAAAAATAAATATTCAAACTCATTAGTCATTATAACATATAGCAACTGTAGTAATTTTCCTTCATTAAAACATAGAACTCTTTGAAATACAGGTTCTTGGGCTTGGCTAGATTAATAAGGAGTCAATTTAAGAAAACATCTGGTTGTTTGTAACTACCTAGTGTGGGAAGAAAGAAATCCAGATGCTTACATAAGTCATCTCTACATCTCTCTCTAGTTTACACAAAAACATTTTCACAATAGATATAGTAAGCAAAAATTTAATGTTATTTGGACTTACATATGCCTGGCAGAAATATATGTATACATATTCTTCCAAATTTCTTAAAACAGGAGTGTGCATGGACCTACTCAGCATGCATGTATGTATGTATGTGTTCTTATTACAACCCTGAATTGTATTTGTTACAGCTACTTTGACCACCACAGAAAGATACATTGGTAGGAAGAATTCTAAGAATGTTCCCAATGTTTCCACTCTCTGGCAGGCATATTCTGCATAATCAACCCCCTCTCTCTTAGTGTGACTATGCATTGTGGATATGATAGATGCCACTGTCATAATAGGTTGCATTAAATGACAGATATGAAATAATTTTGTAGATGTAAATCAGTTGACTTTAATTTAATCAAAATGAAAATTGTCTTGGCTGGGCCAGACCTAATCAGCTGAGCCCTTTATAAGACTCAAAGCTGCAGATAAGCAATTATCTTGGCCTTGAAGAAATAAGCTGTCACGGTTTATACATCTGCAAGAAAAAGAATTCTGCTTTCAACCATGTGAGTTGGGAAGAGGACCCTGAGCCTCAGGTGAGGTCACAGGCCCAGTGGCAGATAACTTTGTATTTGTCTTCCTTCCTTCCTTCCTTCCTTCCTTCCTTCCTTCCTTCCTTCCTTCCTTCCTTCCTTCCTTCCTTCCTTCCTCCTCCTTCCTTCCTTCCTTCCTTCCTTCCTTCCTTCCTTCCTTCTTTCCTTCTTTCTTTCTCTTTCTTTCTTTCTCTTTCTTTCTTTCTCTTTCTTTCTTTCTTTCTTTCTTTCTTTCTTTCTTTCTTTCTTTCTTTCTTTCTTTCTTTCTCTTTCTTTCTTTCTCTTTCTTTCTTTCCTTTCTTTCTTTCTTTCTTTCTTTCTTTCTTTCTTTCTTTCTTTCTTTCTTTCTTTCTTTCTTTCTCTCTTTCTCTTTCTTTCTTTTCTTTTATTTCTTTTTTTCTTTCTTCCTTTCTCTTTCTTCTCTCTTTCTTTTTTTCTTTTCTTTTTTTGACAGAGGGTCTCACTCTCTCTCCCAGGCTGGAGTGGTATGGTGGTGTGAGCTTGGTTTCCTTCAGCCTTGACTTTCCCCGGCTCAGGTGATACCTCCTATCTCAGTATCCTGAGTAACTGGGACTACAGGCAGGTACTATCATGCCCAGCTAATTTTTGTATTTTTTTTTTTTTTGTAGAGTCAGGGTTTTTAATATGTTGTCCATACTGTTTTTGAACTCCTGTGCTCAAGTGATATTCCTGCCTTAGCCTCCCAAAGTGCTGGGACTACAGGCATGAGCCCCCATGGCCTGCTGACACCCTTGATATGACTATGTCAGATATTGAGCAGAGGACACAAATAAACTGTGCTCTGATTCCTGTCCTTTGGTAACTGTGTGATAATAAGCATATGCTGTTGCAAGCTGCTAAATTTGTGGAAATTTGTTACAGAGTGGTGGGAAAATAATAATAATAGCAGTGGGAATAATAATGGACTGTGTATATCACAAGGCCTTGCATTTGCTTGTATTTTATACATGGTAGGCATTAATTAAAACTATTAATAATTTCAGTTTTATAAACTAAAATTAATTTCACAAGCCTTCCATAATAACAAAGATTGGTTTCTGTCCTCACATTAGCAAATGATTCATTAGCAGAATTTTTTTTAATGTGGCAGCCACAGGTTAACCTCAAGCATACTTGATCCCAGCTAAACTTGATTAAAGGTATATCCTTGTGTATAAAAAGATGCTTACTATAGACAGGCAGAGTAAGAAAGAGGATTATTGTAATACATTGAAAAATAAAAGAGATTTATTGTATAACCAATTGAAGTTTAGCTTCTAAAGCTAGGAATATTGTCCGAGTTAACTGGGCTTGTGAGGCATAGGTGAAATGTGGCTTACAAAATAAAAAGGGTTTCTTTTTCAGGAAATATAATTGCAGAGGAAGATCTAGCAGGAAGCAGTGTAAAAAGATGTAATTTTCTATAAACATTATTTATTTACATTTGCAATAATACTTGAGAAATTCAGGAATTGTTTTCTAAAGGAGGGATAGAATAAACAAGCTTCATTTAATTGTGTTCTTATTTTTTTTTCTTTTGCAAAACAGAAAGGTAAATGGGCAAGAATTTCTTTCGATCATTAAAAACATCTTGTGATAGTGCTAACAAGTATTATGGTTATTTATTAAAATTAGAAATATAGGATTACACAAAGGGATACAAATAACTTTTAGTATCTTTTCATAAAAAATGAATCATGGTCATAGGAAGAGCAAGAATACAGAAGACCAATTACAGCAGAAATAAGATACAGAGTATATTATTTGAGAGAAGCTTAGAAACATCTGTCCCCACTGGCAAAATAAAGGGCAAGAAAGAAGCAAGACAGTCATCACTTGTATATAATTGGAAAACAAATAGAGGAGTCATGTTATGTTGAATACCCATTAAACATTGCAAATTGTATTGAAATGTTTAAGAAGTGCAATGAATAACCAATGAGTTTATTTTACTCATCATTGCCAAAATGCTATATACTAAGAAGAACTTCATAATATAGAGTGTGTACTTCATTTACCAAATCTCTGCTTGTGACTTTGTCTAAATCTTTATAAAGAAATATACTTGAACAATTTAGCAAGAGAAAAATAAGCAGTCCAATTCAAAAATAAGCAAGGGGAGATGAAGATGGCCAAATAGGAACAGCTCCAGTCTCCAGCTCCCAGCGCGAGGAACACAGAAGATGGGTGATTTCTGCATTTTCAACTGAGGTACCTGGTTCATCTCACTAGGGAGTGCGGGACAATCTGTGCTGGTCAGCGGCTGCAGCCTGACCAGCAAGAGCTGAAGCAGGGCGAGGCATCACCTCACCTGGGAAGTGCAAGGGGGAAGGGAATCACTTTTCCTAGCCAGGAAAACTGAGACACACAACACCTGGAAAATCAGGTAACTCTCACCCCAATACTGTGCTTTACCAAGGGTCTTAGCAAATGGCACACCAGGAGATTATATCCCACACCTGGATGGGAGGGTCCCACACCCATGGAGCCTCCCTCATTGCTAGCACAGCAGTCTGTGATCTAAAGGCAAGGCAGTAGCGAGGCTGGGGGAGGGGCGCCCACCATTGCTGAGGCTTAAGTAGACAAACAAAGCCACTGGGAAGTTCAAACTGGGTGGAGCCCACAGCAGCTCAAGGAGGCCTGCCTGTCTCTGTAGACTCCACCACTGGGGACAGGGCACAGCTAAACAAACAAACAAAAAGCAGCAGAAACCTCTTCAGAGGCAAACGACCCTGTCTGATGGCTTTGAAGAGAGCAGTGGATCTCCCAACATGGAGGTTGAGATCTGAGAACGGACAGACTGCCTGCTCAAGTGGGTACCTGACCCCTGAGTAGCCTAACTGGGAGACATCCCCCACTAGGGGCAGACCGACACTCCACACCACACGTGGGGATACACCCCTGAGACGAAGCATCCAAAGCAAGAATCAGACAGGTACACTCACTGTTCAGCAATATTCTATCTTCTGCAGTCTCTGCTGCTTCTACCCAGGCAAACAGGGTCTGGAGTGGACCTCAAGCAGTCTCCAGCAGACCTACAGTGGAGGGTCTTGACTGTTAGAAGGAAAACTAACAAACAGGAAGGACACCCACACCAAAACCCCATCAGTACCTCACCATCATCAAAGACCAAAGGCAGATAAAACCACAAAGATGGGCAAAAAGCAGGGCAGAAAAGCTGGACATTCAAAAAATAAGAGCGCATCTTCCCTTCCAAAGGAACGCAACTCATTGCCAGCAACGGATCAAAGCTGGGTGGAGAATGACTTTGACGAGCTGAGAGAAGAAGGCTTCAGTCCATCAAACTTCTCAGAGCTAAAGGAGCAATTACATACCCAGTGCAAAGAAACTAAAAATCTTGAAAAAAAGAATGGAAGAATGGATAACTAATCAATGCAGAGAAGGCCATAAATAAACTGACAGTGATAAAAACCATGAAACGAGAACTATGTGACAAATGCACAAGCTTCAGTAACCGACATGATCAACTGGAAAAAAGAGTATCAGCAATTGAGGATAAAATGAATGAAAAGAAGCAAGAAGTCTAAAGAAAAACGAGGAGAAAGAAATGAACAAAGTCTTCAGGAAGTATGGGATTATGTGAAAAGACCAAATCTACATCTGATGGGGGTGCCTGAAAGTGAGGGGGAAAATGGAACCAAGTCGGAAAACACTCTTCAGGATATCATCCAGGAGAACTTCCCCAATCTAGTAAGGCAGGCCAACATTCAAATTCAGGAAATATACAGAACGCTACAAAGATACTCCTCGAGAAGAGCAACTCCAAGACACATAATTGTCAGATTCATCAAAGGTGAAATGAAGGAAAAAATCTTAAGGGCAGCCAGAGAGAAAGGTCGGGTTACCTACAAAGGGAAGCCCATCAGACTAACAGCAGATCTCTCAGCAGAAACTCTCCAAGCCAGAAGAGAGTGGGGGCCAATATTCAACATTTTTAAGGAAAAGAATTTTAAATCCAGAATTTCATATCCAGCCAAACTAAGTTTCATAAGTGAAGGAGAAATAAAATCCTTTACAGATAAGCAAATGCTTAGAGATTTTGTTACCACCAGGCCTGCCTTACAAGAGACCCTGAAGGAAGCACTAAACACAGAAAGGAAGAACTGGTACCGGCCATTGTAAAAACATGCCAAAATGTAAAGAACATCGATGCTAGGAAGAAACTGCATCAACTAACGAGATAAATAATGAGTTAATATCATAATGACAGGATCAACTTCACCCATAAGAATATTAACATTAAATGTAAATGGGCTAAATGGTCCAATTAAAAGACACAGACTGGCAAACTGGATAAAGAGTCAAGACCCATAAGTTTGCAATATTCAGGAGACTCAACTCACATGCAGAGACACACATAGGCTCAAAATAAAGAGATGGAGGAAGATCTACCAAGCAAATGGAGAACAAGAAAAAGCAGGGGTTAATCCAGTCTGTCACTGATGGACATTTGGGCTGATTCCAAGTCTTTGCTATTCTGAATAGTGCCGCAATAAACATACGTGTGCGTGTGTCTTGCACATATGCACCATGGAATACTATGCAGCCATAAAAAAGGATGAGTTTGTGTCCTTTGTAGGGACATGGATGCAGCTGGAAACCATCATTCTCAGCAAACTATTGCAAGAACAGAAAACCAAACACAACATGTTCTCATTCATAGGTGGGAACGGAACAATGAGATCACTTGGACTCGGGAAGGGGAACATCATACACCAGGGCCTATCATGGGGAGGGGGGAGGGAGGAGGGTTGCATTAGGTGTTATACCTGATGTAAATGACGAGTTGATGGGTGCTGATGAGTTGATGGGTGCAGCACTCCAACATGGCACAAGTATACATATGTAACAAACCTGCATGTTATGCACATGTACCCTAGAACTTAAAGTATAATAATAAAAACAAGTATAATTAGCACACACACTATGTATAGGTTGTCTATAAAAATAAAAATCAGGAGATGTAAATTTTTTCAGCAATAAAATTATACTGGGAAAAAAATAAAATAAAATAAATAAATAAACGATTGAACTTTGGCATTAAAAAAAAAAAAAAAAAGCAGGGGTTGCAATCCTAGTCTCTGATAAAACAGACTTTAAACCATCGAAGATCAAAAGAGACAAAGAAGGCCATTACATAATGGTAAAGGGATCAATCCAACAGGAAGAGCTATCCTAAATATATATGTACCCAATACAGGAGCACCCAGATTCATAAAGCAAGTTCTTAGAGACTTACAAAGAGACTTAGACTCCCATACAATAATAATGGGAGACTTCAACACCCCACTGTCAACATTAGACAGATCAATGAGACAGAAAGTTAACAAGGATATCCAGGAATTGAACTCATCTCTGCACCAAGAAGACCTAATATACATCTACAGAACTCTGAACCCCAAATCAACAGAATATACATTCCTCTCAGCACCACATCACATTTATTCCAAAATTGATCACATGCTTGGAACTATAGCACTCCTCAACAAATGTACAAGAACAGAAATTATAACAAACTCTCTCTCAGACCACAGTGCAAATAAACTAGAACTGAGGACTAAGAAACTCAATCAAAACTGCTCAACTACATGGAAACTGAACAACCTGCTCCTGAAAGACTACTGGGTACACAAGGAAATGAAAGCAGAAATAAAGATGTTCTTTGAAACCAATGAGAACAAAGATACAACATACTAGAATCTCTGGGACACATTTAAAGCAGTGTGTAGAGGGAAATTTATAGCACTAAAGGCCCACAAGAGAAAACTGGAAAGATCTAAAATTGACACTCTAAGATCACAATTAAAAGAACTAGAGAAGTAAGAGCAAACACATTCAAAAGCTAGCAGAAGGAAAGAAATAACTAAGATCAGAGCAGAACTGAAGGAGATAGAAACACAAAAAAGCCCTCCAAAAAATCAATGAATCCAGGAGTTGGTTTTTTGAAAAGATCAACAAAATTGATAGACTGCTAGCAACACTAATAAAGAAGAAAAGAGAGAAGAATCAAATAGATGCAATAAGAAATGATAAAGGGCATATCACCACCAACCCCACAGAAACACAACCTACCATCAGAGAATACTATAAACACCTCTATGCAAATAAACTAGAAAATCTAGAAGAAATAGTTAATTACCTGGAGACTTACACTCTCACAAGACTAAACCAGGAAGAAGTTGAATGCCTGAATAGACCAATAGCAGGCTCTGAAACTGAGGCAATAATTAATAGCCTACCAACCAAAAAAAGTCCAGGACCAGATGGATTCACAGCTGAATTCTACCAGAGGCACAAGGAGGAGCTGGTACCATTCCTTCGAAAGTATTCCAATCAATAGAAAAAGAGAGAATCCTCCCTAACTCATTTTATGAGGCCAACATCATCCTGATACCAAAGCCTGGCAGAGACACAACAAAAAACCAGAATTTTAGACCAATATCCCTGATGAACATCGATGAAAAAATCCTCAATAAAATACTAGCAAACTGAATCCAGAAGCACATCAAAAAGCTTATCCACCATGACCAAGTGGGCTTCATCCCTGGGATGCAAGGCTGGCTCAATATATGCAAATCAATAAACGTAATCCAGCATATAAACAGAACCAAAGACAAAAACCACATAATTATCTCAATAGACGCAGAAAAGGCCTTTGACAAAATTCAACAGCCCTTCATGCTAAAAACTCGCAATAAGTTCGGTATTGATGAAACGTATCTCAAAATAATAAGATCTATTTATGACAAACCCACACCCAATATCATACTGAATGGGCAAAAACTGGAAGCAATCCTTTTGAAAACTGGCACAAGACAGGGATGCCCTCTCTCACCACTCATATTCAACAGAGTGTTGGAAGTTCTGGTTAGGGCAATAAGGCAAGAGAAAGAAATCAAGGGTATTCAGATAGGAAAAGAAGAAGTCAAATTATCCCTGTTTGCAGATGACATGATTGTGTATTTAGAAAACCCCATCATCTCAGCCCAAAATCTCCTTAAGCTGATAAGCAGCTTCAGCAAAGTCTCAGGATACACAATTAATGTGCAAAAATCACAAGCATTCTTATATACCAGTAACAGACAAACAGAGAGCCAAATCATGAATGAACTCCCATTCACTATAGCTTCACAGAGAATAAAATACCTAGGAATCCAACTTACAAGGGATGTAAAGGACCTCTTCAAGGAGAACTACAAACCACTACTCAGTGAAATCAAAGAGGACACAAACAAATGGAAGAACATACCATGCTCATGGATAGGAAGAATCAATATTGTGAAAATGGTCATCTGCCGAAGGTAATTTATAGATTCAGTGCCATCCCCTTTAAGCTACCAATGACTTTCTTCACAGAATTGGAAAAACCTGTTTTAAAGTTCGTATGGAACCAAAAAAACAGTCTGCATTGCCAAGAAAATCCTAAGTCAAAATAACAAAGCTGGAGGCATCACGCTACCTGACTTCAAACTATACTACAGGACTACAGTAACCAAAACAGCATGGTACTGGTACCAAAACAGAGATATAGACCAATGGAACAGAACAGAGTCCTCAGAAGTAATACCACACATCTTCAGCCATCTGATCTTTGACAAACCTGACAAAAACAAGAAATGGGGAAAGGATTCCATATTTAATAAATTGTGCTGGGAAAATTGGCTAGCGAAAAGTAGAAAGCTGAAACTGGATCCTTTCCTTACTCCTTACACGAAAATTAATTCAAGATGGATTAGAGACTTAAATGTTAGACCTAATACCATAAGAACCCTCGAAGAAAACCTAGGTAATACCATTCAGGACATAGGCATGGGCAAGGACTTCATGTCTAAAACACCAAAAGCAATGGCAAGAAAAGCCAGAATTGACAAATGGGATCTAATTAAACTAAAGACCTTCTGCACAGCAAAAGAAACTACCATCAGAGTGAACAGGCAACCTACAGAATGGGAGAAAGTTTTTGCAATCTACTCATCTGACAAACGGCTAACATCCAGAACCTACAAATAACTCAAATAAATTTACAAGAAAAAAACAAACAACCCCATCAAAAAGTGGGCAAAGGATATGAATAGACATTTCTCAAAAGAAACATGTTTACATCCAACAGACACATGACAAAATGCTCATCATCACTGGCCATCAGAGAAATGCAAATCAAAACCACAATGAGATACCATCTCACATCAGTTAGAATGGCAATCACTAAAAAGTCAGGAAACATCAGGTGCAGGAGAGGATGTGGAGAAACAGGAACACTTTTACACTGTTGGTGAGATTATAAACTAGTTCAACCATTATGGAAAACAGTATGGCAATTCCTCAAGGATATAGAACTAGAAGTACCATATGTCCCAGCCATCCCATTACTGGGTATATACCCAAAGGATTATGAATCATGCTCCTATAAAGATATATGCACATGTATGTTCATTGTGGCACTATACACAATAGCAAAGACTTGGAATCAACCCAAATGTCCATCAGTGACAGGCTGGATTAAGAAAATGTGGCACATATATACCATGGAATACTATGCAGCCATAAAAAAGGATGATTCTGTGTCCTTTGTAGGGACATGGATGCAGCTGGAAACCATCATTCTCAGCAAACTATTGCAAGAACAGAAAACCAAACACCGCATATTCTCACTCATAGGTGGGAACTGAACAATGAGAATACTTGGACTTAGGAAGGGGAACATCACACACTGGGGCCTATCACAGGGAGGGGGCAGGGGGGAGGGGTTGCATTGGGAATTATACCTGATGTAAATGACGAGTTGATGGTTGCTGATGAGTTGATGGGTGCAGCACGCCAACATGGCACAATTATACATATGTAACAAACCTGCACGTTATCCACATGTACCCTAGAACTTAAAGTATAATAATAAAATAAATAAATAAATAAAAGAAATATATTTTGTCTTTGTATGTAATTTACCAACGTTTCATTTTTTCTATCCATCATCCTAGTTAGTACATATTCTAACATCTCCAGCGATAAACTTTTGTAATTCATCAAGCATAATGTATTTAGTTCATTTATTTTTAATTAGAATTGCTTTTTCAACAAAAAGCTAAGAGAAACCTAAACAGGAGACTCGATTCAACGTCACATCAAAATCTTTTAATTTGATCATTAGATTTCCTAGGTAGGGGTTAAAAATATCATTACCTGTATTTTATAACATTTTTCATCAGGGATTTAAAATTAGCCTTAGGACTGTGTGCATAAAAGCTTGCAAATTTTCCAAAAAAATTATTCTTGGCTCCCTGAAAATGTTTCTCTATTCTTGTGCTTTCCCCTAGTCTCGGTTCTACAACATTCATGTGGTATTCCCTCAGGACGAAGGCAACACTTGGATATTATCCTGCAATAATCATTTCTTCTTGACACTCTCCCAGGTACTCTTTCATCAGTTTACGTTGATCTTGAATTTTTCCCCTCAAGTATGTCTCACCTTTGGAACTATTTTCTATTGATTCTTAACGGTGTGTTCCCAGCTAATATAGTGAGAGACATTTAATTTGCCACTTTAAAAGAATACTTCTCTCTTCTTCCCACCCACCCAAACTGCTTATTTCTCCCAGAAGAGAGGAAAAATAGAACAGAGCCACAATGCTACATTACTGCTACCAGATTTAATAATCAAATAACTCAACCCTTCTCTCTTGAAAAAGAGTAAATTAAGAATTGTGTTTCTAAATCCTAAACTCCATTCACACAGATTGCTGCAGGCAGAGAAAGAAAGTTTCCCAAATTGGTGTGGGGAGACTGTAGGACAACATTTATGTAATACACCTTACTAGATATCTCTACAATTTTTCTAAGAGAAGGGCGTGTTGTTGAATGTTGTTGAAGAAATCCAAAGGCCATTCTCTACATGAACTTATCCAAAGGATAACGAGAAAACATATAATTTTGGAATAAAGTCTAAATACTCTCATGTACATAAAAATCTGAGAATAAAAGTAAACCAGTGATTCTAGTTGTGAAGTATTCAAAATTGAAAACTAACCTTGATTTTTTTTTAGATTCAACTTAATAGCACTTATTTCATAATTTTTAGAAAATGATTACTTATTTTAATTTGCTACCATGTATTATAAATTAAAGTTTCTTCCTGAATTTTGTTTGTTTGTTTTTCAGAGGGAATCTCGCTGTGTCCCAGGCTGGAGTACAGTGACACGATCTCGGCTCACTGCAGCCTCCGCCTCTGGGTTCAAGTGATTCTCCTACCTCAGCCTCTCAAGTAGTTGGGATTACAGGAGCATGACACCACATCCAGCTAACTTTTGCATTTTTAGTAGAGATAGGGTTTCACCATGTTACCCAGGATGGTCTCAATCTCTTGACCTCGTGATCCACCCACCTCGGCCTCCCAAAGTGCTGGGATTACAGGCGTGAGCCACTGTGCCTGGCCTCTTCCTGATATTTCATTTAACTTTGAACAGCGATGCCTACGTATGCAGTTGTATGTCCACTGTGGCACATTATGCACAGTTACATTCTTCATTCCAAATTTCTCTATTAGGGAAATAGAAATGTTCTACTAGCCTCCTAGTAGTATTCTTCTTTCACCTACATAATCACTCAAGACTACCCTCTATTGATTAAAAGAAAGTCATTCTGCTTACCTGAATAATCCATTGTTGGGGTTTGATGCCACAAAAAGAAGCAAAGACTATATAGGCATTAAATCTGAAGCTATTGAAATGTTCCACTTTGCCATCACTGGTTCCCGTATGTTCTATATATTATCTATGTGTCTTTTCACATCCACCCTGCACATTTCTCCACTTTTCTCCTGCTCTCTGCACTGGAAGAATGACCTGCACAGATTATACAAACAAATTCCCTGCCTTCTGCCTTTAGGTTAGCTTGGGCCAATGGTATGCCCAGAGTTAGAAGGAAAGGCAAAAAGTGAGATAATGGTAATTGTTCCACTAGTTCCTTCTTTGAGGGGACGCCTCTGCTGACTGTGTCTCTCCCCTGAAGGTCACTGCCCCTCTCAAAGATTTCTTCTCCACTGGACACTCTCCTTCAAGTTTCTAGGAACCACCACTCTGTGTTCTTTGCCCCAGATTATTGTACTCTTTCTTACATCCAACCTACACCCTTGGGTTCTTTAATACCCAACCACACCTTTCTAAAGAGTCCCTTTTTAAGGACTCCTAGAACTTTCCTAATTTTAACATGCCATCTGTTTTATATAGACACCCAGACATGCACAGCCTGCATGAAAAAGTCTTTCTAAAAGCGTATCAATTATTTAGTGCATAATAAAGCCAGAGTACTTCTTAGACTCAGGAAATGCAAAAATTTAATGTCAGGTAGGTAGGAGGAGCTCCTTACCTACTTTGTATAGATAAATTGCGTTTTAAATAAAGGTAGCTTATACCATGCTCATACGAACTTACACATACCTTTAGTTATCGAAGCTGTCCTCATGTATAGGCATTTAAATAACTTTAAGAGTGGATGTTTTCTCATCTATCTCCATAGCTGCCAAGGAAAGGCCTTTTCCTTAGAGCATTAGGATTATGTAAGGGGTGTTGTCTGATCAATATATTTCTACTTAAGAATGCCAGATACTTAAAGTGATGATCTTTCAGACTACTCAATATTAGAATCCATTCAAGAACTCCTAGCATCTTAACAAGGAAAATCATCTACAAAAACAACGTAATTCAAAGTATGGATTAAAAATGAAATTCAACTAAAAAGGTGCAGAATTAGTCAACAAATAAATATATGGAAGTCACACTGCTTTCCCAAGAAGTAAAAGTTAATTACCTTTCTAAACCCTGATATGCACCTAGTGTTAGCAGCCTATTGTTAGCTTCATAGCCACACACAGATGAATACAAAACGACACAACAGGAAAACATTTTAAAAATAGTGTCTTAAAAATGAAATAGATAAATGCAGCATAAATGTTTTTATAGCTACTAGTAGTTTTCCTTCCATATTTTTTCCTTCTACAAAATAAATTCTCTTGAGAAAACACTTGTAGAAGAAGCCATGCATTTTGAAATACAAGTGAAGTAATATGTCCTTTATACAAAGGTGTTTCTATAATGCGCACATGCATGCAACGTTTGTTTTCTTGCTTTCCTTAGGAAACTTACGATAGTAACAATTGGAAGCATTCATGCAACTCCCTTTCATCTCTAAATTACTAAAAATAAATTGATTAAGTTGTGAACAAACAATATTTCTCGAGCTTCTCTTCAGAAAGGAATATTGCTCTAGAGTAGTGAGAAAATGCAAGAGCAATACAGGTATGTTTTTGTCCTCCAGGGATCTGGTTTTAATCTGGAGCCCTTGATAATAAAGCACCAGGGAAAACACTCCAGGGTAAAGAAACCTATGAACTGAGAGATGCTTTCTGCTTTAAAGGAACAGTCTTTGACCTCATGTTTTTTCCTTGTTGGGCGAGAAAACGTCAAAGAACATTACAAAAGCTTTTTATGAAACCTGATATTAAACATAATGTCTATAAAATTTTACCTATTCTTTCTAACATTTGTCAAATAAATACATGTGTCTAATTATAGAATAAGTTGAATAAAACAGAGGAAAATATTATGCACATATGAGTCACAGTTTGAAATGGATTATTAAAGAAATACATTTCAAACCATCTGTTTTACAATCTGATTAACCTAGAGTGTAATCAATATGAATGGATCAGTTGTAGCACATACAAAAACTGTTAGGTATAAATGAGTTATGCATAACAATTGTCTATATATTTAAAATGAGATTTTCATACACCAAATCACAAGAAATATGTATCTTCCCCCTTAGTCTTCCAATGCAAATTACCATTGGTAATATTCCCTAACTTTACATTTGCAGAAATCTGTTTGCCTTTTTTTCATGATCAATTACTTGTTAATAAATTCTTAATTCTTACTTTGTTTGGTGAGAGACAAAACCAAAATAGCATAAGTTAGAGTGTTAGCTTATAAACCTCCTGGGAAAGAAAATAAATGCACATCAAATTCAAGTGAACACTATAAAACAATTCTAATACATGTTACAGGAATTTTGTAATAATTAATGCCCTATATAATTTACCGAAGTAAATTATTGTTCATGCACAATATTTAATAGTGTGTATAAAGTTGATTTTTTGGTGAATAGTTGATGTAAACATGCATGGTTCTACTCAAAAATCCAAGTTTTTTCTATTTTTTGAAATTTTAACATTGGTATTTGGAAAATGTGTGGCAAATTATGGGTGCTAAATCGATATTTATTCAATGAAAAAACAAGGGACTGTGAATTCCTCTGAACTGAGAAGATTCTCTAGTCCCTCAAAGCACTCACGGTTATGCAGGCATCTGGAGACAAATTTCCTAGTTGCCATGGTTGATTATTGTTTAAGCTGCAATATTGTTTAACTCTTTCACCATTTATAGTAATCGTGTTTGTTTTACAGTCATTATTGATCTCCCTGTCGGAAACCTCTGACACCTCAGAGGAAGAGTAGGTACTGTGAGGGCTGCCTAAAATGCCGTGAGATAAAGGGTGTTCTGTTCAACATCACGCATCAGGAAATGTCTCCGCCTTCTTTCCTGAAATGCCTCCCCATCTACTCTGGCTCTTGTTTAGCACATTTTCATTTCTAGAAGAATGTCAAGGTTCACTGTGGCTATTCGAACCCTCTACAGGTCCTGGAATCCTGACTTTGAAATTGTCTCTCTTGTCCCCTGCTTGGTGACATGTATTAAACCCCTTCTCATCATTTCTCCTTTTTTCTTTACTAACCTTAATAAATAGCCGTGTTGTTGATTGACTTTGCATGAACGTATCTTGCCATGTTTTTTGGTTTGGATTGCTTCAATGTATATCCATACATTCCAAATTTGCCTTGGGCGAATCCTTAGCTGTATTTAAACTACAGAAAGATAAGTATCAGGGGAAAGGAACAAACAAAAATCTCTATTTAATTTAGATGTATGAACCTAGATATCCTTCGTGAAGCAGAACATTCCCTAAGAAGTAACAGGCCACAAAAAGATTTAAGTAGTTATCTGTAATTAATACAAATGATTGGTAGATATTAACCTAGTTTCTTAGGGTAACGTTGGGACTAGGAAAATGCAAACCTTCTCATTTATTTATTTATTTGTCTCTTGTCATTAATATCACCTATGCAATAGCAAAGTGGTTCTCTGTAAATACAGCATGGAAGTATAGGTATAGCTATGTTTCTCCTAACCACCTGTGATACATATGTTTTAACAAGTATTTTTACTTACTTACTGTCTTGTTCTGGAGATTTTATATATCACCTACTTTTGCTGAGCATCTTATTTATAATCATCCATTCATTCATCAGAATGAAATGGGTTGTAGAAAGAAAATCTCCAGCACCAAAACCTGTAGTGTGAGTGTTAGTGGTTTGTAAGTGAATCCCAGAGACAGCAACACAGCATCCTTTAAGAAATGCTGTTTCTGCTAGGTTGTTCATAGCATGGAGGAGAATATTATGCAAGAAAACGTGAGCAATAGTGGTTGTGCCAGCTATTGAATTATAAGAGTCAGAACCTGAATGAAAACATATTTTAGATATAGCTTAATCAATTATAGGTTAATAAATTATATCATTTAGAGCTTTTTAAATGTATATTCAATAATTATATACAATAAATATCTAAGTCTAAATAAATCTCAAAGAGCTCATGAAATAAACATAAGTGAAAATATTGCATTTTATCACTATCTAACTAGAATATGTTTTAATATTAAAATACTGTTTTTTAAAAAATTGATAGAAATTAGGTTAGATGAAGTAAGGTAACTATCTAGTATCTATTTGATTAATCTACTTTTGGGTTATCTTTTGTACTTAGTTGCAAGGGAAAGACTCTAGAGAACATTGGTGGAGCACATCAGAGTGGTATAAGGATCCAAAAGTAACTGGGCTGTAGTCAATTAGGACTCTTGGTCAGTTTTCTTGTAAAAGCATTTTCCTGCTACAACAGACTTCTATAACTAAAGATTTTGACCTCTAAATCCAAGTAGCCCAGAGTTACAGAAATAAGATGCAACATTCTACAAGTGGATCACTAAGAGTGATGAAGAGTGTCATCATCCTCACTGCTATTTTCATGCCTGAGTTCTTAGAACTAAGTAGTCTATCTACTGGAACACAGCACCATATAATTATCATTGAGATCTATCTATCTATATCTACAGATATACATATATACATGTACATTTATTTAGGCTTATATATAGATAATATAATTTATAAATAAATGTATACATGCATATTTATAAATGTATATATTTCTCCCTTCCCCTGAAGGATGATGTCTCATCTTGCCAAGTATCAGTTTTAATCTGAATACTCAGTTGTACTCTAAAGAGACCACCCCATATCCTATTACACTTTAAGGCCTGCAGCAGCTTCTGAATGATAACTTATACTGTAGGATCACTGGATCCCATGCCACACTTTGCCTTTAATTGGGTTTCTTAGTTGAATGAGATGTTATGTAAGATCCCTTGCTGAGTCATCAAACACTGACATGGATAGTGTTGCTGGCTGAGTTCAAAAGGGAAATATAAATCCACAGTCAATATACCTGTAAATCTTACTTACCATTAATTCATGCATTTTCCAGTTGCAAAGGGTCCTATTTAAATGGATTATTGATCTGCTTGAGGGATAATGACATATAATGGTCTCAGCTTTGGTCTGTGTTACTGGCAGGAGAGGTATTATACTTTGGCTGTACTGTCACAGGATCCCTCCTCTAGCTGCTTCTTTCTTTAGTGGGTTCCAGGTTTAAAAACTGGCTCCAGTTCAGGAACGAGGCAAAGCATTGTGACTTTTTATTAGATAGTTGTGTCAGTTTTCTTATCATCCAATCTTTATTTTGATTTGAAGAATAAAACAATGCCCTTATGGTCTACCCATCTCTCTTGCTCCTATGGATGTAGAGTCTCTTTTACATTCTAATACCTATCGACAGATTAAGTCCTTCTAGCTGCCAGTCCAATCTTGCTGCCCATTATGATAAGCATGCTCACCTTATTCCTGACACCGTTGATCTGCCATTTGGTTTCTGTTATGCTAAGGTTTATCATCACTATTGCCCTCAGCAACCTCTGTTCTCTTACAGCTTTTCCTACCATTAGACTGACCTACAAAAGCATAATCATCCTTGAGCTTCACAAAGATATCTAAGATTTAACTCTCACCAGCACGTTTGTTTGTTTGTTCGTTTGTTTATTTATTATTTATTTATTGAGACAACATCTCTCTCTGTCACCCAGGCTGGAGTGCAATGGCGTGATCATGGTTTACTGCAGCCTCTACTCACCAGGCTCAGCGATACTTCTACCTCAGTTTCCCAGGTAGCTGTGATTACATGTGCCCGCCACTGTGTTTGGCTAATTTTCATATTATTGATAAGTAAAGGGTTTCGTTATGTTGACCAGGCAGCTCTCGAGCTCCTGGGCTCAGAGGATCCGCCAGCTTCTGCCTCCCAAAATGGTGGGATTACAGGTGTGAGGTACCATGCTTGGATTGCTCTATCTACTTTATAAAATGGGATGTCTTCTGGGCTCCTCTGTGAAGCATAATCAGTTTGCGGGTTTTCAGTTCTCACAAAGTATAGCTACTCTAGCATGCCTACTTTTTTAAGCCTTCTGCCCCCCTTTTTCACTCTCCGTCAATGTGGAATATCCGCTGCACTTAATATGGTGAATTATTTCCTACCAGTTTCTAAGAGGCATTTAGCAGTGTTAACAGGGATTCATTCCCAAGGTCTTTCTTCCCATATACTTTTTAGTATTTTTTTTTCTTTTTTTCTCCCCCCCCCCCCCGCCCCGCCACATCATTACTTTCCAACAGTTTTCCTATAGCTCTCTTGGGGTCTAGTATTATACATACTTTATGAGCTGTTTCCAAAATGAGTGGACTAGGTCCTGGAGCTCCTTTGGAATATAGGTCCATTGCTTTCTTAGAAGGCCTACTCCTTATTTAGCTGAACCATGTAATATGACCGTAGTTAAAATCCAGTGCTCAAGAGAGAAAATGAGGGTAGATCCTGACGTGTTTGCATAATGTCCAAGCAAGAGAGAAATGCTAGCCATGGAAAGAAAATGAGGAATCATTCATGCATATTCAGTGGGTTCAGGGGGATATGAAATTTTGAGATTTCCAAGAAGATTAAGTCAGATATCTACATCTTAAGTCTCAGTGTCCCACTCCTTCTCAACCAGTGCCCTATCCTTGGCAGCCCAGAGTGGCCAAGATTGATAATTCAACTTTCTCTGGACTCTGAAACACGTATAATCTTCCTCTTGACTGCAGGAGGTGAGTTTCTCTTTGTATGCTGCCAAGGAGTCACTTTGACTTTTAGTCAGCATTGCTAAAACAGCTGTAAGTGGAGAATAATTACCCCTGGAGTTTCATTTTCATCCTCCAAAGTATCAATGGCACTCAACCTAGCTGTCTGATTCCATTTTCCTTATAATTAGTACTTCTTAGATCTCTTAGCTTAAGATACTGCAACCAGCATTACAATGTATTTTAGTGGTGTCAATTTTCTACCAGTAAATGTTTTAACAATTGCACTGCAATAGCATGCCAGGGATTATTAGAAATCCATCTACTACAAATGATGAGGGCTTTATTGTCAGGCAGTCTCTAAAATATTCTTAGAGACCATTCGTTAGATAATTCTTGGTACCAAATGTATTAGTTCAGTTTTTTCAGAAAATAAACTTTGAAATGGAGAGAAGCATGAATAAATATTGTTGAGAAGAAGTAAGTAATTGGAGTATTAGTTGACCCTTAGGCTCAACATTTTGTAGATGAGTGAAGTAGAATTGGACAAAGGAAGAGTTGAACTGTGGCACAGTATGAAGAAAAGGCTTTGGCCAATCCCATGGAGAGTTGGGATGTTTCTTTAAATTGACCACTTTGAGTCAAGGTTGTCACTCTCCTCCCATCCCTGTCCTAGCTGCTGCCTTGCACCAGTCTTTGGATGTAGGCTCTCCTAGAGGATGTGGTATGACTTGGATAATCAGTTTCTCTTAAACTGAGAGCCTTTTTCTCTCAATGTACTCAGCTGAGAGCCACTGGGAAGGTGGGTAATGTGCTACTCTATGCTCTGGACTCCTCAAGCTTTTTGATTTTCATATTCTTTCTCCTTGGTGTTTGCCTAGTTTGCTATTTCAATGCTATCCTTAGTATTACTGTCTTTTACTCAAGTAACTTTCCGTACTGCCCAAAGCAATAATCACCCAGCTGAGATAACTCCCACACCCAACCCCTCTTCTCTTGCTTCTGGATGGTAAGGTATTGTTGGAGGAGATGTAACACTAGGTAGACCTGTCCCAGTACAAATTCATGCTGTGCGACTGCAGTTACATTTTCACAATTATAAGCACAAACATATGAAATCACCTCAGGCAATGCTTTGACAGCTCCCTAGGGTATTGCTCAATTCTGAAGAACACTATAAAGCAGCTTAAAAAAATGTGCTTGTCTACCCAGCACCAGCATACACAGACAGAACTAAGCCAGGCCTCAAGCAAAGTAAATTCTTTCCCCAAAAACTTGACAATGTTATGAAATGATAATGAAAGTTCTGCATAACTAACAACTTAAAATTCATATCTATTATAATGTTTCCCAGTGTAATACATAATGTTACATTCATCGTGTAAAACTACATGAACAAAGAAAAGTCATTTTTATATCCTTATCTTTACTGAACTTTGAAAATACTTTAGAACAGAAGAATACTAGAAGTTTTAATTTCAGTCTGGAAGTATTATGGAACACCTAGAATAGTGCCAAGCATTATTTTAGGAATTGAAGATACAGCAGTGTAAAGTAATAGCAATAAGAAAACTCTCTACTTTTGTCGCAATTGCAATATTTTTCACTTACTCAGTTTCTCCCTTATTCCTCATCTCCTTGTCTCTGCGTCGGCTATCCCTTCCTCTGTCATTGCTGTGTTATCTATCGTATGGAAATCTAGTTAAGCTCAAGTGTAACCTTCTGTTTTCTTACCCATCTATCTCCTCTCCAAGCAATTCTCTGTAATCCACCATTTTCATGTTTCTTCAATCTCTTTTTCTCTATCTTTCTCATCATTTTCTTGTTTATACTGATTTTCAAGTTCCTCAGTGACCAGAACAATTTTATTCTTTGCATTTCAAGCAGTGTATTTTGACATGTTTGTTAAATACGTGCAAGATTCATATACATTGATAACCTATAGAAAGGAAAATATGAACTGATGTGTTAATAATTGCAGTTATGTATCAGTTTTTGTTTAGTAATTTCTCGAGAGGAAATACAATTGATCCATCTATAATGAAACTAGAAAATACATTCATATCACTTGCCACTTTCAGTAAATTGGTAATGATTTTGTGGAGTACCAGCTGGAGAAGAAATCGTGACTGTTGTGCTCAGGCTCAGAAGGAAAAATTATCACAACCCATTACATAAACCTACTCTGAATTTTTGAGAAGAGATGTTAGCAAAGATTCTACTCCTTTGCAACTCCTTCTTCTTCTTCCTCCTCCTCCTCTTTCACCTTCTTCTTCTTTTTCTTTCTTTCTCTTTTCCTTCTTTCTCCCTCTCCCTCTCTCTTTTCCTCTTTCTTACTCATTTACTCTAGGATTTTCTTTAAATTACACTAGTAAAGAGAAAAAGAACACAAGGTTATATAATGTAGTTTTCCTTCTTTGAAAGAAGGAAAATAATTCAATTGAACAAACTTTTTTTTCATGTAAATCTTTTTAAGAAAAATGTAGATTGCACATCTTTAATGAACATGGAGTAATGAAGTCACAATTAACTGTCATGTCAATTGGCATGCATTACTTGACTCTCCTTGACCTTTCTTTCTCTGAAACATTTTGTCTTCACTTTCTTTCAGCAACTCACATACACAACCATAACCTAAACCTTATCATAACTCAGAGCTATTTTATTAGGCAATTTGAACTCTGAAAAAATTCTCTCAGGCTGCAACTTCCTATCCTTCTTCCTCTCCCACTCATATTTTTTTCTATGAGTGGGAGAGATGGAAGGATGAAAACTAATCCTTTTATGGATTCACCTTTTCAAAAAATTTCAATTCTTTTTTGTTTGTTTGTTTGAGACGGAGTTTGCCCTGTCGCCCAGGCTGGAGTGCAGTGGCGCGATCTCGGCTCACTGCAAGCTCCCCTTCCCGGGTTCTCACCATTTTCCTGCCTCAGCCTCCCGAGTAGCTGGGACTACAGGCAGCCACCACCACACCCGGCTAATTTTCTTGTGTGTATTTTTTTAGTAGAGACGGGGTTTCACCGTGTTAGCCAGGATGGTCTCGATCTCCTGACCTCGTGATCTTCCTGCCTCAGCCTCCCAAAGTGCTGGGATTACAGACGTGAGCCAACACGCCCAGCCTCAACCCTTTTCTGACCTGACTTTCCTTTGTATTCTACATGGAAATTATAAGCTTATAGATACTCTGAACTCTGTCCTCCATTAAATAGAGAAAGTCACATATCTTTGGAAATCCTCTGTATTAGAAATGTTTGGATGCTTATGAAGTATGTTTCAGTTAATTGAAACCCATTCCATGTACATCCTTTCTTTCCCATTTTAAATATAACACAATATATAAAGAATTTATGACAAAAATAATTTTATAAAACTGCAAAATAAAAATAATTATGAAAAGTTTTAATCAAATGTTACACAAATAACATTGATAACACTATATTTCTAGTTTCTTGTTTTTGACATTTTTAATCATGGAATATTTTTCATACTCAATAATGCCCCAGATTTAGTATTTTTAAAACCTTAATGTTTGATTGTTACTATTCTTCACTTTGCTTTAAAGAAAGTAAAAGATATAGCCCAGGTTGGTACAGTTGATAACTTTCTTCTTCACCTAAAAATGATAGTTTAGAAGCAGATATGATATAGATTCTAGAAATTCATAGGTGCTGGAAATTTATTTTTTTTCTAAAACTGAACTTATATTTAGTCATGTTTTTATTTTACTGGCCACAAAAGCTTGAGTTCAGGTGAAAATTTATTTAAACTCTATCTTTTATGAGGGCCTTACATTATACACCAGTCAGTGGAAGAAGGGGTCAGGAAATCCTGACATTAGATCTTTTACGCAGCCACATTTTTAATTGCTGAACACCATTTCACCTGGTTTTCAAAATGGTGTTGTATTCTCCCGTGTTTGAAAACAAAAGATCTGATTTGCTTCTCTCTCAGGGTTTTCCTACCTTTTTAAAGATATTTAAAAATGCATTATTCTCAATCCACTTGGGGGCTGAAAAAGTGAGTAGAATTGTTTAAAGCTCTTCATTAATTTAATGTTAATTTTGTTGGTGATGAAATACATTTCTTTATTATTTGCATCATGCTGAGGTATGAGAGACTTTTCAGCCTCAGCACTATTGACAATTTGGACCAGAAAATTCTCTGTTGTGTTCTGCACTGTAGGAAGTTTAGCCTTAATCCTGAAATGTACCGAATAAATACCTCATTCCCACAGGTCTTTAAAATCAAAAAGTCTCCAGACATCTCCAGTTACCTTGGGGGTAGTGTGAAATCGCCCCCTCTTAAGAACCACTGTACCCTTTCATATGGCTCACTAACCTGCATCTATTCTCTACTGCTTCCCATTAGTAGGGTAAAGAAAATCTCTGGAACCTTACCAACAAATAAAAATCTCTCAGTGGTATGGGGAATACAAATATTATTTTATTATTGATGCTCAAATCAATGCTTTATTCTACTCTGGACTTGACTTTGTAGGGCCTAGGACTCACAGAAAGAAAGCTCTTATCCCTGGTACACGCATCAGCCTCTCCCCTCCCCTCCCGTCCCCTCCCACCCTTCTCTCTTTCTCTTTTTTTCACTTCTCTTTTTTTCATATGTCAGATATTATCCTCAATGTTTCACCTTATGTCTAGACCTTGAAGTTTGAATTTCAAAGATCAATAATTTGTCTCTGTTTTTTCCCCAAGAGAAATTAATTCTGTGCTTCAAATTGTCCAATTATGAAAATAATTAAGGAAATATTAAATGCCAGAGAAGAAAGTATCCATTAATGTCTAAAAATATAATGCAACTACTACCTTCTGCAGCTTACTAACCAGCCGGTATGACATACATTTTCAGTTCTCATTTTATTTAAAAGTTAAGAAACATCTAAGTGCACAGAGATCAACTTCAGCACATGTGTATAGTATGATATTACATGGCAATTGAAAGGGAGCTATTGGTCTGAAGATCACCTTTTACTATGCTGGGAGTAATCAACTGACTTCACATAGATACTTGTCAGTGTTCTTTAATTATGTTGCAAGCAATATATCTAAAATACGCATTTAAAAATGTGAACCCAAAATTAATGTGTGTGTGGGTGTGTGTGTGTACACACCTACATATGATGGTGCTGATTTCTCTATTTCTTGATTTCTCTATTTAAAGAAAGACATACATAGACAAAATTTGGTTATCTATTGCTAAATAAATAATAAACAACTTCAAAGCTTAATAATCTAAAATAAGAACCACTTTTTCATCACTCATGATTTTGTAGGCTATTTGGGTTTGGCCCAGTGATTCCTGTGCTGTAAGTAATGTCAGCTGAGATGTACTTATCAATTAGGGAGCTCAACTAGGGTAGGCCATCCAAAATACCTCGCTCATATGGCAGCTGGCTTGCAGCTCAGCTAGGACTGTTAAATATTGTATTTTGGTTATATTCTATGTAGTCTTTCCATTTGGGATTGGGTTTCTTTGAGCATAGAGGCTAGATTTGAAGAGACAGAAAGTACAAGTTGCCAGTTCTCTTAAGGCCTGGGCTTGGGGGTGCCAGAACATCATTTTAACTGCATCCCATTCTAGAAAAGCTAACACAACTCATAAGGCCATTTGTAATGTTTTCAAAAATTATTGATAATACATCTTGGGGTGCTTGCATTAGTATATAATATTATGCATTTAAAGTTGAAAATGGAATGTGTAATGACAGTATTATATTACCTTAATTTAATATTTAATGTTTCAGTATGCATTCTGTATGCGTTCAATATATATGCATGCCTGCTGACCTTATTCTGTGCTACTCAGGGAGGTTACTTAGTATACACAGCAATGCACACTCCAAAAAGTGGTTAGTTATTTGAGCAATTCTGTTTCATAACACATGTTCTTACTTTTACTTATCCATTTCTGGAAGGTTGGTGGTAGTGAGGGAGAGAAAGTGATGGGAGAGGTGCAGAGTCTGCAGCTGGAGAAACAACCACCTGTATCCTTTCTGTTTGGCTTGACATTAACACTCTAAGATGCTATGAAATGGAGCACAAGAAGCAGCCAGAACGAAGTAGTCACATGAGGTGGAGAATATAATTGAAAAAGGAGAATCACCAAAGGATAGCCCAAAAGATGACAAGTGAGAGAAGCTGAAGTTTTGGCTGAACATTATCCAAGGTCCACGTGCCTAAGATTGAAGATTTAATAATGATAATGGCTGAAGCACTTTCTACAAGTTTGGGAGGGTGATTTGTGGAAGAAGAAAAATTGTCCCTTTTCCCACTACTTTTTATTGTTATATAATAAAATATTTTACTCCTTTTAGTGAAGTGAAAAACAAAACAATAAGGATGAAAAGCAAGAAATGTATTCCTGCAATGTCTGTCACTGAAGCTGAAGACAATGACCTTGCCTTAGACCATTCTTCTTCAGCAGACTGGGGCCAGAGCAGGAGAATAGGAACCCTGGTCAAGAAACCTGTTTAGACTCCTAGGATTGGCTGCAGAAGCACTAATATGAAACTTATCCTATGAACAAGAAAAAGCTTTATTGTATCAGCATATCTAACTATGCTAGAGACTGGTAATTGGCTTCTCAACAATTCACTGTGTTCTTTTCTGACATACTACACAGAAATAGCAAAAGTCTAGATTAGTTCAGTTTTCCATGTAGGTGCTGACGCTGTTGAAACTAGAGTTAGCAATAGTAGCAACTTTAATAACTTCAGCCTTGCTCTAGGTATCATTGTATTCCTATCCAGCTGGACCCACTTAATCCCCAGAATGCCTGTATTTCTTAAGCTGTTTTCACAAGAATCAATTTTAGTTCAACCTATCAGTGACATGCCGCTTCACTGAGATTCATAAAAGTGACTGCCCTGTGAGATGTGTCTTTTGTGCTTTGTGAGTCCACTGGTGTAAAACAAACCAGAGAGATGCAACAGAGATCAGCCAGGAATATTAAGACACTTTCCTCTCATGTCCTCAGAGGACACATACAAATTTGGACAGTGTTAGTTAGTCCACTGAGTGGTCTTTTCAAACTCCCTGTTGTCCCTCACTGGACCTCAAGGATTTCAGCTTCTTAGTGAATGCTGCATACAAACCAGCAACAGAGGTAGAGATTTAGGAAGGAATTATAACTTAACCTTTTACCAACAAAATAATTGTCAGTAATATTATTATGATTGTCAGATTGATGAAAAGACACTAATTGGTTCAGCATAAGAAGTGATAGAAAAACTTTGACTTTGCTGTTCTAGATATATGAGCAGGCTATAAATATTGTTCAAGAACAGCTGCTCTTGTTAGAACAAAAATACAACAATTTATACCAATTTCATTGGTGCTCTAGTCATAGAAGGTCTATCTGACTCTGTTTTCTTGCTATATAATAATGAATACTGTAATGAGATTCCAACTAAATGTTACCTGGTTTCTGCTGCTAAAATATCATGGCACGTGCCTTGAATCAATCATCCAAAGTGCTTAGGAATATGTGAGACTTTGCCGCACTCGCAAAAGTAAGTTGTGTGACAATTTTTGCCTGTTTTCTGGTACAGAATTCATTTAGAGACTTGTTTTCATCTTGTAGCCCCACCTGGTAGAGAGATTGTGGGACAGTAAAATTAGAGCTCTCACATCTAATTTCCAAAGTGTGTGTATATCTACCAAAAGAGCCTAATGCAATTGGCTGAATCGACTTAGTTTAGTTGACAGAAGCTGAGTGTTATGAAAGAAAGATGACTAGCTGACTGTCTTAATTGGCTGGCTGGCTGGCGATGTACCTCCCAATATAAAGAATACCTCATTGACTTAACCATTTTCCCAAATTTGACTGGAAGCTTCTAAAAGTAGAAACATTTCTTTCTCTCTTTCTTTTTAGCAATTAAAATTGTAAGGAATTCTCAGGGAAATATCATAACACCCAATTTTACACAGAATGGTTTATGACAGAATTATGATCTGGTATTTTTCAATCAGAAAATCAACTGTCCAGTGCATCAAATGTTTAAATAATTGGATCATTATATTCTGTCCTTAGAGGAAATCTTCATGGGAAGAAAAATTACAATCAGAAGTTGAAAATAGAAATGGAGCAACAGGAATAAATGGGCTAAGCCAATACAGGTTAAGAGTCATATCACAATCCACATATGGACCAAAGCATTAATATCTTCAGTCCAAGTTTGCCTGTGTTTTGAAAATGTGTTTTTTCCATAAGACTATGCAATGAACTACTTGCATAGTATTTCCCTAAACAGGGTCAATATCAATGATCAGATTTTGGCTGATAAATTATAATCCCTTTCAAGTACAGAATCTCAGATTACAGTTCCATGAAGCCTGATTGGTGCTTCAAGTATTTATAAATGCCCAAGGAATACACTTTTGTTAAAGGCATACAATTCCCACTGGTTGCTACAATTGTACAATTGGTTGTACAATTCCCACTATTTGCTAATAATAACTGTGTGAATAAACAAATTTGACCAATTTAAGTCTAAGAAACTATTTTAGTACAATTGTTTTTTACATTTTCAGAGGACACCACGTTGGTCTACCGTTCTACACAGCTAATAACAATGTTTTGTAACACATAAGTAAAGGATTAATTTCTATTCTTCAATCCTTATATATGATTCAGTTTCCTCATTCTCAGTTTTAAATATTTTCCTATTCATTTTCTTTTCTCCTTCTTATGGTTTCTCCAGAAGCTGTTTGAAGGTGAAACATCATAAGAATGCACTAATTGACATGAAAAATTACATAATGCATAGGATACAAAAGAGGAAGGAAACACACATTATTTCCCTTCTGTGATTCCTCCTGAAAGAATGAACTACAGTTGAAGTAGGTGTTATAATTTTCATCTGGAACTTATTTTAAGTAAATTTACCATCTTGCCCATTACTAGATACATATTTTCACAAATCAGTTGCACAAGAATTTGACCACGTCTGAAGCTACAAAATCATTTGAGTGCTCTCATTTTGATTTTCTCAGAATGCCACAGACAGCTCAGTGTTTACCATTGGCTCTCTTTTAGTCTTCATGCTGCCAAGGATGTTTTTGATGTTTTACTAAAGTGTAGGATTCTTCTTATTGTTAAATCTTCATTAAGTTAGAGTCTGAGACCAAATTTCCTGACGAGCCTTCTAGGAATATGTCACAAATGACGGCAGACACAGTAATGTTCAGAGCAATATGGCAGCTGCCAGAGGGAAGCAAATAATAAGCTCTAAAAATGCCAATTTTTAGCTTAAAAATAAATATATAATTCTCACAAAGGAACTTTGCCTCACTATGAAATTTTCGGAAAATGCTGAAGAGTATGGATTCTTATGCCCTTGAAACCAACTCTGAGTAAGTCTGCTTTAGAAACAAAGATAATTTAGAAGCCTCTTTTTTTTTTTTCCTGGCCTCTCAGCTCTAATCAGACAGAAAGTTGCATATTTTGGAGAGGTAGCTTTGCTTTTGAATTAATTACCAATATCAATTCTGTAGGGAACTGACCTTTGCAAAGAAATTTTCAAACAACTCATAAAGGTGTCTCATGGTAATCTCTTGCCAGACAGAACCTTAGTAAAGTACAGGATGTTTGGAATTTTCATGTCTCACATAAAAGAATATCATAATACTATTGATGGCTCTGTCAACTGGGACTCATTAATTCTGATCACACTGTATTTTAAAATCCTTAAAGCCCAAAGTGACTACAAAAAATGTAACCAGCTTCATAGACATATCTCCCATGTTGCATAAAGTATTAAGTATTTTACCCAAGTGTTTCAAATTATACACTTTTCTTATGGCCTATCATTTTAATAAATGTTTCATTTTTTTGTTTTCCCAAAAACTATGCAAAATCATTTTTGTAATATGTATGTATGTGCATTTTCTTTAGACATTGTTCCTAGATCTAATTAGATTTGCTACTGGGTCTGTGACAGTCAAAAGTTAATAAACACTGCAGGACAATATTACTTATGTGCTTAGATATTATTGCTGTTTCTGCTGTTCAATTGTGTATTAGGGTTCTCCAGAGGCAGCCAATGGGATATATAGATATAGATAGATGTAGATACAGATATATCTATAGATATAGATATAGTACACAAGAGGATATTTTTTAGGTGAATTGGCTCTTTTGATTACAGAGGCTGAGAAGTCCCATGATATGTCATCTGTGAGCTGGAGACCCTGAGATGCTAGTACTATGGCTCAATCTAAGTCTAAAAAGCTCAGAACCACAGAAGTCGATGGCCATTAACTCTAGAGATTTGAAGTCCAAGGGCAGCAGAAGGAGGTCCCAAATCCAAGAGATAGAAAGAGGAAGAATTCTTGTTTCCTCTGCCTTTTTATTCTATCCAGGCCCCCAGCAGATTGGACTGTACTCGCCCACATTGACCGCAGATCTTCCCCCCTCAATCCACTGACTCACACTCATCTCCTCTGGAAACACTATCACAGATACACCCAGAAATAATGCTTTTCCCACTTTCTAGGAATTCCTTAGTCAGGTCAAATAGACACCTAAAATTAACCATCACAATATCTAATTAGATCTATTTCTCTTTTTTTGGCTTTATTTTTAGATAATAGTATAATGCAGTTCCTTAAGAATGTAGTACCTGGGGTTTGATTCTCTGGCTTTGAACACTGTTTCTTAACTTACCTACTGTGCAGTTTTCAAAAGGTTACTCACATTTTTAGAACCACAGTTTTTTCACCTCTAAGTTTAGAGTATGTCTTCTCATGTGGTTATTGTAAGGATTAAATGAATTTATGTATGTAAATCGCTCAACTCAATGCCTGGCACATAGTAGAAGCTCATTTGTTGAAGGATCTAGAGATGAAATTCTTATCAATACTGAAATATATGCTAGAAATCTAAAATAGAGAACAATTAGATTGATCATAATTCTATAATGTCATTTTTCATAGGATCAGACTGCATAAAGTTATCTTTACCATTAAAGTACATTTGCTACCTACCCCACATCACCACCTTAGACATTGCCAATAGCCAGCCTTGTGCTGTTTCAGTAATAATAAATTCAGCTGCTTCATTCTGACATCAAATTAACTTCTTTCTAGCCATCTCCCTCATGTATTCCACTGTGACTATTTTTCAGATTCACAACAAAACCAGCTTCTTGAATCTTTCTGTACTTTTATTTTTAGCTTTTTGACAGCCAATTTTGTTTCTCTTATGTTGTCCATGTGTGTATAAATCATAAGCTTACGTTGGACTTTCTAAATGCTAATACAGAAAAAAAGTATGCATATATGTATTTGCAAATGGACCTGCAAAGTTAATAAAAACTGCAATCAAGGAATATTTCACTTAAGTAATTTTTTTTTAATAGTGGACAATTCAGACAACTTCATTCATTCTTTGTTTCTGTTCTTTAAATACGATATCATCCTTTAACTTATTTTTTTACTTTTTCTCCAGTCTTATTTTGTAATGATTATTGAGTGAATGGAAATATTAATGCATGTATGAATGCGTTTCGGACATGGCATTGTCATTTGGACCTAAAAATTGATCAAGTTTTGCAGAAACCTGGTATTTCTCACGTTAAGTCATGTTCAAGAAAATATCCAAAAATATCTTAGTTTTAATACTTAAAATATACTTTGTTGAAGATTTAAATATATATAATATATTCTACTTTGAAGTATATTTAGTGTTGTACTTATAACATTGTCTTGGATTGACTCAATACAATTTTGATATAGGTAAAATGAAATCTCTCCCAACATTCTTATTGAATGAAGGGCCAAAAACTCAGATATTTTGTGAATTTCAGTAAATATGTTATCTGTCTCATGATTATTTGCTTTGATAATCTCATAACAATGTGTCATTATGTCATTTGTCAAAACTTTGAAGTATTAAAAGGGGAAGGGATTCACCAGAAACCTTATAACATTCCAATATAGTATATTGATATAAAATGGGCTGTGGAATTAATATAACTGACTGAAACATAAACAAGTTGGAAAACCATTCTGTTAAAGTGTCCACCTGAAAATGTACCTAACCTCCAGGTTGTTTAGAGGTATACATAGAAGTACCGTGTTGCGACTTCCTTGGCATTGCTGGGATGAAGAGGTGCTTGCATTACACTTCAAATACTTTTGTCTCATCTGTCCACTCCTAGAAATATGTCCTCTCTTTGCGCAAACTCTTTAAAGTCAGTTAGTATTTTGCACTTATCCTTAATCACTAATTATTGAATGCAAACTTTAACTGTATTCATGTCTGAGATTTATAGAATTATTGGAATTTTATTTTGATTGTAAAAAGCTATGAGTACATGTCTTCCTTAGTAACAATAAAGACTTTTTGAACAACTCATGTCTTTGAGTCAATTATTTGTAATGTTCTCTTAATGTTTAAATGAATAATGACATTATCTAAATATAGTAATATTTAATCATTAGGGTTATGATTTATTAGAATTTATTAGATAATATTTTAATATTAAAGATGCCTTTTTAAAAAGCTTAGTGCAAAAATACAAAGCAAAGGTATATGCAAGTATCATTATAAGTCACATGTGTCATGTAAATAAAAATTTTAAAGATCAAACCGATTATATACACTTCAAATGTCTCCTAGCATATTTCTTCACAGCCATATCATTCTCCCGTGTCTTCCTACCCAGTTATGATAATGAAATGCATTAATTTTCAAATTTCTATTTAAACAACCAAAATAAAGCTTTCATGAAGTGCAAATTTTTCCTCTAAAAAGAAAGGAATATTGTGCAGCTGTAAACCTTGCATGTTGTCTTCAGTTTCTGTGTTTGTTTTTTACCATATCCTTTATAATAAATGAATGCACATATCTCTGGAGTACCTTTCAGGAACTTCAGTATTCTTTTTTGAAATTTTGGATTTGCTATCCATTTTGCTAGATAAAATGGACAAATAATAGGCTTTCATCAGTTAGAAAACAATGGAGTAAAGCTGCGAGGACATTGACATGTTGATATTGTGCCCAAATTGAGTTCAACTCAAAAATCTTACTGTACTAATTCTGAATGACTCGTGACTCTGTTTTTCATACTAGTAAAAAACAAATAAGATAGTATATTGTCTTCTACTCTAATTGGACATAGAATGGTTACTTAATTTTTCAAGTTCTGTAAGTTAAAGTAAATAAAAAACAAAACGAGTAATAGTACCTTATATTGACTCTGATATAAATATGACGTGTCTTCATGCTGACCGACCATATCTACCTTCTTACAAGACTAATCTATACATAACTTGTTATTGTTACTGCTCAATTTTTAAATTCCTAATCAAATTTAAAAAATTGTCTTGTGCAGTATGCATTTGATTTTTTTTTTCTGGAATTCAGTACTTTTTTAATTATCCAGAAGCCAATTTAATGTTAAGATATTTCCTATGAAATTGGTAATTTTTTTGGAAAATGTGTCTGAGATGGGTAAAGAGAAAAGCAGAAAAGTATTTTTATGAAGCAAAATTTTGAAGGAGTTTAAATATACAGTTCAAAGGCAAACTGTAGAGTAAAAGGTAGACAGCAATCATAATAGTGCTACTAATTTAACCAATTTTTCCTACCATTGCCACTGAAACTTAGACACATCTTATCTATTACTTTTAACCCCTCACTTGTTCTGTCCTGAGAAGAATGGTGACATTGTACTTCCTGAACAAATGAAACTCATGCAAAGCTCTTAGCCTTTGTCTTTCTGAGTTCTCCCTTCCCTACCTGGAACATTGTTCTATTTTTAAACTAATCTGGAAGTTTTTTGGTTTTAAGCAACACAATGTTAATTTGAACCAGCTAAGAAAAATGGAAGTTCAAAAAAAATGAAAGTTGAAGGATTGAACTAGATTTCAGGAATTAACAAATAATCTTGAAAAAAAAAATCTGTTTTCTCTTTCCATTGCATATCAACTTCCCCTTCTATGTCTTCTTATGTCCTTTCCATTATTTTTGACTGACATTGTCCCTGGATTTTGAAATAAGGCTTTCGGCAGTTTTTTGATGAATGTTTGTGAGCTTTGCTTTTGACATAGATTCAGTATTATCTTCAATATCAAATTTAAGATTCCTGTTAAAAAGATTCACATTAAGTTATGTTTCCACCGTGGAACCAACCATTTGTGACCTAAGAATGTGCTACAATGTTGGATCACAACTCCATCAATAGATAAACCAGTATGGCCAGGAAAGTACAATTATAAATAAATGAATAAAGCATTGGAACTCCCATGTGCGCTATATTGGTATATTGTTGGAATGAGCCCATTAAGTAGAAAGGAGAAAAGAGTGCTGAGCACTAAATCCTTTAAGATCCAGCACAGAAATCGCTTTGTTCATCAGACTTTGCAGATGGTGTTTCAAGACTGCACTAATTACTGCTTGTTTCATGTTCCCAATATAATTTTTTAATACTCATTTTATGCTATTACAGAAATTGTCATATAGCATTATATGATCTTACATACCTGTCTCCTCACAACCTGAGCTACTTTGGTTTGTATCATGTTTTATTTATCCAGAAATTACAGTAGATCTTGAATGTTTGAGCTGCTCAATATGTACTTTTGAATAAATGTATGAACAATTCTACATATTGTTTGGTATAAGTACAATGTATACACCTTCCTTTTCTTTCTTTTTTCTTCCTTCTTTCTTTTCATTATATTATCATAGGAAATGCTTTAAGCTGACTCTTTTTCCCTACCAAATGACTACAAATGCCCTCTATTATATTACTCTGCATTATTTTCTTTAAGGCACTACTCACTCCCTTAAGTTGTGTTTATTCACCTACTCATTTAATAACTGTTTCTCCCACTAAAGGAATGAATACTTTACTTGTCTTATTCATCTCTATATTCTTAAAGACAAGGATCTTGTCTTATTCATCTCTATATTCTTAAAACCCAGAGCAGTATTAGCTATGTAGCGGATGTTCTTTTTATAAACAACTTGATAATATATGGACAATCTATTACAAATTCTAGCCTTTAGAGATTATTGTTTTATACTGGATAAAATGACTAGCAATTAGGCACACAAAAATTACTATGAGTACGCACATCATTTTTTTAGTGGTGTAACGTGAAAAACTTTCTGCCATAGTTGACATTTGAATGAGTCTGGGAAGACGGATTGAATTTGTCTTGGTGTAACTAACAGTAAAAGGAAATCCTGATATAAACATCAACGCAAATATAGGGTCAAAGTTTGGCAGGCAAGCACAAGTATTGAAATGGTTTGACAGAGAAATAAGATGCTAGAAAGTAAGCACTAAAAAATGAAGTTAGAAATAATTGGAGGCAAGACCTTGATAAATTTAAAATTACAACCAAGGAAACTGGATTTATTTCTTAAATGCTGAAGGAGCATTGGTGATTTCTGACCGAAGAGTTCACCAGTGTTGATTTTCCTGAAGAAAGTATATGCTAACAATACATAGGGTAGTAATTAAGCTTGCTTGCTAGATGAAAGGTAATGAAAAGATGAAAGGTAAGGAAAATGTCAACTAGGAGAGCGAAAAACAGGATAAACAATGAGTATATGTGTGAAAACATTGTTGAGAAAAGATACATGCAATTGGCAAGAAATTACAGAGTCAAACAAGAAGAAAGGCACTAAGGTTTTGAGCTCAGGTGATTGGACAAATGAAGGTTAATACATGCAGTAAGAAAAAATAGAAGAGAAAATTTGAGATGGGAGATGCACCATAGTTTGAAGCAATCCTAAGATATTTGGAGATATTAAGAAGCAGGGGCTGGAAATTCAGAATAGGAAAAAAGTAGAGGCTAAAAACACAGATATGGCAGTCACAAACCCAGATGTGAAAATTAAATTCTGATCTGGTGAGATGATTGAGATAGAATAGATATAGAAAGATGATAAAGCAGCCTAGAACAGATCCATGGCAAATTTCTATTTATTTAATATTCCTTATAGAGTAATAACAAGATGAATAAATTTTTTTGCAAGAAATAATGTATTACAATTAGAAAATGCTTGTGTTATAGAAATAATTCAATATAACATGGTTGTAGATGTCGGACTTCACTTTTATTCCTTCTTCCAAGGCAATTTGCCTTTCTGAAAAGTTGGCAAAAAATTCTTTATTGCTGCTGATCATTTATTCAGCAGTGAAAAACAGATGGCTCTTTTGTGGCTTCTCTGCACTAGGTTTGGCAATTGTTTGTCTTCCCTATGATTAAAATAACTTGCTGAGCTTATTGCTAGCCTTCCAAAGGAAGATGCTAAAAATGGATATTAGAATGTAATGCAATCCACACTTTGGGTTTTTCTTAATTTGCTATAACAACATTCATTCAATTTGTTCATTTTGCAAACAAGTAATGATTACCTATTGTGTGCTTTTCTCATTGATTGTAGTTTATTTGTTTACCAGACTAGACTCTTACCACTTGGAAGAACTATAGAGTTTATGTTGAGGGACTGAAATATTTTCGTGGAAAATGAACACTTTCTTAAATAAATAGCTGACTTTAGTTTGGGGATAATTTTTAAAATTGTTCCGAGGGGACTACAGCTGAATAATTTAGCATAAAATCATGACACTGTTGTAATATGAAAAAAGTTCGAAGAAGCTTTAGAGGAAGAAATTTATATTTCCTTCCTTATTCAAAATATCTCTACCAAAAATGTGAAAATGAGTGAACCATTACAGAAATCAATATCAAAATGTTTATGGCAGAGCATAGAGATAATACTCAACTTCATTCTTATAAAATTTTTAAAAATTTCAAAACAATTTATGCCTGTTCTTTACCATTTTCCTCCATCCTGTCGCCTGACAATGACAAGCTTTTAATTTCTGATTTTAAGGCTTTTATTTAAAATGTGCATGTTATTGCAATAGGTTGCTTTCAGCATAATGCAGTTCATCATTATATTGTATAGAGCATTTTGAACTGTATTGTCTTAAAATGCATTCAACTAGTAAAAAAATAAATAATATGTACAAGATACTAAGTCCAAAATGAAAATAGCAATACTTGACTTCAGCCTCCACAGTCCCTACTCTCTCACAAGAGGGCAACCATATTCAAATATTTAGCTGTTATTAGTGGTATTAATCTTTATATTCATAAACAGTATGCTATGTTAGTAATTTCGTATGACAACATTTTACATTTTATGTCAGATTTCTGTATGGCAGGTAAAATTTGATTATACCAGTATTCCTTTAACTTCAACTCTCTACATATTGCCATATATGGCTATATCAGCATTTTCTTTCAATCAAAAGCTGTACTTTTTAATGCAAATTATATATTTAAACTATTTATCTCTGCATCAATATTCAATCATATTTAGTTTTCTTTGTTATAAAACTTACTGGTTTTTCTGAAATTAATGATTGTCTCATGTTTTTAACTTGTCTGCTTTATTTTTGTATCTAATTTAATTGCTTCCCGATGCTTCATTTGACCTGATATATATCTATCAATGTCACTTTAAAGACATCTAAACATATTAGATAATAATTAAGGTCACTTTTCATGCCCCCAGAGGCCTCCTTCTTTCTGCTACACTAAGTGCTGCCTGGCTATTCTAGCCTACTACCCGCTGTCATTGTAATACTTTGCTTGCGGAACCCTCACAGTCCATCGCCTCTTTATGGTGTTAGATTTCCTGTTTCCTGGATCATACATTCCATAGCAGCTTTATGTCAAAAGAACAATGGGAAGTAAATATTGAGAATGCTTGCATTAATGTAAATGTCTTCTTTTCTATCCTTCTGCTTGACTAGTATTTGAGTGAGTATATAATTTTAAACTGGAAATTCTTTCTCATCAGAAATTTTAATCATATTGCTAATGAGAAATCTGATGTAATTTAAAATTTCTGTTCCATCATTTGTAACATAACTTTCATTCTGGTATTGTCTTTATTTCTCATGTTCTAAGACTTCATGATCAGCTGCCTTAGATTATGTTTTTTGCATCATTTCATGCATTTTGTTGGGTACACAGTAGGGTATGCCTTTCCATATGGAGACATTTTTAATGGTAAAGACGTTTTGAAGTATTAAAATTAATATTTATATATTAACATTATCTTTTAAAATATTATTTTAAAACAATTCATGTGTTAACTTATGCATTATTTGTTCTTTGTTGAAATTTTTGTCATGTATTGGAATTTCTGAATTTATTCTTTAATTTTTTTAGCTCTTTCTTTCCTTTATTTGATTTTTGTTTTATATTGTTATTTCTTCATACATGCTTATACATATCCTCTTATGTAATTATTGAATAATATTTTATGCAATTAAAGTTTTTGTTCCCAAGATCTCATTTGGATTAGTTGGGTTGAGTCTCTTCTCCCCTGTCACCAAACCCCACCCCAACTTTTTGATGACCGTGTTTCATGTTGTAGACTTTCTTTTCATGGCTGGTATTTGTTGGTTGTTCATTCAACATTAAGAGTAATTATGACTAATTACGATCTGAGAACTCTGCTTGTCTGAATAGGGAAAACTGACATGTGGACTACACTGTAAGAAGATGGTCACTCAATCCCTTCACTGTATTTTTTGAAGATTTTAATGAGACTCTTAATTTCCTTCAGCAAAGAGTTCTCCAATGCCCTGCCTAACAGAAACAGGCCTGGAAATGGACATTTTGAAGCAAGGAAAGGGAACGGGACAGAAATTGATCTTACTCTAGAGTGTAGACTTTCACCCTGCCCTCTGTTTTTTTAGTATGGCTCTTATCTCTCTCCCTACTCTAAGTAGATACTACTTATTTGGAGACTGTCTTAAACCTACCTGAAGATGGGCTGAAGAGCTGAGGTCAATCACTTGGGTTAGAAGCATAGGAGATAGAAATTGCAGATTCCCACTGTTCCGTATATATAGCAAGTTCTCAAGTTAGTGCCTTTATAATTAATGAGAAACTCCTCCTTCAGATATCCACATGGTTTGTTCACTCACCCCTTTCAACTACTTGTTCAAATGACAGTTTCTCAATGAGAACTTCATTTAAACATCACATTGAAAATTGACTCTGCCTCAGGCATGACCTTCCCTATGTATAGTGTCCAACTCATTTTTCTACAGAATTACTTGTAATTTCTTGATAAATTGTTTATTGCCTCTGCCTTTATCTTTAGGAAATAATCTTGGGGCTGGACGCGATGGCTCACGCCTGTAATCCCAGCACTTTGGGAGTCGCAGGCAGGTGGATCACGAGGTCAGGATATCAAGACCTTCCTAGCTAATATGGTGAAATCCCTTCTCTACTAAAAATACAAAAAAAAAAAAAAAAATTTAGCCTGGTGTGGTGACAGATGCCTATACTCCCCGTTACTGGGGAGACTGAGGCAGGAGAATGGCGTGAACCTGGGAGGTGGTGCTTACAGTGAGCTGAGATCATGCCACTGCACTCAAGCCTGGGTGACAGAGCGAGACTCCGTCAAATCATCATCATCATCATCATCATCATCATCATCATCTTCATGAGCATAAGGACTGTTAAAGCCCCGGTGAACAGTGTTTCAAATATAGAAAGCAATTCACAAATAACTGTTGGATAGAAAAAGTTTGCTTTCTAAAAATAATCTTTGGAGAGTTCTACATAGATAATCACTTTGTCTGTATTGTAATAGAAATATAAATGTAATCGACTACAAAACTATACAAATTCACCAATTCAGATAGTCAAAAATATTTACTTACTGTCAGATATGTACCAAGTACTAAGTAATACAGTAGATTCACACTAATGAATAAAATATACATTTAAAAATGGAGTCTTCTACTCCTCGAGAAGAACAACTCCAAGACACATAATTGTCAGATTCACCAAAGTTGAAATGAAGGAACTGTTAAGGGCACCCAGAGAGAAAGGTTGGGTTACCCACAAAGTGAATCCCATCAGATTAACAGCAGATCTCTCGGCAGAAACTCTACAAGCCAGAAGAGAGTGCGGGCCAATATTCAACATTCTTAAAGAAAAGAATTTTCAACCCAAAATTTCATATCCAGTCAAACTAAGTTTCATAAGTGAAGGAGAAATAAAATCCTTTGTAGACAAGCAAATGTTTAGAGATTTTGTCACCACCAGGCCTGCCGTACAAGAGATCCTGAAGGAAGCACTAAACATGGAAAGGAACAACAGGTACCAGCCATTGCAAAAACATGTCAAAATGTAAAGTCCGTCAATGCTAAGAAAAAACTGCATCAACTAGAGAGCAAAATAACCAGCTAATATCATAATGACAGGATCAAGTTCACACATAACAATATTAACCTTAAATGTAAATGGACTAAATGCGCCAATTAGAAGACACAGACTGGCAAATTGGATAAAGAGTCAAGACCCATCATTCTGCTGTATTCAGGAGACCCATCTCACATGCAGAGATATACATAGGCTCAAAATAAAGGGATGGAGGAAGATCTACCAAGCAAACAGAAAACAAACAAACAAAAAAAGCAGGGGTTGCAAACCTGATGAAACAGACTTTAAACCATCAAAGATCAAAAGAGACAAAGAAGGCCATTACATAATCATAAAGAGATCAATTCTTCAGGAAGAGCTAACTATCCTAAATATATATGCACCCAATACAGGAGCACCCACATTCACAAAGCAAGTCCTGAGAGACTTACAAAGAGACTTAAACTCTCATACAATAATAATGGGAGACTTCAACACCCCACTGTCAACATTAGACAGATCAATGAGACAGAAAGTTAGAAAGGATATCCAGGAATTGAGTTCAACTCTGCACCAAGCTGACCTAATAGACATCTACAGAATTCTCCACCCCAAATCAACAGAATATACATTCTTCTCAGCACCACGTCACACTTATTCCAAAATTGACCACACACGTGGAAGTAAAGCACTCCTCAGCAAATGTAAAAGAACAGAAATTATAACAAACTGTCTCTCAGACCACAGTGCAATCAAACTAGAACTCAGGACTAAGAAACTCAATCAAAACCGCTCAACTACATGGAAACTGAACAACCTGCTCCTGAATGACTACTGGGTACATAACGAAATGAAGGTAGACATAAAGATGTTTTTTGAAATCAATGAGAACAAAGATACAACATACCAGAATCTCTGGGACACATTTAAAGCTGTGTGTAGAGGGAAATTTATAGCACTAAATGCACACAAGAGAAAGCAGGAAAGATCTAAAATTGACACCCTAACATCACAATTAAAAGAACTAGAGAAGCAAGAGCAAACACATTCAAAATCTAGCAGGAGGCAAGAAATAACTAATATCAGAACAGAACTGAAGGAGATAGAGACACAAAAACCCTCCAAAAAATCAATGAATCCAGGAGTTGGTTTTTTGAAAAGATCAACAAAATTGATAGACCGCTAGCAAGATTAACACAGAACACAGAAGAAAAAAGAGAAGAATCAAATAGATGCAATAAAAAATGATAAAGGGGATATCACCACCAACCCCACAGAAATACAAACCACCATCAGAGAATACTATAAACAACTCTACACAAATAAACTAGAAAACCTAGAAGAAATGGATAATTTCCTGGACACTTACACTCTCCCAAGACTAAACCAGGAAGAATTTGAATCCCTGAATAGACCAATAGCAGGCTCTGAAATTGAGGCAATAATTAATAGCCTACTAACCAAAAAAGTCCAGGACCAGACAGATTCACAGCTGAATTCTACCAGAATTACAAGGAGAAGTTGGTACCATTTTTTCTGACACTATTCCAATTAATAGAAAAAGAGGAAATCCTCCGTAACTCATTTTATGAGGCCAACATCATCCCGATACCAAAGCCTGCCTGACAGAGATACAACAAAAACAGAGAATTTTAGACCAATATCTTTGATGAACATCAATGCAAAAATCATCAATAAAATACTGGCAAACCAAATCCAGCAGCACATCAAAAAGCTTATCCACCATGATCAAGTGGGCTTCATCCCTGGGATGCAACACTGGTTCAACATACACAAATCAATAAACTTAATCCAGCATATAACAGAACCAAAGACATAATTATCTCAATAGATGCAGAAAAGGCCTTGACAAAATTCAAAAGCCCTTCATGCTAAAAACTCTCAATAAATTCCATATTGATAGAACGTATCTCAAAATAATAAGAGCTATTTACTACAAACCCACAGCCAATATCATACTGAATGGGCAAAAACTGGAAGCAATCCCTTTGAAAACTGGCACAAGACAAGGATGCCCTCTCTCACCACTCCTATTCAACATAGGGTTGGAAGATCTGGGTAGGGCAATCAAGCAAGACAAAGAAATAAAGGGTAGTCAATTAGGAAAAGAAGAAGTCAAATTGTCCCTGTTTGCAGATGATACGATTGTATATTTAGAAAACTCCATTGTCTCAACCCAAAATCTCCTTAAGCTGATAAGCAACTTGAGCAAAGTCTCAGGATACAAAATCAGTGTGAAAAATCACAAGCATTCTTATATACCAGTAAAAGACAAATAGAGAGCCAAATCATGAATGAACTCCCACTCACTATAGCTTCAAAGAGAATAAAATACCTAGGAATCCAACTTACAAGAGATGTAAAGGACCTCTTCAAGGAGAACTGCAAACCAGTGCTCCGTGAAATAAAAGAGGACATAAACAAAAGGAAGAACATACCATGCTCATGGATAGGAAGAATCAATATTGTGAAAATGGCCATCTGCCCAAGGTAATTTATAGATTCCATGCCATCCCCATTAAGCCACCAATGTCTTTCTTCACAAAATTGGAAAAAAAACTGCTTTAAAGTTCATATAGAACCAAGAAAGACCCCGTGTTGCCAAGACAATCCTAAGTCAAAAGAACGAAGCTGGAGGTATCATGCTACCTGACTTCAAACTATACTACAAGGCTACGGTACTAAAGGAGCATGGTACTGGTACCAAAACAGAAATATAGACCAATGGAACAGAACAGAGCCCTCAGGAATTATACCACACATTTACAGCCATCTGATCTTTGACAAACCTGACAAAAACAAGAAATGGGGAAAGGATTCCCTATTTAATAAATGATGCTGGGAAAATTGGCCAGCCATAAGTAGAAAGCTGAGACCGGATCCTTTCCTTACTCCTTATACGAAAATTAATTCAAGATGGATCAGAGACTTAAATGTAAGACCTAAAACCATAAAAACCCTAGAAGAAAACCTAGGTAATACCATTCAGGACATAGGCATTGGCAAGGACTTCATGTCTAAAACACCAAAAGCAATGGCAACTAAAGCCAAAATTGACAAATGGGATCTAATGAAACTAAAGAGCTTCTGCACAGCAAAAGAAACTACCATCAGAGTGAACATGCAACCTACAGAATGGGAGAAACGTTTTGCAATCTACTCATCTGACAAAAGGCTAATATCCAGAACCTACAAAGAACTCAATCAAATTTACAACAAAAAAACACACAACCCCATCAAAAAGTGGGTAAAAGATATGAACAGACACTTCTCAAAGGAAGACATTCATACAGCCAACAGACACATGAAAAAATGCTCATCATCACTGGCCATCAGAGAAATGCAAATCAAAACCACATTGAGATACCATCTCACACCAGTTAGAATGGCAATCATTAAAAAATCAGGAAACAACAGATGCTGGAGAGGATGTGGAGAAATAGGAACACTTTCACACTGTTGGTGGACTGTAAACTAGTTCAATGTTTGTGGAATACAGTGTGGCAATTCCTCAAGGATCTAGAACTAGCAATACCATTTGACCCAGCCATCCCATTACTGGGGATATACCCAAAGGATTATAAATTATGCTCCTATAAAGACACATGCACCCGTATGTTCATTGTGGCACTATACACAATAGCAAAGACTTGGAATCAACCCAAATGTCCATCACTGACAGACTGGATTAAGAAAATGTGGCTCATATACACCATGGAATACTACGCAGCCATAAAAAAGGATGAGTTTGTGTCCTTTGTAGGGACTTGGATGCAGCTGGAAACCATCATTCTCAGCAAACTTCCGCAAGAACAGAAAAACAAACACTGCATGTTCTCACGCATAGGTGGGAACTGAACCATGAGATCACTTGCACACAGGAGGGGGAGCATCACACACCGGGTCCTATTCTGGGGAGGGGGTAAAGGGTAGGGATACCATTAGGAGATATACCTAATGTAAATGATGAATTAATGGGTGCAGCACACCAACATGGCACATGTATACATATGTAACAAACCTGCACGTTGTGCACACATACCCTAAAAATTAAAGTACAATAAAAAAGTTGTCTTCATTATTTTTGAATAATTAGCAAATAAAATATATCAAAATGTGCTACATAATTTAGATAAAAATAACAAAATGGTAAAAGTCATCAAGAAAAAGCAAAACAAGGACACTTTGTACTTGCGTTTAGGGAAGTTCTCTCTGAAAAAGAAACGCCTTCATTGTGTATTTAATGACGTTCAAAAAAATAACATACCAGGTAGAAGAAATAAAATGTGCATAGTGTTTTCGAGGATGTGGAAAAAGGTCATTGTAGCTGAAACTGAGAGAGTAATAAGGGTAGTGTCAGAATTTGAGGCTGCAGGGATGGGCAGGTAGGGCATATCATTGAGATTCTGAAGGCTATGGTGAAAAAATACAAGCTTTTGTCCACATAAAATGTGAAGTTGTCTTCCCAACTCAGTAAATAGTAATTCTATTCTTTTCAGTTGCAAAGATTTTTGTGTTTTATTCACTTGTATATTCCCAGTGACAACAGGAATATACATGATATCCAATAAATGTCTGTAGCTCAAATACATGAATTTAACTTTTGTATAGCAAATTGTATTCAGATCTATTCATGTATATCTTTCTTTGAATTCGCATTATGTTTCTTCTCTTTATTCAAAGAATTTTGACAACTATCCAGTTGCTACTATTTGTTTTAACTATCCTATTCTTTTGGAGGTGGAGGTGGGTACTGAATATAGCACTTTGGTTAAAATAGTTAAATTCACAGGCTGCTACATACAGATTTGAATTTGAAATTTATCATGTAACTTTGGACAATTTGCTTAACATTTCTGGCCTTGATTTATTTTACCATAAAATAGAAAATTACCTTTATCATATAATTTTAGTAATAAATTCATAAAAAAGTGAAAGTTATTAACACCAAGAAAATATTCAGTAAATGGTATGCTTTTTAATTTTTATTGACAGTAGCATTATCATTATTTTTGTAATATAATTTCCTTATGATGATCAATATTAAGTTAAAACGGTATTTTTCCCAAATAATTTTCTAAATGTTAGCCATACAATTCATTTCTCTTATTTAAAAATATTTTAGAATTCTCAATAATATCTTAAATCAAGTTTACATGGAGGTTATTGCAAAAATTATAAAGAATGAACCTGGAAGCATTTAGGAATGCTCTTAAAAACCAGAGGTTATGACTGAAAAAACAAACAAAAACCTAATGTAAGACATAAAACTATTTTCATATTTGTATTTGTTTGGCTAAATAATTACAGGTAAATAATATAAATAAACATTTTTTTGTGGATATTTTCTTTTTCTTTTTGCTCTGTGGGAATATTTTCTCAAAATAACTTGATCTAAATTAATGAGGAAATTGCATCGTAGCTCATCTATATCTGTTTGCCAAATTCATCCCCTTCCCTTAGTTGTCTTTTACTTTACATTACTATCAAACTTTTGTCTAAGTACAATTCAAATTGAGAAATTTAAACGTTTGTTGTGTTTGATTTCAGTCTTAACTAGTAATTGTGAATTTCATTGACACAGGCATTTTATTTGACTATAAGCTGATTGAGCTTACTTGATTATTTATAAAACCTCAAGAAACTCTCTAATGTAAACACTTATTTCATTGATAAACAGTTTTCAGAGTCCGGTTTGATTAAATATAACCTGTTTGCAGGGAATAATTTATTCACTATTTCTTACACTGGCAGAAGAGTCTTGCTAGGAGTTAAAGATACCTGTGTTGTCAACATGCTCAAAAAAATCAGATTGCACAAATGTGAATGAGAAGATTTAAAAACGTTCAAAAGAGATAGGTCTGAGTTAAAAAATTGGGGCAATTACATTTCAAAGAAACACATAGATCAAGTGTTAAAATTGCAAACTCTATTTGACAGATGTGGACTATCAATTTTTTCTTGACCTTCGATTAGGACTGAAAAGTTTATAAATATAAGCGTTTTTTGACCTAGCTGAGGGAAGTTAAGTTACCCTTGCTCCATTTCAGTTTTATTATTTATATTATGCTTTTTCCACCCACAGAGCTAATTGTGGGTTGTGATTTTTGGGTGTAGCTGTTTTCTATTATATTGTACTCTTTGAAAGGATTGCAATATCAGTATTTGTAATAGCATTACTTCAGAAACTACTGAGAGTCCTTTAATCTCCTTTGTTTTTTTTGCCAATTCTTACCCCTCACTTCTCCTCTTCCTCTTCTCATGCAGTCTCATCTCAGACTTCTCATGAGCACATCACCACTAACCCTTGGCAATTTTTCTTATCCTTTTACCCCCTTCCTCCATGGAAGAGTAGAATTTTTAATTTGTATTTTTTTGTTACTTTGGAAAGCAAATATTTTATCAAGATCTATTGGTCAGAGGGCAGAAAGACTCACAAAGACTATCCTAAAACCTCTTCACAGAAGAGATAAATTTAGCAAATCAACACATTAGCCAAATGGGTTGAATTGCTCTAAAGACCACAGGGCAAAGCGGCTCGAAACCAAGAAAAACAGTAAAGACATTAATGGCAAGTAATACTTATATCAGATTTTTTTTTTTTTTTTTTTTTTTTTTTTTGAGACGGAGTCTCGCTCTGTCGCCCAGGCTGGAGTGCAGTGGCCGCATCTCAGCTCACTGCAAGCTCCGCCTCCCGGGTTCACGCCATTCTCCTGCCTCAGCCTCCCGAGTAGCTGGGACTACAGGCGCCCGCCACCTCACCCGGCTAGTTTTTTGTATTTTTTAGTAGAGACGGGGTTTCACCGTATTAGCCAGGCTGGTCTCGATCTCCTGACCTCGTGATCCGCCCGCCTCGGCCTCCCAAAGTGCGGGGATTACAGGCTTGAGCCACCGCACCCGGCCCCAGAATTTTAAGATATATTAAATGTGTATCTTAAATTTTATTTCAAATAATATATTGAACATTAATGTCATTATTTTTGCTATTAAATTTGAGCTTTTAAAATAAATATTGACATTTATAGCAAGTTTTCTTTTGAGACAAGCTCTCACTTTGTCACCCAGGCTGGAGTACAGTGGTGCTATCTCGGCTCACTGCAGCCTTGACCTCCTGGATTCAAGCAATCCTTCGGCCTCAGCCTCAAAAGTAACTGGGACTACAGGTACACCCACTACGCTCGGCTAATTTTTATATTTTTAGTAGAGATGGCATTTAGTCATGTTGCCCAGACTAGTCTTGAATTCCTTAGCTGAAACAATCTGCCTGGTTTGGTTTCCCAAAGTGCACTGTGCCTGGCCCTATAACAACTTCTAAAATCTTACATACAATATATATCAATACATCAGAATTGTCATTTGCTTACACAAATACAGTCTTATGATTAGACTTAAGTATTTATCTTACTGGTTAACAAATTATGAAGTCCTGAATAGATTTGATATTTACTTTCTGGTCAGTAACCTCACTTCAGGTATCTCCCATGAATGCAAATGTATAGATTAATTCAGGCTAAAGTGTTAAAAAATGTTTCTTTTAGAAATATTTGAATTTTTTTTTTTTTTTTTGAGACGAAGTCTCGCTCTTGTCCCCCAGGCTGGAGCGCAATGCCGCGATCTCGGCTCACTGCAACCTCTGCCTCCCAGGTTCAAGCAATTCTCTTGCCTCAGCCTCCCGAGTAGCTGCCCCCCATGCCCGGCTAATTTTTGTAATTTTAGTAGAGATAGGGTTTCACCATGTTGGCCAGGCTGGTCTCGAACTTCTGACCTCAGGTGATTCATCCGCCTTGGCCTCTCAAAGTGCTGGGATTACAGGTGTAAGCCATCATGCCAGGCCAATATTTGAACTTTAATTAAGGTTATTTCTAAAGATCAAGGAGAATTGCCTGTACTAGTGTGACATTTATAAATTATATTATGTATGAATGGTCAAGAATTTTTAATAAATGAATACAACCCATTTAAAGTTGTTTCTATTAAGTTTTATTTTACAGAGATAGATGCTATTGTGCTTATACTTAAAGTTTATCTTCTGTCTTATTTACTAAGATAATGACATTTTATCAAACGTTATTATTGCTGCTACACAAAATTATTATAATTAACGTAATTTTATTAAACAGATCTTTATTCTTTTTGTAGTGACTCTCTCATAACATACCCGTAAAGTAAGAAAGCACAAGATCTTGTGATTCACTGAGTGCTAGTCAAACCAAAGATCCTCATCCTAAAAGGATAGCTTCCAAATTTGGAGCATACCTTCTTGTTATAGTTTGCAAGTAGCTAAAATACTGCCTCTCCCACTCCTTCCAATCCATCATCCCATCAGATGATATTCCTAAATTTAAGTAAAGCTACTTCCCATTAAAGAGGTCAATGGTCTTGAACTCTTAACTTTAAGCAATCCTCCAGTTTAGGCCCTCCAAAGCACTGGGATTACAAGCATGAGCCACCACACCTACTAGCTAGACTAAGCAAGAAAAGGAGAGGGAAGATCCAAATAAACACAATCAGAAATGAAAAAGAATACATTACAATTTATGCCACAGAAATACAAAAGATCTTCAGAGACTATTATGAACAATACATGCTCACAAACTAGAAAACCTAGAGGAAATAAATAAAATCTTAGAAACACAACTTCATCAGAATTAACCAGGAAGAAACAGAACTCATGAACAGATCAATAATGAGTAGTGAGACTGAATCAGCAATTTAAAAATCTTCCAAAGAATTAAACTCAGGACCAGATGAATTCACAGTCAAGTTCTATCAAACATAGAAAGAATAACTAATACCATTCTCCCTTAAACTTTTCCTAAAAACTAAGGAGGAGGGAATTCTTCCTAATTCATTGTATGACACTAAAAGCAGACAAGGAGACAACAGAAAAAGAAAACTACAGACCAATATCCCTGATGAACATAGGTGTAAGAATCCTCAACAAAATACTAGCAAATTGAATCCAACAACACGTCAAGAAGATAATATATTATGATCAGGTGGGATTTATCTCAGAGATGCAATGATGGTTCAATATACAGAAATCAATAAATATGATATATCACATGAAGATAATTAAAAACAAAATATATGTGATTATCTTGTTAGATACAGAATAAGCATTCAACAAAATTTACCATCCCTCAGATTGAAAATCCTCAAAAATACAGGCATAGAGTCTTTAGTTCTGTTTATGTGATGAATCACATTTATTGATTAGCTTATGTTGAATGAACCTTTTATTCCAAACAACCTTGGTGATGAAGGATTAGCTTTTTGATGTACTGCTGGATTCAATTTGCTAGTATTTTGATGAGGATTTTCATATAGATGTTCATCAAGTACGTTAGTCTTAAGTTTTCCTTTTTTGTTGTGTCTCTGCCAGATTTTGCTATCAGAATAATACTGGCCTTGTAGAATAAGTTACATAGGAGTCTCTCCTCCTGAATTCCATGGAATAGTTCAGTAGAAATGGTACTAACTCTTCTTTGTACATCTGATATAATTCAGCTCTGAATCTGTCTGTTCCCAGGTGTTTTTTTTTTTTTTTTTTTTTTCATTAGTAGGACATTTTTTACTGATTAAATTACAGAGTTCATTACTGTTCTACTCAGGGATTCAATTTCTTCCTGCCTCAGTCCTGGGAAGGTGTATATGTTCAGGAATTTATCAACTTCTTCTAGATTTCCTACTTCATGTGCATAGAGGTGTTCATAGTTTTTTTTTTTAATGATTATTTGCATTTCTGTAAGGTCAGTGGTAATAGCCTCTTGTTTCTAATCAAGTTTATTTAAATCTTTGAATCTTTTATAATAGTCTAGCTACTGGTTTATTTTTTATTTTTATTTATTTATTTATTTTTTTGAGATGGAGTCTCGCTCTGTCACCCAGCCTGGAGTGCAGTGGCCGGATCTCGGCTCACTGCAAGCTCCGTCTCCTGGGTTCATGCCATTCTCCTGACTCAGCCTCCTGAGTAGCTGGGACTACAGACACTCGCCACCTCGCCTGGCTATTTTTTTTGTATTTTTTTACTAGAGACGGGGTTTCACCGGGTTAGCCAGGATGGTCTCGATCTCCTGACCTCATGATCCGCCTGTCTCGGCCTCCCAAAGTGCTGGTATTACAGGCTTGAGCCACCGCGCCTGGCCGCTACTGGTTTATTTTATTTTAACAAAGCTCCTTAATTCATTGATCTTTTGAATTTTTTGTGTGTGTCTCAATCTCCTTCAGTTTAGCTCTAATTTTGGTTATTTATTTTTTATTTTTTATTTTTTGCTAGCTTTGGGTTTGTTTGCTCTTGGTTCTCTAGTTCTTTTAGTTGTTAAATTAAGATCTTTCTAACTTTTTGAGATGGTCATTTAGTGCTATAAATTTCGCTTTCAACATTGTCTTAGCTGTGTCCCACAGATTCTGGTATGTTTGTTCTCATTAGTTTCAAAGAACTTCTTGATTTCTTCCCTTAATTTCATTATTGACCCAAAATTCATCAAAGATCAGCTTATTTAATTTCCATGTAATTGTATGGTTTTGAGTAATTTTCTTAGTCTTCATTTCAAATTCGATTGTGCTGTGATCTAAGAAACTGTTATAATTTTAGTTACTTTGCATTTGCTGAAGAGTGTTTTGTATCCAATATGTGGTTGATTTTGGAGTATGTTTCATGTGTGATGAGAAGAATTTCTATTCTGTTGCATTTGTGTAGAGAGTTCTGCAGATTTTTATCAGGTCCATTTAATCTAGTGCTGAGTTCAGGTCACAAATAATTTTGTTAATTTTCTGTCTTGATGATCTGTCTGATACTGTAAGTGGGGTGTTGAAGTCACCCACTATTATTGTGTGGGAGTCAAAGTATCTGTAAACATCTCCACGGACTTGCTTTATGAATCTGGGTGCTCCTTTGTTGAGTGCATATATTTAGGATAGTTAGGTCTTCTTGTTGAATTGAGCCCTTTGCCATTATATAAAGCCCTTCCTTGTCTTTTTAAAAAATCTTTGTGAGTTTAAAGTCTATTTTTTTCTGAAATTAGGATTATAACCCCTGCTTCTTTCAGTTTTCCTTTTGCTTGGTAGATTTTTCTTCATCTCTTTATTTTAAGCCTATTGGTGTCACTGAATGTAAGATGGGTCTCTTGAAGACAGCATACCAATGGATCTTGTTCTTTATCCAGCTTTCTGCTCTGTGCCTTTTAATTGGGACATTCAGACCATTTATATTTAAGGTTAGTATTGATATGTGTGGATTTGATCCTGCCGTCATAATGTGAGCTGGTTATTCTTCAGTTATGGTTGTTTTATAGTGTCACCGGTCTGTTTTTGTAGTGGCTGGTAACAATCTTTTCTATTCATATTTACAGCATCCTCAGAAGCTCTTGCAAGGCATGTCTGGTGGCGATCAATTTCCTCAGCATTTGGTTCCCTGGAAAGAATTTTATCTCTCCTTTGCTTGGTTTGACCTGATATTAAATTCTTGGTTGGAATTTATCTTCTTTAAGAATGTTGAATATTGGCCCCCAATCTCTTCTAGCTTATAGGGTTTCTGCTGAGAGGTCTACTGTTAGTCTGATGGGCTTCCCTTTAGTCTGATGGGCTTCCCTTTGTAGGTGACCTGACCTTTCTCTTGAGCTGCCTTTAGCATTTTTTCTTTCATTTGGCCTTTGAGAATCTGATGATTATATGTCTCGGGGATGACCTTCTTGTGAAGTATTTTACTGGAGTTCTCTGCATTCCCTGATTTTTAATGTTGCTCTTTCTAGCTAGATTGGGGAATTTCTCATGGATGATATCCTAAAATATGTTTTCTACATTGCTTACACTTTCCCCATCTCTTACAGGGACAGGAATTGATAACAGATTTTGCTTCTTTACATAATCCTATATTTCTCAAATGTTTTGTTCATTTATTTTTATTCTTTGTCTTAATTCTTCTATGACTGTCTTATTTCATAAAGTCAGTCTTCAAACTCTGAGATTCTTCCCTCAGCCTGGTCTACTCTGCTCTTAATAGTTGTGATTACATTATAAAATTCTTGTAATGCTTTTTCAAGTCTATCAGGTTGGCTATGTACTTTTTATACTGGCTACTTTGTCTGTCAGCTCCTGTACCATTGTATTGTGATTCTTAGCTTCCTCAGATTGGGTTGCAGCATTCTCCTGAAGCTTGATGATTGTCATTCCTGTCCCTATTGTGAATTCTTTTTCTGTCATTTCAGGCGTCTCAGCCCAGTTCAGAACCCTTGCTGGAGAGGGAGTGTGGTTGTTTGGAGAAAAGAAAGCACTCTGGCTTTTTACATTGTTAAATTCCTTGCATTGTTTTTTTCTCATCTTTGTAGGCTAATGTTTCTTCAATCTAAAGTTGCTTATCTTTTTTTTTTTGTTTGTTTTATCCTACTTGAAAACCTTGAGGAATTGATTGTTGTATAAGATGGATTCAGCCAACTAGCTTTGTTTTTGTAAGTTGTTGGGAAGGCAATATTCAGCTCTTAACTCCTGGACTATGTGCTCTGATGCCAAGGGACTTGTATCAGGCCCCAACTTTGTTTTCTAGCACCTTGTGGTTAGGAGTCCACTGCTCTGTAGGGAGGTCAAGGTGATCCTGAAGCATCATTGTTTACATATGCCAGCAGCAGTGGCAGTGTGGTAGGGTACACACTCATCAACTGGAGCAGGGTGCTAGTAGGTGCTGGGGCTCCTGCCTTTGTGTAGGCATTCACAGTAGTGGCAGAGGCAGCATGGCCTGGGGGAATGGGGGACCCCTCCTGGAAACTAGGCATGCAGTCGTACTAGTGGTGGTGTTAGCACAAGGGCAGGGCAATCGTGAATACTGGTCTGCATGCATTCTCTGTGTACTTCAGGCAGGGGTGGTCACTTAGGGCAAAAGAGGATCTGCTGTTCATGGCAGTGCTGGCAGAAGGGCAGGGTGTTGGTGGGGATGGGCCTGACTAACTCTGTGCCTGCCAAGGCTCCAACTGCAATGGCAGTCTGGTGTGGATAAGTGGGAATGGACTACATTCCCCCCACAGGAGTGGCAGGACTGGGTGAAAACAAGCAGCTGTACTGCTGGGACAGGCAAGGCAAAGTCACCCATACACATGTTCATAAAGGCAGACATGGCCAGGCTGGGACCCTGGAAGTGACCAGCAGACCAAGGGGTGCTCAGGTTGGAAAAGTCCCATCTGATGGGTAAAGCTGTCCTGCAGAGTTCAGGTCCAACAATTTCCCTGTAACTAAAGATTCCTATGAGAGAAAGTCAAGTCTAAAATGGACTTCCCTTGCTATGCTCCACTGCAGACACTGCCATACCAAACCCTGTAGACTCTGCTTCCATTGGTGTTCTGCACCTACCACTTCTCTAAGCAACTCTTTCCACCAACTCAAGTGTCCATGGTGGTTGAGGGGTCTCATCCTTCTGGGATTCCAAAGACCCATGGCGAGAGTGGGTTGCTCCTTGTGTATTCAACCCACCCATTCCTCTGGAGTCACTGGGGGCCAGGAATGAGTCCTGGTATATGATAATCCCTGCAGGGTTACCAGCTTCATCTTCTTTCAGCCCAGCTTCTGTGTCTTCCCTCTGTCCTATGTCTGTGCCTACCCTCTGAGATCTGTTTAACAGTGTGCCAGTCATCTTGATCCCTCAGTGGGAGCTGTTTCACCTACCCGTGTCTAGTTGACCATCTTGTTCTCTCAGACATTTTTCAAAAAAAGACGTAAAAGCAGCCAAGAAACATGTGAAAAAAATGTTCAACATCACTGGTCATCAGAGAAATGCAAATTAAAATCACAATGTGATATCATCTTACACCAGTGAGAATAACTAGCCTAAAAACAGATGTTCGAAAGGATATGGAGAGAAGGGAATGCTATACACTGTAGGAATGTGAATTAGTACAGTCTTTATGGAAAACAGTATGAAGATTTTGCAAAGAACTAGAAATGGAACTGCCATTCAATCCAGAAATATCGCTACTGGGTATGTAACTGAAGGGAATTAAGTTCATTTTATAAAAAAAGGACTTGTACTCATATGTTTATAACAGCACTATTCAAAATAGCAAAGATTTGGAATCAACCAAGGTGTCCATCAATGGAGGATTAGATAAAGAAAATGTGGTGTATTTTCTTTATATTGAATACACACACACACACACACACACACACACCATGGAATGTTACTCAGCTGTGAAAAGAGAATGAAATTATGCCTTTTGCAGCAACATAGATGGAACTAAATGCCATTATCCTAAATGAAGTAATTAAGAACTAGAAAGTCAAATACCACATCTTCCCACTTACAAGCAAGACCTAAACAATGGGTATACATTGACATACAGAGTGGAATAACAGACACTGAAGACTACAAATATGGAGGGGTGGGAGGGGTAAAGGTTAAATATTACCTATTAGATATAGTGTTCACTATTTGGGTGATTATTAAACCAAAAGCCTAAATTTCACCACTGCACAATACAAGCATGTAAGAAGCCTGAACTTGTACTCCCTAAATATATAGAAATAGATTACAAAATAAAATTACAAACAAAATAAAATCAAAGGAGGCTAATGGAAAGATCCACATTGACTTTACAACTTGTGTTTATCAATGCTGTGGAATGAAAGAATGCAACTGCTTTTTGAAAATGAACTTAAAACCTGCAGAGTTTTAGAAACAGATAGTTGTCAAATAGGCATCAGGAAAAAGGACTCTGAAAATGTTTTTAGTAATTTTTTTTCCAGAATAGTTACTTAGATGTTTACTTTGACCAGAGGTGCAGCTGGTCATAACAAAGGCAATTGCAGCCAAGCCTCCCAGGTTTCCTTCCTCTGTCGTCACAATTTGCACCCTGTGGAATGAAATGTCAACCCACTGAACCATGTCAGGGCAATGAGCATAATGATAGGAACTCAGTGGTATAAATGAGGTTAATAACTGGTGAGAAAGCAGAGCTTTGTTCCTAGATCCTCTGCATTTTCTTCTCTGTGCAGTGTAGCTCTTTAGAAATATTGCCTGTCCATGGAGAGCTAATGGCTCTCGTCATAAAGCTAATACACTGTGCTTCAGTAGTCTTAGAACTCATTTCTGAAGTCACACTAATCTGCCTCTCCTCTGCTATGTTTTGTTTTTACTCCTAAAAGGTTTTCTTATTTCCCAAGACTTCAAGCTGAGTGTAAAGCTTTTCTCCTGCTTCTTATGCCATTTCTAATCAGGGGTGACACTGGTTTTCAGGGACATTTTTCTAATTTCAATTTTTAATACATAGAAAAGCATCTTGTGAAAGAAATAAAGAATATATTGAAATGTCTCAGACTAGCTTTAATACTGCTGCTTTGTGAGCCACGTTCACCCTTCCTTTTCTTTCTTCACCATTCCCTAACTCTCAGCATTGTAGGAGGAATTTTGCTGTCTGCTGCTGGTACTCCTTGCATTCTGTCTCTCTTACATGCTGTTTTGAGGACATGGAGTCTCATAATAGACTAAGAGAACCATATATATTTTTTGAGTTGCCAGGGATTACCTAAAGGCAACTGGATCCATTTGATCACACACGGCATTAATGTATCCTTTGCAATCTGTTTATGTGATTTCTTTTGTTCATATGCCCATTCTTTGAACTTTTTACTCCTGCTCCTACATCCTGAAGGTCTGCAAGCTTTTAAGGAATGAACCTAAATAAGCAATCTTGAATGGATATCAAATCACAAAGGAAAAACGTGTTAGAAAAAAAAGACACCTTCATTTCTCACATTTATCCCCTTGCCTGAAACAGTATCCTCCACGAACAGAATCCTTTGAGTTCATCTTTGATCACCCTTCCCTTTTCATGTATCTTTTCCTTTTGTGTTTTAGCTTCTTAAAATACTTGTAGTAATATTTCTTTGGTAGTTAAAGGTTATCTAGTCCAGGCACTGCTTTTACATAAAATAACTCACGTGAGGTATATAGTATCATTAGCTTTCTTTTACAAAGGAAACCGTCAAGTAATCTGCTTTAACAATTTGCACAGAGAAATAAGGTGATTTGCTCAAAGTTGCACAGCCAATAAGTGGCAGACCTACAATGTGAATCAAGAGAATTTAGTTCTAGAAATAATATATCCCACAACAACAGCATACAGTGTGCAACAGGCTCACGTATAGCTTAAGAGAATCAGTGTATAGTCTGCTAGGTATGCTTTGAAGCATAATTCTCCCTCTTTTAATAAGATTTATGATAGTGGACATACTACTTTGCTTCTTGAGCTTCAGCATTGTTGTTGGTAAAACAAACTAATAACCTTGTTCTAATTGTGATTTTTTATGGATTAAATATTTTTAAAAATGTATAAATGCTACCTGTATAATACTAACTTTCGGATGAGAAAAACAAGCCATGGAGAGATTAAAAGACAGGTATGGCCATTTATTTAAATTTATGTAAATATACGTATTCATAACTATCTATATATAATATTTTACAACATATTATTGAATAATATTTTTTCTTATGGTTATAACTTCCATGACCTGGACATATGAAATTATCTTCTCCAGCTAACCCCATTTCCTACTCCTCCAACAAGATCAGCTCTTCTCCATTGATTTGAGTATCCTATCAATGGATAGGATCCATTGATTTGAGTATCCTATCACTCACAGTGTTATTTAAATTTTTGATGTATTTCATTTTATATTCCACCAACATTGTAGGAAATTTATAAATTCTTCACATTCATATAAACATTTGCCATGTTCTGCGTTTTGTTACTAGCCAGCCTAGCAATGACAATGAGGTTTTATCTCATTGTTGTCTTTATTTGCATTCTTCCAATGATCAGTGATTTTGAGTACCTTTTCATATACTTATTAGTCATTTTTATGTCTTCTTTGGTTAACTATTTATTTCAGTCCTTTTCCCATTTTAAAATCATGTTATTTTTGTTTTTAAGCTGTAGGAGTCACATATATTTTGAATATTAATCCCTTATCAGATATGTAGTTTGTGAATGTTTTCTGCCATTGTGTAGTTTGCCTTTTCATTCTTATTTCATTTGAAAAACAGAGGATTTTTAGTTTGATGTAGTCTCATTTGTCTAATTGTTGTTTTTTTGCTCATACCTTTGGTGTCATAGCTAAGAAATTATTGCTGAAACCAATCTTATGGAACTTTTCCTCTGTTTTCTTCTAGGAGTTTTACTATTTTAGGTTTTGTTTAAGTTTTTAATCCAACTTGAATTGATTTTTGTGTATGGTGCAATATAAGGGTCCATTTTCACCCTTTTACATGTACATATCAAGTTTTCCCAACTTGATTTTTTGAAGGGATGATCGATCTACCATTGTGTATTATTTGCCCTCTTTTCAAAATCAATTGTCTATATATGCAAAGGCTTATCTCTGGGCAGGCACCCTATGCTGCTCCATTGATCTGTACATCTGTTTTTCATGCCAGCACCATATTGTTTTAATTTCTGTAGCTTTGTAATATATTCTGAAATCCTAAAGTGTGATGCCTCTAGCTTGGTTTTTTCCTGTCAGGTTTGCTTTGCGTATTCAGAGTCTTTGGTGGATCCATATGAATTTCAACATTTTTTTCTATTTCTGTAAAAATGCCATTGGGATTTTGATAGAGATCACATTATATCTGTAGATCACTTTGTGTAGCATGAATATTTTAACAAACCAAGTCTTCCAATCCATGAACATAGAATATTTTTCGATTTATTTTCATTTTCTTTAATTTCTTACATCAATGTTTTATAGATTTCAGTGTACATGTTTTTCACCTCCTTAATTCAGTTGAATCCTAAGCATTTTATTCTTTTTGATGCTATTGTAAATGAGATTGTTTTCTTAATTTTTTGATGGGTGGGGATGGTTTGTTGTTAATATGTAGAAATATAGAATCCTGGTAAGTAAGCAAGAACAAGGAAGTGGCCTCAGATGCAGTAGAGTAATTATTCTGAGAAATGTCTAACTACAAACGACTCATGGCACAATATCCTGTTCCCAAATACTTCAATTTGCTCATAGCCCCAGCAGCATGACCTTATCTGCGCATAGTCCCTCCAGCACCACCCTTTAAATTTTCACTCCAGTCCTTCCCTCTTGGCAGAGAGCACCTTCTCTGTTGTGCTGCCCATTGCTTCCTTGTAACGTACTGTCTCTCTAATAAACTTTCTTTCTTTAACTCATTGCTGTTTTGGTCAATTATTTTACCACTCACAACATTAGTGACAATCTGTTGCAACAAGTGACAGGAAAAATAGTTGATTTTTGTTATGTTGATTTGTATCCTTCAGCTTTACTCATTGTATTTATTAGCTCTGACAGGGTTTTATTTGCTTTTCTTGTTGTAGTTGTAGTCTATAGGGCTTTCTACATGTAAGAACATTTCATTTGGGAATAGCGTTGATTTTACCTCTTTCTTTCTGAGTTGGATGTTACTTACTTATTTATAGTCTAATTGCTCTGCCTAGGCCTTATAGTACTATGCTGAATAGAAATAGAAAGAGTGGACAGCCTTGCTTTTTTCTTCATTTTAGAGCAAAAGTATCCAGTCTTTCACCACTGAGTATGATGTTAGCTGTGAGCTTGTCATATGTGGCCTGCAAAGCATAAAAGAGGTAGATACCTTCTATGCCTCATTTATTTTGTAGAGAATTTTTATCATAAAAGAGCATTTAATTATGTTTGATGCTTTTTGTCCCTCAAAAAACAAAACAAACAAAATACAAACAATAAAAGAAAAAAAAGAGAGAATTATTAAATGATCCAACAACCCCACTGTGGACATATATCCAGAAGAACTGAAATCTGGATCTCAAAGAATTATCTGACTCCCACGTTCATTATTACAAACTGTATTTACAATAGCCAAACTGTGAAAACAACTTACATTTCCATTGACAGATGAATGGAAAAGAAAATTTAGCATATGCAAAGAATGGGGTATTTTCAGCCTTAGAAAGAGAGAAATACTGCCATAGTTGACAACATAGATGAACCTGGGGATATTATGCTAAGTGAATTAAGCCAGTCACAGAATGAAAAATATCACATGATTCCACTTATATGAGGTATCAAAAATAGTCTAACTAATAGAAACACAGAGTATAATGGTGGTTACCTGGTGCTGCGAGAGGGAGGGTGAAATGGTAAGTTGCTGTTCAAGGAGTATAAAGTTTGAGTTATTCAAGATGAGTAAGTTCTAGATATCTGCTGTAGAGCATTATGCCTACAGTCAACAATACTGTATTTTGTAATTAAAACCTTAACAAGGGGGCCAGGAGCGGTGGCTCAGGCCTATAATCCCAGCACTTTGGGAGGCCGAGGTGGGCGGATCACGAGGTCTGGAGATCAAGACCATACTGGCTCACAGGGTGAAACCCCATCTTTACTAAAAATACAAAAAAAATAGCTGGGTGTGATGATGAGCACCTGTTGTCCCAGCTACTCGGGAGGCTGAGGCAGGAGAATGGTATGAACCATCACGGTAGAGCTTGCCGTGAGCCGAGATCGTGCCACTGCACTCCAGCCTGGGTGACAGAGCGAGACTCCTTCTCAAAACAAACAATCAAACAAAACCTTAACATGGATATCTCATGCTAAGTGTACTTACCACAATGAAAAAAATAATAATAAAAAATAAACTAATAAAGAATCTTGCTACTGTATGTGTCTATTCCCCTAAGGATGAGCTTCCTTTCTTTCAAGCGCAAATTTCTCAAGTTAATCTAAGCATTCAAGATTTGCTAAATATGAGAACTGTAAAGAGGTGAAGGATTTCCTAGATGATTATAAAATTTGAATAGCATTTAATGACAATGCCATTGATATCTGGTCCTGTAATGTATCATTAAAACTTCTGTCCTGGAGATGAAGACACATAGGAACCCAAAGAGAACATGGAGAAAATATCTCACTGCACTTTTCACTGTATACTGTATTGTTTCTTCCAAAGCAAAGTGTCCAGAACTGATTTCCAAGAATGCTTTGATAACAAGTTCTACGGAAATAGATTGTTTAATATGTGGTGCACTTTTCTCAAATAACTTTGAGAGATTTGCTAGATATATAAACCCATTGACCAAGTTTTGAGGAAGTAACTAGTATTTTATATTCTCCTGATTGAAGAGTCACTTTATTGTTCTTTTTAAGTTTTATAATTCAACATCATCAATGTGTTTCACATTGCTCTCTACTGTGCCCCGTGCACATTACATACAGAAATTAAAAAATAAAAATGTCTGTGTTCTGGATCTACTTGCTAGTTATCAGACCAATTACATATGTTCTTGCTTCTTGCTATTCTAAAGAGAATCCTTGTGTAAATACAGTCTATTTCTATTACACTTTGTGATTTACTTTCAAGGAAAATGTTTCCCTACACACAGACTTATTTTATCATTTTCTGTGTTCCACTTGCATTTTAATCCCTAAATTACATAGTATTTGTTATATCACAATGTTACCTTGTTTTCTAGTAATCTAATTTTTAGTAACCCAGTTGATACTATATGACAAAAGAATGGTTAGTAAGAACTCACTTGGCACTCAGCACATTATTCAGTTTTGTGGGCAATATACAGTCTGAAATAGCTCAAATGCCAACAAGGCTTACAGCCTAGCTGGGAGAGGGGCACGATGAAAATATATAAGAACATGCTAAATGTATGTTTGTATATCGAGTCAATAATTTCTGTGGGAACTTCTCCATCATTGCAGACATTATGAAGAGCAATACAATGTTGTATGGGTGTGAAAATGTTGGGATATTTAAAAACTTTTTCTTCATAAGGTGCCCATACAGTAATGGATCACCTGGAAAGAAATAAGTCAAGATCCATCATTTGATGACATTCATTATCAAACAAGAATGACAGACTGACAAACAGAAAACACTTTCTCCTGGTAAGTGAATGAAAAATACAAACACAGTGCACTCTGAGAACAGAGAGGATGGGAATTCAAATTCAGCCTTCCCTGCGTTAGTTGGTCAGGAAGAATATCCCTGTGAAGATAATTGCAACCCAAATGCAGAGAGGAGCTTGAGCAAAGACATGAAGTTTCAACTGCAAGAAAATTCCCATCACTGGAGTATAAAAATCAAGACTAGGCTCATAGGACATAGGCTATGTATGTAGAACGGAGCAAGCTCTGTAATTTGGCGACACTGAATAAATGTGACGTTACTCACACAGTCTATCAGCCAGACCTTGCCCATAAGAGCAGGTCAATATGGAGACTCTTTAAATCACTGACACTCATAGACATGAATATTCCAGGTAATTTGTTTTGTGATCACTCTTACAGTCTATAGAAATAACCCATATTTATACAACATGATATATCAGAAAATGATGTGTCTTTGCCTCCCAAGTGCATTAAAATGTGCACCTTCCTTCTTATTGCCCCTGTTGAGCATGGGAAGAATGAAAGCATATGAAGGGAATGGAAGCATGCAAGTATCTGGACCTTTTCCCTTGTGCTTTCAACAACCTGATGTACTTTCTTTTAGTGTCGAGACTGACTTTGGTGAATAAAAGAGTCTTAGAAAGAATCTCTTACATCAGAACTATAAATTAGAATAATGCTGCGGCTTCAGTCAAAGTTTAAACCTTTGTTTATTGTAACAGAATTTTGAATAAATTATCTGAAACATCTTTTTTTTAATATTCTGTGTTAATAATTACTAATTTGGGTAATTGCAATTTTGGAAAAGCAAAATTGCAATTTTGTGTTCAAAGTATTTTCATTTGTACTTTTCATATTTCAAATTTCTATGATTCAGTTATATTTGTAAATTATTGTCTTAATGTTGGTTGCTAAATACATATTGTTTCTCATACAAGTTTCATAATATGCATTACAATGTTATTATTACAATGTTTTTGGTGATACACATAAAGAAACAATCGTAAAATATATCAGTTTTATATGGTCAGCAGATGGCACTGTTTCTGAGCTGGTGAGTACAGCTTCCTGTTAACCTATCAAATTTGATGTTTTTGGGATTGAAATATAGCTTTTTTTTTTTTATTTTTAGAATTCTAATACTACACCTTTCTATCGGAAAATATGTTAATGTTTTTGGAAAGTTTAAGCACAATAAATATGGGAAGTACTTTTCTTGTGATTTAATGAAACTTTGTTTCTTTCAGTCTTCTTTCTCTTTCCCCCGTCTTGCAAACTTCCTTTCTTCCTTTTCCCTACTTTCCTTTATTCTTTCTCCATGTTTCATTTCTTGACTCTTCTTATATTTTTTATGCCATTCTTTTTTATTGCTATTTAAAACTATTCTAAAAAAAAAAAACCCCTTCATTTGGAAAGTTAAAATTTAATATAAAATTCAAAGTGTTTATTGTAAAGATTAGTCTTGCAAAAGAAAGGAGTTTTGTAGAAGCTGTCAGTGAGTCTATGTATGAAAAACACTTTTATGCAGAATAATGCTTTTAAAGTTAGAATAATTGACAGATTATTGTTTGCTGATCAATTTAAATAACCCAAATTATCTAATTTTTACTGTGTAAAAAAATTGTTTTAGGCCAGATGTGGTGGCTCACGCCTGTAATCGCAGCACTTTGGGAGACTGAGGTGGGTGGATCACCTGAGGTCAGGAGTTCAAGACCAGCCTGGCCAACATGTTGAAACTCTGTCTGTACTAAAAATAATAATAATAATAATAATAATAATAATAATAATAAATAGTCAGGTGTGGTAGCAGGAGCCTGTAATCCCAGCTACTTGGGAGGCTAAGGCAGGAGAATTGCTTGAACCTGGGAGGCGGAGGTTGCAGTGAACAGAGATCATGCCATTACACTCCAATCTGGGTAAGAGAGTGAGATTCTGTCACACACACATAAAAAGTGTGTGTGTGTATATCATATAAAAGTATATATATGTAGATACTTTATATATAGTACAAATGTATATATATGTGACTATATATATTATATACAGTTTTATTTTGAAATTCACATGGCAATTTTCACTGTTTCAAAATAGAAAATGCCATCCTAATGCTTTCAAGATGCTTAGACATCCCCGTATTTTCACAAGCCGTGAAGTGTATTTACAGAGTTAGTTTTGAGCTGTTTGGGAGGTATTCCTTTCTCTTGGTGTCAAATTATTTTTTTTGTATTTTTTTGTTTTACTTAAGATCCTTCAGGACTTGCTTTAAAGTAAAAACTTATTGTCCTGTTGGACAATTGAGTTTTGTCATGGATATTTCATAGCTGATGACGGTATATTGGATATTGTTTGAAGCAAGAAAAATGAAGAACTATTTAATGAATAAAGGCTCTATTTGTTTTTATTCTAAAAGCTTACTGTTCTGTGTAGGGAAAGGGTCCTATTTTAATTAAGGTAATTAGTAGCTATTGATTAACTTTCATTGGGATTTTGAGAGTCTGTTTAACTTTTTGTATTTGTGTGCTTCTTATTAAGAAGCTAAACTCAATGAACATGTTTTTATTTAGAATATAGCAAGTTATAAACCCTCCATCTGCTATTCATACAAACACTGTGGTCAGAGGTTCGAATCTTCCATCACTTTCAATTAAGGCATTAGTTACTGTTTGATGGAAAGAAGCAACCTGACCAATCCAAATCTTTGCTTATTGTATATTTAACATTCCTATGTGTACACCTTCTCTGAAGTGCCAAAGAGGACCCTGAGAAACATCCCTGGATATAGTTCAGGGTTGTAGGGAATCTTGTTTCTAGCATTTACAGCAATATTGAGCAAATTGCCAATGCTTGGGCAGAAGAACATAGAGAAGTCCTATACAATTTAAAATATAAACTTTAAGTCAAAGCTTATTATTATTGTTTTTACTCAAATTATAAAATACAATACTTTTCTATTTTACATGTATATAATAAAGATACCTAACACTTTTTGAACAACTGTATCAAGAATCCTAAGTATGTCTGTATTCTCATTATCGTCATCCTATAGCTGAGCAAATTGATGCTTAGGAAGATAAGACAGCTGGATATTGGTTTACTCTTTAGGGAATGAAGACACATAGAAAGTCTTAAAAAAACAACTAACCAACCAACCAACCAACCAGTAAACAAATACATCAGAGGATAGCATGATTAGAGCTAATATAGAGAGATGCCTCTGAGGGCATTGTGTAAGAATCTTGTTTGAAAGAAAGCACAGAGACTCTTGGGCAGCCCAAACAGTAGGAGGTAATTCAGATCTGTCTAGTGGCAATAGTACAGAAAACTGAGAAGAAAGTGTAGATACAAAGGACATCAAAGCTGAGCTTGACATAATTGATTTCCTTTGTGTTGAGAGCAAAAGAGGATGGAATCTACTTAACTTTAGAGTAAACTCCTTGAAGTTTTTTCCTGTTTACTCTGACGTCTACTCAAAGGGTCAGGGAACTCAATAAATATAAATATATTGAAGTGCAGCTGCTTTTAACATCTTGAAAATTTAATGTGACTTTTCCCCTTAGACAGATCTATAATTAACAAATGTGAGTTGATTAAATATGAAATGGATAACATTATTTGTTTCCTTTGTACCTCCTGAGCGGCACAAAATCAAAATTCATGAAGGCAGGCATTAGAGAATTAAGGCACACACCTTTTTTTTTTTTTTTTTTTTTCTTTCTGGCTTTGAAAAATATTAGCATTTGGGATAAACAGGTAATTCATACTGTAGTACTCAAAAATTAAAATGATTTTTAAAAATAATAATACCATGAATAAAACAGAGAAACAAAAAGAGAGAAAGCATAACATAGACGCAAACTATACATTAGTCCTAAAAATGAACCCCCCAAAATTGCATGTTATTCTCATTAACAGTGTAAACAGAGTATTGAATTGAAAATATCTTTACTATGGTCTATTACTGGTGCAAGCTCATCATTCCTTTCAGCTAGTTAGATGCTTTTGAATAATCTTCATCAGATATATCAAAAAGTTCATTCAACTGGGAAATTATGGACAAGAAATTTGGAGAGAGAAAAAGATTTCTTCCATTGTAAGAAGTCACTTATTAAAAAAATAGATTTTTATTAGAAGATAGAATATTATTCTTATTGAAACATGTATCTTCCATAACTCCCTATAATTCTGCACATGTACAAGAGGAGTTGTATGCAGGCTAGACAAAAGATCGTATACTGAATTCTCACTAGGTACAAAATACTTTTCTCTTCTCGGTGACCTTATTATTATCCTCACTTTACAGATGAGAAAATTGAGGCAGAAATAAATTAAATAACATGCATGAGACTTCAAATAATCTGCCTTTAGATTACTTATAATTACTTAACTGCAATTTGAATATTTCACTTGTAGTAAATACTAAATTAAAATATTAATATTTAATGTTTAATGTTTGGCATGTTTTCGGAGGAAAATATTTTTCTTATTTAAAAATTTATAATGTTTTGAAAAAATCCATATATGTTTGTACATGTAAGAGGGATTATGGAAGAAAAAATTGCATTATAGAAGACAATGTATTCTCTACATACATCTGTTTTCTTGTGTATAATTTTGTTTCTTAATGATGTTGCCTGTCTATGAAAAATTAAAGTGCCAATAAATTCCCAGATGGTCACTGATATAAGTCTCTAGATATTCATTATGCTTTAAATGGTGGTAAGACAATTAGTTTTGAAAATATGAATGGCAAGTTGAAATTATATTACTACATATATTATAGATCAAGTGAGAATAACTGTCCACTGCTTTATGACTCATCTAGCTCTACTTTGGTGGATATATAAGGCTTCCATATATGCAGAGTAAATGATAATTCAAGATTTAAATTAATTTTCAAGGACTTTTCTGTAGTTGAAATATAAGAGTTTTGTTTTCTTAATTTTAAGTCATGGAAATGAATTCTTGTACAATTATATTTTGGAATAATTTCAAATTTACACAGAGATAGCAGAAACGTTATACTTACAGAAATGTTGTATTGAAACTTCATACAACCTTTACTCAGATTCCCACTGATGATATTTTACCACATTTGCTGAATCACCTCTTTCTGGCTTACTGCACATAAATGTCAAGAACTGTGAATGGTCTGATATTTTATCCTGCTTACAAGCTAGCACGTTAGCTTGTCATAGTTGCATAGGTGCTGGCAGAATTCAAGAGACTTCAGGGTCAGAGACAAATACTTTATTACTCATGACATAGCAGGCAGCATTATGGTAATGCTTCCATTGGTTTCTCTTGGTCCCAGTGATGGGGATGTTGAAAAGGCAGGTCCAGGTAGACAATTTACATCAAATGGGTCTATATCATAACTAAATAATCACAAATTTAGAAAAGCATCTAACTTATACAGATATTGCAACCAAACCCATCCAACATTTATCCAAGAGGAGAAATTAAGTTTCTTATCTTAGTCATAAAACAAATCTCCTTTCTGCTGACTAAACGTTAATACTATCTCTGTATTCCAAGGCTATTTGCTATACAAAAATCCCTGCAAGAGAGTATAAGATAATGTATTTTTCAAGACATGCAGAAATGTAAAGATACATGGAGAATTGTCTCCTAACAATAAATATAAATTATCATTCTTCCCTTTTTCTAATCACTGAAAATGGCTCCAGACATCAGGTTCAATTAGTCCTTAATTAATACAACAATGCATATTTTACAAAAACAAAAATATTCTACATTACCATAGCACAACCATGAAAATCTGGAAATAAATATTAATTCAGTATTCCTATGCAATGCACAAATTTCATTTACAATTCACTAACATCCAACAGTATCTCTTTCTTTCTTGTTCAAGATCAAATCCAGAATCATACATGTATGATCATATCTCTTTATTCTTCTTCGATCTAGAACATTTCTCCAGTCTTACATTGTCTGTCATGACTCTGACTCTTTGAAAGAATGTAGAACTTTCCACCTGAAGATTTTTTCTCAATCCTGTTCTGTCGAATAATTTCCTCATGTGCAAAGTCAGCTCATTACTTTTGGGGAAGAATGTTATCCAGTGATATTGAGACTTTCAGTGTGTCACATAATGGGAACAGGACATTTTCCCCTTCTCTCACTGGGTCTGTAACTCTAGTACCCTAGTTAAGTTGCAAAATTGTCTGCAAATTTTCTTTACTGAAAATGCGTAGTTTTTATTTGTGTAATTTTTAAATACCTAAAGAACAATTACTGTGAATAGGCTTCAGTACTCTTTTATCACCACGTTTTTGGCCACCAGTTTTAATAACCTTGATGCCCCCTGCTGAGTTGAAGTCCACTATAACGGTCCGTTGTTTTTTTTGTTTTGTTTTGTTTTTTTTAATTATACTTTAAATTCTAGGGTACATGTGCATAACGTGCAGGTTTGTCACATATGTATACTTGTGCCATGTTGCTGTGCTGCACCCATCAACTCGTCAGCACCCAACTACTCGTCATTTACATCAGGTATAACTCCCAATGCAATCCCTCCCCCCTCCCCCCTCCCCATAATAGGCCCCAGTGTGTGATGTCCCCCTTCCCGAGTCCAAGTGATCTCATTGTTCAGTTCCCACCTATGAGTGAGAACATGCGGTGTTTGGTTTTCTGTTCTTGTGATAGTTTGCTGAGAATGATGGTTTCCAGCTGCATCCGTGTCCCTACAAAGGACACAAACTCATCCTTTTTTATGGCTGCATAGTATTCCATGGTGTATATGTGGCACATTTTCTTAATCCAGTCTGTCACTGATGGACATTTGGGTTGATTCCAAGTCTTTGCTATTGTGAATAGTGCCGCAATGAACATACGTGTGCATGTGTCTTTATAGCAGCATGATTTATAACCCTTTGGGTTTATAAATCATGCTTCAAAAAGCAGGTAAGTATAGATACTATACCCAAAGGATATATCCCCAGTAATGGGATGGCTGGGTCATATGGTACATCTAGTTCTAGATCCTTGAGGAATCGCCATACTGTTTTCCATAATGGTTGAACTAGTTTACAATCCCACCAACAGTGTAAAAGTGTTCCTATTTCTCCACATCCTCTCCAGCACCTGTTGTTTCCTGACTTTTTAATGATTGCCATTCTAACTGGTGTGAGATGGTATCTCATTGTGGTTTTGATTTGCATTTCTCTGATGGCCAGTGATGATGAGCATTTTTTCATGTGTCTGTTGGCTGTATGAATGTCTTCTTTTGAGAAATGTCTGTTCATATCCTTTGCCCACTTTTTGATGAGGTTGTTTGTTTTTTTCTTGTAAATTTGTTTGAGTTCTTTGTAGGTTCTGGATATTAGCCCTTTGTCAGATGAGTAGATTGCAAAAATTTTCTCCCATTCTGTAGGTTGCCTGTTCACTCTGATGGTAGTTTCTTTTGCTGTGCAGAAGCTTTTTAGTTTAATTAGATCCCATTTGTCAATTTTGGTTTTTGCTGCCGTTGCTTTTGGTGTTTTAGACATGAAGTCTTTGCCCATGCCTATGTCCTGAATGGTACTACCTAGGTTTTCCTATAGGGTTTTTATGGTATTAAGTCTAACATTTAAGTCTCTAATCTAATGGTCCGTTTTCTATGTTTCTTATTCTTCCTACTTATATTGATATTCTAACATGAAGATGATATTTTCCTTTATCCTCATACATTTATTAACCTGTTAATTTATTTATATCTGTATGGAATTGTGGATTACTATTTTATTCAATATTACATAAGCCATTACTACTGATATATTTCTTGATGCTCAAAATCCTCTAGATTTAGCAAATAGGAGCCCCTTCAAGCTGACTTCTGTCTCTTCTTGACATGTCTTGTTACTTCTTTGAGAATTTTAAAAATTTTTGTAACAAAAATGTGTTGCAGACTCATCTTCTATTTTTTCTGATCCAGTCTTCAAGCTAGTCATTCACTGATTTCCTGAAGGACTCTCATTTCCTTTTAATGGGTGATGGGTTTTGAGATCAAAATCTATGTGCTTGGCATCCTCATTGATACAGAGGTATCATAGAATCTGGGTCCTCTAGATAATAGAGCTAAGAAATATCTATATCTCTATCGAATATTACTTAAATATACATGCATACCTATATTTATTTGTATATATAAATATGTAGAGGTCTATTCAGAATATCACCATGTCCAATCTAATACCATCTCTCTATATATATTTGTAAATTATTTCTCTAATTGTGAGAGTCCTGACTCCTATAATACAAATGTATTTATTTAGTTGCCCAATCACCCTAGGTGAACTCAATCTCCTGGTGATGCCAGCCACTTCTCTGACTGCTGGTAACACTGCCATCTCCTTGGCTCCACTCCTCCTCAGCCTCCCATCCCATCATCTATTCCTGGGCACTCACCATCTACTTGGCGTTATTGACACCTCCTCATCTATACTGCCTATTTGGTCCCTTTAAGGGAAGAGAAGTGGAAGAAAAAGCTGAAACTTTTTATTGTTTTTTTTTAAAGTAAGCATTATTTGTTTAATATTTGACCAGATAAAGTTCTGCAGCTGGACAAATGACATTTACAGGATAGCCCAGAATCAATAACATTTTGTGGAGAAGTTATTCTGCTCTACATTGCCTAGAACTGTCTCAATATGATTATATATAGATTTCAGTATTAAAGCGTCAGTTTTTGAACTGTTTCTGATACCCAACTCTTTTTCCCTCCCAGTTTTGTTACATTAGAGATGACATTCCAGTAAATCAATGAAATTCTGTTCAGTATTGTTTCAGTGATATGGAGTTTCTGAGAAAAAGGAGAAACCAGTTACTTATGAGAAATAGTATCTTTGAACCATGACAGGCCATGATATACCTTCAGCAGAACTGGGACAGGGGGGTCCCAAGAGTTGCAGATAGAACTCTGAGTAATTTAGGTATTTTATACACACACATAAACACACACAAACACACATACGCACACACACACACACACGTTGGAAGTATCTTAATGTCTCTTCAGGAAACAAATATGACTTTCTAAATGTATGTATGCTAAAAAGAAAGATTGCATCACTTCCGAAATAAGTGTGAATCTTTTATCAAATCCAATTCAACATAAATTGAAGCTTCAAAAAGCAGGTAAGTATAGATACTATTTTTTAAAACTGTTAATAGAGCACTAGTGTAATACTTTGTGTTTTGAATAATCATTCAATGAATCTAGGAATGCTCATGTAATATTTTGAGTAAAAATATGTCAAAGTAAAATTTAAAGGCAAAAATGAAATCAAGGGAAATCGTGTTATTGGAATTATTGCCCTCAGAAAAACTTTTGAAATAATTGTAATTAGTGAATGCAGCTGGAATGAAGTTCTGAACGTGTGTGTACAGAATATTTCTAAACCAATAAATGCTGAAGAGCATATATTGATCTTAGAGTAAGATGGCATTGACAAATATTAAGTTCTCAAAAATGTTAGCTATTACTATTTCTTGATGTGGAAATTTGGAATGTGATTTTGAGAGAAAAGGGGTTCATTTTATTTATTACTTACCAGATCTGGGCTATGCACAAATCTGACCAAGTGAATAAGAATAATCAGTCAAAACTATGTTGGAAACCAAGACCCTGGCATATACATCAAACAAAATTTTATGTGAAAAAAAATTTAGCAATCTATTACTTTAAAAAGTGAATTGGCATGCTTCTTTGAGTCTTTATTTATTTTTAATCCAAGAATGAATAGTGGTGAGGAATGATTGATAGGGGCTGAGATCTGTTATAACCAACACGTCACAGGTAGGCAGGGCCAATGCCCATGTAAAGTGACTTTCTCCACTTGCAGAAAATAAAGCTGAGACATCGTTTGGCAGGAGTCAGAAGCATGACATACAGTGGTAGCTTCACCATCAGAAACATATAGTTCTTTACTGTGTGCTTAGTCATTGAGGGTGGATATACTTTAATGTGAGAAATGATTTAGGTGACAATTTTATCAGCACCTTAAATCTCATCAGACCATTACCGCGGGCATTTACATGAGTGATGCAAATGATCTGACTTTGTGTTGTATCCCTAAAGAGGGGTTATCTTTAATCTGCTAGTCTCTAGTCTTCTAAGTAGCAGACAAGGTGGTGTGGACATTGTCAACAGCTCAATTGTCAACTAAGCAGAGCAACCATGTACGCTTTTGGTTTTGCACAGGTGGGTGGATATCACTGGGTTTCGGCTTAGTAGAAGCATCAGTGACCCAGGCCAATGCAATTAGGGGAATCTGTGTCAGTCAAGGGATCCATTGAGTCCGCAGGTTCATTTTACATGGTAGAGTAGGGTTGGTTGTTACTTTTAAAATCATTTTGTAGATATCTTATTTTTTCTATTATTTAAGTGAACTGCCATTTAAACGGAAATAAAAAATATAAATTAAATTATATAATCATCTTAGATATTAACCCTGGAAAGCACTAAAAATAGCATAATTTATCTTACAGATCACATAATTATATGCATTTACCCTGTTTCCTAGATAAGAGGGGCATCAACATGTGAATCTGGGACTTCTCATAACTCTTTCATAAAAAATGATAATGATCTTGAAGTTTGTTATTTTCTCTTTTCTTTTCTTCGCTGAATGTTTTTGTCATGTGGCTCATTCCCACCCCCATACACTTTTTTTTTTTATCAGCTTTATCTGCTTTAACATTGTCCTTTTTTAAATTTATCTCATGTATACCCAAAGAAGTTCTTTTCTGTCAAGTGATTTACTCGAGAAAACGTTCCATTACCCTTATACACATGACTTAGTCCTTCTCTTATTCATGTGTGTTTTGCTTTGTTTGTGTTTCTGTTTCTTTACTTCTGGTATATGTCGCTTTTTATCAAACAGCAGGATTCAGTCTTGACAAGTAACAACCCTTCATTGATTTATTGGAATAAAGTAGAACCAAAAATTGTATCAACATCTATAGTTGATATATTTTTATTACATAAAAAAGAAAGGGTTGATAAACAAAAAAGTCTTTTGATAAAATACTGAAGAAGATTAATGCATAATAATAATTAGCTTGTCTCCCCGTATCTTTCGGTTGTGGATTAATTCCTGTATAGACAAGTATTCCAGAACATAAGAGTAAAATATGTGAGAATGTCAGTAAATATAGGTAATGTTCCCAGATAAAATATAAAATTACATTCTGAATTTTTAAAGCACAAGACCAACATTCTGCTGAATAGAAACTCGAGAATCATTGAGGCAAAGCAAGAACTAAGTTCTATCTCTAGATTCAGCAGTAATATAAAAATTCATCTGGCAGAATTGGGCTAGAATGCCAAAAAGTTCCTTCAGTCATACAGCCACCAGTGGTATCGAATCTAGTGGGGTTACTGGAGTCCAGTTGACTGTGTGACAATATGTACTGGGCAGAAACAAACTGTACTAAACTTGACTTTTTGGCCATACACTGGAATCATTGTTTTCATCAGTATCACTGTAACTTTTTATTGCTTTCCTGACAAAAACAGAGTTTCTACTTTTGTGTTGTTTGGAAAACTTGGTCTCCTAACAACACAGAATGTGGGATAAAGCAACCTAATAGTGGTTAATAAATAATAAAAAAGACTCTCATTTCACATTAATTAATTCTGTTATTTTATTATAACTCAGACTTAAGTGATAGGTTAAAATGGAGTTGAGAAATTGCTATTTGCTTATGAAGAAAATTAGTGGTCATATAAATATTAAAAAATAAGCTTTCTGATATGAACATATGCCTCCACCATAAAGCTTCTCCATTCTTTGCCTGAATATACTTGTACAAGGATTTCTATAAAATTTTCTGAGTTAAGAAAATATTTCAAATATTTCATTGGATTTTTAAATTCCAATAAATTAATGTATTTCTCAAGTGTAATTAAGCTTAGTTGTATGGTTATAATTATTCTCGTGATAGATTAGTATTTCTGTACACACATTTGTTCCCAAGTCCCGAAAGACAATAAATTGGTTTGGTTTGGAGCACTGGAAAGATTTAAAATAACATCTTTGTAATCGTATAGGTTGGGTTTGTACCTTCCCTCTCTTGCTTGATAGACATCAAAAGGCTAATTATTTAACCTAATTGTCCAAATACTTTAGCATGTTTTTTATTTTATTTTTGAGACGGAGTCTCGCTCTGTCGCCCAGGCTTGAGCACAGTGGCGCGATCTCGGCTCCCTGCAAGCTCCACCTCCCGGGTTCACACCATTCTGCCTCAGCCTCCCGAGTAGCTGGGACTACAGGCATCCGCCACCATGCCCGGCTAATTTTTGGTGTTTTTAGTAGAGATGGGGTTTCACTGTGTTAGGATGATCTCGATCACTTGACCTCGTGATCCACCCACCTGGGCCTCCCAAAGTGCTGGGATTACAGGCGTGAGCCACTGGGCCCGGCTACTTTAGCGTTTTTGAATCCCAGTTTTGCTCTTTGTTAAATTTTACAAGATTAAATGACTTAAAGTCTGTTGTATATTATGTACATCTAACATGATCAATAACTGGGAATTCTTGTAAATGTCATTACCATCGCCAGTGCTATCATAATCATCGTATATAAATATCCTTCCTAAACATTTCCTGAGAGGTTTGTGATATCTCAGTTTTAAAAAATGGTTTACAAACCTATTTCTGCTGGAATAAGTTAAATTCTAATGTTAGCACATTGTATGAATCTAAATCCATTTTGCATTGTCAAATATGTATGCAATTGATCTTCATTTCCTGACCTAAGACGCTCTGGAGTAACCACATTCATCAATAAAAAGCTCTTATGCAAGACACGAATGGTGGGTGGAAAGTCTCAAAATAGTTTGTATATTATGTTTGCATCCATCAAGATAAAAGCAGAAAACTGCAAAACACATTTTATTACCTGACAAGCACCATGAAATGTCTACCACTCCTGTATATAAAAATCATATTTTATTAACATAGGTTAACAGAAGGGAGCAAAATTTGTGGTGTAGCATGAATTTGTAAAGCATGTGGTCCCTCTTTGTGCATATGCCCATAAACTCAATTTAGGACTCATAGAGATTATGAAAAATCTATTGTATTGGCTTGTAAATGGTTTAAAGGCATTCATTAGTGCAGCAAACACTTTTGAGAATCAACTATGTATCAAGCAAATAATTAGATCACGGGTATCCATAAGAAATTATACATGTTCCGGAAAAAAAAAAAAAAAGAAAGAAAGAAAGAAAGAAAGAAAGAAAGAAAGAAAGAAAGAAAGAAAGAAAGAAAGAAATTATACATGTTCCATGATTTCAAAAAGTTCACAAGCTAAGAAGAAAGATGAAAATCAAAATAATACCTTGGCAGTAACTAGATCACATCCATTCCTATTTATTGCAATTTTACTCATGGGCCGAAAAAAGTGTTACATCTGTTTGTGTCTATATGTTTCTGTTGCAGGGTTGGTGGTAGAGATTAGGAGGAAGAAAAAAGAAAAACTACACAAAGTAGGGGTCACTGTAAACAATATATTCATAAATATGTATGAATAGGTGTACTTTAGAAAGAGCTTTTTTTTTTTTTTGAGACGGAAGTTTCGCTCTGTTGCCCAGGCTGGAGTGCAGTGGCCGGATCTCAGCTCACTGCAAGCTCCGCCTCCCGGGTTTATGCCATTCTCCTGCCTCAGCCTCCCTAGTAGCTGGGACTACAGGCGCCCGCCACCTTCCCCGGCTAGTTTTTTGGTATTTTTTAGTAGAGACGGAGTTTCACCATGTTAGCCAGGATGGTCTCGATCTCCTGACCTCGTGATCCGCCCGTCTCGGCCTCCCAAAGTGCTGGGATTACAGGCTTGAGCCACCGCGCCCAGCCCACAAGAGCATTTATTTTTATATAATTCTGTAGAGGTTGAACATAGAAAATATATTAATGAATTAAAGTAAAAAAATATTCAATGCTAGCCCCAGTAAACAGAGATTTATCTTTTAGTTGTGTAAAGTGATACAAGTATTTCAGAAAATTCATTCATTCAGTAATAGTTATTATGTCAAAACCATTTACTCAATACTTAATAATTTCCAGCATTGTCTAAATGCTGGAAATACAATGCTAAGCGAATATTCACACATTTGTTGATCTTGCACAGTTTACAGTCCAATGGAGGAGTCAGCTATGAATAAAATAATCTCATAAAAGCATACATATTGATGTATAATTTGAAAAGAAGTACTTTGAAGGAAGGAAGAAAGTGATATGATAGCATGTATCAGAGAAAATAAGCGGTGGGAGAAGTCAAGGAAGGTTTTTTTTTTTGAAGAAGTGAGCATTAAATTTAGATTTTGAAAAATATAAGATTTCCCCCCGAAAAAATGATAAAGGTGGGATGAAAACATTATGTTATGGAAAATGATGTGTTTTCAAATTTAGGTGGAACATAATAGGATAATAGGTTTGAGAACTGGTACAAAGTCCAGTGTGGCTAGAGCACAGGCCATGAAAAAAAGAGACAGTTTGGCACACAAATATTAAGGTCTCATATAATACATATAATGCCAAGTGTATGTTTTTGTTTTTGTTTTTGTTTTTGTTTTTGTTTTGAGATGGAGTCTCGCTATGTCGCCCAGGCTGGAGTGCAGTGGCGCCATCTGGGCTCACTGCAAGCTCCGCCTCCTGGGTTCACACCATTCTCCTGCCTCAGCCTCCAGACTAGCTGGGCCTGCAGGCGAGCCCCACCACGCCTGGCTAATTTTTTTTTGTATTTTTAGTACAGACGGGGTTTCACCGTGTTAGCCAGGATGGTCTGTATCTACTGACCTCGTGATCCGCCTGCCTTGGCCTCCCAAAGTGCTGGGATTATAGGCGTGAGTCACTGCACCCGGCCCAAATATATGTATTTTTAAGAGCTGTTAATAGCAAAGAACTTAATAAAGCAAATGACTTAATAAAGAAGTATATGTGCAATAAAGGAGAGAACTGTGACCTAGGTTATCCTGTAGTTCCTGGGGTAAATATTTCATAGTGCCATAATTCCCCGAGAAATGGAATAGTAACAACCAGACTTGGAAGGAAAGGGAGTGGTATTTTAGAATGATACTTCTGATAATAATGTAGACTGGACATGCGGAACTAGATGGGTGTGAAGGAAGGATGATACTCCCAATGATGAGACTCTGTTAGTTTTCTTTTATGTGTAACAAATCATTCCCAAATTCATTTATATTTTTCACAATTATTTGTTTTAGGAATTTGGACACAGCAAGGGTAGCTCAGATCTGTTTAACAGAGTCTGGAACCTCAGATGAAATAACCTAGCCTCTCTCTTTCTCACTCTCTCTCTTTCTCTACGAACCCTCCCGCCTTCCCTCTCTGTTTTGTTCTTTCTTTTCCCCTCTCTCTCTATCCTCATAACCCTTCCTCATGTCTATGTTGGTGATCTTCTCGATAACCTCAGCTACTGGTATTTCTTACATGAATACTCAGTGCTCCAAGAGGAAGGAAGAAGAAACTGTTGGTCTTCTGAAAGACTCGAGCATATTACACTTACTCTTTTGGTCAAAGCAGTGACAGACCCACCAGAATTCAAGAATATTTGAAGTCTAGGTTGTGCCTCTGGTTTCTCACCAATCACTGAATTCTGGGATGATGAATTTGGAAAAATAAGTTGGTTATAATTGTTAAATTGTAAAGTCAGTGAAGTCAGTAATCTGCGATCACCTTCAGCACAAACACAAAGTAGCTAAACTTAGTTTTACTGCATCCTGTCATTTACCCTTTGATGACTGTTCCTTTGTATTTTAAGAATCCCATAAATGAGGTAGCATCAACCAATGTCCAAGTCATTCCTCACATCTCGTTGCATAATTCACTCTCTATTGAAGCAGATTAACCTCAGCATGTAAAAAATCCCAACATCTTTTTGACACTTCAACATTTTACAAAGTATTAGTAAGCAATTTTTTAAAAATCGTATATGATATCCGAATTGTACTTGTTAAATGGCATTCTTTTCAGGAGGATCCAGGAGAAATACATAATTCCAGGTTTTGCACATTAATAAATAGATCAGTCATAAATATCTTCCTTTGCCAATACAAATAATTGTTCCCCCCAAAATAATGGAAATATACCAGACAAAACTTCTTTGATGGATTTCTCTCTATCAACATTTGGGATAATTTTAAAATTAAAAAGAGTAATGATAGTACTGGGTTGTAACACATTGAATTGAAAAATACTTTATAAGTCTAAGAGCTATAAGAATGTGGAAGGGTGGAGAGAAAACTCTTCTCAGCTTGTAAATGAAGATTATAAAAGTAAAGAGAATAATAAATTTTTTTAAATAATCATTTTGCATTTACTAGCCTAAAAATTGATTCAGACAAAAGCCCTCAGTGGATTAGAAAACTATCAATTAAATGTGTGTGTGGTACAGAATATTAATATGTTCTATAATATCATCTCATAGATCCCCTACTAGTTTCAAAAGGTAAAGAGTATTTTCACAATGAAGAAATCTAGTGCATCTCACGTTAATCAAGTGTTCAAATAGCATCACATGCTTTCAGTTTCAGCTCAGAGAGGTAAAGACCTAGAGAAAATGTTGCTTCTACCAGTAATACAATATGAAAAAATAACTTGGCAAACAGCAAATTAATGACTTCTTCTGCTCTCCTCAGAGAATTGAATCCACAGGGCAAACAGCTAATCTGAATCTTAAGAGAAACAGTCACCCACAGGGAGAGACAGGACCCAGGCATTGGTCTGAAATAGAAGAACACAGTGCCTTATAGATTTGAATGAATTCTTTGAGGCCAAGTGTGGGCAAGGAAGCATGAAACCGATTATCAGTTAAATTATGTCTACTCAACATTTACATGTTGAAGTTTCAACCCACAGTACCTCAGAATGTGACCTTATTTGGAGATAGTATCTTTAAATAAGTAATCAAGCTATAATGAGGCCATTAGTGTGCCCTCATCCAATGACACTGGTGTCCTTACAAAAAGTAAAAATGTCGACACAGAGACACTGAAGAAGGGAAGATGAAAAGAAGAAACAAAGGGAGAAGGTGGCCATCCACATGCCGAGAGTAGAGAACTGGAACAGGTCTTTCCCCTCACAGTCCTCAGAAGGAACCATCCCTCTATGCACCTTGCTTTTTGACCTCTAGCCTCCAGGATGTGAGATAATACATTTCTGTTGTTTGAGCCGCTCTGTCTGTGTTACTTTTTATAGTGTCCTAATATAAAGCCACTGAGGGATTAGTCACAGTGGGGTTTTCACCATCGCACAGACTTTTCCTCAAGGAACTCCACCAGATACCCACAGGGAAAGTCAGAGAGCATCCTGAGAAAGCCCAGTGGTGGAGGTGGCTTAAGGAAGGAAATGGCAGTCACTGCCGGAATCTATCTACGCCCTTCTCCCCTGTGTCCCTTTTGAAACAAAAGACTTAATTTTTATGAGCAAGAACATCCAAACATGCAGCATCAGAGTTCTATGAGAAGTCTATTGAGACTGGGGAAATGAATCAAAGCTCAACACCCAAACTCCTCACACACGCGTCTTGCTTATCATTCCTGAGTAGAAAAACATTGATTTGTGGCTTGGAGGGAACTCACCCTCCCACGTCGCTCCAGTGAGCAAAACTCAAATAAAAATAACAGTAACATAGAGCTGGATGAATTATAAGAGCCAGGATCCCTCTGGGAGCAACACAAAAGCATGATCCAGAACCAATCAGAGAAACAAAAATCAGGCATGACTAAGTATCACTAGGGGAAATGGAGTCTCCAGTGCACCAGCCATACCATGGTAACAACAAACTTCAAACCTAACCAACTGCTGACTAGATTAACCCAAACACCCACATTAACGTTAACATTCATTAACGTAAAAAAGAAAAAGCCATGTTCTACAGCAAACTTAAAAATACATTGACATCAGTATCTATTATCTTATCCAGCATATTTTGCTTTCAACAAAAAAAAGTCAAGGCATACAAAAAAGCAAGATAAACACATCAGAAGATAAAATAATCATAAAAGACAGATTTAGAAATATACGGTTGTTAGAAATATCAGTCAGGTAATTTAAAACAACTAAAATTAATGCTAAAACTTTTAATAAATCAGGTAGATAATGTGCAAAATCAGATAAAAATGCCATCAGAGAGATGTAAATAAGAAAAAATAAGTGAAAATTCTATAAATTAAAAATATAGTCACAGAAGTAAAGAATATTTTTAAAAGGCATATCTTTGTACTTTATAGTAGAAAAAAAATGAATTTGACTTTACATCAATAGAAATTTTCCAACCTAACATTTAAACACTGAATAAGCAAAAAGAAGAACAGATCATTCAGAAACAGTGACTCAATATCAAACATCCTGAAACATATGTAATTTTGAATCCCAAAAGGAGAAGACAGAATGGGAAAAAAAAAATACTTGAAAAAAATGAATGAGAATTTGTCAAAATGATTGGGACACCAAACCCCCGACTCAGAACTCTCAGAGAACATGAAGTAGGATAAGGATCAAATAACCCACAGCAAGACATATAATATTCACACTATTGAAGCCAAAGAGAAAAAAAAATTGAAGCCAGCAGAGGGGATGATATTACCTACATCTGTTGTTTGAAACCTGAAAGCAAGAAAAAGCTACTAACATATTTAAAGTAGGAACAACAACAACAAAAAACCTGTAAACTCAGAATTCTATAGTGTACATAGCAAAATATCCTTCAAAATTGAAGGACAAATAAAGACTTTTTTCAGGCAAATAAAGACTTTTTAAGACAATTAAAACAAGGAATTTATTGTTAGCAGACATACTCAAGAAATGTTAAAGAAATTCTTCAGGGAGAAGTAATATGCTGTCGATCAAGGTTTATATACACAAAAGAACGTACAGTGTTGAAAATTGACTAAATGGAGTTAAAATATAATTAGTTATTATGTTTAATTGCTCTGAAAAGAACTGATGGCTTAGAGTAATAAAAGTAAAACTGTATTGTGTGTTCACAGCATATGTCAAAGTGAAGTATTTGACAATTATGGCACAAGAGATGAAGGGAGAAATTGGATAGATACTGTTCTAAAGTTCTTAGACCATTTTAGAAACAGTACAATATTTGAAGATGGATTCAGGCTATTTGAAGTATATACAGAAAATCTATGAAAAACATTTAGAAAGCTAATAAAATAAAGATACTGTTACAACAAGTCAAAAGAAAACATGAAATGAAATAATAAAAAATGTTAACCCAAATAAGGCAAAAAAAAAAGTTTAAAAAGAAACAAAGAATAAATGATTGACATAGGTTGAATTGTATTATCAATACTTTAATAGTAAAGGAGCCACTACAGAAAAACGTTTGACAGTTCCTCAAATAACTATCATGTGATGCACAATTTTACTCCCAGGTATATACACCAGCATTTCCCAGGAAATAATTTTAGACTGAAACAAATGTGCCTGACTGTACTACAAATGTTTGATACAACCTCAATATGGGGCACAGAGGGAAAGGAACTGAGTGTAATAAAATCTGAATCCATTGTTGACGTTTGACTGTTGGCAGTTTTCAAGTCTCATCATTCTGTGTTCTTCTCTTGTCCTATCTCTCGGCTACCTGATAAGAAAGGCCACACTATTCTATCCTTGATGCCAAAGGGGAGTTAAAATCATGCAAGATCCAAACTGCAAGAATACAGAATACTCATTTTAGCCTGATCCCTCAACCACACACACACACACACACACACACACACACACACACACACACGCAAAGGCACAATTAGTTGCTGCTCCTCAATTAGCTGCTGCTCCCTTCTTTCTCAGGCAATTTTTGAACCTGTTTAAATGTCTTCTCTGCACTCTGCCGAAAGCCTCACTATGTGAATAGTAAATATCTTCAGATCCGTTTGGTGCCTGTATGGTGTCATCAGTGTCCACGTCTTGGGATGAAAAAGAGTGTGCATGCACCTTCAAAGTGTGCCTATAGTACCACCGATATATGTAGGTTTGAAAATGGTATTTTCACTGGGTTCTATAAGGATACAGACACAATAAAATGTACATAAACACTGTATTGTGAAGCATAAGCTCCCCTATTCACCACAGAGTTAGTGACTCTGAAACTAAATGTGTGGAAGGTTCAAACTAACTATACTTTAACCAAGTTTCTCAATCTCAGAGTAACAATTTACTAACAAGACTAACAAGCAGGTAAAATTTTACAAATAAACAAGTGAGCAAGTTAGAAGAAACTCTTTTGTGTAATTAGAATTGCAAATATTGGTATGTACTTATTTCAATGTGTATGTGTGTTTTTTAACAGATAGATGGTGAACTACGTATAGATACATGTATAGAGTGCATTCAATGTCTACATACTGGTTTCCTCACATTATATTTCTTAAAAAAAACAGCATTTCTTAGAGAAGTAGCTGATCTTAGAATTTCAGCAGAGAAAATACGAGATTAGCCTGGAGCACCTTACAGTGCCAGAAACTAAAGAGGTGTTCAAAAACAAAAGAAGAGGGCAATGGCAAAGAGACACAGGAAGCAACGTGAAGGAGCTCATAATAATCAAAGCTGGAATAATCTGAGTAACAAAATCATAACAACAAAAATAATAATAGTAATAATTATAACCCAAGTATTAAAATTAATAAGTATCCACACATCCATATTGACACAAATAAATGACTGGAAAAAATAGTCAAAAGTGAGGGAAAAAGAATAATTCATTTTTACAAGACTTTTACATTATTTTGTGTGTGTGTGTGTGTGTGTGTGTGTGTGTGTGTGTACAGAGAGATAGAGAAAGACAGGACTCCTTTTGTAGGAGGTGGAACTTAACCCTCCCCTTAAGAATGGATTGGACTTAGTGACTCTCTCAAATAATAGAACACGGAGTGAGAAAAACGGTAACTTTAAAGTGGAGACAACTGGCAGGCACCACCTTAACCAAACAATGAGGATTAATATCACCAGTAATAAGTCATGATGATATCTATCATATATCCTTCACATTTACGATATTATTTCCAAAAATCAATAAACCCAGTGTGATAATGAGACAATATCAGACAAACGCCAGTTGAATGGCTTTCTAGAAGAATGTTTGATCATATTCCTTCAGAAGTGTCAAGGTCATGAAAAATAAGAAAAAGGTATAAAACTGTCATAGACAGACAGAATAAGGAGACATAATGGCTAAATGCAACATTGTATCCTGGATTGGATCTTTGAATAGAGGAAAAGGGCCTTAATGAGAAAACTGGTAAAATCAGAATAAATCAGTAATTTACTTAATAGCATTGTACTAATACTAATATATACTTTTGGCAAATATTCTATAAGTATGTAAGATGTTAACAGTAAAATCAAGTTGTAACTTTTGTAATAACTCTCTGTATTCTTTTCAACTTTCTATAAATCCAAATTATTAATGCTTCAGGGCTTACCACGAAAGTTACTTCCAGAAAAACTCGTTATCAAGTTGAAAAATCGTAAGTCAAATCATTAGTTGGGTACTGTCTGTTTTCCAAAATAAAAGTGTGTTTTAAAAAGCACAAAAATAGTATAATAAGATTATATTACATTCCTGTGATTATGATGTAATAACACATAGCACAACCTATACTATATTGTTACCAAAAAAAGTCTCATCTCAAATATGAGATAATAACAATAATTATCTCTAGTTATGGGGGAATAACAAAACAAATATAGACGAGATATTCCATTAAACAACTGGTGTGGGTTTACGGGGAAAAAAGGCAATACTTTGAAATACTGAAAAATAGAGAAGGTTGGAGTGTGCATTAGTTCCCTAGTACTGTCCTATAAAATCACACATTTAGTGGCTTAAAACAAAATAATTTCTCATTTCCTAGCTCTGGAGAGAGGAAGTCCAAAATCAAGATGTCATCAGATCAGTGCTCCCTTTGTACACTCCAGAGGGAAGCTCTTCCTTGCCTCCTCCATGTTCTGTTGGCACTTGGTGTTCCTTTGCTTGTGGCTGCATCCCCCTCTTTGCCTCTGTCTTCACATGAGCTTTCACTCTGTATGTTCTCTCTTCTGTCTCTCGTAAGGACATTTGTCATTAGATTTAAGACCCAGCCAGATAATTCAGGATGATTTTATCTCAAATCCTTAATGTAATTACATCTGAAAAGACACATTTTTTCCTTGTTTTTTTGTTGTTGTTGTTGCTGTTTGTTTGTTTGTTTTATTTATTTTTTTTAATTTATTTATTATTATTATACTTTAAGTTGTAGGGTACATGTGCATAACGTGCAGGTTTGTTACATATGTATACTTGTGCCATGTTGGTGTGCTGCACCCATCAACTCGTTATTTACATCAGGTATAACTCCCAATGCAATCCCTCCCCCCTCCCCCCTCCCCATGATAGGCCCCGGTGTGTGATGTTCCCCTTCCTGAGTCCAAGTGATCTCATTGTTCAGTTCCCACCTATGAGTGAGAACATGCGGTGTTTGGTTTTCTGTTCTTGTGATAGTTTGCTAAGAATGATGGTTTCCAGCTGCATCCATGTCCCTACAAAGGACACGAACTCATCCTTTTTTATGGCTGCATAGTATTCCATGGTGTATATGTGCCACATTAAAAAAAGTAGGGTTACATTCACGTGTTCTGGGGCATGAATATGTCTTTTCTGGGCCACTATGTAAGCCACCATAGGAGAAAACAAAGGTTACTAGATGGTAAGGAGACATGAAAGTTACATGCAGTGAGCTATGCTTGGCTGGATATGGATGGGAGAATGCTTAGGGAAATGTTAATTAAGCAGTCGTGACATCATAAAATAAAATATATTTATTATGTATTATTTATTATATCAATATTATGTTTCTTAAATATAATAATGATATTTTTATTATACAGAGAAGAGAACACTGGTTCTTAGGGGTGAAATGTAGATATAATTGAATTTGAAATAATGCCTAGAGCTTATTCTCAAATAGTAAAAATGTATTATGTGTGTATAGGTGCACAAGCATGCATGTATAAAATAGAGGGATATGTAATGAGACAGAGAAAGAGAAATGAAAGAATGTGGCAAAATATTAACAATCTAGCAAGTCTTAATTTTAGACAAGTTTTTACTGCATTCTTTATATTTGATATTGGTTAATCTTTCCTTAACATTATTTAGGAAAACAAAATAATGCATTAGTAATTTTCTATATGTTTTTATATTAAAGAAAAGAGCTGTGACTCAAGATTTAGAGATAAAATATAGCTGACCTTTAACCAATGCAGTGATTAGAGGCACTGACTCCCTGCCCAGTCAAAAATCCTCATATAACATTTTACTCCCCCTAAACTTAACTACTAATAGCTGACTGTTAACTGGAAGCACATTAATTATATATACTGTTGATTAACACATTTTTAATGTTATATGTATTATATGCTGTGTTCTTACAATCAAGTAAGCTAGAGCACTGAAATGTTATTAGGAAAATCACGAGGAAGAAAATGTGTTTATTGTTCATTAAGTGGAAATGGACCATCATAAGGATACTCATCTGCCTGGTCTTCACATTGAACAGGCTGAGGAGGAGGAGGAAGAGAAAATATTGTTCTTGCTGTCTCAGAGGTGGCAGATATGGAAGAGGTGGAAGAAGTGTAAAGGGAGTCATGAGAGGCAGGCACACTTGGTGTAACTTTGTGTAAATACTTCAGAATTTCTGTTTGACTTTTTTGCTTTTTCATTTCTCTAAAAATCTTTCTATATGGTACAAATACTCCTTTCATTGTTTGCTTTAGTTTTGGTGCCCATATCATAGAAAGGTCCATTCACTAAAGAAGTTGAAAGTGATCTTGAATAATTGAAGTCCTTCTGCCTGATTATCTCATGTTAACTTGTTTTTCACACTGCTTCTTTTGAGTCTTCTTCCTCATCATCTATCACTTAGTGGAATTCACAGCCATTAAGTCATCTGTTAATTCCTCTGATGTGATATTTATACAGTCTTGAATTTCCTCATTATCCATACCTAAGACCCTTCGTTTCTCACCCTCTATTTTTACCATATACACAATATCTTTTATGATTGCCTTCACTGGCTGTGTCATAAATACTGTGAATAGTGCTCAACATCTGAATACAGTTTTCTCCAGTAGAAATATATTGTTTCAGACTTGATGGCTTTCTCTATAAGAATAGTGATATTTTCAATGATGTAATCCTGCTAGATTTTGATGATCTCTCCAGCAGGTTCTCCTCCATGGAGGTGACAATCTTTTCCATAGAGTACCATGTATAATAAATCTTAAAGTTCTTTATAACCCTCCAATCTAGAGGCTGAATTAGAGGTTGTGTTTGGAGGAAGGTAGACCACTTCAATGCATTCAATGTTGAACTCATGGGGCTCTGGGTGTCTAGAGGCATTGTCCAATATCGAAAGAACATTAAAAGACACTTCCTCTGAGTTCCTGATGAGGTACTTCCTGACCTCAAGGACAAAGCATCTTTGGAATCAATCCAGAAAAATGATTTTGACTGTCCAGGCAGCTGGGGTGTATCTTTCCCTTCAGGGTTTGGGACTTAGTAGCTTTATAAATCAGGACAATCCTAGTTATAAACCTAAGTGAATTGCCACAAAACAGTACAGTTGACTCTTGAACAATATGAATATGAGGTGAGCTACATAGGTCCACCTATTCATGGATTTATTTTTCAACTAAAATATTGAAGTTATAGTATTTGTGAGATGCAAAATCTGCATGTATAGAGGACTGACTTTTCCTATACACAAGTTTTACTTGTGAGACTTGAGTATGCATGAAATTTGGTATATGCTGAGGGTTCTAGTTCCAATCCCCCACATTTCCTAAAGCACAACTGTAGAGCTAGCTATCCAGTCCTGCCTTAGATCCTGGTGCTCATTTTTCATTCTTACTAATAAATTTCCATTATTACATTTTTTCTTCTAAAACAGGGTACTTTTGTCTTCAATAAAAACCTGTTCAGGCAGATATCCTTTCTCCTCAATGATTTTCATAATGATATCAGGGAACTTGTCTGCTGCCTCTTCATCAGAAGAAGCTCGTTCTCCTAATATTGTGAAATTTTCTTAAGCCAAATCTCTTTCTAAAATTATTAAACTATCCTTTGCTGGCATTAAACTCACAAGCCTTAGATCCTTCACCTTCCTTTTGCTTTAAATTGTCATGTAACTATTTCATGTCTTCTCAAATCATTTTAAATTTCATAGGTATGTATTTCTTGTAGAACTTCACTCACATAAAAGCTATATTTTCAATAGGATATTAAAAGCTATTTCACAACAAGTGGAAGGTTGTTGAATCTGCTGGTATAGCTGCAGCACGGGCTTCGTAAATTGTTTTTATTTATTTACAATGGCTCTTATGCTAAATTTCTTTATCTTGAAATGATAAGTAAAAACAACTGCAGAGCTCAGCCTATGGTACATATCCAGCAATCCAGCTTACTCTTTTAATGTAATGACTTTTCTCTGCTTCTTGGGAACACTTCTAGCATCACTAGTGTCACTTCATATAGATGCCGTGGTGTTATTCAAGGTTTGTAATATTGCTCTAAACACAATTAATGATACATAAAAATCAAGAGAAATCACTTTGTACTGCAATGTGTAATTGTCTTGACAGATGAACTGCTTACGAGAAGATGATTAGTGCCACACAGTGTTTTAAGTGGATACTCAAACCACTTGAGCTCAACACAATAGGAACAGGGGGTGGCTACAAAATTATTATAGTGATACAGTATGCACTACAGTTAATTTTATGCGGCTGTTATTTAATACTACATTTTTGTGCTTGTTTACATTTGTCTGTACTGTAGATGGCATCATGTGAGTTCTGACAATATTTGAGTGCATAAGTTTTGATACATTTAAACTTTTTATAACAGGTTCATATTTATAGTTTATTATATAAATGATAGAATAGAACATTATCTACATATATTTTATGCATTCAAGACATATCTAAACTTTTTTTGATATTTCTAAGCTATATGGTTCATCTATGAGTTTTTTCAAATTGTTGCACATCTCCAAAAATTTTTCAATAAGAAAAAAATCTGCAAATAAGTGGACCTGCATAGTTCAATTCTGAGTTGCTCAAGGGTCAACTATACATTTCCCCCCACCACTAAAATTTATGTAGTTAACAATCTTAGGAATTAGTCAAACTGTAAAGGCTGAAACTTTTATCCACAGAAATTAATAGTTCTTAAAATTTAATGCAAAAGATAGCATATTCACTTATTAAACAAATAATATTTGGATAATACCTATATAATTATATGAGAAGATTTACATATATAACAAACAACAGGATTTTAAAAGCAAAATGTTAAGTTTTAGGGAAAACACACAATGTTGAATATGTCAATAAATGCTTATATCATTTACTTGTGAAAATATATCAAACATTCATATATAATAATATTTTAGGATCCAACTAATTAAAAATATTTCATTTCCTAGAACAGAAAAAAATAGCTGCAGAAAACCCTGTATAGATAGTTCAATTTCGTCCATTCTCTGGCACTTAAACAGCTGTTGTCTGCTCCGTTGAACACGAATCTACGTACATAGTGAACAGTGAGAGCATTGTCATTTATATTACTTAATTGTGTCAATTTTTCACATTCCAGGCATTTGCTGAATATTACTTCAATTAACGACTGCAGATACCCTTACATGGAAATATAAGGCAGTTATCGCCAAATAAAGTGCTGTATTGTGTGTGTGTTAAAAATGGGTATGCTTTAGAATTTCTGAACAGCTCATTTTTTATTTATGAAGGTCACCAGTGAATATAATCGATCAAAATGTGACTTGTTTTCAATAAGGGTCTTGATTGAGCAGTCAATAGCCAAGTGCATTTCAGACTGCAATTCCAAAGGTCCTTGGAAGCACTCTGTTTGGTGGTTTGAGTCAGAAGAATACAACCCTAACCACATACATTTTTTTTTAAAAGTATGCCAAGGCCTACTTTCCAAAAGAGTACATAAAATTATGAGTTTTTTTTCTTTTATTTCAAAAAGCCATTGACTATAAATAATGCCATTTTTTTCTATTAAAAAGTTTACGGTTATCCTCTTTGGTTTTCTGTAGCTTTCCATTTAGTTAAATAAAAATAAATTAATTGGAAATATTTGAGTTTATCTTACTTAACAAACATAAGTTTATCTTACTTTGGAATATGTACCAAAATTATTGTTATCTATGACTCTATGGGATCTATGTATGCATTTCAGTCATTTATGTATTCCTCTTTTGCTTATATCATTTTAATGAAACAGAGATGCACAACTAGATCCCCATTAGGGAAAGATTTTGTGCCAGCGTTGCTGGGCGGGCCATCTGCTGACTTTTTGTTTGAATCTACCATCTTTTTGCGAATGGCCACAGCTGCTGTTCCACCATTTCAGTCTAAAGCAGGACAACTATGACAGATTACTTTAGTCTCAAGCTCTCAGAAGTGTTGGCTAAGAATAGAATGAGGCTTCCTTTGCAGCATACCTTTTACCTTTGCCCAGTCTAGCCCTGCCAAGCCCTCTAACTCTAAACCACATACATGTGGTGATTCCAAGAGCACTCTCAATAATCATCTTACACACTACACTGTGCTCCAGACTCTGCTTGTTAAATAACTCAACATGCAACAAAAAGGTTAAAAAGAAAAAAAAAAAAAACTAAAGTGACTGAGTCTTCATACTTATAAATCCAATTCCTACATTATATGTTTGTTTTTTAAAAAAATTAATTTGAAAATTGCCTTAACCCTTAAGTTATATTGTTTTAAACTACTTCTTCGGTGGAGACATTTTATCCTTTCTGAATATTAAGTTCAGTGCTTCCAGATTCAGTGTAACTTTATAGTATTGTCTCAACATATCTGCGAACTAAGGACTGCTGCACAAAACCAAGGTGGAGTGATATGATCTGTACTTACCCTCCCACCTAAAAGAACCACAAAACAAAACAAGTAAAATTGGAATCAATGGTTCTCATTCACTAGACATCAAGCAGAAGCACAGTGACTTTTGAGACATGAAAAGCAACAGAGGTTAGCCTTACCATTGCTCAAATTTACTGCTTGAGAGAGTTTTCAGGCTTTTGTGCAGGGAGAAAGAACCCATGTGGAACTAAACAGAAATGAAAAAAAAAAAAAAGAAAGAAAGAAAGAAAAGAAAACCCCAAATCCATATGAACATCTCAGTAGATGCAGAAGCATCATTTCACAAAACCCAACATAATTTTTTTAAAAAGTTTGCAGCTAATTAGGAATACAAGATATTTTTTTTCAACCTGGTAAGATGTATCTGTTAAATATCCTTAGGTAGTACTTAATGGTGAAATTCATCATACTTAAATAAATCACACTTAATGGTGAAATTCTGAATTCCTACACAAAAACTCCCTCACAAAATCAGGAAAAATACAAAGATGTCAGCTCTGGTCACTTCTATTCAACATTATTTTGAAGGTTCTATTCAATAAAATGAAAAGAAAAAAGAATAAAACACACATAGACTGGAAAGAAGAAGTAAAACTATTATTATTTATAAGACCACATGGGCAATTGTATAGCAAGTCCACTAAGATCTATAAAAAGTTACACAAAATCATAAGTAAATTTGGCAAAGTTGGTAGAAAGTTACATCACTGTTTTGAAAATTGTGCTTCTATCTACTATCAATGAAAAAATCACAAACTAAAACTTTAAAAATACTATTTTTAATATTATCAAGAAATATAAAAGCTGTGGGGAAAAATTTGACAAAATATGTCAGAGACCTTTATATTGAAAACTCTAAAACACTGTTAAGAGAATTTAAAGGAGACCTAAAAACATGAAAAATATAATATGCCCCAGTGTCAGAACACTCAATAATAAAGATTTAAATTATCTCTAATTTTTTTCTTCTGTGGAATCAACACAATTCCAATAAAAACTCCATTATCATTTGTACAAAGTGGCAAACTAATTCACAAGTTCATAGGACCTTTCAAAGAAACTAGAATACCCAAAACAAGTGTGAAAAAGGAAAAATAAATTTATTTATAGTCTCTGACTTTAAGACTTATTATAAACCTACTCTATTTAAGACAACATAGTATGGTATAAAAATAAGCAAATATGTAAATGGGACTGAATATCAAGCCAAAATACATGCACACTGATATGAATAACAATTTTAACACAGGTTTCTGAAATAACTGGATATACATATACAAAAAAAATAATTTTTTTAAATAAAGTAATTCTAGACCATATCTCACACTATATATAAAAGCTTTACAATTTCTAGAAAGAAAGTAACCTTTTTCATCTTGGAGTAATCAAATATTTCTTAGATACAACACTGGAAGTACAATTCATAAAAGAACATATTGATATACTGAACCTCATTAAAATTAAGAATTGCTCTTCCAATGTTTCTGATAAAAGAATGAAAACACAAACTAGATAGTGGATTACAAAATTGCAAACTATACATTTGATAAAGATTTTTTATCTAGAATATATAAAGAACTACCAAAACCCAATAATAAGAAAGTGAAAAACACACAGTAAGAAATGGGCAGAACATTTGAACGAACACTCTAAATAGATCACCTAAGACAGAAATCTATATTCAATAAAAAGGTGACAGGAAACACTTCAGGCAAGGAAGGACAGGGAAGCAAGGACATCTGCTTGGCCAAGATCATCTGGGAGCCTAGAGAAGTTTCACAATGTGGGGAATGTGTAAGTGAGTGATCCCAAGAAGTCCACATTTCGACCATGGACTTATGCAATCCTAGCCATGGAAGAGGCCTTTGATATACATGGGCTCTGAGACTAACATAAGGAGCTCCCTGGATATTGCACAACTGCATTCCTCCAGAGAGGGACCTCACACTGGGTCTCACACATCCCCCAGCATCAGGAAGCTGTAGAAAGGTGCCCTTATGAGGTCATAGACCCCATCAGACTGCATCCTGCCGTTGGGCTCAACAGCCTGCATCTATACATCGTTGGACCCCCATTGACATTCCTTACTCACAACTGGGTGCTACTGCTAGCTGCTACTGCCAGGGCCAAGGTACAAGCCACTGGCAATGATCTTGCCACCGGCAGTAGGGCCACTGTGCATTTAAAAGTGCCATGAAGAAAGGGTACCTTCTTATAGGCACCAACTGGAAGCTCCTGTTTACTGCTGCTGCCACTTACAGCTACTCCACCTTCCCCAGCATCAGGAACACAGTGTAGACACTGCCCCCCTCAAACATTCTGCTGGAGCCTGGGAATTACCCTGTTCTTGCATACAATAGCTAGAACTGAGTGGCATGCAACATGAGGGTGCCTGGGCAAAGTTCTCCCTGGCTTGACTCTACCTTCCCTGCACCTGAGTTAACTGTCCAGTGCACCAGAGACCAGCCTCACCCATTCAATTGACACATGAGCACTTTTCCTCCACCAAACTGCTGCTACTACCATACCACAGCAGGCACCACACATCCACGCATGCCACCTCTGAGCCTGGGGACTGGCCCACCCAGTTCATCACAGTCCCTGCTAGTACCAGAATGTAATGCCTAGGAGCCAGATGACTGTCCCACCACAGCTACTGCCATTGCCAACATCATGCCAGCTTCCCAGTATCCTGAGGAACTGCCTACCAACTTAGCACACTGCTGCCACTGGTAGCACCCGAACAAGGTGCCTGGGGGCCCACAATCTTATCTACCTAGACCAGCTACCATTGAAGCCAGCATATACCATCCTGGTGCCTAAGGATGGGCATGATTGACCTACTGCTGTCCCCACTGAAGCATCAGGACTGGTTTACCTGATGTGCCCATCCCTAGCAAAACTGTACCACAGCTTACACTAACGACCACACCTGAGCCCTGTGAAGAAATAACAAACATTACTGACACATTTTACAGATGAATAAATCATACAGAGTCTACACTACTGCACAAACACAGAATCAAAATGCCCTACCCAACCAATGGCATAGATACATATTTAGGAAAAATCCTTCCCCTGTGAAAACAAGTTAAAAAAAATTGGAAGGAGTGACCCTTATGTCAGATGCACAGATAAAAACATAAGGACACAATATACATGATAGAGCAAGGCAATAGAACAGCTCTAATGGAACACAGTAATTCTTAAGTAACAGATTTGAATAAATAAATTTATATGCATTCCAGCCTGGGTGACAGAGCAAGATTCTGTGTCAAAACAAAACAAAACAAAGCAAAAAAACCCAGAAAATTTCTAAAATCCTGGAAAAAATAATTCAAAATAATGGTATTAAAGAAATTGTGTGATACACAAGAGAACTTGGAAAAAAAGCAATAGAAAGAAATTTTTAAAATCAGTGTATGAATGAGCAGTTTATCAAAAAGATTGATATCATTAAAGAACAAAATAGAGATTATAGAATTAAAATATTCATTGAATGAAAGCTTCAAATATAGACTATATCAAGCAGAATAGAAAAATGTAGAAATTAAAGACAGGTCTTTTAAAATAACTTGATTAGACAAAAATAATTTAAAAGAATAAACAAAGCCTATGTGACACATAGAACACCATAATGTGACCAAATATTATAATTGTTAGTGTGTAAGAAGGCAAAAAAAAGTGAAAAGGAAAAAATATTTAACAAAATAACAGCTGAAAACTTCCCAAGCCTTACAAGAGATTAAGACATCCAGATACAGAAAACTCATCAATCCTCAAACAGATATAGTTTCAAAATGTGTTCTCCATGGCATATTATAATCAAATTGTCAAAAGTCAAAGACAAAGAGGCAGTTCTAAAAATAGTAAGAGAAAAGCATCCAGTCACTTATAAGAGAAACCCCGTCAGACTAATAGCAGATTGTCAGCAGAAACCATACAGATAGGGAATGGAATGGTATATGCGAAGATCTGAGAGATAAAAAAAATCACCACCAAAGATACTAGACTCAGTGAAGTTTTTCTTCATAAATGAAGAAGAAATAAAGTCTTTCCCACACAAAAAAGAAGCTGAGGAAATTCATCACCACTAGATGAGACATGTAAGAAACTCTTAAATCCTATAACTGGAAGTAAAAAGACAATATTTATCATCATTAAATTACATGAAGGTATAAAGTCCACCTGTAGAGCAAATACCTAAATGAAGAAAAGAAAAGATAAAATGTTACCACTACAGACAACCATGAAACCCAATGATAAAGAATATGAGAGAAAGGAAGGAAATTACACAAAACAATTAGAAATCAATTTGTAAAATTACCAGAATAAGTTCTCATATATTAATAATAATGTTGAATCTTAATGTATTAAACTTTTCACTTATAAGATATACACTGGATATATGGATAAAAAATAAGTATAGCTATACTAATGTTAGATAAAAGAAACTTTAAGGTAAAAACAGTTCAAGTAAGACAAAGGAGGTAATTATATAATAATGAAGTAAGTAAATAAATTTCAGAAAAAACAGAAAGAGGATTTAACAAGTCACCCAAAACCAGAGCACCCAAAACCAGAGCACCCAGATACATAAAGAAAATATTATTAGACCTAAAGAGATAGTGAGAAAAACTTCAATAGTTGGAGAGTTCAGCCTCCTTCTTCTGCATTAGAAAGTTTATTTACACAGGAAACAAAGAAATATTAGAATTTAGCTGCACACTAGACTTCTACAGAAAATTTTATTCAGCAGCTAGAAAACATATCCTCCTCATCACTACATGGAACATTTTTTATGATGACCATATGCTAGGACAAAAAAGAAAACAATGTTTAGAAAATGAAAATCACATCTAATTTATTCTCAGATATAATAACATTAATATTCAATAACAAGAGAAACTTCAGAAACTGCATGAATACATAGAAATTATACAATATGCTTCTGAATGACCACGGAGTCAGGGAAGAAATTAAGGAAAAAAAATTTTAAGCTGAAACAAATGAAAATCAAAACACAACTTACCAAAATCTATAGGATACTGCAAAAGTGTGATAAAAAGGAAGTTTATAGCAATATACACATATTGAATAATAGAAGATTCTAAATAAACTATCTAAAATGTATCTCAAGGAACTAGAAATAAAATAAAAGAAACAATAAAGAACAGAGCAGAACTAAATAAAATTGAGACCAAAAATACAGAAGAGCAAAAAACTAAAAACTTGGTTTTATGAAAAGGTACACAAAATTGGAAAATTTTTAGCTAGACTAAAAGTAAGAGAGAAGACCCAAATAAATATAATTAGAATTAAAAGGAAACAGTACAACTGATACGCCCAGAAATACAAAATATCATCAGAGATTAATATAAACGACAATGTACTAACTAGTTAAAAAACATATAGGAAATTGATAAATTCCCTAACACATACAACCTACCAAGGTTGAATCAAGAAGAAATAGAAAACTGTAACTAAAGAAGAATTACTAATGCAACTAAATTAGTAATAAAAGTCTTAGAAGTCCAGGACAGAATGGCTTCACTACTAAGTTCTTCCAAACTTACATAGAAGAACTAAAACCAATTATCCCCAAAGTATTCCAAAAAAATGAAAAGAAAAGAATTTTCCCTAGTTCATTTTATGAGACCAGCACTACCCTTATACCAAAACCAGGCAAGAATGCAACTAAGATACAAAACTACAGGTCAATGTTTCTCATGAACATAAGACACAAAAGTTCTCAGCAAAACACTGACAAGCTGAGTTCAGTAGTACATCAAAAAAATAATACCATGATTAAGTGTAATTTATCCCAGAGATACAAGAATTGTCCAATATACACAAATGTGACGTATCACATCTTCAGAATGAAGAACAAAAACTATCTAATCACCTCAGTAGATGGAGAAAGAAAACATTTGATAAAATTCAACACACCTTCATGATAAAAACTCTCAATAAAGAGGCATGAAGAGAATATAACTCAACTTAACAAGGCCCATATATGATAAATGTGCAGCTAACATTATATTGAAAGGCAGAAAGCTTAATATTTTTTTTTCTTTTAAGAATGGAAACAAGATAAGGGTGTCCATATTTACCATCTCTTATTCAGCATAGTATTGGAAGTCTAAGCCAGAGCAATTAGGCAAGAGAAAGAAATAAATGTCATGTAAAATATAAAAGAAAAAGTCAAGTTGTTCCCCATTGTAGAATATATAACTTTATGTCCACAAAAAAACTAGACTCCACCAAAATCTCAGATCTGATTAAAAAAAAGTAAAATTGCAGGATAGAAAATCAGCATACAAGAATCACTAGTGTTTCTGTTCACCAATAATTAGCTACATGAAAAAGAAATTAAGACTCCAAACCCAGTTATAGCAGCTACAAAAGAAGAAAATACCTAAAAATAAATTTAACCAAGAACATGAAAGGCCTCTACAAGGAAAACCACAAAATTCTGATAAAAACAAATTAAAGAACACAAGCAAGGAGAAAAACATTCCATACTCATGGATTGAAAAAAATTCACATCATCAAAGTGACCCTACTACCCAAAGCAATCTATGGAGTAAGTGTAATCCCTATTAAAATAATAATGGCAAGTATTACAGAAATGGAAAAAAAAAATCCTAAAATTCATATGAAACAGAAACAGAGCCCAAATAGCCAAAGCAATTCTGAGTTAAAAGAAGACAGGTGGAGGCATTATACTACCTGACTTCAAAATACCTTCCAAGGCTATAACAATCAAAACACCATGACGTTGAAACAAAACAGAGACACAGACGAATAGAACAGAATATGGAATTAAGAAATAAATCCACATATTTATAGCCTATTTAGTTTCAACAGTGGTGTCAAGAACATGCATTGTGAATAGAATTCCTTCTTTAATAAATGGTGTTGTGAAAATTGGGTATTCACATGCAGAAAATGAAACTAGATCCCTGACTCTTGTACAAAAATTAACTCAAGATGTATTAAAGACTTAACTCCTGGAACTATAAAGCTTCTAGAAGAAAACATAGAGGAAACACCTCTGAATATTGATAGAAGTGAAGATTTTATGGCTAAGACCTCAACATCACAGGCAACGAAAGCAACAATAGACAAATAGGACTATGTTAAATTAAAAAGTTCCTTCACAGCAAAGGAAATAGTCAATAAAGTGAAACAATAACCTGTTCAATGGGAGAAAATTGTTGCCAACTATTCATCTGACAAGCAACTAATATTCAAAATATACTAGGAACTCAGATGGCTCAAGAGAAAAAAGAAAAAAAAAAGATCCCATTAAAAAACTGGGCAAAAGACATGAATAGACATGTTTTAAAAGAAGACATACAAATGGCCAACAGCTATATGAAAATATTATCACCATCATTAATCATTAGGATAATGCATATCAAAACCACAATGAAATATTATTTTATTCCACTTATGATGACTATGATTAAAAATACTACAATATTAAATGCTAGCAGGGATGAAGACAAAACGGAACTCTTACACATTGTTTATGGTTATGTTAATTAGCACAGCTACTATGGAAAACAGTATGGAGATTTATCAAAAAAAATTGGTAAAGAAATACTTCAGGGGTTTAACTGGATCACAGTTCTGCAGGCTGTAGAGGAATTACTGAAGCATCTGATTCTGGGGAGGCCTCAGGAACCTTCCAATCATGGAAGAGGGCAAAGGGGGAGCTATCACATCATGTGGTAAAAACGGGAGAATGCTAAAGAGAGAGTGGAGGGGGAGGTTCCACACACTTTTGAATGACCAGATCTCATGAGAACTCACTGTTACAAAGACACACCAAGTCGTGAGGGATCCACCCCCATGATCCAAACACCTCCAACCAGGCCCTAACTCCAGCATTGGGGATTACAATTCAACATGAGATTTGGGCAGGGACAAATAGCCAAACTATATTACTATGTTAGTTAAAATAACTCAGGCACAGAAAGACAAATAGTGTATGCTCTCACTCACACATAAAAGGTATAAACATTAATCTCACGAAGGTAAGGAGTAGAATGATAGATACCCTAGATGGGAAGGGCATGTATTGGGGTGTGGGGGAAGTAAAGAGAGATTGGTTAATGGATACAAACATTCAGTTAGAATAATTAATTTCTGATGTTGATAGCAGAGTAGGGTGTCTATAGTTAACAACAACTTATTGCATACTGTAAAATAGCTTGAAGAAAGAACTTGAAATGTTCCCAACATAGAGAAATGGTAAATACTTGAAGTAATGGTTATCCTAAATGCCCTGACTTGATGATTACACTTCCTATCATGTAACAAAATATTGCATGCACTTCATAAATAAGTACAAATATTGTGTATTATCAATACAAAAAATTTAAAAAGATTTGGAACACACTTCACCAAAGAAGACATATTTATGACACATAAGCACATAAAAATACATTTAATATTATTTATTAGGGAATTGTAAGATAAAAATCACAATCAGATACCACCACACACCTATGAGAATGGCTAAAACCTAAAAATCTGATCATATCAGGTGGCGATGGGGATGTGGAAGAATAAGCACTCTCGTACGTAGCTAGTAGAAATATTAGAAATATAAAACATACCACCAGGTTAGAAAATAATTTATCAGTTTCTTAAAACGTTTAAGCATATCTGTACTATACGATCCAGCCATTCTATTTTAAGCCCTTACCCAAGAAAAATAAAAGAATATTTTCATACAAAGATTTTACATAAACTTACATATAAAGTGTATTTATCATAAGCAAAATCTGAAACATATTTCATTGTCTGTCAAAAGGTAGATGAATATAATGTGGTGCATTCATACAGTTGGTAAAGAAAGGAGCACAAGTGATTTGGGATAAGTGATGGTTTCTTAAGAACTGTTAGAAAATGGAAACTCAAGTAGATCAGGAAGATAGTTAAAAATAATTGAACAATGCAGAAGAGACATCAGCTCACAAATTTCAACTCTACATTTCTGAGGTCTGATGTTACAATGTGTAAGATGGTTCAATTAATCAATATTATTTGTTTTTCTGTTTATTCATTCATTCATCCTTCTTTCACCCAACCATTGACTCAGTTCATTTTTTAAATAGTTTATGCTTGTATTAGTCAGAGATCTCCAGAGAACAGAAGAAACAGGATATATTATATGCTATTACATGTATTACTTCATATATTATATTATATGTACATTATATATGCATATATATTTATATACGATTATATATAAAGAGATTTATTATAAGAAATTAACTCACACGATTATGGAAGTTGAAAAGTTGCAAGATTTGCAGGGTGACGTGGCAAGCTGCAGATCCAGGCAGGAAATGATTTAGTTCCAGTCCAAGTCTGAGTGCATGAAAACCAGAAAAGCCAATTGTAGTTGATGATGTATTTCGAGTTCAAAGGTTGGCAGGCTTCAGACCCAGGAAAAGCTGATGTTTCAGGTAGTCTGAAGGAAGGAAAAAAAAAAAAAAATGATGTCTCAGTTCAAAGATGTCAGGGAGGAAGAATTCTCTCTTACTCAGGGCAGGGTTAGCCTTTTTGTTTTATTCTGTCCTTTACCTAGTTGAAATAAGCCTACCTACCTCCATTAGGAAGAACAAATTGTTTTACTCAGTTTAATGATTTAAATGTTAACCTCACCCAAAACCACACTCACAGACACAATCAGAATAATATTTGCCCAAATATCTAGGCACTCTGTGACCCAGTTAACTTGACAAAAGTAACAATCACAAATCCAACCCTTGTCAACTGTATGTCAGCTGTGTATGATACTCATACACATGTCTTTAAGCCATGCTTAATCTCCAGATGATGACAATAACGAGGTCTTAATTCTGACTAGCATGTACAACTAGCCTATGCACAACTGAAAATGTAAATTCTTTCAAGAAGAAGAGATGCCGTCCTTGAATGATGTTTTCTTTTCTTCTTGATATGTTGTACCTTAAACACTATAATATAAAAATTAACAATACTTAAACACTAATGATATATAGTTAATACATCTTACTCTACATGATAAAGTAATGAGAGGGAATCTTATACACATACACATACAAATACACATATATGTAATATATGTTTACATCTCTCTGTGTGTGTATATATATATACACACATATGTGTAAATATATTCATAACAAAATTAGGAGAAAACACTCATGACAATTACTGGCTTCATTTCTGAAACTGGCGATGTGTTTGTAACTGGTATTTATCACTACTTTCCTTCACTGTACATTTTGTGTTCCCTTTCCTTTCAGCAAGCACTTTATCTGGTTGCAGTCTCAAACTTGATGAGGTGACCGAAACCTTCACTCTTGAAGGATCTGAGACATTAATAAACCTGCTTGAATTTGGTTGTAATTTCATGGACCTTAATCATAGGTCATAGAGGCACGAGGAGTCCCAAATGACTGGGTAGCAGTCATGATTTCCAACTTAATGGAATCATTGTTGTGTCTTCCAATGGAAGCATTTCTCCCTTTGGAACTAAGACCTCTAGGATGGCAGGGCATAAGGTCTTCAAACAGAAAGCTCAAATTTTGCTACTGTGTGATTAGAAGTAACCATAAATGGTGTCACTCCCATTTCCACCACTTGATTTCCTGGACCTGTGAATCCTAGCACCATATATTAGATGTTGATTTAGAGCATATGCAGCCTTCTGGAGAATGTTGTCTTAGCCTATCAGGCATTGCCACCTAGCTGGTGCTGTAATTGAGTCTTCAAAGGCTATTCCACCATTCTATCAAGGAAACTGCTTTAGAATGGTGGAAAACATAGTAAGAACAGTGAATGTCATGAGCATGGGACCATTGTCATACTTCTTTTGCTGTAAAGTGAGTTCATTAATGAGAAGGGATGCTATATGGAATAACATAATGATAAATAAGGCATTCTATGAGTCCAGAGATGGTAGTTCTGATAAAAGCATTGTGTACAGGAAAGGCACATACATATTCAGAGTAAGTATCTATTCCAGTAAAGACAAAACATTGTCCTTTCCATAATAGAAGTGGTCCAATGTCATCAACCTGCCACCAGGTAGCTGATTGATCACCCAGGGGAAAGGTGCCATGTTATGGGCTCAGTTTTGGGCTTTGCTACTGGCAGATTGGTCACTTAGCAGTGGCTGTAGCCATGTTGACCTTGGTGAGTGGAAGTCAATGTTCCTGAGACCGTGTATAACCTACAACTCTGCCACTTTGGCTGTTTTCATATGAGCCCATTGGGCAATGGCAGGGGTAGCTGCAGTAGCAGGCTGACTAGTATTCACAAAGTAGGTCACCCTATATACTGGATTATTAAAATCCTCTTCTGCTGAGGTCACCACTGTAAGCTTTAACATAAGATATACACATTTTCATGACTTTTGCCCACTCAGGAATATCTATCCATATAGGTCTTCCCCAAATTTCCTTGTGGCCAATTTTCCAATAACATACCTTGCAAGTCCCTGACTGTCCTGCAAAATCATTGGCTAGAGCCCATTAATTGGTATATAATTGCATGTCTGACTATTTCTGCACTGAAGCAAGGTGCACTCAGGTGCACTGCCTGAAGTTCTGTCTACAAGGAAGCATTTCTTTTCATTAATGTCCTTCAGGGATGCTCCAGAAAGGGGCTGTAGTGTTGCAGCTATCCCCTTTTTAATGATGCCTGTATATCATTGCAGAGTCATCTGTAAACCGGGTCTCAGTCTTATTTTTCTCAGGGAACTGATCCAGGGACTTCCCATGTAACTGTAGGTATAGCCTGAGAGAGAGAAGGCAGTGCAGCAGAAGTGGGGATCATGGACATTTGGGTCATTTCTTTTATGTTTTACTTGTGTTCTTTAGGGTTTGCTCTGGCCTGATTACATACATACCTCTTCCATTTGATGATGGAATATTGTTATGCATAGCCAGCTTTATGACTTGGAGAGTCAGATAATAACTATGAGGTTGGTTTTGGCCAAAACCACAATTCCTTTTGTATTAATCTAATAGTGAATGGCAGCTCAGGTCTCATGGTAGCCTAGTGGCCCATACTTAAGGATTCAATCTCTGCTGATGCCTGGTAGCAGGCAAAGAGGTTTTTCTCAAAAAGAGAATATTCGCAGAGATGGCAGGGTTTTGCTCCAAAATCCTAAGGGCTTATACTGCAATTCACTTATAGGAGACTCCCAGAGGTTCTTTGAATTCTTCTAACATTTGAGAATTAATACAATAATATAAAATACAGAAAGAAGAAAGCAAACAATAACCCAAACACTAGTCAATGTTTCTGTATCTCTTCCAGCATTTAATCATGCATATTTTGAATTCATTACATTGCTAAATCATAGTAACGATGAATTAATGTATATTCCTTTTCATTTTTAAAAAATTATTAATGTTTAAAGTTTTAAGATTTTTTTTTTTTTTTTTTTTTTTTTGAGACAGGGTCTTGTTCTATCGCCCAGGCTGGAGTTTAGTGGCATGGTCATGGGTCACTGAAGCCTTGACATTCGGCGCTGAATCTCTTCTCCCACCTCAGTCTCCTCAGTAGCTGGAAATACAGGTGCACATCACCATGCCCAGAGGATTTTTGTATTTCTTGTAGAATCAGGATTCACCATGTTGCCCAGGCTGGTCTTGATTTCCTTGGCCTCTGAAAGTACTGGGATCCACCCACCTTGGCCTCCAAAAGTACTGGTATTATAGGCATAAGCCACCATGCCCAGCCAAGTTTTAATAAATATTTTAATTGTAGCATAGTTTTGCTTTTATAAATCAATTTAATATACTTATATTCATTTTTACAATCTGTGTGTTGTTGCTTTTTATTTTTTAATTGCATCACTATTAAAAAATTCAAAAATGATGATGTCACAATATCAGCAACATTTTACCTAAAAATTCATATTACCTTGTCTTATGAGTTATGTAAAAATAAAAAGCAAAGAAAGCAAACTAAAAGTCCTGAATTTCAATGATTTGGGTAAATCATGACCTCTCCAGAATTTCATAGACCTAACATTTCCTTATTGAGTTACACTTAGTTATAAGTTTTGACTTTATTATGACATGCTCCCAGTTCCTGACCTGACTTCTTTGGCTTTTGAGATGCTTGAAAGACAAGTGAGAGAATAAATAAATAAATAAATAAATAAATAAATAAATAAAGCTCAGTTAAAAAAAAAAAAAAATTTAAAACCACCTCTAATGAGGAAAGTACCTGAAAGATATGAGAGTGAGTCATTGGTGAAAAGAAAGTTGAATTGTGCATTAGATGCTTATTTTAATTGCAAGAAGTTATTCAAGGGAGGCTTTTGCTGCAGATTGATTTCCATGTACCCTAATAACAGAAGAAACATTGGTTAAGCTTAAAAATAAAATAGGGTTAGGTTAGAAGCAAAAATGTGTGATGTGACAATACCAAAACCTGTTACTGAGAATCTCCTTAGGATCAAGAATGGAAATTCTTAAGTAAGGCAGTTTAGAATTTTCTTTTGAAAAGAAATAATTAAGTGTTTTATAAATAAAGATCATGGTTGTAAACCTCTTAATACTGAGAATATTAAAAGACAAATTGGAACATTTTTTAAAAGAGTAATGTGTACACGCTTTCAAAATATTTCTCCAATGCTCGAATAGAGTTGTACGTATCCTTATAACATGTAATCCACTGTACAGCAAGTACGCTTCAGACTATGAAGTATTAGTTTAATGTGATAAACATCTGTTTTTAAAATTTAAGTAGCCAAGGGAATATAATTCTGTGATTAATTGAAAAAAATATTTTAAAAAATGAAATCTAACTTACGGAATTTCAAAAGATCCTTTCAAATTCCCATTTCCTATCTGACTCCTGCAAATTATTTCCATATAGAACTCCCACTGACTGGAACAGGAATCCTTAGTCAAAAGAGAAATACTAGTGATAAACAGACAACTACTAGGCCCATTTATGTACCCTGAAGGAAAGTATGGTCACTTACCTTAACTTACATATATGTATAAATATTTATTCATATCTAAGTCAATACACACCAAATCTTAGATACGCATTTTTGTATATGTTTCCCATTGCTACACCATTAGTCTGAGAAGGAAAATCACAATTAAACCAATGTGATCACATAAAGGAGTCAAAGTACAAGAAATAATATATAGGTCAAACACTAAGATTTCAAAAAGGTTTTACACTTAATTTATGAATCACAGCTTCTCAGAGGCATAGAAGCCATCAGTCTAATGGAATGCAATACACCTTCCCCCCTTAGTTTATTATATAGCAATTTAGGGGCCAATTACTTGTTGAGTGTTTCATTCTTCTGCATCATGACAAGACCCTCCCTGGGTCAAGAATATACTTTTTAAACTAATTATCCTCTTTAATTGCTAACTGACGTATTCTAAGTATTGTATTTCACTTTCCCATGAAGAAGTAACTGGTGATTACGTTGAAACACGTTCTGCTGTTGATTTTTCTGGGGCTATTAGCTGTTTGGCAGCTTTCTCCGAATCATCACAGTAAAAGTCATCTTTCAGCTCATCTAGGGTGACGCTATGTTAATCAATGTGTCTTCCACTTCCATATGTATTCATTTCAAGAATTTTTGAAGGTTCAGTCTAACATCTCTTTTTAACTTCACTTAGACATTATGCTAGAGACCAGAGGTAACATGCATAGTGATATGTTAATTATTTGTTGTCAAAATTACATCGGCATAAAAATATTAGCTGAGTAAAAGTCTTATAATTTTGGCAGGCAGCATCATACAAATATATATTCTATGCTCATAATCCTTTAAATCAAAAATTTATTTTTGAATTTTTAATAAAGCTAAAATAAATTGATATATTATTTGATGTGATGTTATTTAGCTTTCTTTCTTTTTTTAAAACTTGCATTTCAATCAGTTGCTTAAAAGGTCATGTTTAATGTCACATTAGCACTTTTGCAGAAAGATTTATTTTTGTTTAGGCTTAGTATAAAAGGATAAAAGCTTTCTGGGTGTTCATTCCAAACAGTACTTTCCAGAAGTTCCAGCCACAGTTTCAGCATGGCTCCCTTAAGGTGCCCATCTTCAGCCAAAGACACCTAACCACTATAAAACTGTGTAACAAAAAGTGCAAGGTAATATTTCTTCATTGTGTCTTTCTATTTTGCCTCTTTAAAACTTCTTACACAAGTAGGTAAAAATTAGATGTCAATGTAGATATAGGTGTCATACTTACATAGTAATTCTAAGCACAAAATGTTATTCAGATAATGTTCTCTTAAACTACATTCATGTTAGAAAATTATATAAATCAATGTGTCTTTCATTTTTTTGAACATCAAAGTAACTCTAATTCCTTGCCTCATTTTTTTTTCTCCCACTGGTGAATAGCTTCTCCAAGGATAATTTAAAAAAGAAAAACAAAAAAACATAATTTTCTGATGTGTTCTGATGGCTTTACTGAACCTCACTCAAACTGACTATATTGTTGGTGCAAAAGTAATTGACGTTTTTGCCATTACTGATTATATTAGGTTGGTGCAAAAGTGATTGCAGTTTTGCCATTACTTTCATATATCTTCTGTGTTGTGCAACTGAAATCATCCACAATTTCAGTGAATCAGGCAAGCAAATGGCATGGCAAAAAGTGCTATTTTTGACATCCTGGCATCACTTCTTTATCATTTATAGTACTCTAGTTTAGTGCTGGTGTGCTGCTTAACACACACTAAGTAATCTATGTAATTTAAACCCTGAAAAATAACAAACTGGCATTAGAGAATCTGTACTTCTCATTTCCTAGGCCATTGTAGTTAAGGATATATGAGGCGTAAGGAGGATTTGATACTGGTTTCAGAGAGAAAAAAGTTTCCTGTTCATTTATAAGAATTATCAGGATAAATAATCTCGCTTCCTGATTCACATTAAACCTGGAAACACATAGATCCCAAAGACACTGGTATACCTGTTGATTCCTCAAGAAGTCTTAGCTTTATGTTTAAATAAATACAATGGGAGACATAAAGTTGAGAAAAAGTTTCATTCTTCATTCAGTGATGAGGTTCTGGATGCTCCTAGGTGAATAATAAGAGCCAAAAACATCCCTTTATTTCTTAGGCCAAAAACTCTTTACCTCTATCCCAACAATGCATGAATGAAAAACTTCCATTTCTCCCAATTAAAGTATAATTCAAACATTTTATGTTTTTTTCTTGTATTTTTTACTAGTTTTTCAAGTTCGACATCTGCTATGTCTAGTTTGGTCTTATAGAGTATGTTTGTATATACTTATTTTATGAACTGATCATATACTGTTTACAAATTATTTGACACCAAATAACAAACCACATGATATTCACATTTAATATTTCACATAAATATATTAAATATAAGGAACAGGTTTTACTTATCTTTTATATCCTCTATAATACATAGAAGAGTGCTATATGTCTTGACAGGAAAAGAAAAATTGCTGAATGTCTAAGTTGATGACTGTCACTACATTTTTCATATATTAAGAGCATATTAATGAGGGATAATACATGCTGCTTTATAGTAAAAATGATGGAACCGTTAAACTAAATTGTACTTTAATTTATCATTTAATATAGGCAGAGAAAACTGTGGTGAGACGGAAGGAATTGCTGAACCTCATATACATCCTTCATCATTCAAAATATATTAATTCCTGTCATTTTAAAGGTAAAAAAATCAATTTTAAAAACAATGAGAATTTAGAGACATAAAGGTATATTTTCTAAGTATTTTAGACGGGTACAATTGATTCTACACTGTGAAATACAGGTTAATAGCATTTACAGATCATGTACTGCCATCCCTTTCATCGTGATATTGGGCAAAATATTATTGTTACTTAGTATTCTTTTCTTGAACCAAAGTTTCATCCCAGTCCTTTCACAGCTTCTACTCCCACATTTTTATTTTGATCCATATATTCCACCTCACTGCTTTTGCCTTTGTTTTCCTAAGGAAAGCTCACATTAGAAATTATTGTTTGTATTTTCACTTAAATGATATCATAGATTGATATAATAATCATGAACTATGCTTAATTTTTCTTATGTTTGAATTTTGCCTTGATAAACTCTGAGGCTTATTTTGTCAATTATAATTGTTTTTTTTCTACTTATATCCCTAAAAATCTTGTAGTAATATTTGAAATTTATTTTCTAAGTGGGATGTGTCTGTGTCTCTACCATCACATTGCAGAATTTCTTATCATGATGTGTTCATTAAATTTGAGGACCTTCCTCATTCATGTTCATCTGAAGCACTATCTTCAAACTTCTTTCTTCCTATATATTTCTCTCTATATATTTATTTATCTCAGTTTTCTAGCTTTCATCGCATCATTTTATTTTGGTCTCTGAAAATCTATCATCTACTTTCTTCAGAAGTGATTTGCAAATTACTTCTAAAACTGTCCTTGTTTATTTGTTGTGGTGGAGTTTCTTTTTTGTTGTTGTTTGTTTGTTTGTTTCTTTAAACTCAATTCTGTCTGTTTACTTAGGATAGTATGTCTTGGAGCTCTCTTAAGTGATATAATTTTTCTAACATTCTGGACTTTTTGTGGCTTGGAAGAGAGCTAGGTGTCCTGCTTGTTCCTCATTGTCATTTCCAATTTTTCTCTCCTCCTTCCTTCGACATCCCCACATCCTTGAAGTTTGTGTCATCAGGCTTACACCACTGACTTTACTACTTTATTACTACCTGGTATAACATTCCAGATTATCTCTCTTTTTTATTTTTTGAACACTTCAGCTTCACCGTGTCACTCTGTATTAGTCCATTTTCACAGTGCTGTAAACAAATACCTAAGACTGGGTAATTTATAAAGAAAAGAGGTTTAATTGACTCATAGTTCTGCATGTCTGGGGAGGCATGTAAGTTTCAGAAAACTTACAATCATGGTGGGTAGCAAAGGAGAAGCAAGCTTGGACCTTCTCACATAGTGGCAGGAGAGTATGTGCAAGAATGAGGGAGTGCCACACTTTAAAACCATCAGCTCTCTTGATAACTCACTATCACAAGAACAGTATGGGGGAAACCACCCCCATGATACAATCACCTCTCACCTGGTTCTTCCCCATCAACACGTGGGGATTACGATTCAAGATGAGATTTGGGTGAGGACACAAAGCCTAACCATATCACACACTATCCCTCTGCTCTTTTATTCCTTTCACTCTTCTTGCTGACATTTGAAATCAAATGAGAACCCTTTGTCTCCTAATTTCTTGCCCTCCTAAAGTTCTAGCATCCTTTTAGCAACAAATTTCAGCCACTTACTTTCTAGCAGGACTTTTTATCCCAAGTCCAAAATCCTCAGTTCAGTCATTTGATCCTATTAGGAGCTTATATTCGCTAGTCTTATCAGTTTTAACCCATTCATCACTTCATCCATGTCCTATTTTCTTCCTCCATTTTCTTTAGATTCCTTGTCTTATAAATTTATTCAATCCTTGCTCAGACCCTTAATTGTATTATCTTTCTCTCTATCAGCAAAAACCTCAAACCTGGTTAATCTTCAACCTAAGGTCCCTTTATAGAGCCTGCACATGTTCAAATGTAAGTCACAGGAGAAAAATCACACAACTTTGTTGCCATGATTTATTGAAATCTTTTTTTTCTTCCACTAGACTGCAAATGGATTTACTTTATACCTATTGGCTATATTATTGTGTTCCCAGACAAATATGCTTTCTCACTCTCCAAGGCAAGCGCTACACAGTCCTTCTGTCCACAAACCTCCTATATCCCCTTGCTTACAAATTATGTCTTTGGGTCATACTTGGGAAAATGAAAGGAATAAGTTGGGGAAAACCTGGTTATTCTACCACAAAACCCACCCACCAACTTGTTTTTCTACTTACATGCTATTCTCTCTTCTGGTGGAAAAATACTGTGGTGTCTCTCTCATATCAAGTTCTTGATGCTATCCTGGCATCTGACATTTGTTGCCTTCTAGAGCTGCTGCATCAACATTTCATCCTGCTCCTGCCTCCTGAATGTACCCCTTTTATTACTATTACTTATATTTACATTTAGACATGTCTAAATATTTTCTTATTAAAATCAATGGTCTGCTCCTGTGTCCGTTTCCTGATGGTACTCCACTTTTCACTAAGAGCAAGACCAGGCCGGGCGCGGTGGCTCACGTCTGTAATCCCAGTACTTTGGGAGGCCGAGACGGTGGAACACGAGGTCAGCAGATCGAGACCATCCTGGCTAACATGGTGAAACCCTGTCTCTACTAAAAATACAAAAAAAAAAAAAAAAAATTAACCAGGCGTGGTGGCGGGCCCCTGTGGTTCCAGCTACTCGGGAGGCTGAGGCAGGAGAATCACGTGAACCCCTGTGGTGGAGGTTGCAGTGAGCTGAGATTGTGACACTGCACTCCAGCCTGGGCGACAGAGTAAGACTCCATCTCAAAAAAAAAAAAAAAAAAAAGAGCAAGACCTTGTCTGAGTTGGCTGTTGGTGAATACCCCTGGACCTGAAATGCCTGCAACAGAATCATACTCCATTTATGTCTTTGAAAGAATAATTGCATGAATAAATGAATTGATGAATTTATGTGTAGTACCTCATATAAATACACATACAGTATTCCCAGAGAATCCCTTCAGAAAAGTTCACAAATGTCAAAAAATTATTAAATTTTATCCAAAAAAATATATAGACAGTACAAACATATTAATTGTAATATTTTCTGTAATATAACAGCAAGGAGAGAAAGAGAAAGAAATTAAAGTGTATTTATTTAGCGCCATGAACTAAGTTCGCTCATTAATTAACAAGTGAAATGATTGATACTGTTTACATACCTGTGATGAGGTGGGCTCAGGTAGGTTAAGTCACTTGCCTAAAAATTCCTGAGCTTATTAATTTCTGAACTTGCTTGCAAACCCAAGTCTGGGTCATTCCGTTTGCACCACCACGTAGAAATTTATAGCTGAAACAGAATGGTTTCTTGACGGTTGTAAGAGGAAAGAGAAAGGAAAATTTGTTCTTCTTCCTCACCTATTTCTTTTATTATCTCATCTATTTTTGTTATTTCTTAGGCTTAACTTCCCAATCTTTCTTTATTTCCTTTATACTTGTGAAGATGAATACATTGTTACATCTCACTGTAATCTCCGCTAACATCTGTATTTCCTTTATAACTTAGTTGGCCTGTTTCTTTTCTCTGCTTTAGATTATAGCCACCTCCATTGCCTGAACCTTTAAAATACAAATTACAGCTTACTAAGTATGTTTCTTTTCTCTTTTAATATTCTTGTTTAAAATAGACACATTTCAGTTTACTTTTTGTATTCTTGGAGTGCCTATTTTTAAATTAAGGGGCCATCTTTTTGAAGATGAGATGGTAACTGTTCAAATAATAAATAGGAGAATGATCATTTAATATTGAGCTAATTATTAACATCACTTCACTTTAATATTCAAAATACAATTATCTTTAATGTCATTGACTATGTCAACCTCTGGAAAAATATTAAAATACCAGGAGAAAATAGAACATGTCACGGAAAATATATGATGATTAGAGTCCACCTCAAAAGGATGTTACATTTCTGTAACATTCCTGAGGTTCTCAAACACTAAGGAAATTTTTAAAAATTAAATCAATCACCATTTACTAAAGAATAACATAGAGGAATGTAGGGGTGTGTTAGAAACAATAACATGCTGAAAGTGTTAGTTTTTGAGATATATTTTTCGGTAGATTATTGAATATCTTTTTCAATATCTTTTTATACACATCTCAACTAAAAAGGGAAGTATGACTTTCTCATGTTTTCAGATATAGTTAGTACTTAAATGAAATTCCCAAGTAATTGGCTAATTTTTTGATTTTTCCACCAGATGGTTTGTGTCATGTAGATGCAAACATAAAGATTAAATATCCTATAAAACCCATGACATTCATTTAAAGTATTAAATAGTGTTTACTAGATTTTGGCAACATTTTCCTGGCTACATATTTTGTAGCTGACAATTGTAAAACAAGGCAGGTATCCTGTCTTATGTTTAAACCAGAAAACCAAATAAGTGAATTTTCATCCTAAGCTACAACCTTTGTATAAACATATAAAACCATTGTTAGAACATGAGTTCAGTGATGCATCAAGACATATAAATGGTCGTGTGTGGTGGCCCATGCCTATAATCCCAGAATTTTGGGAGGCCAAGGTGGACAGATCCCCTGAGGTCAGGTGTTTGAGACCAGCCTAGCCAAAATGGTGAAACCCCATCTCTAGTAAAAATAAAAAAATTAACCGGCTGTTGTGTCACTACTTGCAGGCTGAGGCAGGAAAATCACATGAACTCAGAAGGCAGAATTTGCAGTGATCTGAGATTGTGACACTGTACTCCAGCCTGGGTGACAGAGTGAGATTAAAAAAGAGAAAAAAAAGCCATAATTATATTTCAATATAGACAATTAAAATAAATAAAAACTAAAATATTTCTGAAGACACAGTTCACTTTCTAGCATATATATGGCATGCATATTATATTTCTAAATCTTTTCATTTTAAATTGGACATAAATTTACTCGAGAGAAAGAATGTGGCAGACTAGTAAGTAGTATAATTTTGATGAGTACTTAAGATTATGGCCAAGTCTTGGGACACACTAAATTCATAATTTTACCTTGAGTGTAAAAGGTCATTATTTAATTTAGTATCTGGGGATGAAATTAACCAATATATTTTAATGATAATATCATTTTGTTTTGGAAATCCTAACAGCATAATATATTAATGTTTTAAATTATTCTTTGCCTTTAAAATAATGACAAGTATCATTAAATGCATAATGTATATATAATGCAGACTTAGAATTATGTAACTTAATTTTGGAGTTAAAGAGGGAACTAGAACATAATGTAGGGATATTTTACAAGATGCTCTTATTTATTATTATTATTTGCTGAAAATTAAAAGCAAAAATTTTCCCTGATATTCACAAATAATTAGGGTTTAGCAACTTACATTTTTGATGAAAAAATCATATTATAAATAAATGATAACTATGTTTATCAAAATTTTCCCGGTTTAGAAATATTTGAGTTTGAAGTACATATCTCAGTGAAAAATCAACTAATTGAGCTAATAGTAGTCAGACAACTCCTTCTTCTCCCCTGCTTCATCTCATACTCCTAGAATGAATTAGAATAATGAGAAATAAGATGGAACTGGGAAGGTGTGAGTGCACAAAATGTTAGTGTTTCTGTTATAGGATATTCTTACTATGACTGCCCTATAGCCATTCTATTTAGTAAGACCCTGATACTCTAAACTTTTCAGTTCCTTTTTGAGCAAGAACTTTTAGAGATGATTTTCCCTAAAGTAAAAGTAATCAACATGGTATCCTACCAAAAGCCATAAACACCCAAAGAGAGAATGTGACCAAGCCCATGGTAGTCTTCTATCCTGCGGCAAGAGCTACAAAGTCAGGAAGAGGTGATGTGGGGGAATTTATGCCATTGCCATCTTCTTTTTGTTCATGCGCTTATAACATAAAGTTTTATTTTTATGTTATTTAATTTATTGGTGATGTAGTGCTTAATTCAGTTAATTCAGTTAGTACTTAAATGAAATTCACAAGTAATTGGCTAATTTTTTGTTTTGTCAACCAGATGGTTTGTGTCATGTAGAAGCAAACGTAAAGATTAAATATCCTATAAAACCCATCAAATTCATTTAAGTATTAAATAGTGTTTACTAGATTTTGGCAACATTTTCCTGGCTACATATTTTGTGTATGTAGCTGAGGGGTGACATTGGCAAAAGGCAGATAATCACTCATTCTCCCATTGATACACTGTAAAAACAACCAGAAGCTGTCTGAACGAATACTGTAGAAACTCTAGACAACAATCAAAAGTTTGTAGTGAATAAAAAAGTAATCAATAAAAAATGACCTTCAAAACAGTTGGAAAGTTTTCTGGAGTTTTTACTCACATTTATCCTCCCCTCCTACCCTTGGGGAGCAATATTCTTGGTCTTAAAGGGTAGCAATCACTTCCGAATTTCCCTCTCTAAACCAGAAAGAGTAGAGCAGAAGTGATTTACAAATTATTATGTATGTCTCCTCTAACCTGCCTGGAGGACTTATTCATCTCTACCTTGCATAAGTAGGGATACAAATGTAAAAAGAGGCAAGCAGTATTGGAGACCATTCACATGTCATTAACAGATGAATGAATAAAACAAGTGTAGTATATACATACTATGGACTGTTACTCAGCCTTAGAAAAGAAGGAAATTCTGATACTCGCTACAATGAATCTTGAAAACTCTACGCTAAGTGAAATAAGCCAGACAAGAACAGACAAAGTATTGTATGATTCCACTTATATGAAGAACCTAGAGTGGGTAAATTCGTAGAGACAGAAAGTGGGAGGAAATGTCTGGAGTTGGGGGAATGGAAAATAGAAAGTTATTGTTGAATAGGCATAGAACTTTTCTTGGAATGATAAAAAGGCTTTCGAAATGGCTATCAATGATGGTTGCACAACATTACAAATACACATAATGACACTGAATTGCAAACTTAAAAATGATTAAAATTATAAATTCTGTGGTATGAATATTTTACACAATAAAGAGTAAATGAAAGAAAAATATGAGTGTGCTAGTGAAAAATAATAGTCTATCAGAAAATTGCAAAAGTTAGCTAAGAAATCACATTTCAATGATAAAGTTCCATGCTGGTCTAGAGCAAAATATTTAGTAATAACTTATGTCTTCTTAAACTTTTATAAAAGTATACTTTAAGTTCTAGGGTACATGTGCACAATGTACAGGTTTGCTACATAGGTATACATGTCCCATGTTGGTTTGCTGCACCCATCAACTCATTAACATTAGGTATTTCTCCCAATGCTATACTTCCCCCAGCCCCCACCCCCTGAAAGACCCTGGTGTGTGATGTTCCCCACCCTATGCCCAAATGTTCTCATTGTTCAGTTCCCACCTATGAGTGAAAATGTGCAGTGTTTGGTTTTCTGCCCTTGAGATAGTTTGCTGAGAATGATGGTTTCCAGCTTCATCCATATCCCTGCAAAGGACATAAACTCATCCTATTTTATGGCTGCATAGTATTCCATGGTGTATATGTGCCACATTTTCTTAACAAGTCTATCACTGATGGACATGTGACTTGGTTCCAAGTCTTTGCTATTGTGAATAGTGCCGCAATAAACATATGCATGCATGTGTCTTCAGAGCAGCATGATATATAATCCTTTGGGCATACAACCAGTAATGGAATCACTGGGTCAAGGTATTTCTAGTTCTAGATCCTTGAACAATTGCCACATTGTCTTCCACAATGGTGGAACTAATTTAGACTCCCACCAACAGTGTAAAAGTGTTCCTATTTCTCTACATCCTCTCCAGCATCTGTTGTTTCCTGACATTTTAATGATCGCCATTCTAACTGGTGTGAAATGGTATCCCATTGTGGTTTTGATTTGAATTTCTCTGATGACCATTGATGATGAGCATTTTTTCATGTGTCCGTTGGCTGCATAAATGTCTTCTTTTTGAGAAGTGTCTGTTCATGTCCTTTTCCCACTTTTTGATGGGGTTGTTTGTTTTTTCTTGTAAATTTGATTGAGTTCTTTGTAGATTCTGGATATTAGCGCTTTGTCAGATGGGTATATTGCAAAAATTTTCTCCCATTCTGTAGGTTGCCTGTTCACTCTGATGGTAGTTTTTTGTTTTGTTTTGTTTTGTTTTTGCCATGCAGAAGCTCTTTAGTTTAATTAGATCCCATTTTTCTATGTTGGCTTTTGTTGCCATTGCTTTTGCTGTTCTAGACATGAAGTCCTTGCCCATGCTTATGTCCTGAATGGTATTGCCTAGGTTTTCTTCTAGAGTTTTTATAGATTTAGTTCTAACATTTAAGTCTTTAATCCATCTTGAATTAATTTTTGTATAAGGTGTAAGGAAGGGATCCCGTTTCAGCTTTCTACATATGGCTAGCCAGTTTTTCCAGCACCATTTATTACATAGGGAATCCTTTCCCCACTTTTTTTTTTTTTTTTGGTCAGGTTTGTCAAAGATCAGATGGCCAGAGAGGTGTTCCCCTTACACGTTTTAAACAAATTTCCCATATATTATATAAATGAATTTTGAAAGAAAACTCAGTGACACTTCTTGCATAAATGACATGTTCACTATTTCCCACTAAACTCTGAGACTGGGGGTTGTACAGCATTCAATAATAATACTAAGACAAATGCTCATTAAGAATATGTGTTTCAAATTATATCACACATTCCACATACATACAAATGAACACATATTGACAATACTTATAAAGGAATGGTTAGTCTTATTTCAAATTTAAAGATGAGTCACTAGGTCTAAAAGTTTTAAGTAGGATTTCCACATGTATTTCAACTTTATAAAATGTGCTAGGGTGTTAGCTTTGACACTAATGTGGAGATACTTAAATGTCTTCTGCGTTTATATAAACAATGTGATAGCTACAGATATCTCTTGTTGGTTACCACATAATCAAAGGTATTTTGTTATTATATATTTGACATTGTTTCATTTTTCTACAAAATGTCCCTAAACCTAAATTGATATGTTCAATACAGCAAGACAGATATATTAACATGCTTGCTGTTAAAGTCCTTGTGATTGATGACTATTTTATTCAAAGTAAAGTTTAGTCTCTATTTTAAGCATGTTTTTCTTTGCTATTGCCAACATGGTCTATTCTTCCAAAGCATATGATCTTAATGTCTTTTTTTTTTCCACATAGATCACAAGTAATTTATAATGTATACATAATATATTTATACTACATAAACATATATGTTATATAATATGCATTTATGTAACACATTATATGTATATGATAAGTATGGTGCTATTCTAATCATAGCAATAAAATACTACTTAGGCATGAGACAGAAAATTTATGGAGTACTTGAAAGAGAAGTCATAAAAATTCATACAGGAAAAGAGATATGTATGTACAAAAATGAGAAAAGACCATGGAAAATAAAGTTTAAAATCCAAAGACTGCAAAATCATTGGCATACAAAGAAACAAGTGTAAATAAATCTATTGAAAAGCATCTTAAACTTAGTAAGTTTACAATAAATTATTCAGGGTTATAGTATAGCAATCTTTGTGTATGTGTGTATATATAATACACATATTAACAATTTTAAATATATCTACATATATAACTATGACAGATATATCTGAATGCATGTGTGCCTTATTTCAAAGTTATTACCATCTAGTTTGCAAGGCAGAAAGACAAATATATTTGTAGATAATTATAATAATTATAGTATCCTCTCAATAAATATATGCTCAGAATTTATGCACAAACAAACAACAAAAAAAAAAACACCCAACTTCCATCAGAAAGTGTTAAAGAAAATTTCAAGGAAGGGTTAATGTTTAGGATAAGAGTAAAGGGATGATTTTGCGATATTCAGGAAATTTAAGTAAATTATAAATGAGAGAAAGGCAAGTTAAACATTTTTAACAATGTCATGAATTAGAAAAACTACATGGCATATTCAGGAAACTAATGATAAACTCATATTACCACAGCATCAGATGCCAGGAAGTAAATATACAATTTTACTGAGGATCAAGGATGTCCTGATCTGTCATATTAAAGAAGTAAGACTTAAAATTATGGGAGCTACTGAGGGATTTAAAGAAGGTCACATTTTGGTTGTAAAGAAATAATTCTCAATTGAATAACTTCACTGGTAGCATGGCAGCATGAACAGCTTCACAGATTTGTTCCCTAGCTAAAAAGTAAAAATTACTGAAAAAAAATTCTAACATTCACCAAAATGTTACTAAGTGCATACAGTAGATGAAGAAACATTTATTCAACAGATCTACTAAAAGCTTTATTAGAAAAATGAGTGTGAGGCCACTCTCAATTTCTCCCCATGCTACCTTCACCCTCCACCCTAGCTCAGAATTATGAAAATGCCACTCTAAATGAGAGCAGCCACTTCTTCCCCCAGCTCCCAATTGGTGTGTTATACTATCTTTCCAGGAGGGGAAAACACATAAACAAACACAACAAAACAAACAAAGCAAATAGCATATTTCATCCTGCCTTGGCTACCTGTAGCAGAGGCTAGGTTTCAGGGTGGGTGCAGCTTAGAGGTGAGTAAAAATGCTGAAAGCCAAAGACAGGGAGAAATTTTGAAGGCAGCAAGAGAAAAATGATTTTCTACTTACAAGCAAACCTAATAAGATTAACACCTGACTTCTCATCCATAATAATTGAGTTCACAAGTTAGTGGAATACAAAATTCAAAGTGCTGAAAGAAAAAAACATATATAATTATACAGGAATTCTATATTCAATAAAGTCATCTGTCAAAAATGAAGGTAAAATAAAGATATTTCCTGATAAATAATAACTGGAACAATTTGTTGCCATCAGACCCAAGTTATAGAAAACATTAAAGAAATTTCTTCAGGGTAAAAGCAAGTGAAAGCAGACAGTAATTTTAATACACTGAAAAAAGCAAGTAGCACTGCTTAAGGTAATTATCCAATTATAAAATATAGTATAATTCATTCTTTCATTTTAAATTATCTTAAAATCCATTCTACAATTACATAGATTGTTATAAGTACAATTACATGCATTGTTCAGCCTATGACTTATTGAATAAAATGTACTTGCCAGTAACAGGAAAGGAGGTGGGTGAAAGGCTGTTCTGGGGATCAGAAATTTATACAATATGATAACTTAAATGACAGAGACAAAAAATAGAAACAATTCATTAAAAAGTAAGTTAATATGATAAGAGGGAGTAAAAAATATAATAAGAGCTAGAGAGACACACTTGCTTTTATTTTTCCCCAAGCTTCATTAAAAGCATTAAATTTTATAAAGTAATAATTATAGCAATATATTATTGGGTTTGTAACATATAGGGACATAATATATATAACAATATTACCACACAAAGAGGGGAAAGAGAATAGAGTTATATAGGATTAACATTTATATATCTCACTGGAAATAGTATAAATATGAAGCAGCTTCTGAAAGGTTAAAGTGACCACTAAGAAAATAACTGAAAATACATATCATGAAAAGTCATTAAAGTTATATTTTTTAATATATAAAAAGGGGCTGGGTGTGGTGGCTCACACCAGTAATCCCAGCACTTTTGGAGGCCGAGGTGGGTGAGTCACCTGAGGTCAGGAGTTTGAAGCCAGCCTGGCCAACATGGTGAAACCCCTCTCTACTAAAAATACAAAAATTGGCTGGGCATAGTGGTGGAAGCCTGTAATCCCAGCTACTCCAGAGGCTGAGCAGGAGGATAGCTTGAACCAGGGAGGTGGAGGTTGCAGTGAGTCGAGATTGTGCCACTGCACTCCAGCCTGGGCAACAATGTATATATAGAATGAAATTCTGTCATTTGCAGCAACAGCAACTGAATGGAATTTGATGTAATGATGTTAAGTGAGAAAGGTCAGGCACAGAAAAAGAAACACCACATGTTCTCACTTATAATTGGAAGATAACAAAATGAATTTCATAGAGGTAGAGAGTAGAATGGTGGTTACCAGAGGCTAAAAATGAAAGGGAAGAGGAAGAAGAGAAGTTGGCTAGTGGGTACAAAACTACCATTAGATAGAGAAAATATGTTCTATTACTTGATGGTACAGTAAGGGAATTATAGTTGATAATTTATTATATATTTCAAAATAGCTGGAGAAGAAGAAATATAATGTTTCCAACACAAAGAAAAGTGTTCGAAATGATGGATATCTAAATGAGTCTAATTTGATAATTACACATTTCATACATATATTGAAATATCATATGTGCCCCCAAAACATGTACAACTAAATAGATCAGTAAAAAATATAAAATACATATTTAACTCAAATAGGGCAATAACCATAAACATTAGAACTAAGACACTTACAAGAAAATGAGTTTTGTTGACCTCAGATTTAGCAATGGACTTTAGATATGACACCATAAGCATAAGCAAAAAAAGAAAACTAAATAAATAAAACTTCAAAACAGTTTAGCAGTTTATTGCTTCAACAGACACCACAAAGAAAATGAATAATTTGCAGAATTGGAGAAAACATTTGCAAATAAAATATATAGGATACTTGCATCTAAGTATATAAAAATATCTTGCAACCAAATAGTAAACATTATATAATCCAATTAAAAATTAGCAAAAAAATCTGAATAGACATTTCTTCAAAGAAGATACACAAATAGCCATCAAATACATAAAAAAAGATGGTCAATATCGTTAGTCATCAGAAAATCAAAAAACAACTATGAGAAACCATCTCGTATCCACTAGGATGAGTATAATCAAAAACAAATAATAACTAGTATTGACAAGAATAGGGTGAAAATGGAACCCACCTACACTGCTGGTAGAAATGTAAATTTGCACAGCTACTTTGGAAAACACACTGGAAGTTTCTTAAATGTAGAGTTACTATTTGACCCACTGTTTCCACTCCTAGGAATATACCCAAAATAAATAAACATATGTTCATACATAACCCTTACACAAATGCTTGTAGCAGCGTTATTCAGAAAAGCCAAAATGCAGAACCAACCCAAGTGGCCACCAACTGATAAACAGATAAACAAAACTGGCATGTCCATAAAATGGAATATTATTCCACCATAAAAATGAATAAAGTACTCATACATACCACCCTATGGACGAACCTTGAAAATACTGTGCTAAGTTAAAGAAACCAGACGCAAAGGTCATTAATCATATAATTCCATTTATATAAAATGTCCATGCTAAACAAATCCTTAGAGACAAAAGGCACAAAATTGATTTCCTTATGCCAGGGAGTATGGCAGTGTTTGGAGATGATAGCCAAATACTAAAGATTTTCTCTTTGGATTAATGAAGATGTCCTAAAATTGATTGCTATGACTGTCATAGAACTCTGAAAATATACTTAAAACCATTAAACTGTACACCTTAAATGGGTGAATTTTGTGGTATATAAATTATATCACAAGAAAACATTCACTAAAATATTAAATAAATAAAAATGAAAATAAAGAAATAAATCCGGATACCATTTGAGGCCTGATGAAACAGTAGTTCTAAATATAAAACATATATAAAAGTTCAAAGAATAGCAGTAAATAAATAAGATTTATGAACAATGAATGATAGATCATTGATGACCAAGTTAAATTCTATTATAGTTATGAATCTGTGTCATAATATATTTCCTAAAGAATCATTAGTCATCTATCTTGAACATCTCTAGTTGTAGGAAATTACAATACTAGTGTCAGCATTCACTTTTGAAAATAATGATTTTATAAAAGCCTCCTTTTATGCTACATTGGTTTCATCAAAATTAAATTGGCTTCTGGTTTCATTGAAATTAAATTTGTAAAGCAGTTTTTTCCAATTCTGTGAAGAAACTAATTGGTAGCTTGATGGGGATGGCATTGAATCTATAAATAACCTTGGGCAGTATGGCCATTTTCACGATATTGATTCTTCCTATCCATGAGCATGGTATGTTCTTCCATTAGTTTGTGTCCTCTTTTATTTCACTGAGCAGTGGTTTGTAGTTCTCCTTGAAGAAGTCCTTTACATCCCTTGTAAGTGGGATTCCTAGGTATTTTATTCTCTTTCAAGCAATTGTGAATGGAAGTTCATTCATGATTTGGCTCTCTGTTTGTCTGTTACTGGTGTATAAGAATGCTTGTGATTTTTGCACATTAATTTTGTATCCTGAGACTTTGCTGAAGTTGCTTGTCAGCTTAAGGAGATTTTGGGCTGAGACAATGGGGTTTTCTAAATATACAATCATGTCATCTGCAAAGAGGGACAATTTGACTTATATGGAACCAAAAAAGACCCCGCATCTCCAAGACAATCCTAAGTCAAAAGAACAAAGCTGGAGGCATCACGCTACCTGACTTCAAACTATACTACAAGGCTACAGTAACCAAAACAGCATGGTACTGGTACCAAAACAGAGATATAGACCAATGGAACAGAACCGAGTCCTCAGAAATAATACCACACATCTACAGCCATCTGATCTTTGACAAACCTGACAAAAAAAAGAAATGGGGAAAGGATTCCCTATTTAATAAATGGTGCTGGGAAAATTGGCTAGCCATAAGTAGAAAGCTGAAACTGGATCCTTTCCTTACTCCTTATATGAAAATTAATTCAAGATGGATTAGAGACTTAAATGTTAGACCTAATACCATAAAAATCCTAGAGGAAAACCTAGGTAGTACCATTCAGGACATAGGCATGGGCAAAGACTTCATGTCTAAAACACCAAAAGCAATGGCAACAAAAGCCAAAATTGACAAATGGGATCTCATTAAACTAAAGAGCTTCTGCACAGCAAAAGAAACTACCATCAGAGTGAACAGGCAACCTACAGAATGGGAGAAAATTTTTGCAATCTACTCATCTGACAAAGGGCTAATATCCAGAACCTACAAAGAACTCAATCAAATTTACAAGAAAAAACAAACAACCCCATCAAAAACTGGGCAAAGGATATGAACAGACATTTCTCAAAAGAAGGCATTCATACAGCCAACAGACACATGAAAAAATGCTCATCATCACTGGCCATCAGAGAAATGCAAATCAAAACCACAATGAGATACCATCTCACACCAGTTAGAATGGCAATCATTAAAAAGTCAGGAAACAACAGGTGCTGGAGAGGATGTGGAGAAACAGGAACACTTTTACACTGTTGGTGGGATTGTAAACTAGTTCAACCATTATGGAAAACAGTATGGCGATTCCTCAAGGATCTAGAACTAGATGTACCATATGACCCAGCCATCTCATTACTGGGTATATACCCAAAGGATTATAAATCATGCTGCTATAAAGACACATGCACACGTATGTTTATTGTGGCACTATTCACAATAGCAAAGACTCGGAATCAACCCAAATGTCCATCAGTGACAGACTGGATTAAGAAAATGTAGCACATATACACCATGGAATACCATGCAGCCATAAAAAAGGATGAGTTTGTGTCCTTTGTAGGGACATGGATGCAGCTGGAAACCATCATTCTTAGCAAACTATCACAAGAACAGAAAACCAAACACCGCATGTTCTCGCTCATAGGTGGGAACTGAACAATGAGATCACTTGGACAAAGGAAGGGGAACATCACACACCGGGGCCTATCATGGGGAGGGGGAAGGGGGGAGGGATTGCATTGGGAGTTATACCTGATGTAAATGACGAGTTGATGGGTGCTGACGAGTTGATGGGTGCAGCACACCACATGGCACAAGTATACATATGTAACAAACCTGCACATTATGCACATGTACCCTAGAACTCAAAGTATAATAATAAAAAAAAGAAATTAAATTTGTAGATCACTACTAATATTCTTCTATGCCATAACAATGCTTCTTTCTTCTGCTTTCATGCAATGCTTCTCATCCTCTGACCTTATTATTTTTTTACATGTACTTCTTATATGTCTCACATAAGTGCATAGCACCCCCATTGTGTTCCAACTGTCAATCAAATACTGTATCTTTTTCTTATTTTTTGAGCTCTTTTTCTACTACATAACCAAAGTCTATAATGGGATGTACATCTATAATATTTATTGATTAGTTCTCTTCTACAATCTTCAGTTTGTAATTTGAGACAAATAACTTAAAATTCTCATATAAAAATGAAACATTATTTACCCCTCTATTGTCTATTCAAGTTTTCTGAATAACTTAATTATAATTAATTAAGACAGGAAGTCCTTCTTAAGTTACAGTAGATACATCTGTAATATCACCTTCTTTTTTTTTCACTTTGATTTTCTCAAACCACTATTTGTTTTAGTATTGTTCTGAATTGAACTATTTCACTTTTCTGAATATTTTCCACAAACCCAATCATTTGTGAAGTTTATATAGTTGATACTCTTCTTTTTTCTTTTTTCTTTTTTTAATTATACTTTATGTTCTAAGGTACATGTGCACAACATGCAGGTTTGTTACATATGTATACATGTGCCATGTTGGTGTGATGCACCCATTAACTTGTCATGCACATTAGGTATATCTCCTAATGCTATCCCTCCCTCCTCCAACCACCCCACAACAGGCCCTGGTGTGTGATGTTCCCCTTCCTTTGTCCAAGTGATCTCATTGTTCAATTCCTACCTATGAGTGGGAACATGTGGCGTTTGGTTTTCTGTTCTTGCGATTGTTTGTTGAGAATGATGGTTTCCAGCTTCATGCATGTCCCTACAAAGGACATGAACTCATCCTTTTTTATGACTGCATAGTATTTCATGGTGTATATGTGCCACATTTTCTTAATCCAGTCTGTCACTGATGGATATTTGGGTTGGTTCCAAGTCTTTGCTATTGTGAATAGTGCCACTATAAATATATGTGTTCATGTGTCTTTATAGCAGCATGATTTATAATCCTTTGGTTATATACTCAGTAATAGGATGGCTGGGTCAATGGGTATTTCTAGTTCTAGATCCTTGAGGAGTTGATACTCTTCTTGAAGTCTCATGGCATACTTTCATACTTGCTTTTCTTTATATGACTCTCCTTCAACTTGTTACTGTCCCTACAAAATATAAGCTTATTTGAGAGCTTTATTAATAGTTGCCTTGATCTCTTGAGACACATCCATTTAATCATCACTGTGGATAATCTATCATTTGATTATTTATCTTGAAATTAACGAACCCAGAGGTTGTACATTATTTCTAAAAAATCTTTCTTTTCAAATACATGTGACACAGATGGTACTAATCACCCTACTCCACGGCCAATGTTAGATATGGAAACAACGATTACATGTTTCTTATGGCACTATCATGTTTTTCTTTTACATGCAGCCCAGCTTCGTACATTAAGGAATCATGCTTAGGCCCATAGGATATACTTGATGTCAATCCATATAACGGGTGTCCTTTCCAAATTGGGTGTAAAGTTTCTTAGTCCATTCCTACTAAACTTCATTCTTTCTCTCTCTCTCTTTTTGTCTGCTGGTTTCACATCCTCTAAATTTTTCTACTATTCTCATTCTTCCATCATGTTGACTATTTCTAAGTAATATCGGTTTTCCATGACTGTGATTGATAAGTGTTATTTTAATTATAACACTGAATTTATTGATCTTATGTATCAGATATTAAATGATTCACATAATTACTTGTTTTATAATATGATTGTTAAATGCATTTGTCATTATACTCCCAGGTTTATCAGGACCTGAAGACCTTCCACCAATAAAATCTTCTTGCAATTCTATCTCACTTAGAAATAAATTTTAGTGTGGGCAGAACCATGATATTACCAATCAAGACATTATTGTCATTGATAATCAGATTCAGAAAAGGGAGCAGCTGTCTTGTCACCTTTGATTCCCCAAGAGACAGTATTAGTCTTATAGAATTCATTTTTCATATACTTACAGCAACTTTTTACCGAATATTTTGAAATAGCCTTATGTGTAAAATAAAGTTAACCAAATATAAAAACTACCCTTTTTTGTTATTTAAAACTTGATGATGACAGGTGTTATATTATCATTGCTTTATTTCTTCAAATGAGCCCAATAAAGAAGGTTTAAGTGTAATATTATAAAAATAGATTTTCCATTGTCTTACAATAAGTAAAGAAGCATACAGTGAGGCCATGTATTTTGCTAGAGCCCATAGTTCTTCTACTTAGATGTCAGTAAAGGAATTAACATTTCACCCAGTTCTATCTGCTGTTTACAAATAAAAGTTTTATGCCTTTCTAGATAGTGGAGGACAGTCTCTAGGTTGTTCAAATTCCTTCAGTTTCAAGGGTGAATGAACAGAAGTAATTCTGTACATAATATGATTAAACCTTATCCACATTTTTTCTTACATTGTATATAAGTCAAAATTTTATTTTTCAAATATGTTTACGAACCCAAGAAATGTTAAGACATTTTGCTGTTCTTCTCTTTATTCTTATTAGAATTGACTAATAATTATATTCCTAATTGTCTGGCCTTTAAAAATATACTTTGCCACTCCAAGTCTTAGTGTCCTTCCTTGTCTTCAAAATGGAAATAATAATAATAATTTTTTTAAGCAGCTGTGAGGACACAATGACATAACAAATGCAAATTATTTAATAAATCTTTCATTCTAATATAAATTACCCAAAATCTATTCTAACTTTTCATTATTTATTTATTGTTCCAAAATATAAACTAATGAATTACTTCCAATAGAATATTTCTTTAGAGTTATAAATAAAAATATTAGAGAAGCAGCACAAGATCTATTTAAACCTTTAGATTATTATAAGAGGCCAGTTCCAAAATATTAGTTATTATTATATTACTGGAAAGAGCTGTATTTCCAAAACAGAGGACCCTACTTAGTAAATACAGAAATTCCAATTTCCTTTGCACTGAAGATAACAAAACAACGTGCTGCAAGGAAGCCCTAATATTTTTTTCTTTGCCCATTGAGATGATAATAAACGTTTGAATTGCTCACCTAGAAAGATTTTCTTTGAGGGGAAAGTGCTGGGGTCATTTAAAAAGTCACTTGATACTATGCTAGAGAGAGAATAGCTTTTCTCTTGGGTTGGCTATCAATAGATGAAATAGCTTTTTTCTCTTTCCTTGCCTCATCTTCACCCCCATCACTCATGCCCTTTATAATGTTCGACAAAGGCATTGCTCAACTGCATCTTGTCTGACAGTGAAGGTACATAAAATGCCCATTTTGTTTAAATGAATGGCAGTCACCTTTTTGCTATACTAACTACTACTGCACCACAGGAAACAGCATGGGCTCTCCTTGTATCTCCTCTCATTCAGTTCATGGTGTCTTACAGGTACATAAATCACAATCCCCTTTAATCTGATGATCGTTCAACATTAAGTCTCTGTGTTGCATTCAGGTAAGTTCTTAACTTGTTTGAGACACCTGATGTTTTTAAAGTTGTATACTCCCTAGCATTGATAAACAATATGTTTTCTTAAAGAAACAAAATGGCCACTAACATAATCTGACATTCTGCAATGCCATCTTCTTTGGAAACAGTCTCAATGACTACCTAATCTGTAACCTTAAGTCATTCATTCATATAAGAATTAAAATACGTATTAATTTTTATTAAGTACTAGTCTCATGTTAAGTGCTAGTCATTGAGTAGTAAGCAAGAAACATATAACTGTGTCTTCATTGATCTATCACTGTAGTTATTCATTTTCTCTACACAATAAAATGACTTATTCATATATTTTATGTATTTTATTACATATATATTTTACATGTATTTATTATTTCTGAACCAATAGAAAAATCATCCGTTCATGTAAGTCTTTCTTCCCAGAAATTTCACACTACTACTTTATTGCTAAATGACTTATACCCTCAATATGTACAAAGTGCCCCGGACTAACATTTAATATCCAAACTGATAATACAGAAACTATGTAAGAGCATAGTTAGAATGAATTAACCAATTTATTCCCTCAAGGATCGTATTGGAAACGGTGTAACTAGCAAAATCATACAATCGCTGACTTAAATTCTTTTCCATTTGAGATTTACCAAGCAGCATGCCCTGAGATGAACATTATACTGCAAATTATTTATTTGGGAGGGAATTCGAGGAAATACCTGTAGGGGAATGTGGAAATGAGACAGGAAGAAGGCAGAAAATAAAACGTTCACTGTCCAGCAAGTTGCCACCATGAAAAAACAAACAAACAACAACAACAACAACAAACCTTTTTCTTGCTGAGGAACTCTGGCATTCAATGTGGAACATCTGACTCAGAGTTATCACACCTAAAGGGCGAGGGAACTGAGACTATAAAGACTTCCATTTGTCCTTGGTTGAGAGCTGCTGGCCAGGGTTGCTAACTCCCTGGTACTTCTGGCTTGCTGCAATAGTTGATAGAGAGGGCTACAGAGCCTAGAGGAATTCAGGCAAATAAATATAGGTGCTACCAATTGGGTATCTGCCCAACATACACTGAAGTGGTAAGGTCATGAAACATAGATAAGATATTTACAATGTCTAATACCAAGATGTAATGAAATCATCAGCCAGATACATAAAATAGTGGAAATGACAGCAACAAAAACTAATAAAGCTACTAATATGCATGACACATAAGTGGACTATCCTGCAAATATTCAGAAGTTATCATTATTCCTACCTTCCCTTAGTCCCCTAGACATACCAAGTATTTATTCTGTGATTCTCTGAACTCCCACAACAGTTTATTCTCCTCAACCACCATTGACCAAATTCAATTTTATTGTATTCATTTTAACTTCATATAATTGTCCACATTCTTCTGTAGAAAATAAACTCCACAAGTAAAGGGAAAGAATGAATCTTGCTTAATGCCCTATCCAAATAATTTACAGTGCCTGCCATGTAGTAGGTTCCTTGTAAATATATGGTGAATGAATGGGTCAATAAGTGCTAAATGTATTTTGCAATGCCATTCTGAAAGACACAAAGAAAGGTCAGTGTTTTTAAAATGAAATATAATGAAATATATATTAAGAGCCTACATTAAAAATGTCGTTAAGTAATATTCATATGTTACATTAATGCAACAGAAATAGCATCGGTTTCACTGTTTCACTTGTGTATGTATGTGTGTGTGTGTGTGTGTGTGTATATATATATATTCTGCAATATATATATATACACACACACACACACACACGCACTGTACCCACTCAGTGGAAATTATTTTGATGAAAGAATAAACTCTCAGAAAAAGCAAAGGAAATTGGCAGAGCCATTAATTAGCACTTAGCCAGACCTTGATAAAGAATGTTTAATGGTTTGGCCATCCACTGAACCAAGACAAATGACTTTAAAACATGTGGGTCAAAAAGAGTAGCATATGGAGAAAAATAAGCAGGATATTTTTAGATTTTCTTTATCTTCTCATGTCTTCCCACATCATTCTTAACATCACCACATCATCTTAAAAAGTCTAATATTATTGTTTTATGTAAATTTATATTTACATATAAGTACAGTACTAATCAAATTCCTTACACCTTAAATAAAAATATACTACTATGATAGTTCAGAATTGAGAAATTGTACTATATGGAATTACCATAGCACAAGGTCAACTTCTCAGTCTTTTGAAATCATTGACTAAAATGTAACTTTGCTAGACATTGAATGAATGACAGGTTAAATTCCTTTTGGCTCCCTCATTGGAGATGTCATCACTCACTTTTGTAGCTGCCATATATCATCGATTAGGAAGAATTAAACTCATTGCTAATTCTGGAATAACAACATCAAGAGATTAATAAAATTCTGCAAACCCACAAAGATGGTCAGAAAACCAATGATTTTCCTGAACTATTAGGGATAGACTAACTTTGAATGAATTAAATTGATGAGTATAGAGAGAAGAAGTAGGATGTTGTTCAACATCTTTAGGGTGGTTTTTCTAAAGCCTCAAGAAGAATTAACTCCTCTGTATTAAAACTAGACATTTTAGATTCTACATTTCTAAGTTAGCTGACTCATGAGCATTCTGACTTATCATGTATCAGTTATTTCAATAGCCACTCAATCAGTGCTGACAATTACAGCAGAATGAATCCTATAATTATGGATTAGTGTAGTACACTATTGCTTCAAGAGGGAAATTACAACTTAAACTTTGCTGTAAGAAAAGATACAAAGAATAATTAAATGCTTCTCATATAACCTCTAAAAAGTTTTGCTTTCATTTGTGATTAAATGTTAGCAAATGAATGAATGGATAAAATTTAGTCTAGAGCCAGCACCACTACTATTCAAAAAGGTATGTTTATAACATATTAATACATATATTCTATTTCTGTAAATCTAATTCCATAAATTGACTAATAGTTTACAATGTTATTTTAATAGAAAATATTTATGAATAAATATGAATTTTCTTATATATAAACACAAATATTTAGGAGAAAATCATGTCTGCATATGGATTCATTGGTTATGTTTTTGTTTGTTTTGTTTTGATATATGGATGTAACTTAGTATTGGTAGTGTTGATAATTCTCCATAAAAGAAAAATCTTAGTTTATTTTCCCATAGTACCAAAAAATAACTCATTTTTCCTTGAATTGTAACTCATTATTTTACTTTAGAAATTGAGTATTTTCTTTACATATTGTATTCCAATTTGCTTATTTTCTAAAGTTATTAGATATTCTTGTCTCAGAGACCACTTTTTACTCCCTGATAAGAAATCAAAGATCAAGCATAATTTCAACTGGCAAGTGACACGTTCGTACTACATTCTTGCATTTTCTTCCATATGCTACTTTCCTCCAAGATTCTTGTAAAGAAATCCTAATGGAAAATAGACGAGAAATGTCAAATGGAACATCTTGATCTCATCTGGCTTTGGTGAACTTTAAAACAGCATAGGTCAAAGTATGTTTCGCTCCCACTTTAGATTTATGCTTGATCATTTTATTCCATGTGCATATAACCTTTTACCTAACAAATGCTTGCTTAGACCCATAGGCAGCTTTTTTTGATAACAATGCATATGCTTAGTTTTTAGAAGAATTTAAATGGATAATGAGGTTACAGATTTAAGAATACTCTAATTTTAACATTTAAATAAATTGTTCATCATATGAGGAAGAATGAAAGTATAAATAGTCATTTTTGAGATACGTTTTCACAAAGTAACAGAAATTTATCAGAACTATAAAGGTATCAAAAATCATAACCATGGAAAGTTTTGATATTCTTAACCCATTCATTCACCACATTGTTATGGGACACTTACTATTTGTCACACATTATTCTAGGCTTGGGAGGTACAATGGTGAACAAGACTTTTCCTGGTAGAGTTTACAGTATTGTTGATATAAAAAAGAAGTGAGTATAATACAGTTTTAGAAAGGCCAAACATTTTATTGAACCACTGTTGAGACAGTACATGACACAAGTTAAAGCAATTGGATCTCTTTCCTGTAATATTTCTAATCGGACTTTCTTTGAGGGAAATTAGTTTTTGCTTCTTTGGTCATATAGTTTAAATATTTTCTCCAGATCTGTCAGTGGCTGTGTTCCTCACAAGAATGAATGAAAACGTCCAGAGAGACAGTTCACAAGTTTGCCAGAGTGTCTGTGATTCTTCTCTTTTTGATTTGGAAAACTTGAAATAAATCGTTCTTCACCATCAAACTTATTTATGGTTTGGGGTCAATATCTGCTAACAATCCTGTCTACATAGTTACTCTTACAGCAGTGTCAATATTATACAATTGTATTATTTTCTTATAGAAGTGCTTATATAGACATTTTGATGGCAAACATTTGAATTGACCTATACTGGAATTTTGGCAGGTGGAGATGAGAGTAAAGGAATGTCATGAAATTGAGCTAGAGGAATTAGCAAAGGAATAAAGGACTACAGTGGATCACATATTTTTCAGTAATTCCTCTGTAGTAATTTATACATCTCCTGCTTCCATATCTCCTAAATTTTATTATTCAGCTATGGAGCATTTCTACAGTAGTATTAACAAACTACCTTGTTTCCCCTTCAAGCATGTTCTTAATGTTTTCTCCACCTCCTTGGCCCAACAACAATCTGGTCCTGCCTTGGGGATACAGTGTCCTGTAAAGCCCTTTCACTGGTATGTTAATCATGCTCTAAAGAGAAATGTAGGGAGAGACACCCTATATGATATGTACCACCATAAATCAATCAAAGTTACCATGACCAGAATACCAAGGTAATTTTAAAGGAATACTTACTTCATTTGTGCTAGGCACTGCTCTATAGTCATTTCATATATATCTCACTTAATGCTAAAGGCAGTCTTTGAGATAGACTCTAGTTTCATTTGTATTTTATAAATGATAAAAAGTGACACAGCTGGAACTACTTTTTCAAGCTATTGGCTTCTACATCAGAATCCCTGTGAATATAATTTGAAATGCTGATTTATTAGTGCTCTTCCCTGACTTGCTGTCCGAGACTTGAGGTTGTGGGATGCAAGAGTCTGAATTTTCTGCAAATTCTCCAGGTAATACTAATGCATCCTGAAGTTTGAGAACCAGTCAACCAATAAGTTCAAGAGATAGAATTTCAGCTCAGATTTTTTTTCAGGAAATCTGAAATCTGGCATTCTTAAAATTTATAATAATACAAAATAATATATTTTAACATGAATACCATGGTGTTTGGGTGATTAATGCTCAAGTAACTTACTTTAGGGAATTTGTGATTTTTTTTGATCTTTTATATGTTAAAAATAATTTAATTGCCCGAAAACATGCCTAATGAGGTATTCAATGTTTTAGAAACCTATTTTAGCTACAGAATTATTGTTAGGTTCTTTTCTATTCCATGTGTATTCTTTCTTCAGAATATTTAATAGCAAACTTTGCTAAGCACAATTATTCTAATAATTAATTAAAATATTTAAAAATATTGGTTTGTGTTGAACATATTTGTTTCATGTACAGGAATCGTGTACTATTAGAATACCTACATTGTTGTATATTTTCAAGGATACTCTCAAAAATGTCTCACTTGTTTAAATAACAAATGGATTATGAATGTTCATAAGGTTACAGTGACTGTTTAATGTTCAGAAGTTGATCCAAGCTTTTGCAGTCAGATATGGTTGATGTAAAGTAATACAAATTGTATTTGATTATATTTAATTTTTGCCCCAAAATTAATTTTTCATACATTTTCCATTTAAAAATGAGCTTATATTTAAGCATACTATCTCCCTTTTAAAAATATGTTGATAATATTTTTAAATGAACTTTTTTCTTTCTTTATGATTCATGGTCATTTTGATAATTCACCAATTACACTGGTGTCAATAATGTGACACAGCAATTTCCTGGAGTCTTTGAAGCGAACAGGACAACCTCAATGCCCCATATAATCTGTTTCTTTTACACTTTTACAAATAGAGAAATCAAAACCAATTTCTTTGTAACTGTATCTAAAATAACAGTTTAAAAGCTTAGAGCAAGGACTTCTGCAAATTACATTAATGAATCCAGCCTATAAAATTGCTTAGGTACTCTACTTTTTCCTAGCTTTTAAAAATTATTATTCAATCCTTTTCTATATTTAGTTGATCAGTAGATAAAGAAGTGAAATATAAGAATAATAGGAATACATTAGCAACCTTAAAAAAGCGAGCCTTTGTTGAGAGTGTGCTTGTAGAGTATAAGTGGTTATTTATTTTTGATTCATCTCATTTATCCTTAGCATCCAATGAGAACATGCTCTTTCTCACCATTTTTCTTATGCTGAGATGAGACAATTGAAACATCACATACCAACAATTCCTCATAGGCTTAAAATCTTTTGTTTCTTATCCTCTAGTGAGTGCTGATGACAAACCATGAGAAGTTCTAGGGAAATTATTGCAGGTGGTGGCTCTGGCAAGGGAAAGGAGCATTGCTCCTAAATAGTGGACTGATCCTGATTGCATGCCTTGTATTACATGATTCCCAGTCTCAGCAGGATTTTCAAAAGAGATTATTGACTTACTGCCCCAATGTCTCAAGCCAACAACCTGTAAATCATATGACAGAGACCACGGGAAGCTTATTTCTTTGGACAGACAGAAAAAGAATTCGGATTCCCTCAAAGAAGATTAAAACTCGAATTATTGATTTTTGAGATAGCCAAAATTAATAGAAGTTTCTGAACTTCTATTCAGTCAAAACTCAAGAGTCTTCAGCTGCCTGAAAATTTTCCTACTTCTAAAATTCTAATTGTAGCACAAAACATGTTATTTTTTACTCCAAAAGGTAAACCCATATTTGTTTGTATTAACTTGCTTTTGTTCATTATGATTTACACACTATTCTTAAGGAAAACAAATTACTGATACATTCAGGGGCATTTTGCTAGAGTTTTTCTAAAATTCAAATTAGTTTCATGAAAATTTATATTGATTGGACTTAGTTTTCTAGGTGACTTCTGAGGCAATATTTTGCCATCAATAACTGAAAGAGATGTGTACATGTGGTGCTTTGTTATTGGGTAATTTAATAGCTCTTTGGCTAATATTTGAATTGGATGGGATAGGTAAATACAGATATAAATATGACAAATATTCATATACCTCATGACTACCTGTCTCTTCCAATCTGAGAGCCTGCTGCCCAAGTCCTTTTAATATTCAGTGCACGTTAATCTTTATGTTACATCAAGAGTGGCCAAGTACCAATAACCTAGCGGATACTTACAAACTACTCCCTTGCCTTGTCACAGATTGTAAAGAGAACAGTTTTGAATGCAGAAAAACATTACTGTAAATCCTTTTCCATTTCCACATGGGCAAGGACTTCATGTCTAAAACACCAAAAGCAATGGCAACAAAAAACAAAATTGACAAATGGGATCTAATTAAACCAAAGAGCTTCTGCACAGCAAAAGAAACTACCATCAGAGTGAACAAGCAACCTACAGAATGGGAGAAATGTTTTGCAATCTACTCATCTGACAAAGGGCTAATATCCAGAACCTACAAAGAACTCAAACAAATTTACAAGAAAAAAAAAAAAACCCCATCAAAAAGTGGGCAAAGGATATGAACAGACATTTCTCAAAAGAAGACATTCATACAGCCAACAGACACATGAAAAAAATGTTCATCATCACTGGCCATCAGAAAAATGCAAATCAAAACCGCAATGAGATACCATCTCACACCAGTTAGAATGGCAATCATTAAAAAGTCAGGAAACAACAGGTGCTGGAGAGGATGTGGAGAAATAGGAACACTTTTACACTGTTGGTCAGATTGTAAACCAGTTCAACCACTGTGGAAAACAGTATGGCAATTCCTCAAGGATCTAGAACTAGAAATACCATTCGACCCAGCCATCCCATTACTGGGGATATACCCAAAGGATTATAAATCATGCTGCTATAAAGACACATGCACACGTATGTTTATTGCGGCACTATTCACAATAGCAAAGACTTGGAATCGACCCAAATGTCCATCAGTGACAGATTGGATTAAGAAAATGTGGCACATATACACCATGGAATACTATGCAGCCATCAAAAAGGATGAGTTTGTGTCCTTTGTAGGGACATGAGTGCAGCTGGAAACCATCATTCTCAGCAAACTATTGCAAGAACAGAAAACCAAACACCGCATGTTCTCTTTCATAGGTGGGAATTGAACAATGAGATCACTTGGACACAGGAAGGTGAATATCACACACCGGGGCCTATTGTGGGGAGTGGGGAGGAGGGAGGGATGTCATTGGGAGTTATACCTGATGTAAATGACGAGTTGATGGGTGCTGACGAGTTGATGGGTGCAGCACAGCAACATGGCACAGGTATACATATGTACAAACCTACACATTGTGCACATGTACCCTAGAACTTATATATAGAATATATATATTCTAGAATATATATATATATATATAAAGTTCTAGAATTCAGAAGTAGAATCTGAAGTGAGGTTGCATGTACTTATAAAGCATTTGACTCCTTTGTGCTTCCACAATGTGCACATCCTATCTTTCTGCTACCAGATTCCTTCAGTAAAAACTTTTTCTATTTTGCCTTCCTCCTTCTTCCTCTTATGAACCATGCAGCCTGTATTCAAGTAAAGGCAAAAGTCAACAATTTCAGGCAAATTTGCTGTTTATGAGAACCTATAGGATTCAAAATAAATTCACAGAGTTATTGCATTAACTTGATAGCAAATACCTAGGATTTGCAATAATTGTAGAGAACACTCCTTGTTCAGAAATTTAGTTCTCATTATTTATTCTCCCAGCTGACCAACTATACTATAGGCTTGGGGACATCATGAATTTGATCACAGAAAATGTTCATTTTCCCCCTCATTTAAATTGCTGTTAGTAATGCTTCCTTTAATATTTGTCAATTACAGTCTTTGTATTAACAGGCACTCTCAGACATTATAGATCTAATTATAAATGAGATAGATTAGTTGAATAAAATATATATTGGGAGGATATAAGATAGGCAACTAACCCAGGAAGCAGGGATCCAGTATTCTTCCTCAAGAAGATGCATACATATAGACTTGAAGAACAAGCAATAATTAGTCAGAAAAATGGTGGGCATAATATGTGGGGAGAGACAGAATGTCAGTCAGGCTAGGTTATGTTTTATTGTAGTAAATAGCAAATGAATATATAACCTAAAAATCTCAGTGGTTTAAAACAACAAAATTGATTTACTGCTTAACACTGTATTTTCATAAGAGCATTTCCAAAGGAGTTATAGTTATGATCATCACTCAGAGACCAAAGCAGATCAAGGCTCCAGCTTGACATATTCTTCTACAATCAGAGATAACAGTGTAATTAAAACCTGGAAATGTCAGACACTAGTTTTACTAATATAGTCACTTTTATTCATATTTCATTGGCTAAAGTAAGTTACAAGGCTAAGCCTGAAATTATTGGAATATAGATGTATATATTCTTTTCCCACACAGGGACAGAACATTTGTGAAAAATAATACACACTTCTACATAGATATTTAACTGAAAAACTTTCAAGTACAAAGTTCCAGAAATAAGAACATGTGGTGGCTATTTTTCAAAGGAAGCAGCAATTAATTGATTAAAGATAATATTTTGCCTGTCACTTTAGCAAGAAATGAGACTGGAGAGATAAGCAGAAACCAGATAATAGAGGACCTTGTCACCACCTTGAATTTTATCTTAAGGAAAATGTTAAAATTGATTAGAAATCATATTATCTCATACACTTTCTTCCTGAGTCACATAATTTGAGGCTCTTACTTGAAATTATGAGACCGCTACAATGACCACTTGCAAATCTTCTAATCCTTTAGCTTAGGTACAAAGAGCACATGCGTGTGTGTGTGTGTGTGTGTGTGTGTGTGTGTGTGTGTATTATCTGAAATACAGAAAACAGTAAAATCATGTGTCCTTGAGTAAAATTAAATTTTATACTATCCGCATTAAACATGTAGTAGTTTTGCAGTTGCCTTTTGCTTTGTTATTTCAACAAATCGTAAACAGAACAAGCTGCCTGTTCCCTAGGCTTCATTATTTTATAATGAAGGAAAAGAAAAAGTGGTTATAAACTATTGTTAACTACACAAATGCAGTTAAGTGCATGGTCTACTAGACTCATAATACCTATTGCATTCCATTTTGGAACATTTTTACCAAAGAACCCTATGTATTTTTGCAGTACTTTATAGTATCAGAGCATTTTTAAATCACAAAGCAGACTCTGTTGTTTCTATACACACAAACACTTAACATTCAAACTTTTTTGATTGTTCAAAATTTTATTATTGAAACTATCAATGAACACTTTAAACTGAACTAAATGATATGTAAAATTCAATTGATTGTGAATAAAATTCATATTTTATTTTGTTTCAAAACATCAGAAAATCTGGCCACTCAAGGCTCACAATTTAGCAAGGTATTAGTTTTCTCTTGCTGAGTGTTTACTAATCTTCCGGTTGACTTGTCATTTTTGATTATATACATACATTTATATTACTTTTCTGATCTGTGTAAATGTTTCCATTTGAGATCCAGATTATTTCATCCTATGTTTTTTTTTTTTTTTTTTTTTTCAGTAATCCTTCTGGAGTATCTTAAGGAAAATTTCAGTGAAAAATGATTCATTTCCTCAGAATGCCATTTTTTTATTGTTTGACTATTTTAATTGTTATAGGTATCCCTATTATTCAACTCAGTTTGAATTAAGTTTATCTGAATAAGAAAAATTTAGATGTACAGTCACTATCATCAAACACGTGAAAGAACATCATGTAAAATGAAGACTAGTAATAGATATTCAGAAATGAAGACACAGACTGATGGGTACAAAAACATATTGTGTAAATACAGAAAGTCATTGATGTTTCTGTTAGGCTCTGCTGCATAGTAAATCAGCCCAACATGAATAGCTTAACACAATAACCTTTTATTTAGTTACCTGTCCAGTTGGCTGGCTGCATGGTTCATTTGATCTAGGAAACAGCAAATCTCTGTTAGAACCATTCATGCAGTGTCAGTCACTAGTCTGGTGGTTAGTAGACTGTTGGCTACAGCAACAGGAATGACTTTGCTCTAGTCTCTCATCATCCAGCCAACTTCTCCACACGGTAGTCCCCAGGTTCAAATAGTAGGAAGATAGGATTTTGGAAGTTGTCTTGAGGTATTGGATTGAAACATGTACAACATCACAAAGCAATTTCCAAGATCAGCCCAGTTTCGAGGTGTAGAAAAGTAGATTAGATCCCCAATAGTAAGAAAGCTGAAAATTACTATGGTTATTTTAGTAATCTACCATGCAGCAATAAATTGTTTCTTATTTACTGGAAAAAGTGACTTTCAATAGCGGATGCAAGATCTGGGAAAATTTTTCCTCAGTTAAATTCACCTATGCATGTATGGTAAGACACTACTTCTACTCTGCTCATCAGCAAAACACTTATCACCATTTTCATAACTTTCCTAGAATTTTAGTTAACTCTCTGATGATTTTTCTCTTAAAATTCTGTAACGTTTACTGTTCCTGGTAGTATAACTATGGTATATAAATATGTGATCTATCAGCCACAATTGAGAGTGCAACCAGCTCCTTCTAACTTCTCTTCTGATTATTTTTTCTATTTAACTCAAGAGTTTTCATAACAAAGTTTTGCTGTAATGTTTTGCCACCAGTTATTTCACCCTTCCCCTGCAGTGTTTTAAATTACTTACAATTTCACAAAAAAAGACCACATAAAAGCCACATATCCTGCTTTATTTTGCTATGGACACATAAATTTCACAAAAGCTAGGTGTGTATATAGAACAGAAGCAAATGAAGCATGACGTGACATGTCTTTTTCTTTGCCCACTAATCGTTTTTAAAGGGTGTATAGCTACTGGTTACAGTCTCTGAGTAGGAACTATTTTGACAAATTTGAGAAAACATCCTATTACAAGCTACTATTTCCAAACTCTGATTTATGTCAAATTTCCAGAACATTTTAAGTTCCCTGCCTATAAGAGAAATGTTTTCTTGTAGATCCTATTTCCATAATCTCTGATTCTGACCCAACACTTTTGTTTTTTATGAATTACAATAAACTATTGTTTTGGTCCAAGATTATGATCACAAATCCATTTCCCTGCATTCCCTTTTGACAAATTTAAGATGTAAAAATTAAAAGCTTCAGCTTGGGGCAACTCTATTACTATAGTACTACATGCCCAAATCACTGCCTAGTATATACACTTTGACATAACCACCCTATATTCCTGGTATTATCCAATCTATTTCCCAATGACTGCCTTCTTCCACAAGCTGTTTTTTCTACCAATAACTTCACGGTTGGTCCCAAACCCTAAGTTGATTCCTCTTCCTCTTTGTATTTCACAATGAAGTCATTTCTGAATCTTCTTATTCCAGTCCTCAAATCAGCCCCTCTATCCTGTTTGCCACTTTTTTTCTGCCCAATATCCTACCCGTCTGGTTTCTAAATTTGTCTTTTGAAAAATTCCATCATGTCCAGATAAATATATCCATAATTACATTGATTTTATTGAAGCAAAATTCTGATACTTTACTCTTCTCCTTTAAAAACATGCTGATTCATTAGACAAATATAAAATATCATTGCAGTCAAAATTCAGTTTGACTTTTCTAATATTTTCCACTCTCCTGTTTACCATATGTATAGTGCATCCCCAAATTCCTTTTGTTTCCTTTTTAAATTTTCTTTCCTAGGATTTTTTTTTCACTTTTACTTTTATTATAGCCAAACCATATGCATCCTTCCAGGTCTATATCCAAATGCTATCTTCCACAGGAACTTTTTAATACATTTATCTATTACTCTATTCAATGTACTCATCTATTTCATCTGTGCTTCACCATTATTGATCACTTTTAGTGTGGCTATAACTCATTTGTGCATATGACACATTTCCCGTGTTAGCAAACTGGTTCAAGTTTTACTTCTCCACAATAGAAAGTATGTATAATAGGCAGACAGGTATAGTATTAATTCAATGAATTAACTCATTAATTCAATGAATCAGTAATATAATTCATTAATGCAGTAAATATTCCACATCAGTCTGCTTATCAGTCCCTGTATCCAGTTTATGCTATATTCTCTTAAAAGACAAAAAGTATATTTCATTTCATGCATTAATTATGTGTGTGATATACCCATCACATAGTATGCACTCTGCATTCTGGTTAATGATTCATTCTTATTTCTGAAAGGACTAAAATACTCCAGTTTCTCTACTGCCTTATCATAATACAGCATGATGAACAAGCTGCTGTTGTTACATTTTTCCTTGCATGAAATTGTATGAGACTAGTATGTATATCTGTACACTGAAAAATATACTTTTCTTGATATGGGATATGATTTCATTAGAATTTTGGTTGTCACACTGCATTGTTAATTTATAATCAAATTACCATCAACTAATCATCTTTATTTTTATATATGTATATACACACACACACATGCACACACACATATGCATGTGTGTGTATACATGCACACAGATATGTGTGTATATGTTTATGTATATATATACACACACATATATGGATGTGTGCATTTGTATATAAAGAGTTGTTTAAAAAAGTGATCCCATCCTTTTTTAAAGCCTTACATTTTTCAAACTAAGATAGAGATGCAGGTATCCCAATTTTAGTTTAGGTATAGTTTTCCTTCTATCTTATTTAAAACTTTCTGATATGATATTTTTAGTTATTTGTTTCACTCTGTGTCATAATCAGATTTGAAAAGCACACCTGACCATGACTGGATGTTCTGTTCATTGTAGGACTACTAGTGTGTAAAGCAATATTGATTTTTGGGTGAAATATTTGTGAAAAAGGAACACAGAAATGCAGAAGAAAAACTACTTTTTAAATGGAATGTATTTTATACTACAACTCAGCCCTAAAAACAAGTTTATGCTTTGTAGTTGTTCATTACTTATTGCGTGAAAATGAGATAGTAGAAAATAGTTATAAAGCTATCTACTTGCTCTATCAATTACCAAAAGAGTAGTTTTAAAATCTCATGCAATGATAGTGTTTTAAAAATTTCTTTTGGTCTACCAATTAATACTTTTTTTTATATATTTTGAGACTGTACATTGTATTAATAAAAATATAATAAATTATTATATCTTCCCATTGAATTAAACATTTTGTCTGTAAGTAATAAGAGATTTATTTTATACAATTAGGCACTGAGAGTAATTTTCCTTCGAAAAGATATCTTTTGGGTAGGTAATTCCATTTAATTTTATTTTCAGCTCTATTTAGGTTTGACAAATAAAAATTGTATATATTTAAGTTGTACAATGTAATGATTTGATATACATACACATTATGAAATAATTACCACAATCATGCTAATTAACATATTTATCATATAGTGACCTGTTTGTGTGTGTGTGTGTGTGTGTGTGTGTGTGTGTGTGTAACATTTAAAATGTACTGGTAGGAAATGTCAAGAATACTACACAATATCATAAACTATAATCACCATGCTGTACATTGGATCTGCAGAATTTATTCATCCTGCATAACTGATACTTTGTACCCCTTGACCATTCTATTCTGTTTCTGAGTTTGACTTTTTAAGATTTCATGTATTAGTGAGACTATGCAGTATTTGTCTTTCTGTGACTGGTTTATTTCATATTAACATAAGGTCGTGCAGGTTCATCCATATTCTCACAGATGACAAAATTCCCTTCTTTTTTAGGACTAAATAATATTCAATTTTTTATATAGACCTCATTTTATTTTTCCACCCATCAATTGACACTTAGGTATATTACTTGTCTTGGCTATTGCGGCACTAGGGCAGGCCTGGAGACTTCGGCTTCAGAGGCCAGGCTGGAGCCTAGAGCCATGGGTGTTGGCCTGGGGATAATCTTTAGAGGGGTTGGCCTTATGCTGGGGTAAGCAACAAAGTCAGGTGCTTATTTTACTCCCCTTTTCCAACCCAGAGGCTATCTCTTTTCATGATTGGAATGGGGTGATATAGGTAATGTGAAACTGTTTTTTCTACCCTCTTCAATACGTTTTTTTCTTTATTTCTGTACTCCACCAGGAGCTACAATCACTTACCTGCATTCCACAACCTTTGTGAGGGTATATTAGAGTGTAGTTGGTGGTTCAAGTTGATGTTTTTGTGAAGGGACTAACATTGGAAACTCCTATTTCACCATCTTGCTGATGTCATGCCACAAATAAATACTTCTGACATACCCCTGTAGTTCCCTAATCTTCTCTTCAACCGTGTATAATCTGCTAGTTAAGTCATATGTTGGGTTTATATTTATTACAATTATAATTTTTACATTCAGAACATACATTTGCTTCTTTTTTACATCTACATGTCACCAGCTCTTATTTGACATTTTTGCTTTATCTTTGATAATGTTATGTGCATATTTTAAAATTCTGTTTTCTATAATTCCATAATCTGAATTGCAAAAGTCTGTTTATTTTCTGATTGTTAACTCTAAACTTTCTGTTTTTCTTGAAATTTTGTCTAAAACTTTGAAGCATGTTTTGAAGTAAAGTTCTGCCAGTGTTGTTTAATAAAACTTCTAAAAGTAACCTAAAGATTACCTAGACTCAAATCATTCTAAACTGAATTATCTGAGATTTTTAAAAATTACATGGAAAACATCAATTGAAAATGTGAATGTGATAGGGCATAGTTGTGATTATAAATTCTCAAATAGGCTTTTTCTTTGCCTTAACACAGTAATAGGTTTTAGATAGGCAATTGTATTTGTTGTATTTCTAGGAATAGTGGAGTTTGTTTCTTATACCCCCTTTGGTAAGCTATGTAATGCTATGAGGTCTCGTTATTATGTGGAGGTTCTACTAGTGTTCCTGGCCATAGTAGCTCTTAGCATTTTCTATTGCTTCCTTTGCCTGATGCAGCTTCTCAGAGCTTAGCAGAAACCCTAAGTGTTTCGTTTAGTTTTTACACTTTCTACCAGCCAAGAATAACAGATTCATTAATTCAAAATTCTTGAAAGATTATATTTACAATTGTCTAACAATGGTTATAATACCTATCTCTAAATTTGCATTGACATCTCTCTATATAGACAAATCAATACAGATCAATATAGATATAGAAATATACATATATAGATATGTGTTCATAGAAGAATATATATTTTTTACACAAATGCTCATTCACTTTCAATGAAGTCTCGTTTCATTAAGCACAGTGTAATTTGAAAATATCATAAATTGAAAATGCATTTAATACATCTAACTTATTGAACATCATAGCTTAGCCTATACTACCTTAAAAGTGCTCGGAACACTTTACATCTGGGCAAAATAATCTTACACAGAGCCTATTTTACAATATAGTGTTGAATATCTGATGGAGTTTATTGAATACTGTACTAAAGTGAAAAACAGAATGCTTGTGCAGATATTCAAAGTATGATTTTTACTAAATTTGTGTAACTTTTGCACCACTGTAAAGTAGAAAAATTATTAACTTGAACCACTGGAATTTGTGGACCTCTGTATTCAAAACTTCATCGTCATTTTCAGTTGTTATATCTCTTCTCTGCCTTTTAATATTTTTACTAATATTATAACACCTAATATGCAGTGATATTCTAACTTAATGCTAAGTATTTAAAGTAATTATCTCATTCAATACTTAAAATACCTCCTTGAAGATATTTTATGATGTCTAATTTTATGTGAAGTAACTGAAGTTTTAACTTATATAATCTGCCAAAGTTTCCACATCATATAATTTTAAAAGCTTAAAGTTCAACTCAGAGTATTTTCCACCTCAAGTCAAATAAATAAGCATATCTGATTTTTAATAATGACATGCTATTTTGTTATAGGTTAATAAGATATTTTTGAACACTGATATAAGAATTGAGGACCATGTGTCCTGCTGACAGATCCTTATGTTTTAGAATATGATTTACAATAAATCTCTCTGAACTGCAGTGGTTCTAACTGTAAACGAGGAAGCAAATGTGTGCACATTCGTCATAGGAAAATTGGGGATTTATCTGTTAATTGGCTTTGAGATCCTAGGATTAAAGGTTTAAGTACTATCTTTATTAAAGATAAAAACTAATTAAAGTTTTAATCTCAAATAATCTTACAATTAAGGGATGTCTCTTATATTTATGTAATGGTTACTTTAAATAAACTTGATCTTTATAGTTGTAGGTCCCTCTTCTTTTTCCTTTCCTGTGCTATGATTTTCATCCAAATTTCTGTCTTTAGTCAGTGTCAAAATCATTTTCTTATTCTTTTAGCGGAATATTACAAATATAATTTCTCATATTTAGATCAACAATGGTAGTTTAATTTCAATATGGACAGCATGCCTATGTTAAAAGGATTCTTCAAGCAACATTCAGAAATCTTATTCTAATGACTAATCAAATTTTGGAGGAAAAAGAATTCCTATACTGTCAACAACATTATTTCTAAGCAGATCTAGGAAATTATCATTGGAATAATGAAACCACAATTATTAACATGGTTCTAGATATTCTCTAGTTACCCATTAAACTACTGTTTATTCCATGTGAGTTTAGGTAGTAAAACAGATTTGGTACTGGTGTTGGATTTACATGAAAAAATTAAAAATCTTTCACATATGAGGATTTTTTTTCTTCTTAAAGAAATTCAATTGGTTATGGAAAAGCACCCATGGTATAGATAGAGATTATCTTCCTTAAAGTATTGCACAGTTGCAGAATTCAAAATTAAATGACACTCCCTAATGTACTTTGATTAAATAAGGTAATTAGTAAATAGAATATCAGAGATATCATTGAAAGGGAACACCCCACTATACATACATGGATATATTTAGACCAAATGTATTGTAGCCAAAAAGGAGTGTTAAGCAATTAATTTTGTTTCCACTCTTCCAATAATAACAAAGTTCTAAAATCAAATATATATATAAATAAACATTTATGAAATACTAATTGTGAAAAGATATATATATATATATCTCATAATATTGTACATATAAAAGAAACATGACACCTACTTCTATGTTCTTATAACCTAGTTTGGGGAATATAAAATAAATCTTTAAATTCTTACACTTTTTATTTAAGTAAAGATTAAAATGACATAGTTGGAGACCTGGAACTTGTGGAACAGAAATATTTTACTTTGTTATGTTCATTGAAGGTTTTTTCTACAGAAAAATGGAATTTAAATATGACTTTTTATAATGGGAACAATTTGGGCTACTACTGTTTTAGGCCTGAATTAAAAGTTCCCTCTTAGAACATAGCTTCTCCAGTGGGTTCCTAGTACTTCTGCCTGGGTGTCCTCCTATACTGTAGTCTGCTTCAATTCAGGTAAATGCTCCTCTTTCTATGTTGGGCCCTTAACACATAGGCTTGCTGAATGTTTGGTTTTTATCAATATTTCACTTGTAGCCTTTCTCTCAATGAGCTTTTGAGCTATTTAAGCCTTGTTCCTAAAAGCCAATGACTTCACATTCACATTCATGTTCAGAACACAGAAGTGTAAGTCTATCTAGCTAACTTATCTACCTGATTAGGTCACACAATCTAAAATTCAACATAAAGAAAAAACGGCAATATTTATTAATGTAAGTAAAATATGATATTTTAAATGTTTTGTTTTTAGTATTACTATTATCCACTTTTTTCCCCAAGGGAGAGAACTGAGACGTTGCTCTGTTCCATTCTCCCCCATATTCTTCAAATATGATTAATTAACAAGTTTTCCTGATTAAATGTTCTTTACATTTCTGAACATAGACCTGATATGATTTTTCTGTGTTCCCAATCAAATCTTATCTTGAATTATAGTTCCCATAATCCCTGTGTGTCAAGGGAGGGACCTGGTGCGAAGTAATTGAATCATGGACCAGTTTTCCCCATGCTATTCTCACAATAATAAGTTCTCATGAGATCTGTTGGTTTTATGAGGGGCTTTTCCCCATTTTGCTAGGCACTTCTCCATCTTGTCATCATGTGAAGAAGGACATGTTTGCTTCTCCTTCTGCCATGACCATGATTGTTAAGTTTCCTGAGGCCTTTCCAGCCATGTGCAACTGTGAGTCAATTAAACTTCTTTCATTTATAGGTTACCCAGTCTCAGGCAGTCTTTTATAGTAGTATGAGAAAGGACTGATACAATAACCTTTACTTTATTTCCACACCCACTAACATTTCAGAACCTCCACATTTCTACCTGTGCTATTACAACTCATTGTCCTCATCTCTTTTGTTGAAGTCTTTTTTTACAACCCAACTTGCACTTCTCACCGTATGCTTGCTAATTTAATATTTCTATATAGAAATTTGTTTATATTATCCCCTGTGCAAATTCTTCAGTAACACTCTGTCACATGTTTAAGATTTATTTTCCACTGCCCCTGGTTCACCCATGGTATTTAATTGATGGTAACACATGAGTTTCTTGATTGCATCTGTTGACTTTTTATCTATGCCTTTACTCATGGCTTTAAGCTCTCCTTTGCATAAATTTACTATGAAACTTGACTCCTGAAAAATTCTAATTTATTTCTTAATTCTTAGTTTAAGCATGCATTATAGTCTGAGTTCATCTCTATCTTTTTGGTTAGATTTTATTTTCTGTGGAACTCATTTGTTCTCACTTTATTTCTATGCCAAATACTTAGCAGAAGCATTTGGCAATATAGAAGTTATTTATTTTCTATATATTGAATTAATTTAATAATCAATTGATGACAACGAGTGACTATGTAGACTATTGCCTAGACTACAAGGCAGTACAGATAAAGGTTATCAATAAAAGAGTAATGTGGATTGGGGTTAAGACAAACCCCAGACACTGGAGAAGCTAAATCAATTGTAAAGCAGCTCTGAAAATGCTTCATACGTTATGCAAAGTTCTCATCAGGAAAAAAAAAAAAACAATTTTCTGCCAGTTATGCCTAGTAGGTTAGTGTGGTATAGAATGGGGGGGGGGTGGGGAGAATCTCACATGTGAAATCAGAGAAATGTCCAGAAGAGATTGAATCCTCCTGCTCATGTTTAGCCTGACTAGCCTGAAGCTGACTGTTAAATTCTCCAGCTACAGTTGATCAAACCAAACTATTATCAAATATCCATATAAGTAGAAGAAATTGAAGGAAGACCTATCAGCACAGGATCAAGAAAACAAAAGGTGTGTATGTGTTCTAAAAAAGAGTAAAATTTATTTAAATTTAGATTTCATACATATGCAATTTTCATTCCTGGCCTTTCCAATTGGTAAGATACTTTGTTGGGCACTGGATATTAGTTAGAAAAAGATTTTCATATTCCCTTACCTGTACACTTTCTTTCAAGTTGGAAGAGACAGTCAGTAACACATTAATATACGTGGGTATAGTTTTAATTCTAAACAATGATATAATTAAAAACTGTAATATACTGCTTTCTATGATTTTCATGTGTTGCCTAAAAGTTCATCTGTTGGAAACTTAATCTTACAACAGCATTGGAAGGAAAGGGCCTAATAAGAAGTGATGAGGTCATGAGAGCAGAGTCCTCATCCCTCATAAATGAACGTGACTATTGCAGGACCTGTTTGAAAGTGGATTGTTATAAAGCTAGTTGGGCCCCTGGTGCCCTTCTCTTTCACAGGCACTTGCTTGCCCCTCCTTCCTTCTGCTCTTCTACCATGGAATGGCATGGCCTGAGGCCCTCACTGGATTCTAGTCCCTCAATGTTGGACTTTCCTGCATACAGAACCATGAGCTAAATAAATATCTATTCATTATCAATTATCCAGCCTGAAGCATTCATTTATACTGAGAAAATGTACTAACACAGTATTGAGAAATAATCATAGAGGATATTTAATTAAGATGAGAAATCAAGGAAGAGCTCTCTAAGAAATGTGCATTCATACTGAAGTCTAACATAAATTATCCAAACAGAAAGGGCATATTTGTGGGAGGGGGGTAATCTTCTAATGAATAGATGGGATCCTGGGATGGAAAAAAAGCTTGGAACTTCTGAGGAATGGGTGAAAATTCAGTGCAGGTGAAGTGTTGAAAGACAAGGGTGGGTGACACCAGACATGGCTAGAAGAATAGGCAGGGGTTTACTATGCATGGGCCAAGACTGTAAGCCATACCACCACTATGCCACTTTCTTATATCTACTAAAAACTGAACATCCTACACAAAAGGGATACTTATGAACCACTGGAACTTATGGAAAACACAGTAGCAAATGGGAAAATGGCCAGGGACAGAGTAATGAAGTAAGTAAATATAAACTACGGTTTCATACCATATGAGGCCAGTGTAGCCCACAAAGAGTAGACAGAGGTATCCTGTGTCTCTCAGGTCTTCTTAAGCTTTGTCTTCCAATCAGATCTTTAGAAATATGAACATGTAAATATTTGTATGTGTTCATTTCTTTGGAATGGGTTTATTTGAACTGTAGTTCTTCCTTCAAGTCTAGGCATTCAAACTACGGATTGTCTCTCATCCCAAATTGTTGTAAAACAGACATCTTCTCTTAACATGGGATAGTGTCTAGGCTTTGTCCACACTCCCAAAACAATCAAATTAAATCAAAATTCTTGCAGGGTATCCAGTTTATTTCTTTAATCCACAGAAGAGGAAACTAAAACCTCAAAGTAATCATATCTCCAAGCATCTTAGAAAGCAAAAATTAGGCCGGGTGAGGTGGCTCACGCCTGTAATCCCAGCACTTTGGGAGGCCGAGGCAGGTGGATCATGAGGTCAGGAGATCAAGACCTTCCTGGCTAACACGGTGAAACTCCGTATCTACTAAAAATACAAAAAAAAAAAAAAAAAATTAGCCGGGCGTGGTGGTGGGCACCTGTAGTCCCAGCTACTTGGGATGCTGAGGCAGGAGAATGGCGTGAAACCAGGAGGTGGAGCTTGCAGTAAGCTGAGATCGTGCCACTGAACTCCAGCCAGGGTGACAGAGCAAGACTCCATCTCAAAATAAATAAATAAATTAATTAAATAAAATAAAAAGAAAGAAAGAAAGCAAAAATTAAATGAAAAACAGAGATTTCCAATTTTTACAATGAATAAAATTTTCCAGGAGCACAAGAAATAAATATAGAATGACGAGCCAAGATATACTATGATAGAATCACTAAAGTCTTAAAAGTTGTTCCTTCTCATCCAGTCATACATTATGGGAGAATAAAGTCTTATTTTATTTCAGGACATGTTGATGATTTTACATCGTCCTTGGAGAATTTCTTGGACTTTATTTCATATATAATTTTAGCTCTTAAATCATGAATCCCTTTTGCTTCTGATAATTAGTTAAATTTATTTTTTGTTGTTGTTTTACAGGTACCTTAATGAATAGCTGCATTATTGTGTAACTGAAAATTATCAAATGAGTTAAGAAGGATGATAATTTGACCCCTTATTAAGGAAAGTTTGTTGATGAACAATGAAATTTTTATTGTTAATTGCTAGAAACAGGAATATCAGAAGTTTCTTAAACCTTCTTGTTTATGGATTTCTCTCCATGCAATTATAACTATTTACAGTCAAGTGCTGAACATCTCAAACTAATCATACTGTTTATTAGAGAAAGTCGTTTAGTGAGTAGATGTTAATTGTGTCCCTGAAACAAAAGACTTCACATGAAAGTATTATTCTTCTGCTGTCCTTAACCTTTGAAATATTTTTTGTCCAGGTAATCAGCATGACTCTATCCAAATAAAGGTGGTCTACTCAAGGAATTTATATTCTACTGTTAAATAGAAATCCTGCATTACTTAATATGCTTTAGTTGCAGTTTAGTATTGTTCTGTTTATCACACTTATCATAACATGTTTTTTTCTTTCTTTTTTATTCTTTTTTTTTTTTTTTTTTTTTTTTTTTTGAGATTGAGTCTCGCTATGTCGCTCAGGCTGGAGTGCAGTGGCGCGATCTCGGCTCATTGCAAGCTCCGCCTTCTGGGTTCACACCATTCTCCTGCCTCAGCCTGCCAAGTAGCTGGGACTACAGGCGCATGCCACCACGGCCGGCTGACTTTTTTTGTATTTTTAGTAGAGGCGAGGTTTCACCGTGTTAACCAGGATGGTCTCCATCTCCTGACCTCGTGATCCGCCCGCCTCGGCCTCCCAAAGTGCTGGGATTACAGGCGTGAGCCACCGCGCCCAGCGTAACATGTTTCTTAAAGTGACTTTTCAATAGATCTGCAGAAAATATTTTAAATTTGGCATCCCAAACAGAAGTAATCATTAGTTCAAGCGCTACAACGATCAAATTTATAATCCTAAATTTTGTTTTGTTTTAAAGGGTAGTTGAAATAAAAACAGAAATGCACATAATACATGATTTCCTTAAGTAAGCTATAGTAAAGTTACAGCTTACTTAAGGAAATCATCTATTATGTGCTACAGCTTACTTGAAAAAATAATCTATTATGTGCATTTGTAATGGTATAGCAAGAGTGTCTTTAAACTCAAATTCAAAGAATGTATTCTTGACTATCTTTTAATTTCAGCCCTTTTGAATATTTGTTTTTAGAAACTGATGTAATAATATTTTAATTAAGTGCTAGTGAAATATAATTAACACACCATAGGATACTAACTATATATGATTTGCAAAAAAAAAAAAAATACACAAAAATTAAACCTAATGTTTTCGGTTATATAGCAAACTGAGAAGACAGGGAGAGAGAGAGAAAGAGAGAGAAAGAGAAAAAGAGAGAGACAGATGACAGGTAATAAGAGTCAGAGAGGGAAAGAATTCTAATATTTCTCATAATACAATTGCTTCATTCAGCTAGTCAATAGTTAAAAGAAAATGGTTTCTTCGTTTCCATATTTGAATCTTTATGTGTTATGGCATTTTTGTTATGTGCTTACTCTAGTGAGGAAACCACACTGTCCCATATTTCTTGTCCACTTGAGTTGTAAAGGATTGCTTCAGTTTTTGTAATAATTATAGATAGTGTTGAACCAGTAATTTTCCCAAGTTTAGGTTTTAATATAAACTTTATTATCTGTGTATCAAAATTCTCTAGCAACACTTTTTGCTGAAGTACCAAAAATCAGTGTCAGGCTGTGATACTAGAAGTTTACTTCCCTTCAACCAAATGTTTTCATTGTCTGCTACATCAGAAAGGGTTTCATTTCTTTCTTCCTCCTTTTTGGGGTAAAATCTGTCTTTTGGTATTAATTGGAGATATTTTCAACAGGAATAACTGTATGAGTCAATATCTCTAATATGGAATAGATTTCCTGGTAGGCAGAAGTGGCTTCTCATTTCATACTACCTGACATAATTCATTAAAATTATAGGCAAATACTTTTCCATTTGCTAGTTGAGGTGGAAATAAACAGAAAAAAATATAATATCTGCATCTTTACTAGATTAAGCCAGGATATATTGTCCCTATAAATATAACTTGGTGAACATTCCTCCTCTGAGATTTAAGGCTCCAACATTCCAGAATCTTGAACTTCTGGGGCAATTAATGACATCTTCTCTAGAAGATATAAGTATGAAAAAAATTGCACTGTGTCACCTGGACTGTGATAAATTAAATGATAATTTCTGGATGATTGCAGCAGATACCAAATTGATTTTCTTAAGTATAATAACACCTCTTCTATAAGTTGTGAACTTCAACATACATATTGGCAGACATTGCTTCTGTCACACCTTTATCCTGCTCAAAGGTATTATTGATCTCCATTGCTTGTCAAGTATATTTAGAAGTACTTATTTATCAATGAAGGCACCTAGAGCAGTGTGATATTGTGAATATCAGATAACATGATTTTTTTTCTTTTCTTTTTTTCCTGAATACCTAGTTTGTGAATGTTACATAAGTCAAAAAAAAAAAAAAAGTCATTTAAAAAGACATTATACTAGTCTTTCATGAGGGATCAGCCAAGGCCAACATTAACATCGAGAGAGAGGTAGTACATTTAGAGACAACATCTTTTGATGTGCAAAGAATTACCTACTGGTTCCCCACACGGTACACGGCCATAATTCATATGGTGAATGATCATTGCCTTTAATATTTTGTAACATAAAAATACTTAGAGTTTAAAATCTTGCTTGAAAAAATGATAACTCACGTGTTAGGGCATATGTCCCTGATAAACATATGCTTTGAGCAGATATTCAATCTCGCCTGTATGCTGAGCTGATGGAAACTCTAAGGAATTTACTGGAAAGGCTTCTTTTAATGTGTCCATCACATTACATTAGAAATGTAATTTGTGTCAGAGGAATGACTTATTTTTAAATCAAACCTTGACATGAACAGTTTTTCAACTACCAAAATTAAAACATCAATTATGGTTTACACTGTAGAGGGTTTGTTATGGGACCCACTAACTTGAGCAACCATGAAGTAGAGAATAGAAGTTAAATAAAAGAATCTTAATGAACCATACTCCATAAATAAAGACAGAAATTTTATAGGTAAAGATGAAATGAACCATCTTTTTATTATTATTATTATTATACTTTAAGTTCTAGGGTACATGTGGATGCAGCGTGTTTGTGTCCAATGATACGGACCAATTCAGTAGTACCTAATTGAACATCAAAAAGGAGGTTTTAATGAGATTTTCAAAAGTGTCAAGAATTCTAGTGAGGAAATCATTAAAACATGAGCATTTGGAATGGTAAAATAAATCCAAAGAAGATTGACTAGAAGGTTATGAGAAAGTCTCGAAACTAAAGCTGAATATGAGAATGGACTTGATTTCAATATGAGAAAAAGATGGATTAAAATCAAAAACATTCTGGAATCAGAGCTGATGATATCAACTTAAACCAGTCTCTTACTGGTATTCTGTCACCAGAAAGAAACTGGCTTATGCTGAAATCATCAGCTCTCACAGATTTTCCCCCATCCTCACAATAAACTTTGAGAATGGGTGAACAGAAATGAAGATAAAGCTGATCAGATTTTAAGCTGGCAAGTTATTGTGAAGTGTAGATGTTTTACTGATCCTCAAAGAAAACAAAATGTAGATTCTACTAATTTGGAGAGAGGATTCAAATTTAGTATGTTAAATGTGAATAATTAGACTAAAACCTTTGGTGCTAAATTCACAGAAGAAATCTGTCACAAGTAAAAAATAAGAGCCTCGTGGAGTATATTTTCGCCTTTTTATCTGAGTTCGTAGCTGTATTTGTCTGAGATGACATCTCAATCAACTCTCAAGTTTTACTTTGTCAAATATGAAAACATTAGAAATCATACACCTTAATTATTCATCTCTACAAAAAGCAAATTGTAGCTGCTTTCAATCTCTTCACACATGCTTTTTGTAAAGAAGAAAAGGCCACAGTTGTGACTGTCCTCTGGGAAATATATACTAATCTTCAGGATCCTGTCTAAAATGTGATAACAGTGACTACAATCCCTGAGGTTAAGAAACTAACAAAGGACGTACTGTGTGCATATAGGTATGCATATGTGTCCTACTTAGAAAATAAAGCAGCAGGGTTAAATTTAAATGAAGGATTAGAGTGAAAAAATATTTTAGAAACTTAATCTGTGTATTTATAATGATATTTATTAATTCCAAAACGAATACAATAGTATTTATGTTTGCAGTTGTAAATGACTCTAAGTAAATGTCCCTCTATCTTGCCAAAAAAAAAAAAAAAAAAGAAATTGTTATATAAAGTAAAATAAATAAGAAAATGTCAAACATTTTTTCCAGCATTTCTGCAATGCATTACTTTGTTTCTAACAATTCAGGACAAAGATACTTGATATGAGACTGACCATATTTCTTACCAATATTCTAGACCCCTTGCTTATCAGAGAGTTTCTTTTTTGAGGCCCTTAAACACTCCTGGCTGGTATATATGTAGTATACCTATAAAATTATTGACTAGTTAGTGATGAGTTAATTAGTGTGTCAATTAGGGTTCTCCAGAAGGCATACCAAAAGTGAATTCAAAGTAAAAAGTAATTATTTTGGGAAATTCATGCAAATGATAAATATGAGAGAAGGGAGGGTAGGCATTGTGGCACTGTGAAAGGAGATTAGGAAAGAAAAAGGAATGAGAAGAAAATCCTCAGACTACAATGGACTTTTGCCAAAATTTTGACCAGATCCACAAGAAGCCACATTATAAGGATCACGGTTAGAGGAATCCTGTGTTGGGGGAATTGCCCTGGCTTTATATCTCCTCTGTGTTAGTCACTGCCTGAGAGCAGCCCAGGCAGAGCATGTTCTTGGTGTGAATGCTTAATGAGTTCTAAAAGTGAGACATCTGGAGACTGTGATCCCATTGTGCTCCTCTAGCAGGATCACTACTGAATTATAAGGTCTGAGTGATGCACTACTACAATGACTTCTATAAAAAATATATCACAGATTTCCTCCTCTTATTTTGGTTACTTCATTTTAAAAAAATTTGTTGGATTTATAGGGCCTTGGTATTGCATTTTGTCGTTTTATTTTGAGATTTTCATAAGCTGTTCCCCTGACAACCGCCAAAGGGTTTGTGGCTGAAAAAATGTTATGAACCCTTGGCCTAGAAGATACATGTAAATGGTTAGCATATTGAGTCAAATTTCACAGTGTGATATCAAGTTTTTCAAATTTTTTCTAATGTGTGACTCTTCTAAAAACTCTTTAGGTTGAATTGAATAAACTGTCTGAATTGTTTGTATTTAAGCACTTCCATGAAATTCTCTGTCTAGGTTTGCCTGTAACTGTGGCATAGATGTCTTATAAGAATGCTTTCTGCCAGGTGCAATGGCTCATGCCTGGAATCCCAGCACCTTGGGAGGCCAAGGTGGGAAGATTACTTGAGCCCAAGATTTCAAGACCAGTCTAGGCAAAATAGTAAGAGACTGTCTCTATAAAGTAACAGTAATGATAATATGAAGAGGAAGCAGACAAATAATAATAAATAAGGAAAGCTTTCTGTGAGAATTCAGGAAAATCTGTATTTAACTCCAGGCAAAATTATTTGAAATATGAGCTTTTCAAAAAACTATTTCCACTCTAACTCTTCTCTCAGCTAGCAGAAAAAAAAAAAAAATGGAAGGAAGGAAAAATAGGAAGGAAGGAAGGAAGGAAGGAAGGAAGGAAGGAAGGAAGGAAGGAAGGAAGGCAGGCAAGCAGGCAGGCCTGGCCAACATGGTGAAACCCCCGTCTCTACTAAAAATACAAAAAAATTAGCCAAGCATGGTTGCAAGTGCCTGTAATTTCAACTATTCAGGATGCTGAGTCAGGAGAATTGTTTGAACCCTGGAGGCGGAGGTTTCAGTGGGCTGAGATTGCACCATTGCACTCCAGCCTGGGTGAGAAGACAAGAATCAGATTCTGGTTTTTTTTTTTTTTTTTTAAATAAAAAGAGGAAGAAAAGAAAGAAAGAAACAAAGAAAGAAAGAAAGAAAAAAGTAAAAGAGAGAAAGGAAAGAAGGAGATGAAAGAAGGAAGTCAGAGAGGAAAGAAGAAAAAAGAAAGAAAAAAGTAAAAGGGAAAGGAAGGAAGAAAGGAAGGAAGGAAGGAGATGAAAGAAGAAAGAAAGAGAAGAAATAAGAAAGAAAGAAAAGAGAGAAAGAGAAAAGAAAGAGAGAAAGAGAAAGAAAAAAAGAAAAAGAAAGAAAAAGAAAGAAAGAGAAAGAAAGAAAGAAAGAAAGGAAGGAAGGAAGGAAGGAAGGAAGGAAGGAAGGAAGGAAGGAAGGAAGGAAGGAAGGAAGGAAGGAGATGAAAGAAGAAAGAAAGAGAAGAAATAAGAAAGAAAAAGAAAAGAGAGAAAGAGAAAAGAAAGAGAGAAAGAGAAAGAAAAAAAGAAAAAGAAAGAAAAAGAAAGAAAGAAAGAGAAAGAAAGAAAGAAAGAAAGAAAGAAAGAAAGAAAGAAAGAAAGAAAGAAAGGAAGGAAGGAAGGAAGGAAGGAAGGAAGGAAGGAAGGAAGGAAGGAAGGAAGGAGATGAAAGAAGAAAGAAAGAGAAGAAATAAGAAAGAAAGAAAAAGAAAGAAAAGAGAGAAAGAGAAAAGAAAGAGAGAAAGAGAAAGAAAAAAAGAAAAAGAAAGAAAAAGAAAGAAAGAAAGAGAAAGAAAGAAAGAAAGAAAGAAAGAAAGAAAGAAAGAAAGAAAGAAAGAAAGAAAGAGAAAGAAAGGAAGGAAGGAAGGAAGGAAGGAAGGAAGGAAGGAAGGAAATAGAAGTGGAAAGAATAAACAAAAAGAAAGGGAGGAAGGAAAGAAGGAAAGAAGGAAGGAAGAAAGGGAGGAATGTAAAGAAGAAGGGAGGGAGGAAGGGAGGAAGCAAGCGAGCAAGAAAGATGTATCAACATGTTTTAAAACATTAAGAAGAAAAAAAAGTTTGAACTAAACTAGACCATTGATTGTGTGTAGACAAAAGGAATAGAAGTTTCCATTTCTGTTGCTTCTCTCTACGAACCTCCTATTAACATAGATTATTATGTATCATATATAATAGGTCACTCTATAAACCCATTTTATATATATTTGTGTTTATTTACTCAAGTTTTTTTTTTCCTGAAGTCTCAGTTAAGTTCATGTTTAATTCAATTCATGCTTCACTTAGAAAATCAAGATTACAACTTTAAACAGGAAAAATTAGAAAATCTGGTAAGTCTGAGAAAACGTTATTTCTTTCTGTGGCTAGTGGAAAATAAAGCCTTGCCAGAATAATCAACCATCGTTCTTTTGTCTATAATTTTCATTTTTTCCCTATATTTGTCCATTTCAATCCCAATAGCCTTATGTTTATATTCAAAATCATTAGTTGACATCAGGAAGTTTCTTCCTAGAGAAATCCATTCCTGTTGCTTCTCTTTACAAATTTTCTATTAACATAGACTATTGCATATCACATATAATAGGTCACTCTCTGGTGATTAATTTATGTGTCAACTTGATTGGGCCATGGAGTACTCAGATATTTTATTCATCATTATTATGGGTGTGTCTGTGAAGGTGTGTCTGAATGAGATTAACATTTGACTTGATCATTGAGTAGAGCAGATTGCCTCTCTTAATGTGGAGGGACTACATCTGATCCATTGGAGGTCTGAATAGAATAAAGGTGCTGAGTAAAAACTAATGCATTCTCTGATAAAATGTCTTCAAGTTTGGACATTGACATTCTCCTGCCTTCACAATAGAATTTACATCAGCAGTTATTCTCCTTTCAGGCCTTTGGACTAGGACCAAAATTATACTGTTGGCTTTCCTGTATCTCCAGTTTGCCAGCTGAAGATCTTGGAATTTCTCAGTGTCCATAACTTCCTGAGTCAAGTCATTATAATAAATTCCTCTCTATTTCTACACACACACACACACACACACACACACACACACACACACACACACATTCTGTTTCTCTGAAGAAGCGTGACTAATAGAACCTTTACTAAAACAGTGTATTTCAGTCAGTGAGTAATGATAATTGATGAAAAGTTCACCTTTTTGTACTTAATGTGCAGTTCATTAGGGGATAGATTTGATAAAAAGTTAGGAGGGCATAATAGTATCAAATGTGAGGAAAGAAGTCAGATTTCTCGTCAAATATGATTCACATATTTTGGCCTGAGGAGTGAAAAGAACTAAAAGAGTTCAAAACTTAATTTTTGTTGAAAATGGATCATTGTTTCCTGATTTACTGACCCAATTTTCCATAGATTCCAGCAACATCTATTTTGTGACTGTGGAAGAAAAAAGGCACTAGTGCTAAGAAGTTTTGTGTTAAAGATTTGATGAATGGAATACTCAAAAGCTAGCCCTGTCACAAGCAGAACAGATTTATCTATAAACTGTGATACTGGGGATTTGGGTTTTCTTAGGGAGAAATTTGTTGGTGAGTAAAAATTCTCATTTTCAATGCCTATTTATCAGCTGGTTTTTCAGAAAGAATGTACAAAATAATTCCATAAAAGTAGGAGAGTAATCATTCAATATACTATGAAGTTAAAGACTGAACTAAAGAAAGCACAAAGGTTAAACCATAATGTTAAACTTCTGTTTGTACATTTGTTTTTGAGATCTTTGCTTTTCTCATAATGTTTAAAGGCATGTAGGAAGGAAGGAGAAGTGAATAAATAAGGTTGAGCAATTATGCTTAGCAATGTCTAGGCACTTGATATTCATTAAAATAAATACTCTGACCTTGACTTTAGTCACATAATTCTGAAGGCTACCATTCTTGTTAGCCTGCACTATAATCTTAAAATAGAGTGGAGAAGTAATCTATTTTAGTTTGGAAGAGTCCTAATGCAGGTCCATGGAAATAAAATTTCTGGTGAGATTCCTGAGGAAAAAGAGTATTACTTATGGATATAATCTTTTCATTCATTATCTACTTATTCATTTATTAGTTTTTCTTTTTTAAATCACTGTTCTAGTCCCTAAAGATATAAAGAGATGAGTATCCTGCCACTGTAGAATTTACATAGCTTAGTGAAAGAAAGACTGTAAGTAAACAGCAAAGAAGCAAAATAATTAGAGGCATAGATATGTGCTATGAAGAAAATGCACAGGCAATAAAATAGATAATAAATTGAGGTGGAAATTACTAGTTTAGGTGGTCAATAATGGCTTTGCTTTCAAGGTAATAGCATTGCCAAAACGACACCAGGTAAAAGTGAGTAAATAAGAACAGTCTTTAGCCAGTAAAAGGGAAAAAATGAGAAGGATAAAAAGTGGCCACCCATTCAAAGACAGCAATGTTGCTATAAACAGTACACTGGGTATGAGACTAGTGAGTGATCAAGTCAGAGATCTGTGAACATCAGAGAATTAAGGGTGTTGTGCTATATTATAAATATTTTGTCTCTTTTTCAAAAAACAATGGGAAGCCATTGATTAATTTTAGGCAATGTAGTAAGTAGAAAAATTAATTTTAAAAGATTAACTCTACATGGGGAATTGATTATAGAGGCAGGGGTCAGAGTGAGTTGATGAATTATGTTATTAGGTTCTTATTTTGTGTATCAAGAGGATTATCATTCGTTATATTTAACACTAAAAAGGGGTTCAATATATACTTTTTCAATGAATAAATTTGTTTATAAATAAATGAATTGACATAATAATGGATTGAGATAGAGCATTGAGTTTCCCCAGAAACAATGCTCTAGCTACGTTTTCCTCTTATTACTTTGTCAATATCACTCAAGGGTTTTATACATACTCCACACTGAGAATTTTACACTAACTTAAAGGTAGACCCAGGAAAAGAACAGAAACAATCAGCTAAGCAGGAAGTAATTCCAGTAAGTTTTATTATTACTATTGAAAAGCATTCTCTTAAAATAGCTACACAAATAATAGCATTGCCAAAACGATACCAGGTAAAAGTGAGTAAATAAGAACAGCCTTTAGCCAGTAAAAGGCACAGTCTCCACATTTCTGCTCAACTTTGATGTCAATTGTTATCTCAAGTCACAATCTGGTAGTGCCCAAACGCAATAAACCTGTGTGCATGCAGAGACATCGATAATCAGTTGGGACAAACATAAGAGAATCAGCTTTGGAAATAAAAAGCAGAAAAAGTTTGGAAACCTACTTTTCCAAAAAGCAGATTTGGAAAATAAAAGGAGAAAAAGAATGTGAGCTGAGAAGAACAGATACAATTCTGTTTGCACAAAGTGACTAAGGGTTTTGTTTCCCCAGTAAGAAAGAATAAAAGATCATTTATGTCAGAATTCCACTTCTTACATTTTATGCCAATGTGAACTATATAGAAAAATAAGTATTTTTTCTCATATCATGTTCTGTATTTGACAATTTCAACAATTTATTCTCTTGAATTTCCAAATTAAAGAACCTAAACTATGCCTTCTCTAATTTGTTTGTTCATTAAGCAAATATTTGTAGACTCCTAATAATGCCAAACAGCATTAGGACATGGGGTGAAGTAATGAATTGTTGTAGATGCTGTCTCTGCCAATAATAGAATTTACAGTCTAATGACTTATGCACTGTAACATGCAATTTCAATATAATGGATCAATATTACAACAGAATATAAATAGTTTTGCCCTAATAGAAAAGGGTTTCACTCCAGATTTGTAAAATCAGCGTATATTCTTCCCAGCAAAACTGATATCTATGGTAAACACCAAAAGTTGAGTAGAATGTAGCCAAATGAAGATAAAGTGTTAAGGACTATTGGCATGAATTATTTGCCAGAGAACTGCACTATAAACAAATAACTTGAAGAAATTAGAAATTAAATGTCATGAATATGTGCCTGGATATGCAGTAGTATTCTGGTAGAGTGGGTTGTGTGGGTAGGGGTAAAAAAAAATACGTGGCAATGAGAAAAGAGGTATGGACAATAGCAAGAGTCTCATTGCTCAGGTCTTGTAAGCAATATTAACATTTTTCTTTCTCTTAGTGCTTTGGAAAGTCATGTAAGGGTTTTAATAAAAAGCATCATGTGATCAAACACAATTTTTAAACAATTATTCTGGCTGTAATGTGGGATAATTTATAGACTAACAGTGAAAGCAGGGACAAAGATAATAGAAATTTGGGTCCAATGATCTCTTTTTGATTATTCCAGTTGCACGTAATCCAAAAAGAGATGATACATTCAAATAAATACTGCAGCTCTCAATAAAATAAATAACTTGAATAAAGCATGTGTCTGGTGACACTTCTTTCTACGTATATGCAAATACGATGTTGGTGGAAGTTTTTTTTTCCCCCCCATAAATGGATAATCACTACCATCGTTTCATTTTTTCTTTTTTTTCTTTTTTTTTTACACATTTAATTTTTTTAATTTCAACTTTTCTCTTAGATACAGGGGATACATATGCAGGTTTGTTATATGAGTACATTGCATGATGCTGAGGTTTGGGGAACAGATCCCATCACTCAGGTAGTAAGCATAGTACCTGCTAGGTAGTTTTTCAATGCACATTCCCTTTTCTTCTCTCCCTCCCCACTGTAATAGTCCACAATGTTTAATGTTTCCATCTTTAACTCCATGAGTATTCAATGTTTAGCTCCCACTTATAGGTAAGAGCAAGCACTGTTTGATTTTCGTTCCTGTATTACTTCACTTAGAATTATTGCCCCCAATTGCATCCATGTCTCCACAAAAGTCATGGTTTTATTCTCTTTATTGCTGTATAGTATTCCATGGTACATAAGTACCACATTTTCTTTATCCTGTCTACCATTGATGAGAACCTGGCTTAATTCCATGTTTTTGCTATTGTGAATAGCATTGCAATGAACACGAGTGCATGTGTCTTTTTGGGAAATGATTTATTTTCCTTTGGGTATATACC